>NC_081411.1:736514779-737263934 GCF_030272615.1 Cryptomeria japonica
AGAGGGAGAGGGAGAGAGAGGGAGATTGGGAAAATGAGAGGGGGAGAGGGAGAGAGGGGGAGAGAGAGGGGGGAGAGGGGGTAAGAGAGAGAATAGTGAATAGGATAAGGGAGAGCGAGAGAGAGAGAGAGAGAGAGAGAGAGAGAGAGAGAGAGAGAGAGGGAGAGTAGGGGGAGAGGGGGGTAAGAGAGAGAATAGGAGATAGGAAGAGAGGAATAGAATAGGATAAGGAGAGGGGGATATAAAGAGAGTTAGAGACAAAGAGAGAAGGGGTTAAGAAGAGGGGAAGGGAGGGAGATTGGGAAAAGGAGAGGGGGAGAGGGAGATTGGAAAAAGGAGAGGGAGAGAGAGGGAGATTGGAAAAATGAGAGAGAGAGAGAGAGAGAGAGAGAGAGAGAGAGAGAGAGAGAGAGAGAGAGAGAGAGAGAGTAGGATAAGGAGAGGGGGAGGGAGAGAGAGGGGGAGTGATAGAGGAGAAATTGGGATTGGGAGAGAGGGAGTGGGAGAGGGAGAGGGAGGGGGGAGAGAAAGAGAGAGAAGGGGGAGAGGGTGAGAATATGATATGATAATGAGAGAGAGAGAGAGAGGGAGAGAGAGTAGGAGGAGGAGTGGGTGAGAGACATGAGGTAGAGAGAACGAGAAGGAGAAAAGGGCGAGAGAATCAAAAAAGAGAGAAGTGTGAGGGGGAGAGATGAGATAGAACTCAAGGAGGATAATTAGGGCTCAAAATAGACAAAGACGACGATGGGGGAAGGAAGATGAAAGAGAGAGGAAAAGAAGAGATACATGCATCTATACAAACATATATACATATATCTATATAGATATGTGTATATATAACTATAGATATGCATATATACATACATAAACACATATTATATAGGTATGTCTAACATACGTGTAGTAAATGCTAAGTTTACAAGCATACATTATTATGTCTTCATAACCCGTACGGGTTTTGTGTAACACAAAAAAATGTTTTTTAGTTTTACATAACACGTACGGTTTATTTAGAATTGCAAATAGTACTTTTTATTTTTCAAAACCAGTGCGGGTTTTGGCTTGGTAAGAGGGTTGGAAAACAACCCTAAGGCTTGCAAGCCCATTTTCCTCCCATTTTTGTCCCTTTACACATTTTTTCATCCTCCAACATGATCTCTCGACTTTGTCATCATCGGGTTTACAAATGATCAAGTGGGTATCTCTAAAATTACCACCATAGTCTCACACATCTTCTCATTTTTCTGACCATATAAATTTTTCTATTTTTGGACAACATTAGCATAGTAAACTTTAATTTTCTTTATCAGTGCCTTGACAGTCCTCACAGACATATGTCTACCATTTTTTTAATAACTTTTGATATACTTGACCAAATTCAAAATAAATTACATATTATTGTTCTACACTAGATTCTATACAGTTTCAAAAAAAAATTTGCATTTTTTATTATTTTGATGCAAGTTATGCCCAACGCACGAACAAGTACTAAATTTTCAGGATGCAGTCACCTCAAAAAATCATAAAAAAAAAAATACTCAACGAAAAATTATAAAAAAATACACAACTTCTAGATCTCACTCTTACCTATTATCCTACCGAAGGGTTTTGCAAAATACTAAATATAACTATATATTTTGTGCAACGCACGAAAACAGCCATGTTATCTTTTTTAAAAAACTCAGGAACAATTTTTCGTGCGTGAAAGTTTTGACCCTCTTAATCTTATCCAATTTTAAAAACATTTAGTAGTTTAGAAATTAGATTCAGATTACTACAATTCTTATTATTTTCTCAACTCCTAGTTTTGAGTGCATGACATTCAAATATGTCTTTGAAGTTTAGGTTTACCTATTTTCAAAAGAAAAAAAGTGGCCACTTATACCCCCCTTTTTGTTCACCATCTTGGTGCACTTACCCAGAAGTTAAAAGGTTGACTGAAGCAATTTCGGGAAAATGAATCCTCAGAGACCAGTTATTAAATGGAAATTCTATGCAAGAATTAAGGGGCTCAGTCTTTCAGTCAGTGGACCATTCTCGACACATTGCTCTATAAGATAATCCCCATCAAGCACAAGCAGCTCTAGTTGGCTCTCCTCTTTCAGAGCCGACTGGAGAGAAACATATTCCACCTACTTCAGCTCTAGATGGCTCTCATCACCAAGACCATAATGAGGAGAAATAGGATCCAGTTGGTTCAAGCTTAGATGGATCTCTTCATCAGGAGCCTATTGGAGAAATCCAGGAAGCTGATGGGTCTCAAGCCCCTCTTGATTCTTCCCTTATCCTATCTCCAAAGTTAAAACTAAAGGATATAAATGTTTCTAGGAGACTATGAATCAGGAAAGATACCCCTTTTAAACTGGGGGGTGTTCAATGTTTTCATTCTTAGACCCAAGAAAGCCTCTAAAAAAAGAAATCGAGTTAGAAGGTTGCAAGCTGGGGAGAATTCCTCCCTGGCAATTTCTTGCAAGGGCAAGGATGTAGGTTTATCAAATCTCCTTTCAGAAGTAGATATTCTTAAGGAAGATATCATTCAGGAGATGAATGCAGTCAATGACCCATCTGTTCATGGTTTTGTGGTCTTCAAGGAAATTCCTATTTCAACGCCTAACAAGTTGCAAAATGCTTTCAACGTCTCCTCCTTCTATGTTTCACCTCTGAAGTGAAATGTCATTAACCTCTCTTTTGAATCTCCAATTCTCTTATTGGATTCCCCTCATACACACATCCCCTGCCTTGGAGTGAACCTAGAATCTAACACTCAAAATCTTCTTGAAGACTATTTGAATGAAGATGAAGACCCAGAGCAGGTGATGGAGACTCCTCTTGCAACCTTGTATTCAAAAATTAAAGAAAAGAGAAAACTGGGTATCAAACAATTGATTGATGGTAAAGCAATGCTTGAGTGTGGCCTTCTTTCTCCAAAAAGAGGTAGGAAGTCCATCAGAGAGAATTTAGTCAAGGAAGGTGAATCAGAGGGCCAAGCAAAAATTAATGATCTTTGGAAAGTAGAGAAGGGATCCTCCCTTCCTGAACAACAATGAAAATAATTACATGAAATGTTAGGGGATTAAATGCCCCTAACAAGATACGTTTGGTCAAAAGAAGAGTCCTTTTGACCAATGTTGAAATCCTAATGTTTCAGGAAACAAAATTAGACTGTCTACAAGCGGAATCCTTTGGGGCAGAAGTTGGACACCATTTCATAGCTAGTTAGCAAGTGGTTGTGACTGCAAAGGGTGTGGCAGGGGGTCTATTGATAATTTGGAAACCTTCTTCTGTTCATATTGAAGGAGTTGCCTCCAATAGAAATTGGTTTCTTGTGAGAGTTCTCCACATGTAATCAAATGTTTCCTTTCTACTACTTAATATTTATGGGCCAACATCCCCTGTTTTCATATGTGCTCTTTGGTTTGACCTGGATGGAGTGATTTCCCTTATCCATGATCAATTCCTTATCATTGGAGGGGACTTTAATGCTATCAAGAGCTCTAAGGATAAAAGAGGTGGTATCACTAGACTTGGCATATCCCCACAAGATTTCAATAATTGGATCGATAGAAATGGTCTTTTTGAGATAGAATCTGGTGACAATATCTTCACCTAGAACAATAGAAGACAAGGCTTTAGCAACATAGTATAAAAAATAGACAGTTTTTTTTGGTTGGAGGATTTCTCTTCCTTCCCTTCCTCTATTGACTACTCTCTCCTCCCTTGTTCAGGTTCAGATCATTTTCCACTCCTTTCCCTACAAGGTGCTCCAAATCTTTCAAAACTGCCTTTCAAATTAAAAAATTTGTGGATGAAGGATGCTGGATTCCTTACTCTAATTGGAAAATGGTGGAATCAAGTAAGCTTTGAAGGTTCCAAGATTTTTGGTTTTGTGTCCAAGCTAAAATATGTTAAAAGACAGTTGTTAGAATGGAATGCTTTGCATTTTAAGAATATTTTTGTTGTTAAAAAGAAGCTTGAAGATCAACTAGAAGATTTGAATGACAAGGTAATCAAGGAGGGAATGTCACAAGTTCTATTTTTAGAGGAAAAGCAACTGTTAGCTGAATATGAGGACATCTTATCCAAAGAGGAAATCCTTTGGAAGCAAAAAACTAGAGAAAATTGGCTACAAGCTGGGGATAGAAATATAAAATTCTTTCATAATGTTACAAGGATCCGCAGAGGTATAAAAAGAATCTCAAGGTTGGATATTCAAGGCAAAGGTACCATAGATGATCTAGTAGCTATAGGAAATGAAATTGTTTGTTTTTTCTCCAAGTTGCTTAACAATGAAGAAGGATCAGATCTAATAGAGAAAAGGAAGTTGTTATTGTTCATCCCTAAAGTAATCTCGGAGGATCAAAACAAAAATCTCAACCAAAGTTTCTCCTTGGAGGAAGTGAGCATATCTCTAAATCAACTCCCTTCGGACAAAGCTCTAGGCCCAGATGACTTCCCGATGGCTTCTTCAAAAAATGTTGGGAGATTCTTGAATCGGACTTAGTGGAGGCATTAGAATTTACAAGTAAATCGGGCAATCTTCTAAAGGAGATTAATAACAACTTCATTGTTCTCATTCGAAGAAGGAAAAAGCTTCCCGATTAGAGGACTTCAGACCAATCTCCCTCTGTAATTCCATGTACAAAATTATTTCCAAGGTAATGACGAACAGACTAAAACCTGTAATGAACACCATTATCTCAAAGGAGCAGATGAGCTTTGTTCCTGGCCGTTCAATTTTGGGTGGGGTCATTGTGGCTCAGGAGGCTATTCATACACTTCAAAGCATGAAAAGGCCAAGTATGCTAGTGAAATTGGACATTTCCAAGGCTTATGACAAAATGGATTGGTGTTTTTTATGCAAAATTATGCAAGCCTTTGGATTTAGTAGGCAATGGATTAATTGGGTCTATGAATGAATGTCCACTCCAAGATTTTCTATTCTAGTCAATGGTAAGTCGAAGGGATTTTTCGAATCCTCAAAGGGCATGCGCCAAGGGGATCAAAATTTCCCCCTTTCTCTTTATTATAATGGCAAAAGCCTTGGGTAGAGCTATAAAATCAAGGTATGCCAGCAAGAATTTGGAAGGAATTAAAATCACTACCAACTTCGTTGCTATACATCAAAAATTTGTTGATGACAATCATCTACTTGGAATAGCAAAACCTAAGGAAGAAGCCTAGTTTCAGGAGCTTCTGGTCTCTTATGGTAAGGCTTCAGGTTAGGTTATTAATAAGGATAAGTATGAAATCTATTTCTTCTCCACATCAACATCTATGGAGAATAGGATTTTAAGAATCTTTAACTACAAAAAGGGTTCTCTCCCTTGCATTTATCTAGGGATACCAATAGACAAGCAGTTGAGGAGTTCCAAGTTGTGGGATCCTCTTAAGCTAAAATTGGATCTGAAAGCTAATTCATGGAAAGGGGAGTGGCTTTCCTTGGTGGGCAGAGTGATCATGCTTCAAGAAGTTATCTCTGCTCTCCTCATCTATCTCATGTCCCTTCTAGCTCTTTCTACAGGTATGAATTCCTTCACCATACAGAAGATGATAAACTTCTTTTGGCAGAATATGGATGAAAAGCATAAAATTGCCCTAATTGTTTGGGAAAAAATATGTAAACCCAATTCTTTGAGGGGTTTGGGAGTACATAATCTTCAAATTTAGAACAAGGCCTTAGGTGCCAAATTAGTCAGGAAAATGCTTATTGATCCTAATGTGAGATGGGTAAGAATGATGTTTACCAAATATGTAGCTACAAAATATCCTATCAACTTTTTGAGGGCTTCTAACCATCCAAAAGGGTCTCGAACTTGGAATTTTATTCTCAAATGTAGACATCTTATAGAAGATTTTATTTCTTGGGACGTCCGTGATGGTTCCTCATGTCTCTTTTGGGAAGACTCTTGGGATGGATTCCCGAGTATAGACAATTTAATTTCAATTCCAACAACAAGGCAGTGGCTAACACATCACTAGGGTCTACATATTAAGGACTATGTTGCATTTTCAAGGGAGAATTCCTTTCTAGGTTGGAGTTGGAAGAAATTGGAAGACCTCCCTCTCCCTTCAAATGAATTAAACTAGATTTCAGGCTTAATCAAGGATAGGCAATTGGTCTTCAGAAATGGGGTTGATTCTCTAATTTGGGTGTTGGCATATGAACCGGTTTGATGACATGATGATATTGTATGTTGTCATTGATGTCAATATGCTAAAGAGTGAACTGGTATATTGAAGTAAGCAATTGGCAAGAGAACCAGTATTTGTGAGAAAGTGAAGCGGTATGTTTGTTCAAGGCGAACCGGTATGTTGGAATGAGAACCGGTATATGGAATGTTTTGTATCAAGGTTTCATATGGTATGACTACCGGTTGGTAGTCTTAGCTTTAGGGTTTCTGGTTGAAGTGTTCCAAGCCTGTGTGATTCAACCGATGACATCGTGTGATGAGTTAACATTGTAATGAAGATCAGATCATGTTGCCACGTCAGTCTTGTGCACGGGAAGAATCTTGCATGAAGGAGATTGATCCTATCTACCTTGGGAATGTGTGAAGTCTTTGTAAACAGTGGAGAACACGTGATGGGTTATCAGCCTCCAAGAAGCGGTGAAGAACAAACATTGGAGAACATCTTGAGATCTATTCAAGATTGTTGTACTTAATGCAATGCATTCAACGGTCAGGATTGAATCGACTGAATTGCTTAACCTAAATGTTTAGGGTTTAGGGTTTATGCTACCAACCTATTTGTTTCCTATAAGGTCGATGTTGTTTTTAATTTTGAGGTTGTTGGAAAATGTTGTGAGTGTGTATCCAAGAGTAGAGATACGTGATTCTTGCTAGACTAGATAAGAGAGTAGATACCTGCAGAGTGTGATTGCAGAAGGGAGGAACTAAAGTGGATCTGCATTGGCATTGAGTGTTGTTACTAGATCATTGTAATACCTATTGATCTCTAACCACTTCAACAGCTGGAAAATCCCTTAACAGGGTAGCTCTAACCGGCTTGCTGTAAAATCCTTTAACAGGGTGACTCAAAATCATTGAGTTCTTAAAATCCTCTAACAAGGTAACCTTTAATAGGGTTTAACCCTTAACCAGGTATTTTAGCCATCCCTTAACCTGGTGATCCCTAGCAGGATCGGTTCCTAGCAGAACCTATTGTAATAGTCTTTAACTAGACTAGGCTCCTAATAGAGAAGACTTCAAAAGAGTTCAAAGAAAAGCTTGTGGGTATTCATCCCCACAGTGGTTTTTCCCAGTTGGGTTTCCACGTGAAAAATTAGTGTCATGTGTGATGCCTTTCATGTGATGGTTTAGTGTTTTTTGTGTCAAAGTGGTAAATCATGTTGAACTAGCAGTTACTATATTTTTGATGGTAAATTACTTGTGTATGCATATGGGTGAAGTAGAAATAAGATATTAGGTTGTGTGATGATCCAAGTGTTACTTGTTTAGGTCCTTCATAGTCTCACTGTGTGTAACCGATAGTGCCCTAATTTAGACTGGTGATACTGTTTACCAGTTGAGTACATTCTTTCCTACCAAAGCAGTTTAGTGAAAGTTTTTGTCTGTACCGATTCACCCCCCCCCCCCCCTCAGTACCGGTTTGGTACTAACTGTTCATCATTATTCATCAATTGGTATCGGAGCATCTTCCAGGTCCTCTGTGTTGTGAGCTTAACCGCTTGAGGAAAAGATCCTACTCTAATGATGAAGAGGGAAGGTCCAAAGTTCAACAGAGACAACCTTAAAATATGGAAGGATAGAATGAAGATATACATCATAAGTATGGGTGCTCAACACTGGAGCTATGTTGAGAATGCTTATGTTATTCCTACCAGTACTCTCACTGATGATCAAAAGAGAGAGATTCAGGAGAATGGGAAAGTTATGGAAGCCCTAATTAGCAGTCTATCTGTTATTGAGTTTATTGATGTTTAGGATAAAGACAATACCAAAGAAGCATGGGATGCTCTTGAGAATATCTATGGCGGTGATGAGCATGTGAAACAAGCTAAGGAATAGAGCCTTAGGGGAAAGTTTCTAAGACACGCAGATGGTTGAAGGAGAGACCATTCAACAATATGGAATAAGAATCAAAACTGTTGTTGGAGACATCAAGAGTGCAGGTGGTAAAATAGATGATTCCACTATTGTGAGCAAAGTCTTGAGATCCTTATTATTGGTCTATGCAATAAGGGTTGCTGCTATTCAAGAGTTGAGGTCTATAGACAAGACAAAGGTATCCCTAGAATCCATCATTGCAAAGTTGACAGCTTATGAGCTAAATAATTATGATGGTAGTATTCAGAAGACTGAATCAGCCTTTAGAGCATCTGCTGCACCATCTAGAAAGGGCAAAGAAGCCAGTACCAGTGGTGAACCAAGGCAAAGCAAAGAAATGGATGATAAGGAGATCCTGATGGAATTTGAAGCTCTTCTTGCTAAGAGACTTCCTAAGGGAACCAGTAAATACAGAGGTAAGCTACCCTTGAAATGCTTTCCTTGTAATAGGATAGGACACATTGCTGTAAACTGTCCTAATGGTGATAACAAGGACAAGCTGGAGAAGTTCAAGAAGTTCAAAAGAGGAAATCGGAGAAACTGTTTTGTAGCAGTTGATGAAGTGTCACTGATGAGGAATTAGAAGATGAAGAGAGTGAAGATATTGTGTTTGTAGCAGTCAAGGAAGATATGTCAGACAAGAAGGCTCTTATCTCCCGCTTTGATAATTCCAATGAGTGGATTATTGATAGTGGTTGCTCTCACCATATGACTGGTGACCAGAGTAAGTTTCTATCTCTAGAAGAATATGATGGTGGTGTGGTCCGTTTTGGTAATGATGCACCATGTATGGTAAAAGGTAGAGGGTCTATCTCTCTGAATGGAAAAAGCAGTGCTGATAATGTGTATTGTGTAGAAGGTCTCAGACACAACCTTTTGAGTGTTGCCCAGCTGAATGATAGTGGACTCACTCTGGAATTCAAAAATGGAGTGTGCAAAATCAAAGGAAAGAATGGTGAACTGATGGCCACCGATATGCAGACCAAAGGTAACCTGTTTCAGCTGAATGCAAATATCAGTACATGTCTTACGGATAAGTTTGATGATAGCTGGATATGGCATAGGAGACTCTGCCATGTAAACTTTGATAACATTGTGAAGGCCAGTAAGATCAAGGTAGTTAGAGGATTGCCTCTGTTGAGAAAACTGGAAAATCCTTTGTGCAGAGAGTGTCAATTGGGGAAAATGTCTTCCTCAACCTTTAAAGGTAAATCTTTCACTACAGACAATTTACTTGATCTTGTGCATACTAATTTATGTGGTCCTATGAAAACTAGGAGTGTGCAGGGAGATATGTATTTTATGATTCTTACTGATGATTGCTCAAGAATGATGTGGGTCACATTCTTGAAGGACAAGTCTGAAGCCTTTGGAAAGTTCAAAGCCTTCAGAGCACTGGTAGAAAAAGAAAGCGATAAGAGAATCAAATGCCTTAGAACTAATCAAGGAGGAGAATTCACTTCCAGTGAATTCAATGAGTATTGTGAAGAGAATGGCATCAAGAGGCAACTGTCTGCCCCCTGGACTCCACAACAGAATGGCCTAGCAGAGAGAAACAACCGGATTGTAGTTGAAGCAGCCGAAACAATGCTGATCCAAGGGAAGGTTGCTCACACCTTTTGGAGAGAAGCGGTGAGCACTGTAGTCTACACAATGAACTGGGTACTTATCAAGAAAGGTAAGGATAAGACTCCTTATGAGTATTGGACCGGTAAGACACCAATGGTAAGCTACTTTAGAGTGTTTGGTAGAAAATGTTATATCAAGAGGAGTGAACACCAGAGCAAGTTTGATGCAAAATGTGATGAGAGAATATTCCTAGGTTATTCCACCAAGAGTAAAGCTCTCAAATGTTTCAACAATAGGACTTAGAGAATTGTTAAAAGCATCAATGTTAGAGTTGATGAAACCTTTGAGAAACCCGAGGAAATTGACAGTGAGCAAGTAGGAGATGAACCGGTAGTAACCTTCTGGGAACCGGTTGCAAAACAACCAAGTACCAGTAACAATGTTCCTACACCGGTAGATGCAAATGCTGATACCGATGAAGATGAGAATGAAGAAGAAAATCAAGAGGAATTAGCCAAGATCATTCCTCGGTATGTAAAGCTGAATCATGATCCAAAGAAAATCATAGGAGATAAGGATGTAGGAATCCTTACAAGAAGAAAAGTCAGAGAGAATTCTTGCATGATCTCTGAATTTGAGCCTAAAACATTTAAAGAGGCACATCAAGATGAAGATTGGATCAAGGCAATGGAAGAGGAACTTGACCAGATAGAGAAGAATGGTACATGGTCTTTGGTACCCAGACCTGAGCATAAAAATGTCATAGGCACCAAATGGGTTTTCAGAAATAAGTTGAATGAAGATGGCACAGTGGCAAGAAACAAAGCCAGACTGGTGTGTAAAGGATATGCTCAAGAAGAAGGAGAAGACTATGGAGAAACCTTTGCTCCAGTAGCCAGATTGGAAGGAGTTCGTATGCTTCTTGCATATGTAGCCTTCAAGGGATTCAAAGTATATCAAATGGATGTAAAATCTGCATTCCTGAATGGAATACTAGAAGAGGAGGTGTATATAGAGCAACTAGATGGGTTTGCCCTATCCGAAGACAATGACATGGTGTGTAGGCTACATAAAGCCTTGTATGGACTAAAGCAGGCACTTAGAGCATGGTATGAATGCTTGCACTCCCATCTTGTGAAGATTGGATTTGAAAGAACAAGTGAAGATAGCAATATCTACTTGAAATCAGAAGGAGATTAGATTTTGATCTGTGAAGTATTTGTTGATGACATAATTTTTGGTGGAGATGACAAGATGAGTCATGAATTTGCAGATGAGATGAAGAAGGAATTTGAGATGTCACTTATAGGGGAGATCAAGTTCTTCATTGGACTACAGATTCAACAAATGAAAGATGGAATCTTTTTCACTCAGTCCAAGTATGCCAAAGAGGTATTGAAGACCTTTGGCATGGAAGACAACAAACCAGTTGGAACACCTATGGTGACCAGTTGTAAATTATCAAAAGAGGATGACTCAGTGTTGGTAAATGAGAAAGAATACCGGTCAATGATTGGTAAGTTGCATTATGTAGTGCATAGTAGACCGGACATTGCACATGCAGTGGGCATTGCTGCACGTTTTCAGAAAAATCCAAGAGAATCCCACTTAGTAGCAGTCAAGCCGATTCTTAGAAATCTAAAGGGAACTATAGAGTATGGATTGTGGTATCCATACAACAACGAATTCAGTCTCAAAGTGTTTACCGATGCCGATTGGGCTGGTTATGTGGACGACTGGAAGGGCACAACCGGTGGTGCATTCTTTCTCGGTGGTAGACTAGTCTCATGGATGGGTAAGAAGCAGATTTGTATCTCTCAGTCTACATTAGAAGCGGAATATGTTGCAGCTTTCATGAACTGCACCCAGACAATTTGGATGAAGCATGTATTAAATGACTTCAAAGTTCCTGTATCTGAACCGATAAGTATATTTTGTGATAACACAAGTGAAATTAACATCTCCAAGAATTTGGTTTTGCATGCTAGAACCAAGTACTTCGAGCTCAAGTATCATTTCTTGAGGGAGAAGGTTTAGAACAAAGAGGTTGTATTGGAACATGTTTCCAGTAAGGAGCAGTTAGCAGACATATTCACCAAGCCTCTACCAAAGGCTACCTTTACCTATTTGAGAGGTGAATTAGGGTTGCTACCCCTTCAAGAGGTGAAATAAAAGTATGTGCTCCACATCAGTCAGGTATTGCAATGTCAAATCTTTTCAGGATTGATTGTGTTGAAGGATGCTACTCCCTAGGGGGAGCAACATAGTGGAACGGGAAAGCTTGTGCCTCTACTTTGGCATTGTTGTCAAAGGGGGAGAAGATGTGATGGAGAGAAGATATCTGCAACTTTAGGGGAGAAGATGTGAAGCGGAGAGATATCTTTGTATATTTCCATCAATGCCAAAGGGGGAGATTGTTGGCATATGAACCAGTATGATGACATGATGATATTGTATGTTGTCATTGATGTCAATATGCTGAAGAGTGAACTGGTATATTGAAGTAAGCAATTGGCAAGAGAACCAGAATGATGTTGTGAACCGGTATTTGTGAAAAAGTGAAGCGGTATGTTTGTTCAAGGCGAACCGGTATGTTGGAATGAGAACTGGTATATGGAATGTTCTGTATCAAGGTTTCATATGGTATGACTATCGGTTGGTAGTCTTAGCTTCAGGGTTTCTGGTTGAAGTGTTCCAAGCTTGTGTGATTCAACTGATGACATTGTGTGATGAGTTAACATTGTAATGAAGATCAGATCATGTTGCCATGTCAGTCTTGTGCTCGTGAAGAATCTTGCATGAAGGAGATTGATCCTATCTACCTTAGGAATGTGCGAAGTCTCTATAAATGGTGGAGAACGTGTGATGGGTTATCAACCTCCAAGAAGCGGTGAAGAATGAACATTGGAGAACGTCTTGAGATCTGTTCAAGATTGTTGTACTTAATGCAATGCATTCAACAGTCAGGATTGAACCGACTGAATTGCTTAACCTAAATGTTTAGGGTTTAGGGTTTATGCTACCGACCTATCTGTTTCCTATAAGGTCGATGTTGTTTTTCATTTTGAGGTTGTTGGCAAATGTTGTGAGTGTGTATCCAAGAGCAGAGATACGTGATTCTTGCCAGACTAGATAAGACAGTAGATACCTGTAGAGTGTGATTGCAGAAGGGAGGAACTAAAGTGGATCTGCATTAGCATTGAGTGTTGTTACCAGATCATTGTAATACCTGTTGATCTCTAACCACTTCAACAGTTGGAAAATCTCTTAACAGGGTAGCTCTAACCGACTTGCTGTAAAATCCTTTAACAGGGTGACTCAAAATCATTGAGTTCTTAAAATCCTCTAACAAGGTAACCTTTAATAGGGTTTAACCCTTAACTGGGTATTTTAACCATCCCTTAACCAGGTGATCCCTAGCAGGATCGGTTCCTAGCAGAACCTATTGTAATAGTCTTTAACTGGACTAGGCTCCTAATAGAGCAGACTTCAAAAGAGTTCAAAGAACAGCTTGTGGGTATTCATCCCCACCGTGGTTTTTCCTAGTTGGGTTTCCACGTGAAAAATCATTGTGTCATGTGTGATGCCTTTCATGTGATGGTTTAGTGTTTTTTGTGTCAAAGTGGTAAATCATGTTGAACTAGTAGTTACTATATTTCTGATGGTAAATTACTTATGTATGCATATGGGTGAAGTAGAAATAAGATATTAGGTTGTGTGATGATCCAAGTGTTACTTGTTTAGGTCCTTCACAGTCTCACTGTATGTAACCGATAGTGCCCTGATTTAGACCGGTGATACTGTTTACTAGTTGAGTATAGTCTTTCCTGCCAAAGCGGTTTAGTGAAAGTTTTTGTCTGTACTGATTCACCCCTCCCTCTCAGTACCGGTTTGGTACTAACTATTCATCATTATTCATCATTAGGCTCCTTCTAAATCGAGCCAATATTATGCTAAGGTAGGATATAATTTCCCCGCAAATCAAGAGGACTTAGAGGATCTAAGTTTGCCCCAAAATATTTTTTGGAATAGCAAAATTATCCCCAAGGCTGGTATTTTTGTATGGCTGGCAATTAAGAAAAAGATCCTTACGACAAAGAGATTCAGGAAGATGGGCTTTGAGGGACCATCTAGGTGAATTCTTTATAAAGCTCAAGAGGAAACTATAGATCATCTCCTTCTAAATTATCCTTTTTCTGCAAAATGTTGTAGGTGGTTATGTGCTAAGCTTGGTTGGATAACTTTCCTTCCAAATGACATTGTTTCCCTCTTCAAAAGTTGGCCAATTAGATTGAGAGATGGAGTTTTAAGTTATCTGTGGTAAATTTCTCCCTCTTCTCTAGTTTGGGAGGTTTGGAAGGAGTGGAATAGGAGATTATTTGATGGAAAAGCTAGAAGCATCGAGTCAGTCTTATCCTCTTTGGAAGCTGCCATTGTTAAGAACATTAACAGTAGACTTGCTCTCTTTTCCAACTTGGACAAGGAATTCATGTCATGGGATGGTAGAATGAGGTTCACATGGAATGGAATAAAAATTCCCCATTGTTTAGGAAAGAAGAGATGTGGTAGAGGAAGTGTAGTATAGACTCCTCCCCAATTTGGCTGGCTCAAATTGAATTTTGACGGGGCTTCTAAAGGAAACCCTGGCGCCTCTAGAGTTGGATGTGTGGTAAGAGACCATAGAGGAGTGGTCAAAGGAAAGATGGTTGTGCCTACTCCCTCAAACATAAACAATGTTGCAAAATTCAAGGCCCTTTTGTTCGGCCTTTCTGAGTGTTCCAACCGAGGTATTAGGAACTTAGCTATTGAAGGGGACTGTGCCATTTCTATTAATGTAATCAAAGCATCTCATTCTTTCAACTGGAAGTTGCAAGCATTGTTGGATAAAATTCTAACGCTACTATCCACTTTTGACAACTACACCTGTAAACACATATACAGAGAAGCAAATATGGAAGCTAATGCCCTATCCAAGTTGGCTTCAGATGGAAATACTATTAGTTGGTGGGAGTTTGATCTCAACATTTAATTATTTTGTTTCAAGGAGAAGGGTAGATCATAGATAGATATATCCCATTTTTAAATTCTAAAGTATCTATTGAGGCTCTTAGGGTTCTCTTTAGCTGGGCTCTGTGTTTGAATTTGAATCAAGAGATCTGTTGAAACTTCAATGGTGTTCTTTTTAAATCAAGTCTGTCTCCCACCGAAGTAAGGCATGTACTGAAAACGTTGAGATGGTTTTCATGGGGCCCCTCCACCTCGTATCCACTGAATTGGATTATAAAATTATGTTCAGCATGGAGGCTGCTGAGCTGGATGCCACAAAGATCTCTTCCTAGCCACATCCATTCCAAACTTGCTATTTGACCGCAAAATTGATGGTGACTATAAAGCGGAAAACCACGATCGAACCCTAAGTGTTCCCCCCACCACTCCAAGGAGAGAGAAAGGAGGTCACTAGGGTTGACGGTTTTCACTTAGGGGAGACTTTACATTCAAAAGAGGGGTTGAAACCCACAAGATCCAATCCCACACAATGAAAGATTGGATTCTAAATGAGTTTCAAGGGTTCAGACAGCAAGGCTACCCTCTTTTGTAAAGAATGTAGATAGAAAGATTGAACTAGGAATGCATGTAAAGTAAGAAAGATTCGCTTATAAACAGAGATAGGGATATAGGATGAAGCTGCGGACCTGGAATTAGCAGTAAAATGTCGAGACGACGCTGTCCTGCAAATTTGAGCGAAAGTTGACGGGATGATGGCGCTCGGCGTGCACACGGTCCTCCGAAAAATCCGCGAAACGAAGCGGGATCTGTTCGTCTCTGCACAAGGATTCTAGATCTTCAATTACAGTCGCGTACCTGCAACCTACACACAGAAAAGAGAGGACGATTGGGGGGTTAGGGATTAGGGGTTTGCCCTTAGGTCAAACCCCGGTTTTGGAATTAACCAAGAAATGAGAATGCTGTAAATGTAAATGATTGTAATGTAATAAAGTACCAATACCTTGTTGTAAGAATGTTTGTATTCTTACATGCGAAGGTGTAAATGTTGTTGTATGTTGTATGTTGTATGTGATCTCCTCTTCAATGGTTGAATCCTTGTCTTGAATGCAACACTTAGCCTTGAATGGAGACTTAGAATGATCAATTGCTTGAAGGAATGCTTGAATGCTTGAATGCTTGAATGTTTGAATGTCGCTTCTACGTTTTTTCCATCTCCCAAAATGGGAGAGGAAAATGTAGTTTATATACTTGTCAATTAGGGTTGAAAGACTGATTTTTCCTACCTTAGGCCGACCTAGGAAGATTATTTTCCAATTTGCAAACTTAAAGACCCGAAGCCCCATAAGAGACTGGGCCCAAAATAGGGCCAGGGACCAGGGCGCTGGGTGCCATGGTCCCACCTCCAGGGACAGCAGGGTGCAAGGAGGATCAGGCCAGGGTGCTGAAAAATGCAGTTTTTGATGTCATGGACAAGTTTCGGGGTCTCCATTCAGGTTCAGTGTTGCGTCGCCATCGTGAAGACCCAAATGCAGTCGAAATTGCAAGTGTCGCAATTTTAGGACATTACATTTAGCCCCCACTTTAGCGGGAGTATAAGCGTACGCTCATACTTCCGGTAAAGTACAAGGAAACAACATTGAAAGACTTTCACCATGTCAAGGAGGCAAGATACACCAAGCCCCCAGTGGACTAAGGTTCTTACGACTTCGATTGACAAAGTAAAAGGGAAGATCACAAGGGAGAACCATGACTATCAGTAGTAAGGTTCCCTCACTATGAGTCATGTAAGAAAAATACCAAAAATTTTCAAGGCAAAGCTAAGTTCGCCAAGAAATTTTCAAGTATCCTGAAGGGATAGACGGGGTGTATGCCCCCCTACGTTAAAGCGATCGCACACGCCTCAACGGGGGTGATTGCTTAAAGGTAGTGATACACATAAGAAATGAGAAGGGAAAGGAGCACGTTATCACAAAGATTTAGCCCCAAAGTGTGAGATAAACCCAAGGATAATAGACACAAAACACAAAGCACGAGGTGACTTCGCTTTCCTCGGGGTCAGTATGTTGTATGATAATTCATGTATATCATATGTATGTATGCATAATTGTTCTTCATTCCCCAATCAAGGAAGGTCACCTAGAAGAAGGGAACACATGTGTCTTTTGAGTCAACATGAGAGAGACCAAAAGAGATCTCAATGCTTTGCATCGTCCTCAAGTAGACAACACTAAGGACAACAAATAGAAGAATGAGAATAACACATAGAAGAAGTAACAAAAGAGAGGAGGAGAGAATCTGCTATGCTAATGAAACTAGTCTAGCACGTCATCTACCCCCCGATCTTGCTGATCAATGTTTTGGGAAGGTAGGGAACATGCTAGAGGAGGAACATTCAACACAGCAGATGGAGCTATCACAAGATCCAAACAAGGGCTATGTTCATGTTCCAAGCCACGTTGTTCTTGTCTAGGAGCTAGGATAAGTGCTTTAGAAAATTCATTAGATAAATGGTTATCAATATCAACAAATTCGTATTCACTATCAAAAGCAAGAGAAGTAACATTTTCATCATGAATAACATTTTCATCTATATCATCATCAAGATTTATAAAAATAGGATTTTTAACTCGCACAGGATCAAAACCATCATGCATCTTATGTTTAGGAGATTTTGGCTCAATTTTCGGCTGAGGAGAAAATGGAAGAATACTAGCTGAAGGTGTTTTTGGAGATTGCAAAGTTTGAGAAGCAACTGCCTGAGCTCTAAGACGACGCTTTCGTCGGCGTTCACGCACAGAACGATTTCATCTAGTCTTAGTAGGAAGTGGAGAAGATTGAGGAGGAGGAATGTTCTCATCCTTATCACTTGGGTGTTTAGGTTGTGATCTCTTAGGTTGAACAATAGGAGAAGAAGAAGGTCTCTTCTCTCTATAAGAGGAAGGAGGAGGAACTGCTCCATATAAAGGAGGAATATTTGGTTTAGGAAGGAGACCAAGTCCATCATGACGAGGAGGTATAGGCCTACTTTTAGAAAGTTTATTAGACATAGACATAGTCACATCCATAGGAATGGGTTGGGAATCTTCTTGAGGAAAGACATTAGTTTTATCTTTCAAAGGAAGAACTTCCTTCTCAAGAACGATAGGAATATCAAGTTTGGGTGTTCTAGGTTCACTTAGAGATAGGATCATATCTGTTTTCCACTTTTGATAAGATTTGAAAAGATGATCACTTCGCGGAGGAAGAGATTGGAATTGTTTAGGCCAAAAGTAATCAATAGGAACGCTAGAAGTTCTTTCAGCTGGTTTAAAGAGGCTATGATTGATAGTAACAACTTCACCATTATGGGGAAATTTCAAACATTTATGAATAGGAGAAGCAATAGCTTTCATGGAAGATAGCCAAGGATAGCCTAGCTTCACACGAAATTGTTCAGATGAAGGAATAATAGCAAAGTTCACATCAAGGGATTTGTTATGGACCTCAATAGGTAATGTAATAGAACCAATTGCAGGAGAAGAAAATGCATCAAATAATTTCACAATCACATCTGTTTTGTCATAGACCACTTGATTCAATTGCAAAGTAAAAAGAAATTCTTCAGTAATAACATTAACCATGCAAGCAGGATCAATAAGCACTCCATGGCAAGGTGTATTCTTGACTTTTGCAACTATATATAAAGGACCATCAGGTGCCCTAATAGTTTCACTAGAATCAAATGTGATGGAAGGTTCTTTAGGGTTTTCTTGCTGCTCTACAAAGTTAATCACATTCGGAGTCATAGACACAAGACCATCAGATGAGAAAGAGGAATCATTAGTCTTAATCACATTAGAGGTATGAGAAGGTAATGGATCAGTAAAAATCTTAAGATTTTGGTTAGGAGGAGCTACAGATGTATTGCCTTTATCATTCACTCCTGAAACAGAGATAGTATTATTATCAATCAAATCTTGAATTTTACCCTTTAAAGCAAAACATTTTTCAGTATCATGCCCAGGTTGACGATGAAATTGACAAAAAGATTTGTTATCAAAATAGGGTGAATTAATCTTTGTAGGATCTATTTGCTTTATAGGAGGGAGAGTAAGCACATTTTGTTCCAATAACTTATTCATAATACTATGCAATGATTCATTCAAAGGAGTAAACTTTCTTTCTTTCTTGAAAAACTGAGAAATAGGAGGCACACCTGATGCTGCATTCACATTGTTGTTGATGATGTTTTCATTGAATTTAATGGACTCTCTGTTCGGTTTAAACTTCCCAAATGGTTGTTGACTACTATCACCTTTATCACTCGGAGCCATAGGATTTGCTTGTTCCATTTGACTCACAGTCAGTTGATAATTGTGAAGAGTTGCACACAACTGTTGGAAAGAAGTAAACTCAGAAAACAGAAGATTGTCTCGAATATCTTTTTGTAAATTAGAAATAAAGATTCTTTGAATATCATTGTCAGGCACTGGAAAAGAAATTTGAGCATACAAATGCTTATATCTACCAATGAAATCAATCACTTTTTCTTTAACACCTTGTTTACAATGCATTAAATCAATCAAAGTAACTTTAGGACTTATATTGTTTTGAAATTGTTGAATAAAAGCATTTGCAAGTTGTTCGAAAGAAGTAATAGAATAAGAAGGCAACGAGCAATACCATTGTAGGGCTTTATCTCTTAATGTCCTAGTAAACAGTTTTGCAAGCAACCTTTGGTCATAAGCAAAATCAGTACATATTGTTTGAAAAGTCTTAACATGTGTTAGAGGATCACCTTTACCATTATAAAGCTCCAAATGCGGGATTTCAACATGTTTAGGGGGAATAGCTCGAACAATGTCAAGAGAAAGTGGGCTCGCAACATCAAATGTGGGCACACTAAACTTAGATTGATTCATAGAGGCAATTTGTTGCTGTAAAGAAGAGACAGTTTGTGCAAGATTGTTAATGGTCGCTTCAGTCGAAGAATTCATATTAGACGTGTTAGATTGTGATGGAGGTATTATGTTATTGAAAGAAGGTATTGATTGAGAGTAAGGTGGCGGGACACTATGATAGTTAGTCATAGGAGATGATTGGAAAAGAGGAGCACTACAAGGAGGAATGGAATGGTTGAATGAATTGCCCCCTTGCGTCATGTTCATTTGTGGAGATGTAATAGGAACACTCATTGAAGGAGTGAATGAAGAAGTCGGATTGAATGAAGGCAGAGGGTTGATTGAAGAGGAAGGATTGCCCCCATGACTGGTGATCATAGGGGGAATGTCTTGTATAGAAGTAGTCATTATGTTTGATGTAAAGGTAGGTATGCTAGCAATAGAAGTTGCCAAAGGAATAGAATGATTGACTTGAGTAGGAGGTTGTGTATAACCTAAAGTTTCGGCACAACTCTTCATAGGCATCACATTCGAATCCACAATGTGTGCAATACCACGCAAAATATCAATTCCATTCTTATCACTTTGAACCATACATTTTAGACCCTCAATTAATGAAAGAGATTGACTATCGAGATACTCTTGAGACATCCATTGCTGAAAATCATCAAATTGGTTATCCAATTTCAAAAGTTGTTCTAAAAAAACCTCATGGAGAGCTTCTTCATCATTAGGAGGATTAGAGGAATTACCCGTGTCCTCGTTAAAAAGGCTATTCAAATTAGGTTCCATCTACTCAGTAATTAAACCTTGGAAAGACTTAATTCTACGGCTTCGTCTAACGGGAATAGTGTAAGTAGGGCTTATTGTTGTAAAACTCATGCACTAGAGAGGGAGAAGATTTTGAATTTAGAGGTAGCAAATTTCAACAAAATCAGCCAATCTCCTAGATTTAAGTTGTTAAATGCAATCACGACAATCTCCCGAAATTTTGAAAAAAATGTCAGGGACCGTGGCGCTCGGGGTGCACACGGTCCTCGCAACTTTTTTCGAAATTTGCAGGTATGAAAGTTATGATGATTTTAAAGCTAATCTGAAAAAATTGAGTGATTTTACGATCTGTAGATAGGCCAAATTAAAGTTGCAATCTTGAAATTGAACCCTACCAAGATTGTTGAAAAATGCAAAATTTGAATTTTGAAAAAGAGATGGAAACTGAAATTTTGAATTTTATGATTTTAGAGGGAATACTAAGAGCAATGCAAACTTTGAAATTTAAAAGTTGACTCAATTTCACGCAAAATTCAATTTTGAAAGCGGAAATCAAAGTTGTTGCAATTAAACACTTAATTTCAAAAGTCACAAATTGCAAGAATTTGAATAAAGCACTGAAATTTTGAATGAACGCCAACACACTTTTCAGATTTAGGACAGTAAGAACACAATTTTGACACAAAATTTCAATTTCAACAATTTTTGAATGATGAGAAGCCTTAATCCAAGCAATCACTAGACCAACTTTGACTTTAATTTTGAAAGTGTTAGAATTGATAAAATCAGCCAAAATTCTGGATTTTAGCAGAAAAATACAGTAAGATCTAACTCCCGAAATTTTGAAAAAAATGTTGGGGACGATGGCGCTCGGGGTGCACACGGTCCTCGCAACTTTTTTCCAAATTTTCAGGGATGAAAGATATTATGATTTTGTTGCAGAATCCAAAGTTACAGCTGATTTGGAGATGTTTTGATCAGTGAAATTATCGGTCAAAGGTTGAATCAAGAGGGTTTTAAAAATTAGGGTTTTGACATTTAACCACTTAATTTTCAAAATTAAAGCACAAATATGATTTGACAATTTGGAATAGAAGGGTAGATCTGAAACAAGCATTAACAATTAGACATTTCACAAGCTTAATTACTAAAAAGAAAATTTAGGGTTTTTATGCAATTAACCTCTAAAATTTGCAAAAGATCAAACATGGAAATGTAATCAAGGCATCCAATTTTCAGATCTAACCATGAATAATCGGAAAGGATGTTCACGTCGGGTTCACCAAAATGTAAAGCAAAAAACCGCGATCGAACCCTAAGTGTTCCCCCCACCACTCCAAGGAGAGAGAAAGGAGGTCACTAGGGTTGACGGTTTTCACTTAGGGGAGACTTTACATTCAAAAGAGGGGTTGAAACCCACAAGATCCAATCCCACACAATGAAAGATTGGATTCTAAATGAGTTTCAAGGGTTAAGACAACAAGGCTACCCTCTTTTGTAAAGAATGTAGATAGAAAGATTGAACTAGGAATGCATGTAAAGTAAGAAAGATTCGCTTATAAACAGAGATAGGGATATAGGATGAAGCTGCGGACCTGGAATTAGCAGTAAAATGTCGAGACGACGCTGTCCTGCAAATTTGAGCGAAAGTTGACGGGACGATGGTGCCCGACATGCACATGGTCCTCCGAAAAATCCGCGAAACGAAGGGGGATCTGTTCGTCTCTGCACAAGGATTCCAGATCTTCAATTACAGTCGCGTACCTGCAACCTACACACAGAAAAGAGAGGATGATTGGGGGGTTAGGGATTAGGGGTTTTCCCTTAGGTCAAACCCTGGTTTTGGAATTAACCAAGAAATGAGAATGCTGTAAATGTAAACGATTGTAATGTAATAAAGTACCAATACCTTGTTGTAAGAATGTTTGTATTCTTACATGTGAAGGTGTAAATGTTGTTGTATGTTGTATGTGATCTCCTCTTCAATGGTTGAATCCTTATCTTGAATGCAACACTTAGCCTTGAATGGAGACTTAGAATGATCAATTGCTTGAAGGAATGCTTGAATGCTTGAATGCTTGAATGTTTGAATGTCGCTTCTGCCTTTTTTCCATCTCCCAAAATGGGAGAGGAAAATGTAGTTTATATACTTGTCAATTAGGGTTGAAAGACTGATTTTTCCGACCTTAGGCCGACCTAGGAAGATTATTTTTGAATTTGCAAACTTAAAGACCCGAAGCCCCATAAGAGACCGGGCCCAAAATAGGGCCAGGGACCAGGGCGCTGGGCGCCATGGTCCCACCTCCAGGGACAACAGGGTGCAAGGAGGATCAGGCCAGGGTGCTGAAAAATGTAGTTTTTGATGTCATGGACAAGTTTCGGGGTCTCCATTCAGGTTCAGTGTTGCATCCCCATCATGAAGACCCAAATGCAGTCGAAATTGCGAGTGTCGCAATTTTAGGACGTTACAGTGACAAATAATCTTTTTAAAGTGATCCAAAGATGTGGTTTAGGAAGGTTTGATGAGATCAGAAAATCCATCAAATCTTCTTGAAAAGGAGGAAAGTATGTCGTCACCAGAAGGTGGAGAGTCATGTTGTCTTGCTGGCAACTTTTGAAGGACCGGTTAATTAATTCCTAATAGTTGGAAGCAGGTTTTTCCGCCACCTTTCCTCTGGGCTCATTAACTCCAGGCAATTTGCATTTATGACTATTGGAAAGTGCGAGAATGTTGGGAAGTTTCTTAAAATCTATGTCTTGTCTGCATCTTGTCATTCTGTCGGCTCTTGAAGTTCTAAGGCTTCTGCATTTCAAGTTACAGAGAAGAGTTTTCTATTTGGGTCTCTATTTCAAGGATGGAAGAAGCTCCTTTTGGATTCATTATTAGAACGTATCCTGAGCCAATTAATTATTTTGGGGTGGATACCCCTATATCCCTCTCTTGCAATTTCTACTAAGTCTCTTTTAGAGAGATTACAGATTTAAGGCTCAAAAGGCTCCTTCCAATATTTGAGCCATCAATAATCTTGGCGGTCAATCTCATTCTTGGCTATGGCCACCTGAGTAGGAAAGAGTATCCATGGGACAACTCCAATATCTCATCAAGATTTGTAGCCTCCCTTCTTGACAATCAGGTTTCAAAGGAGAAGGTGTTGGCATTCACTACATGGTTATTTAAGCAAGACGTTCTAAAGGGATTGGCTACAATTCTTAACTGAGCCATTATTGACATTGGAATGCCTCGTCCTGGAGATTTGATCTTATTCTCAATTTCGGGAGAAACCATTAACTATTTCTCCTTCCTGTTGGATTTAAAGGGTCGTGTCTTAAGGTGTCATAGGGCATTTACGAAAATGACAACCAAATCCTAGACTGGAGGTTGTTGGGCGACGAACCAGATAATGCAGATAGGGAAGAAGAATTTCTAGATTTTGCCCAATTGAACAACCTTATTCCTCCAAAGTTAGAACGCAATGGGAGAGTTGTTGACGACTTTAGGAATGCATGATCGAGGGGTCATGGTCGAGGGTGTCTTCATATGCCGCGCAGGGGTCGTGGTCATCCAAGAGGCAGGGGTCGCGCTCATGTCAAAGATTCAGCCAAGGGCTGAGTGAATCTCTTGCATAAAAAATATGATTTTTTCTTTTTAAACTCAAATTATTTAATTAAAGCTTGTAGATATGTTTGAACTTTACAGTATGTGGTTTTTTTGGTTAAAGTTTCAGACTTTAGAGGCTGGAAGGTAGCCTCTTCTTTTGACGTTTAGTTAAACTTGATGATTCTTCTTCAATGTAAGAATTTGGTTTATTAGGGGAGCATGCCCCAATTTTGAATTAACAAATCTATACTATAGCATGTAACTATTTTTAATCTTAGTATAATCCCCTCTGGCATAGTCGTTTATCAATAAATAAAAAAATAGGTTGCAGATTACTAATGTCATATAAGTTAATAAAAGAGAGGGGAGTCATGAGTCGTTGGGGACCGAGAGGAGTGTGGGTTGGAACAAAAAGAAGTTGTGGCTTTTGGTTTGAATACAAAGAGGAAGTGGGTGGAATCAAACAAGAAGAGGAGAGTAGAAGAGATAGTGCAGAGGGATGAGCTACAAAATAGTGAGGAAGGTCATTGAAGAGGCCGAATTTGTAATTAATTAGTTGCATATGTATAGTTTGTTGTTGAGTGAGTTTGAAATTTAGTATTTTTGTTGTAATCTTGGTGTCATTGTTATTTGAGTTTAAGGGTAGAAAATTGTATGTGTGAATGTGTGTTTTGGTAGAAAGAGGGGTCCTCTTACATCAATGACCTTTGCCCATAAAGAAAAAGAAGACTAAAGAGGTGAAAATATTATGACACTGCATTGATTTATCTAAAGCCTCTAGTCTCTCCCAACACTTGGTTACTCGATGTCCCTCCTTGTCACATAAACTACAAGGTTCGCCTAATTTCTTCTTCTTGGAGGAAGACTCACTTGGCTTAAAAGATTTAGATCATTCTTAGGAGAGGATTGTTTTGTTTTGTTTTTTGACTTTTGATTTTCCTTGGACGAACTGTCACTACTTGATGAATTGTCTATCTTATGATTTTATTTCTTTTTGTGTTTCACCTTAGATGACTTTGCTCCCAAAGATTGGTTTTTAGAACTAGAAAGTGCATATAAGTAAACCAACTTTGCATGTTCCCATGTCAAATACTCACAAATGGTCACACATGAAGGCATAGTAAAAGGATCACCTAATGCATCCATAATAGAGTAAACTATGGAAGAAAATATTTAAAATGGACCTTGAAGCTGAAACAATATCACAAAAAATATATTTTCTATTAGTTTTATCCTTTCCTCAATCCTGCCAAGTGACTTGACAGAATTGAATTTCACCAAATAATTGTTAATGGAGGATAGGGAATTAGGTACTAGTGTGGTTAATTTTTCCTCAATTTAAAGTGATCATAACTCATTAATAGTTTCAAAAAGCTCTTTGTATTTTCCTTGCATATGCCTAAGAATAGTGCAAGAATAAATGTAAATTAGGAGATTGTTTGAAACATGTAGTGCAATCAGTCTCCTTACCTTACCCATATTGTTCCTATGCTAAAAATATTTCAAATTGATATGTCAATTTTGGTTGGGTTTCATCCAATGTGGGCCATAAATCCTTAGACATTAGCAATCCAATCATTTGAGATTTTTAGGTATGACAATTGGGTGGCATAATATGTTTAATTCAAAAGGATTTTTCCATTGTCTTTGATATTTTTCATAATTTTTATGCGTTGGGTTTTAATGTGATGTGATCTAAATTATGGGTACTAAAAGATAAAAAATGTATCCCCCACGTCAATAAAAAATAAAACTTTTATGCAACTTTTAGGATAAAAAAGACAAAAATGAACAAATCACTTCAATTTGTAGACTTTTGTACTTGGTAATTTTTTTGGAAAAATAAGTTGCAAATCTATGTAGAAATTTAAATCAACTTTCCAACAAATATTTGTTTGTAATAAATGGACTCTAGATACTCAAGCTAGGACCCTAGACGTGCAAACTACTAGAATCAACTTCAACAACCTATAAATTGAAATAGGCTCGAAATCACATGTTTCTAGTGGTGTGTGGTTTGTATAAATTAGACATAGGATGCCAAAGTTATCACTCTTCTAACAAGGCTTGAAATGAAGGGAAGTGGGCTAAAAAAAAGCCTTGGTCATATAAAGGATTATTTACATGGTATTTGGATTACACTAGAGAACATGATCCTAGTCATCCACATAATCACAAACAAGAGCTCAAAATTACATTGGTCACTCAAAGAGGCAACAATTCCAAGCAATATGTGATGGAGTTGCTAGATCTCACTAGTGGTGGTTCTTATTGAGTAGAGTTGATTGTGATTACTATAAAAATAAAATTGGTAATAGAAAAGGAAAAATGACAAATAGATCATCTAATTAATGTCTATATGATGTTAATCCTAGAAGGCTTATACAACATTACTAGAAAAATACCATTTAAAAAAAAAAGAAAAAGAAAAAGGAAATCCAACCACAAAAATTAGATCTTTATCATTCTGATTTGGTATGATCATAAGAAAAATATGCGGACATGTCCTACCATCTACATAGTTGTAATGGTGTAAAAACTAGGGTTTTGCCAATTAAGATAATAAAACCACTAATTTTACCTAGGAGACCATTGTATTGAAAGAGGGGTGAATCCAATGGATCTAGCCACAATCCAAATAGGAAAAGGGCTGAAATATTGATTAGAATCAGTAGTTTTTAGTTTTCCCCCTCTTTCTAGTTGAAGATTGGATGTAAATTGTGAAAATAGGGCAAAAAAAGGGAAAATTGAAGTAAATTGATGAAGACAATAAGCTAAAGGTGTCCCACAAAGCCACAGACTGGGATCTAGGCAAGAGAAGAGATTCAGAACTCGTTCCCAGAAGTTCAATTAATTTTTTTATGACCAAGTAGTACAAATTCACCTTGGTCCTCCTAATTATACTCTATCAAAGTCGAACCTATTCGTCGTTGTCAACTCTATTGAAATTCCTAAGTACAACTCCTAAGCCAATTCTCCTACACACAAAAAGAGAGAGGAAAGTGCTGCAGATAGGAATTTTCCGTAGGTCGAACCTCGGTTTAGGAATTAACCTTGAATTGAATAATGTAAATACTGAAGTAAATGCCAAGAGATATACCCCAGACCTACAATTGTTGATGGAAGGATTAATGATGCAATTCTCTTTGAATGTAATCACAAATGTTGAATGTAATGGCATGAAAAACACATGAACATGTAAAACCTAATCAAACACACATCCTTGCATGAAGATTGACGTAAGTTTGCTCCATAATGCTTGAAGGATGAAATGCTGCCTTGAATCTTTGAAAATGTTTGATGATGAATGCTTAACGGATGCATAAATGATAGGGTATATGAGTGATGCCAAAAATGAATTTATAGGATCTGTCTTTATATAGGGCTCCCTAGGTAAATTACTAATTAGGACAACCTCCAATGGTCAAGTGTAGCCACAAAGACCAAATTCCATCAAGGAAAGAAATATCCTACTCGATCTCAAATTAGGAACTAGTTAAGGGGGACTAGGTTGCTAGGGGGTGCCTTGGTCTAGGATGAAGGTGCCCCATGCCCTAGTCTAGGACCAAGGTGCTCCACGCCCTGGTCCTCCAAAATCAAGACCAGAACCTCAAGAACCAGGGGAGAGAAAATCCACGATGGGGCTCACTCAATGGTGTCAATAGGTGACATTAGGGTTGGAATAAATTGGACCAAAATAGGCCTAGAGGAAATGAAAATGGGACACACCAAAGTAGGAGCACAAATGTGAGGTGTAAATTATATCGGTTATAATTTGCAATGCTACATTTAGCCCTCACTTTAATGAGAGTATGAGCCTATGAAAATACCCACGGTAAAGTAGAAAGATGAGAGAGAGGAACAACTAGGAGCGAGATCACAAGAAGATAAGATATCACTAATTTCGAGGAACCAAGCCCCCAATATTAGGATCTTAACTCACACAATCACATGCAAGGACACAAAAAACAAGACAAAGACAAAAAGCCAAACAAAGACATAAGAAACACAACACAAGGGGTTAGTACTAAAAATAAAAAGGCTCCAAGTCAACTAGTTGAAGAGACCTTGATAATCAAATGTCTTAGCCACTAATATCATTCTCAGAATGCTATCACAAGAACACAAGTGGTCACATAAAAAGAGCAAGAGCATGCATCGAGTGATGAACCATGCTCCACTAATATCAAATCTTTGAGCTCATGGGGAGGAGAAAAGAGAGAATACAGACACCATAGGCTAGCAAGTTGTGTTATGCTAGGTGATCCATGAGAAGAAGAGCAAGAGAGCTTGTGGAACTGACATGCTAGCAAGCTATGTTATGTTGGTGACCCTCGGGAACATGAATAATCATGGGACAACAAGTTGTGTTGTATTGGGTGATTCATGTTAAGAAGGAGAGTTTCAATAGTTTAGCAAGGTATGTTATGCCAGTTACACTCATCTTGAAAAATGAAGAACTGAAAGGTCTTGCAAGTTGTTTTATGCTAGTCAACTCACCCTACTGAATATGTCGCTATTTGGTCTCATCTAAGAACTAGGTATGGTTTTGAGCATGCAATAACCTGTATAAGACATGCAATAAAAACAAAATATGTCTACTTCCAAGAACATCTCGTATAAGAATTAGGTCTAGTTTTGAGAATATATACCCTGTATAAGACATGCAATAAAAATAAAATATGTCTGGTTTGTGGCTCCACATGACCGTTGAAGGCCGGCCTAATCAGTAAATGACCGAGATACTCCTATATAAAAACATTTGATCAACTTAATTTCATATCTCCATCCATTCTATCAACAAGCAATCAATCATCCTTGCATCCATGAAGCATTCAAGCATTTTCAGATATCTTCAAGGTTGTATATTCTTCATTCAACCATTGTGGAGAAAAATTGCATCATTCATATGCATCATGTGTGTGTGTGATTAGGGTTTTGTCATGTTCATGCCATTTCATTAAACATATGTAATCACATTCAAGAAACAAAGCATCATGATCAACAATTATAGATTTGAGGTATATCTTTCCATCATTTATTTCAATATTTGTATTATTTTGACATTCAAGGTTAATTCCTAAACCAGGGTTTGACTTAGGCAAGCCTCTATTCCCAACCATTTTCCCTTATCTTTTGTGTGCAGGAAATAAGTATAGAGCTATAATTTTCAGGATTGACATTATTCACATAAATGAACAAGTTTCCCTTTGGACGATGAAAAGTGCAGAGGACTAAAGCGATCAACAGTCTAATCCCGACAATTTAGGTCAACCTTTTGGGAAGATGTTTATATGTGTTGGTATAGATGCAAAATGATGTTCTTTTATACATGAGTATAACACAAAATCATTAAGATTTGTGGATGGTCAACTTGGGACCAACGTGTAAAATAAGATTATCCAACCAAAATGTTTCAATTTGATTTTAATATTAAATATAGATCATTGAGAAATGACAAATCAAATTATTAATTTGGATTGTGTTTGATAAGAATGGATTATAGAGTAGACTTGAATTTTTTATTATTATTAAAATTAGATAAACATATCGGTAAACGTAAAATTAACAATAAACATAAAACAAAGTACGCATGTCCAACTATTGAGAAAAAAAGAATCATTTAAAATAGTACAAATGCCTTGCATTGAGAATAAGTTTTTTGCCATAACAATATTTGCTAGCACCCTCTTCACAGTTCATGGTTAAGAGTACTTGTTTTCAAAAGATAACTTATAAGTACTTCTGTAGGCAATGCTATTGCATTCAATTAAGCCTAATTATTCAAAAACAACAACCAATCAAAAGTGATTATTATTATTTATTTCAAAATAAACTTGATTTTTATAAAGTTGAGATTTATATTTTTAAACTAGAAATTATTTATCTACTATATGATTGGATGAAATAATTTGGTGTTATAGAAGGAATTTTTTTAGGAATGATAGATTTTATAGGTTTTTTATTTATGTTTAAAAAATACATGTCTATTTTTTAAAATAACTTTTTTTTTTCATTTTTATTGATAATATTGTAAATCTCTCTCTCTCTCTCTCTCTCTCTCTCTCTCTCTCTCTCTCTCTCTCTCTCTCTCTCTCTCTCTCTCTCTCTCTCTCTCTCTCTCTCTCTCTCTCTCTCTCTCTCTCTCTCTATATATATATATATATATATATAAACATATAAATAATTAAACTATTTTATTATATTTTTATTAAAAAAAAAAACCTAAGTATGTATCTTTTATAATTATAATTTTGTATATATATTTTTGAAATTATTCTATTTTTTATTAATACTTTTTGAAAATCATAATTTTCTTTAATATTCATTTTAATATATACAATATAGTTTTATAACATTTAATCATAAATTTAAATATTTCTCATTTAACCGTTAAAAAATACATATTTTCACTTTATTGTTTATATTGAATATAGTTTTATAATTATTAATAGTTATTTTATTAAGATCAATTGTAAATAATATTAGATAAATATAATTTTATTTTATTTTATAAGTAAATAGTAGCAAAGGGGCTACACCCATTTATTAAAAATGAAAGAGTTTTTACATCTGATCATGGTGTTAAGCCCTGAGCCACCAAAGCCCATTAACAAGCACCAACAAAAACAGATGTCCAAACTAACATAATATCACCACTTGGCACATTAAGAAACCACAACACTCATCCAAGAAGACCACATCCATGGATAGGTGTATAAGACAAATTAATTTGCCTCCTATCCAAAATGGTGACATACTTGTACATATTAAAATTTAAGAAGTTGCTTCGATGTTTGAGTGGGAGCGAAGTTGCATGTTGAATTTGATCTCTTTTTTCTTCCTTTCTCTTTGAACCATTGTCCATTTTTCACTTGGGGTTCAAGAGTTGAGACACTCCTCATGCTTCTATGAGAATCCATCTGCCACCCCTAAGCCTCATACCTTTCACATGGAAGCACCTTTTATGAGCACCCATTTTGCCCAACCAACGATTTGTTTGGAGTCTCTATAGACTTACCACGGTCACTTCCCTTAAAAGAGTCAATTGCCTTTCCTAATGGGACTTCTCCATTGATAGGAGAAGTCAAGCCACCACCATCACAATTGGAAGTTTTGGGATCTACCACAATAGAGTCACCACCCTTGGACAACTAATCCTTTTCTACTGGATAAAAGCAAAAACCTGTGTCACGCTTTTATAAAGGAAGTGGCCAACACAAATAAAATTGTTCAACTTTGACCTCATAATAGTGGCATTTCTAATTTGAATTTCAAAATGATGTAAACCAATGAAATGTAGAAATATTCATGAAGTTTATACCTGTTATTTTTTAAATTTAGAAATTTTTTTATATTTTTTTATATATTTTAAGTCAATTTATTTATTATTGAAAATCACAGGGTCTAGTTGGTGTCACCAGAAAAATGAAAACAAATATATTTTTTCCTAATTTCAATTTCCCAAATAGAAAAATAAATAAATTAATTTTGATGTATTTTTTCCTCATAATAACATTTTAAAGTCCAACCGAGCTGAATTTGATAGTTTTCATTCGGTGTTACTTTTTCCTATTAAGTTTATCATTATCAAAAAACAAATTATACCTTTTTGGAGAAGATTCTCTCCTCTAGTGAAAAACATATTTTGTAAAATATTTTAATATGATTTAATATTTTTTTAAAATTTCAAATCAAACTCTTCTCAAATTTTAAAAAATCCACTTGCAATATTTTAAAAATAAAACATATTAAAATTAATCAAAACATTAAAAAAAATCATATGTCTAGATTCTTGACTTTGAGCTCTACAAAAGGTTATTTTTAGATTTTTGAAAATAATTATTTTGACTGCAGAAAAATACAACAGAAGTGAAATGTTTCAAAATTCACTGAAAAATGATGACGTGGTTGCCACTTAAGATGCCACATAGATAGTTTCAACCGAAACCACACATTAAAAATTTTCATCCGCCAAAATTCTACCAAGGAAAAAATTTGAATTTGGGTTCATTTTTTATAGAAAAGGGTTTCGGCCAAAACTATAATGCCACTTCGGCACCATGTGTCTGCCACATATTTTTGGTGAAAACACTTATGGTCAAAACATTTTTGACCAAAATTATCTAGTTAGCATGAAATGAAACATAGGTTTGTGCTTTTACCCTACAAAGTAGTGATGTGGGGAGATAACTTTCCACCATGTGGCTTGGTTATTGAATTTTTGTTTGTCACATTGGGCAACAACATGCCTAATGTTGAAGCATCTGTGGCATCGAAATGGAATATCCTCATAGTCAATTGCTTCAGTCCAAAATCCATTTTTTGTGTTTAGTGATATCTCAGCAAAGAGATCTTTAGTGATGTTGACATCACTAAAGATCTGGGCATGTGTTGTGTGGAGAAAATTAGAGGATCACTTATCAACCCATAAAAACTTTCCAAGAGACTTTCCAATTGCTTCGAAACAAGAGTCAAACCAAAACTAAAGAGGAAGGTTTGGTAGCCTTACCCAAATAGAAAGTACAGAGAAGGATTCTAAGAGTGGATCGAAAGCAGAGTGTCAAGATTTCAGCATTAGCAAATGTTCTTCATAGTCCCACTGGTAGTCACAGAGGACTGTTCGACAATCCTCCACATTATCAAACATCACAATAAAGAACTCTTGTGCACAAGGGTAGATCTACAAATCACCACTTAGAATTGGGCTCCATGTGACATAAATCCATTTGTGTAGCTCTACTAAACTCATCCACAACCCTTGGAATTTCCCAATTTAAATTGTGGTTTGCAGAATATTTAGCATTCTCATATACCTCATGTAAAATATCCTACTCAAAGTTGATTTGGAGAGGGTTTTGGGTAGGTTGGAGATTCAAAAGCATCGTATGGGGTATGTGATTCTTCTTTCCATTTCTAATCTCATGAGGCCTTGGATGCAACCCATTTAAACTGTATCAATTCTTATTACCTCTTGGATTTGTCGTATATGAAAGTGTCCATGGGGCTGATTTGCAAATTTTGAGAGCCCAAATTTGTACCATTTGATTATAAATACATTTGTAATAAACTTGTACCATTTGATTATAAATTTGTACTATTTGATTATAAATAACTATGTGTGATTGTAACATATGTTAAATAACTTGCAAATGGTTATCTAAATATGCAATTTTTTTTCCAAGTGTTTTGGGAAAGTTTTGAGTTATTGTTGAATTACTCGATTTGAAGGGCTAGTAGGAATAGTCTGAAACCGAGAGAGGCCCTTTTAGGCAGTGACAACACAACCCCATAGGTTCAAATGGATCATCCATAAGTGCCACAGTCTCCAAGTTATGCGACGTCAAAGTTTGATCGTTTTTTCCACTTTGAGCGCTCAAGGGAAAACATCGCTATGAGGTGGCTCCAAATGATTAGATGTCTTGGGGAGAAAGACAAGGGTACACCTACCATAAAACCAACCACCCGGATGCACTCGCGCCGACGGTTCGTTCCCACAACGAGTAGAACGAAAGATGCACTATTTTGCCACCTCACTAATGGTGTTTGATGCGAGAGAAAAAATCTCACCACAAGAAAATGGAATCGAGTTGTCTGAAACCGAGAGAGGATTTTTTAGGCAGCAACAACATGACCCCATAGGTTCAAACAAATCATCCACAAGTACCACAGTCTTCGAGTTAGACGACGTCAAAGTTTGACCATTTTTTCCACTTTGAGTGCTCAAGGGAAAACGTCGCTACGAGGTGGATCGAAATGATTGGATGTCTTGGGGAGTGAAAAAAGGGCACACCTAGTGTAAAACCGATCACTCAGACATGCTCGCACTGATGGTTTGTTCCCACGATGAGCAGAACGAAAGATGCACTATTTTGCCACCTCCCATTGACGGTTTTTGATGTGACAGAAAAAATATCACCACAAGAAAAAAAATTGAGTTATCCGAAACCGAGGGAGGAGTTTTTAGGCAATGACAAAATGACCCCATAGGTTCAAACAGATCTTCCATAAGTGCCACGGTTTTCGAGTTACACGACGTCAACGTTTGACCATTTTTTCCACTTTGAGCGCTCAAGGGAAAACATCGCTACGAGGTGGCTCAGAATGATTAGACATCTTGGGGAGCAAGAAAAGGGAACACCTAGTGTAAACCTGACCACCTGGATGCGCTCGCATTGATGGTTCATTCCCATGATGAGCAGAATGAAAGATGCACTATTTTGCCACCTCTCACTGACGGTTTTTGATGTGACAAAAAAATCTCACCACAAGAAAATGAAATCAAGTTGTTTGAAATCGAGAGAGGATTTTTTAGACAGTGTAAAAATGACTCCATAGGTTCAAACAAATCATCCATAAGTGCCACGGTCTCTAAGCTACATGACGTCAAAGTTTGACCATTTTTTCCACTTTGAGCGCTCAAGGGAAAACGTCGCTACGAGGTGGCTCCGAATGATCAGACATCTTGGGGAGTGAGACAAGGGCACACCTAGTGTAAAATCGGCCACCCAGACATGCTCGTGCTAACAGTTTGTTCCCACGACGAGCAGAACGAAAGTTGCACTATTTTGCCACCTCTCACTGACGGTTTTTGATGCAACAAAAAAAATCTCACCACAAGAAAATGGAATTGAGTTGTCCAAAACCGAGAGAGGCTTTTTTATGAAGAAACAATACAACCCCATAGGTTCAAATAGATCATCCATAAGTGCCATGGTCTCTGAGTTATGCGACGTCAAAGTTTGACTATTTTTTCCACTTTGAGCACTCAAGGGAAAACGTCGCTACGAGGTGGCTCAGAATGATCAGACGTCTTGGGGAGTGAGACAAGGGCACACCTAGCGTAACACCTACCACTTGGATGTGCTCACGTTGATGGTTCATTCCCACGACGAGCAAAATGAAAGATGCGCTATTTTGCCACCTCTCACTGACGGTTTTTGATATGATAAAAAAATCTCACCACAAGAAAATGAAATTGAGTTGTCCAAAACTGAGAGAGGATATTTTAGGAAGCAACAAAACAACCCCATAGGTTTAAACAGATCATCCATAAGTGCCACGGTCTTCGAGTTATGCGACGTCAAAGTTTGACCTTTTTTCCACTTTGAGTGCTCAAGGGAAAATGTCACTACAAGGTGGTTTAGAACGATCAGACGTCTTGGGGAGTGAGACAAGGGAACACCTAGCGTAAACTTGACCACCTGGATGTGCTCGCATTGACGGTTCGTTCCCACGATGAGCAGAATGAAAGATGCACTATTTTGCCACCTCTCACTGATGGTTTTTGATGCGACAAAAAAAATCTCACCACAAGAAAACGGAAATGAGTTGTTCGAAACTGAGAGAGGATTTTTTAGGAAGCAACAATATGACCCCATAGGTTCAAATAGATCATCCATAAGTTCCATGGTCTCTAAGTTACGTGACGTCAAAGTTTGACCATTTTTTCTAGTTTGAGCACTCAAGGGAAAACGTCGCTACAAGGTGGCTCAGAACGATCGGATGTCTTGGGGAGCGAGACAAGGGCACACCTAGCATAAAACTGACCACTCAGATGTGCTCACATTGACGGTTCATTCCCACGACGAGCAGAACGAAAGATGCACTATTTTGCCACCTCTCACTAACAGTTTTTGATGCGACAGAAAAAATCTTACCACAAGAAAATGGAATCGAGTTTTTCGAAATTGAGAGAGAATTTTTTAGGCAGTGAAAAAATGACCCCATAGGTTCAAACAAATCATCCATAAGTGCCACGGTCTTTGAGTTACACAACGTCAAAGTTTGATCATTTTTGCCACTTTGAGCGCTCAAGGGAAAGCATTGCTACGAGGTGGCTCTGAACGATCAGATGTCTTCGGGAGCGAGACAAGGGCACACCTAGCGTAAACCCGACCACCTGGACATGCTCGCATTGACGGTTTGTTTTCATGACGAGAAAAATGAAAGATACACTATTTTGCCACCTCTCACTGACATTTTTTTATGTGATAGAAAAAATCTCACCACAAGAAAACGGAATCAAGTTGTCTGAAGTCAAGAGAGGATTTTTTAGGAAGAAAAAAATGACCCCATAGGTTCACACAGATCGTCCATAAGTGCCACGATCTCCAAGTTACGCGACGTCAAAGTTTGATTATTTTTTCCACTTTGAGTGCTCAAGGGAAAATGTCACTATGAGGTGGCTCCGAACGATCAGACGTCTTACGGAGCAAGACAAGGGCATACCTAGCGTAAACCCAACCACCTGGACACGCTCGCGCTGATGGTTCATTCCCACAATGAGAAGAACGAAAGATGCACTATTTTGCCACCTCTCATTGATGATTTTTGACGAAAGAAGCGATAATTGGTTTGATTTGATGTTAAATTGATTGCTTCAACTCTTCTTTTATAGGCGATTTGGATGAATAGGTGCGTCTCTTACCCTAAGGTTGACTTGTTATGGAATAAAATTTAAATGAAAACCTTACTTAAGCCGACTCATCCTTAGATAAATTTCAAATCTGCTTTGTGCGCTCAAATCTTGTATTAATTGGTTTTTGATATGATGAACTTCACTCCATAAGCACGAGTTTATGAAATAATAACTTCACTCCAATCTCTTCATGCACGAAGGACTCAAAGAAAATTCACTCAATCAAAATACACAATATCAGCATTACTGGTGTCGGTACTTGGGTATACACAATATGAGCAATAGATAGTTTAAAAGTATACACCATATGAGTTATAGGTAATGAGCAAATTGGATCACATTTAAAGACATATACACAATGAACAAGTTTGATCACATTTCAATAGAAAATAACTAAGTTTCAAGAATATCAAGTTTCATATATATCAATGAACAAATTGGATCGAATATCAAGTTTCATATATATCAAAATGAACAATAATCATGTACATATCAAAAAATAGCATAGATGCCAAACCAATAATAGTTACAAAAATGTGGCATGTGTCATGTCTGTCAAAGTCGATATATACATATACAAATGTCAAATATATAAAAAAATTAGTCCTTCAATAACCAGAACTATAACTATATGTCTCTATCGGTATCTATGACTATGGCGGATCATCAAAATCAAGCCTCTTCGAAGCAGTACGTGGCTCTGCAGGTGGCTGCACAAGGATAATTCAAATGTCGAATCAAATATATTTTCTCAATATAACATCAAAATAACTAAATACTGAACTCTAAATTGTTTGAAGTTGAAATGTTGATTACCTCATCTCTATCTTCTGCAATTGGGTGAGGCCGAGCATCTGTGGTATGTCCTAAGGGGGCTATAACTGGTAAAACAATATTAATACATGTTAATAACATATATGTCAAATAACACATAATAACTAAAAATGAACAGACTAAAAAACTAAAGCATACCCGAGCCTCAGATGGATGTGTTGTGGTCATAGGAGGCAAAGTCACAGATGAATCAGTTACAACCATTTCCTATATCCATGGTAAGTGATCCAAAAGGAGTTAACTAGAGGGTTTCAACTCCATTGTGCACTTAGTGAAAAGGAGTTGATCTAAGACAAACATACCTTTTCCCTTGGTCGTGTTGGATCCCATAATATACGTGTAGGACTTCTACTGAAATGGAATGGTAGAATAACAGTAGGAAGTTTGGAAGGGGCCTGTAATAGGTTAAAGACAATTATACAAGTTAATAACCCAAAGTTGTTGACAAACTAGATAAAACAAATGTTTTTAACATATGTAGAGAAAATGCACACCGAAGCTTCATATAGTTCTTCTGTAACCTTAGGAGGCCTAGTTAAATTTGATGCAGCTATTACCATTTCCTGTATGAAAAATGATAACATATGATATAGACATAAAAGGATTTAGTTATTTCGAACAAGCAAGAATGCAATCCAAAGTGAATATGAAGATATCACCTCTTCCCTCTACTAAACCTCATCGACATTAGGTGCATTCATTAATTCCGTAAACCTCATATGTTTATGTATATAGAACAAATAAATTAAGTGCATTTATCAATACCTACATATACATGTTTAATCATAATACATTTCAACAAATGAATTTAAATTCTACTGAATTACCTTCTGTCGTTTGGGTGTCTGAGAGGATATCTTCTTTTGCCTTGGAGTGCTAGAGGATGGCTTTCTCACACGAGATGTCCTCGAGGCAGGTGGGGTAAACTAACATAAACAAATTGACATAAGGGAAAAGAGCATGTATTTAATATATCACTTAAGTAAAAAATATATAAATCTAAATGGTACTGCATATCTATCTTGGCCAAAGTCAATGGCTGAAAGCATGATATCATCAAGTTGGGAGTATCTCAGCCACTGATAAGCCCTATAAAACACCAAGCAATGATACATATAATTAACAAAGTATATTTTGAAACAAATGTATTATTATATTTTTAACAAATTTACAAATCTTTACCTCTGGTGGCGAAACTACTCGTGACTGCAGAGTCAATTGAAAAGTATGTGGTGTACTCCCACCACTTGTTGCACCCTGCAATGTATTTTATTTATATTTCACTTTAAATTGTTCTAAAAATAAAAATTCATTTCTTTTTATAGGATTTATTCACTTAATTAATAACATGTCATAAACATAATTAAACGCACCAATGTTTGATAGAGAGGGTACAACATATTGATCAGTTCATCGGTGAGGGCCACATCCTTTGCAATGGAAGCATGGCATCTACTCCCGCAACATGTACATGAATGAGATGTTGAACCATCCTCGTCCGTGTCAGTGTCTACACTAGAACATACACCCTGGCAGGTGGAGCACATATGCTGAATGGGCTGTTTTGTGCCAAACGATGCATGAGGTGACGTTGATGAAGGAGGTGTCGCTGATGAAGGAGGTGTTGCTAATGAAGGAGGTGTCATAGGTGCTGGTACATCCTCTGCTCCGACCAACTGTGTGCCATGCTAAACAATGACATTAGTCAATGATGCAGCTACCTGAAGAGTCTATAATTCCATAGAATCCTTCAAGGATATAGGGACAATGACATGAACCATGGGTTCAGGAGCTGTACGCCTCCTATGCTGTGGCTCTACCACCCTATGGGCCCTAGGTCTATCATGCACAAAGCCTCTCCCTTTACCCTGAAATTGCTGGATGTCAAAGTAATTCGGCTTCTCACCAAGGATAAACTCATAGTACAACTTCCTCAAAAAATATAGAGGCACCTCCCAATTATTACAAGGTGGTTGGTCAAAGACCATATACCACCTATCCCAAAAAGCTTCTTTCAGCCTAGCATGAACACACCAATGTATAGGAAACCGAGTCGTATTTAGTTCTAGGTTGTTACTGGTAACAGGATCGATGAAAAGAGCACATGTCAGCTTTACCTATGGCCATTTTTTTCACTTGATCATATGACAACCCATCCGCTTAAAATGTTCGACATCTATCCCTCCATGAACCCCATTTCGTAACCTCCCTAGATACCTCATTTGCACTATTAGCCATTGTTTCTAGTGTTCTGGTAAGGGTTGAGTGGTGCTCAACCTAAATGACCTCAACCTATTCACCAATATAGAAATTTGGGCACTATTTTATGTAAGGCGATTGATGAGATCATCTTGTGTGGCATCTACATGATCTAATGGAGGACGTGGAGGGTTTCGGGGGTGGCGGTGGTTGTCGAGGAGCAACATTTTGAGGATTTTGAGGGTTTTCTTGTTGCTCATGTGCAATGTTTACAAGGTTTGCTTGTGCAGGAGGAGGTCTTTGTTGTCTATTTCGGTTTTGGGGATTGCTTGAAGAATCTGACATCAAATTAATAAAAACAAAACTTAAATCAATTAAAAAACCCTACAATTATAATGCAAACAAAACTAATCAAACCAATCAAATCTTACCTGCTCAATGAGGTGCCATTGTTGAAAATTGCTCTCAATATTGAGAAAATTCAAAATAATTGCAAACCTGTGTGGGTTATATGGTTTTTTGGCTTTCCCTTGCCGCCGTTCCACGAGTTTTGACATTGAAAATTACCAAAACGGGTTTTGAGAAACTTTTAATTTTTTTCAATTGTTTTGAATTTTGCGAACCCGCACGGGTTATGAAAAATTTGGTTTTTTTTTTGGCATGTGGCCACTTTTCTGTTTACCATCTTGGTGCACTTACCCTTTTTGCTTCCATCTGCCCATCTCAGAGATAATATCTAGTTATCCATAAAATCCTAATTCAAGATCTATTTCAACATAGATGTTGGCTACATCCCCTTTATTCCCATTCAAGAAGTCGTCTTCAATGCCTATCAGATAACCAAGAGCATCTCCAATCTTCATAAGAGCCTCAACACACCAAAATTCTGAGGGAAGCCCAACTAGAGATAGCCAGATCGGGGATTTTTTATCTTATGATTCAAAGGATCAAAGCAGGGCTTCAATTCTATGAAATGAAAAGTCGATCCTTGATAAAACAAATGACTACCATAGATGATTGCATCTTTAAGAATGAAATCTATGCATTTTAGGAAAAAATAATCATTTTGCAAAGGACGAATCGAGACCATACCAGAAAACGAATGAAACCACCATTCTATGATGCTCTGGCTTTCCCCCTATTCCACCATGTGGCAAAGAGAGCATTCTCCTTTTAAGAAAAGGAATGAAACCACCATTCTATGATGTCCTGGCTTTCCCCCCTATTCCACACCATGTGGCAAAGAGAGCATTCTCCTTTTAAGCACCCTATCTTGGATTCATAGCTTCTGAAGGCAGAACAAAAAGTTTACTCCCAAGGCCTTTCTTCTTCCAATCTGCATTGACAGATTTGGCACCAAAATCTGTTGTCAATGAAGAAGGAAGACCCTTCCAACCTACCTTCTTGCCATTCTTTCTGAAACCTCCCAGGCCTTGTTTCCCATTGAAAATATTGATAGAGTTTTTATTAGAGTCTCTATCACTTGGAGAGGTTGAATAGCCTATTTTTGCTGAGAAGTTAGAACGTGGATGCTTTGCCTTCGCCCATTGATCGCTGAAGCGAACATTCTTTCCGAATGTAGAGACCCCATTTGCTCCAACGGGGAATCTATTATGCCAGAAGTTGCGAGAATATTGAAGAGGAATTTTATTCGCCCCTGTTGCCATCCTATTAGCCCAAGATTCAAAGTCGTTCGTGCTCCTTTGCTTAAGGGAGGTATCTTCAAACTACTATAAAACTTGGAATGAAAACCTGCTTGCAAGCTTCAGAGGCAGAGGGCTCTGAATCAGCAAGGCGACGAAGGTTTATCGCTTGAAACCGAGCAGAATGAGGTGGTTTAGACCATGCAGAAGATTGAAAACCATGGGAGCCAGAAAAACTTGGCTGAGAATTCCTCACATTTGAACGAAGGCCATGGGCACCAGAAAAGCGCGCCTCAGCCATCTCTACCAGATTGTATCCATTGTTGATCTTAAGAAGAGATCCTAATTGACATCTGCAACCTATTTTTATCCTCCTGCTTTATCTCCATTTTCTCTTCCTCAGCATCTGTCCATCTTCCTTCCCTCTTCTACATAGAAAAACCCATCGTTTTTACCATTCAAATTCCTCTTGGCCAATGCTACCAATGGTTATCTTTGTTGTTATCTAGAATTTTAATAAAAGTTCCCATTTATTTCCATCTGCTCATCTTTTTTTCCTCTGCCAGACAACAATGACTTATCGACTTCTTCTCTAATCGATGGTTTTTTTTTTTTTTTCAACTCTCTTACTTCTAATCTATCTGTGGACCTTCAATTAACCTCTGCGGCCCTTTGGTCTTCACTTCTTTGACTTCACCTGTCAGTTGCATTTGTTCGCAAGTTTCTAAAGCCTTTCTAACAAGGCTGTTTCTTGCATATCTCTCGATCATTGCCCAATGCCATCACATTTCTTGGAGGCATTTAGAAATAGTTCACAGGCCTTGCATACTAGGGCAATTGCAATTTGAACATCTGAAGACTTCCTCATCCTTTAAGCTTCGATGGATAACTGTACCCTGTTCCAAGACTCCCATACAGGCTGCAAGGAATTTGGCTTTACACCTGCCAGTTTCTTTTGCTTGAAAGTGTCTACGGCCTTCTCGACAGATCCATTTTGTGCATATCCTGCCATCATTGTAGTTCACGAGACAATGCTTCCACCTTTTGCATACATGTCTATCACGGTAGGGAATGGCTTAAATTACATACATTAAGCTTACATTTCTAGGTTTATAAGTGTTAAACATTCAGAATTGATTGACGTTTTCTAGGCTTAATATGTTGCTTAAGGTGTGTGGTCACATTAAGAATACACTTCTACGTTTAAAAGTGTTAAACATTCATAATTGACTAACATTTTTTAGATTTAATATGTTGCTTAATGTATGTGATTTAAAACTAACCCAAAACAATTGCAACTACAACATCTTAAAAAATTCCAATACCTTTATGATTTGATTGATGACCATGCCCTGTTTCAAAGTCCCCAATTCACAGGCCATGAGGTTGTTGGGAAAGCTCACGGAGATTGGATTTTACACCGTTCAATTTTGCTTGAAATTTCTAAGGCATTTTAATAATGCAGAAGCTCTGTTATTATCGACATTAGTTCATAAGCCTCCAAATTTACCAAGGCTTTGTTGGCCTCATTCTATGCTTTGAGATGAGAGGTCTGTTGTGAGCCGAAGCCAATCCTGGAGAGATGCCAATTAAAATAGCCAAAACAAATCAAAACTGAAGAAAACTAATTGGAAATATTTTTGGGGAATGGCGATTGCTTGTCAACCTAGATGCACTAACTACGATTTAGTGTGATACTGCATGGCTTCGTGAATGAATATATTAGAATAATACCTTGCCTCTTAAGATTTATTGTATAAATTTACTAGTATGTAAAGTATAATTCATTTCAAGAGAGAGTCTTAAAGTGCAAGTCAAGCTAAAGACTTGGAGTACGAGTCATTGCAAATTAAAGCTACAAATTTGATGCTTAAGTTAAGAGTACAAGTCATGCCAAGTGTACACATCCTTTCTTTGATCAAACCAAATTGATAATTGGGCATCTATATTTCAGGCCAAACCCAAGAAAACTACCAATATGACATATTGATCATTTAATTTAAAATTTTGAAGCATGTTTAGGCCACCGAGGAATAAATCTAAGGCACTCCCCAAGCATTTTTGAAGGGAATCTAAATTTAATTTATACATGTTAGCCTTTTTTAATCTAATATATTTTTCTTGCATTGGCATTCTTTTTTCCATCATTAGCTTGCACTCATTCATTAGAATTTTTATTTGAATTTTCATCTTCTAGATATCATTAGGGAAGTTTTTCTTGGGGCATATTTCAAGTTGGAGTGATGTTTTTTTACATAAGTACTCAACATGATTTTGATGTTTAGGTGCATCCATTTCACCCATTTAAACTATACATAAGAATGAGTCTGTGTATTTACTACACCTTAGATTACATTAATATTTCTTAGATCTATATTAAATTTATCATATGTAAAATTATCTATATATGAATAAGTTTGGTTTCTTTCTAAATTTTCTCTAATTAGACTTTTGAGAAAATATTACTATATTTTCTAATGTTCACAAGATCCCACTATGAAAATCATGTTATTTGAAAGAGACTTAAATGTTTAATCTCCTTATTTTATTTTTTTTAATAATTTTTTTTTGGTTTTTTATGAAAGAACAAAAATTTGAATTTGAGTTTTGTTTTTAAATAAATTCATAAATATGATCATTCTATATAAGACTTTATTCTACACACTAGGTGGTTATGCTTCAAATTTATTTTTATTCTTACCTAGATTTATTTTAGCACAATCTTAAATTTTACATGACATTAGAGTATCTTTGTAGCTATTATATATATCTCGTATTGTATTAGATAATTTTTGTAGACAAACTCCAAGGAATTTGAAACTACCTTTCATCATAGATATACAACCATTATTCAACTATTGATTGAATTGATTTTTTGTTCTACAATATTCATGCCACAAGTAATGATATTAAGGAATGGATAAAGAATGATAAGTTTATTATGTCAAATTTTCAGTTGGATTGTCAATTTGTATAATCAGTTTTAAATTGATTTTTTTGTATGTACATATTTGTAGGGCATTACATCCTAATAATACTAGCTATGATAGTGTAGTGTAGAAATTTGCATACCTTGTCCTCTTCATCCTTTTTTTTACACCCTTTTTTGGACCTATTAAAAAATGTGATATCCTAATGCTAAACTTGTCCTATTTAACACATAGCTTGATTCAAAATCTAAAGTCTATCAACCATCACAATATACCATTCCCAAATGCTATATACCAATTCTCTTTGCAAATATTTAGATATGCCATGCGATTCGCCAATGTACATAGATCTTTCCCTTGGATATGATTAACCCCACAATGTTTTCCTCCTAATTCAAATATTTTTCTTCCTTTCCAAAATTGATCTTTTTAGTTAATTAGACTATTACCTACCAATTTGTAGGTCAAATAAATCAAAATAAGTATGAGAAAGGATTTTTTTTTGTTTTAGAGTAATCGTACGTCATTAGTAAATGATCCATCAATCACATCAATTCATTGAGAGAGATATTAGCATTACTAAAACACTTACATTGGTAGATATTTCATGATAGACTTATCATTAGACATCTTGCATTTATGCATCAAGAAAATTTTCACATTTTTCTTATATACACTAGTAGTCTCTTCAAGGTGCTTATTAACACCACCCATTTTTAGATGAATGCACACATAATTATCAAAGAGCAAGAAATCAGAGGAGAAAATTACATTATAAAAGGCTAAATTCTATAGGGATAACCAACACGTGGTTACATCTCTATTCACGAGTAAATAATATTTTAGAGGAGAAAGTTTCTAGTAATATTTATAATGTTAGATTCAATCTTACTTATCAAATTTTGATTGTCAATGACAATATATGTCAACTATTAACTATGCAAGAGAGACAAATAGAATTGAGCACGTTCTAATCTTCTTACATTTATTTGCACAACTCAATTTTTACATCAATTAAATTAGACCTAAATTAATGTCAATTATATTTATTTTCTTATAGATTTATTTTAATTGATTTTCACTCAAAATTATTGATATTAAAAGGATTCATATGAATTCTCTTTTCAAATTATTCAAACTTTTCCAAATTTTATAATATTATTTTACATTTTTACAATGTCTCAAAATAAATTAATAAAAGATGAAAGAAAATTAAAGTACAAATTAGTGAAGAGACTTTTAAATGCATGGATGTTGTTCAAGAGGGTAAGTTGGGCTTGTTAGAATTGGTAAATTTGATCTCTACCCCTAATTTTTATTTACCAATTTTTTCTAGCCCTTTGCATAGGAGAAAAAATATAATTTTTTTTTGTCAACATATACATTCAGTATTAACTGTAGTTTTAGTCTCTCTGTCAATTTGAGTACAACGTACACAAAAGCGTATTAATTTCTTGCTTTCTTCAAAATGCTCTTGGTCTTCGTCGTCCGACATTTTCTTCATCGACAGATTCTTACAGGGGGTCAATTTCTCACAGGGAACAAAGTCGACAACCCAAATCAATATACTGTCTAACAAATGGAAGAACTTTTCCCGCTGTTTCTTCAGAAGGAACAAAGGAGCTACTATTATACCCGAGCCCATTCCAAAGCTCATCCCCATCAACACGATGAAACTGTCAATTCCCTCTATTACCCTGCTTTTCTTCGCCCCTTCTTTTGTCTTCGACCTGATTTCATCCTTTGGCGAAGGCAAGAATGGCTCCTTCAGTTGGAGGCCGTATAGACCTGCATTATGTGAGAAGGATGAGGCTTCGAATGTTATGAACTGCCCGCCTAGCGGAATCTTTCCTGTAAGTTTATTGTATGACAGGTTCAAGTAACTTAGGAATGTGAGATTCACCAACTCTACAGGAATAATTCCAGACAGTTGGTTATGCGAGAGGTCAAGGGACTCTAGCTGTGCCATCTTTCCCAAGGACTTGGGTATACCACCATTAATATGGTTTCTTGAAATATTAAGAAAGATCAATCCAATGAGAGATCCAATACCTTCAGGGATATGACCAGATATTCTACTGCTTGATAGATCAAGACATTTGACTAAACTCAAAGCTCTAACAAACTCCAGCTCCAATCCTTTGCTTGTGATGATTATTTTCTCTACATATGTTGAGCCTTTTATCAATCCAAATTCAAAGACTCCTGTATTCATTGAGTCGTTTACCATGCCCTTCATCTCTGGAAGGCTGTTTGGAATTACTCCTGAAAAACTGTTCATTGAAAGGTCTAAGATTTGAAGAGACGATACTTTGCCTATATCAGCAGGCACACTTCCTTCAAATCTGTTTGATCTTAAAATTAAAATCTTAAGATTAGGAAGCTCTAGAATCCAATTTGAAGCAATCTTCCCTGTCAGACTGTTATCTCCCACATCTAATATCTGCAACTGCTTACAATTTGCAAGGGTTGGCAGAGTTCCATTTAGACGATTTCCCCTGATTTTCAATGTTTGAAGCGAAGTCATGTTTCCCAACTCCGCTGGCAACTCACCTTCTAAATAATTGTTCTCCAAATTCAACACCACAAGATAATTGCAGTCTACAAAACTTGGAGGAATCTCACTTGTAAGACTGTTACATGATAAATCCAGAATCTGCATAGACAACCCTTCACATATTGTAGATGGAATTCTACCACTGAGATTGTTGTGAGACAGAGACAGGTAATTAAAATGATATTCGCCTATTTCATCTGGAATGGATGCATAAAACTGATTTTCCGACAGATCAAAGACAACCACTGAAGGAGGAGGAAGCGGAAGCGGACAATGAAAGTTATTGTGATGCAAGTCCAGAATCTTCAATGTTTTGGGCCCCATTAGCTTAGAGGGTAAAGTACCTGCAAAACTGTTATAAGACAGGTTGAGCTGTTGAAGAGGAAGGGAATCCCATATCCACGCAGGAATATGACCGGATAAATTGTTATTGGATAAATCCAAATCGGCAATGGAAGTTTGAGTTATTAAGAAGGCCGGCAAATCACCCTGCATGTTACATGATCTTAATTTCAATGTTCTAAACGGGTTTTGGGAATCCAATTCGGACTGACTTTCACAGTTAGCGCATTGTTCGAAATGTCTAGATATACCAGACTGGAGAGATTATGAAGGTGGGTCTCTGAAAGGTTCCCGGTTATCCGATTGGAGGATAAGGAAAGAACCTTCAGTTGAGATAGATTTAAAATGTTGTGAGGAATGGCATGTGTTAACAAGTTGTTGCTTAGATCAAGCGTACTGAGGGAAAGGAGTTGACCAACAGAAGCCGGGATTTTGCCAGTCAAGAGGTTATTACTCAGATCAAGAAGAACAAGGGACTTTATGTTGGCCAAGGAAGGAATTGTTCCGTTCAATTTATTGTTGCTCAGGTCAAGGCTTTTGAGGGTGGCCATGTCAAGGGATGGAATGTCACCGGTCAATAGGTTTTGCCTCAAGTGAACATAGCGGAGCTCCCCAAATGCACCCAACAACATGGAGGGTATCCTGCCCTGCAATTTATTGTATGAAAGATCGATATAGGCTAAAGGAAATGTTCCTAATGGAGGCTTTGCCCCAAACGGCGGTATACTTCCATTTAACATGTTATTTGAGATATCCAACATTACAAGCCTTGTAAGATTTGCAATGGTGAGAGGAAGCATACCCTGGACAAAGCAGTTGGAGAGGTCCAAGCGAGTTAACGAGGAGATGTTCACAATTGCATCTGGAATAGCTCCTCCTACACTTGTTGTTGTAAGAACAAGGCTCTCAAGTGACGCAGAGTGTAGTGGCAGAATGCTTGAAAGCTTTCCTTCCAAGTCTAGATTGGCAGACAAGTCGACTTCTTGCAAGCTTGGAAGGCTCGATAGATCAGAAGGAATGGAACCCTTGAGCTCACAGTTGCTAAGCTTCAGAGAAACCAGTCTGGAAAGGTTCTGTAAGTGAGTGGGTATGGACGAGAAGAAAGAATTGCCATCAAGCTGGAGGTGGGTTAGACTGGTAAGATTTGCAAGGGAAGGGGGAATTGGGCCAGAGAGCATACAGTTGGACATTTGAAGACGCCTGAGGCTGTGCATTGTGGAGATAGCTTTGCCCCATTCATCGCTTGCCACTTTCGTCATATTCACCCCGTCCAGCAGAAGCTCCTCTAAATCTCTCATGTTTCCTATCCACATCTGCATGTCCTCAATTGCGATGGAGGAATAGGAAATATAGTAATCTGTTGAAAGATCCAACGAGCGCAACGTGGACATGTTCCCCAACTCCATGGGTATCTTTCCGGCAAATCCAGCATTTGACAAGTTCAAATAGCGCAAATATTTCAGCGTGTTGAGTTGCTGAGGGACAGCAACACCAATGAAGGCGTTGTAGCTGAGATCCAAGCGTTCTAACATTGTTAGATTAAACAATGGCGAAAGAACGTCACGTTTACCATTCAATGGGGAAAGAGCAGAACCGATTAAATTCTGCCGGGATCTTGTCATATTATTGCCTAGAGGACTCCGAAGATCCAACTGAATAACGTGCCCTGTTATATTGTGGCATTGGATTCCCTTCCACTCGCAGCAGTTAGTGGAAGCATTCCACGTTTTCAGTTGATCAGACGGGTCATGAAGACTTTTCTTAAACTGCAAGAGAGAAATTTTTTCCCCTTCTGGACAGCAAGATACCCAACAGATTGGCAGCAATAGCAGAGATCCCACCAAGGTCCACGACAATCTCTTCGACAGACATCCCCTACAAGAAACATCACGAGAGCTCATTTTGGGCAGACCAATATGAAGCAACGAACTACTACTCCACCTACATAGCCCGCACGAAGTCCCACGAAGCAATTGGGAGCACACAGATCCTATCGAAATATATAATCGTCCAAAAAGAGGATAATGCAAGGCTCACGAATTGTAGGGAACTTCGTAGCAGGTTAGCTACGCCCTAACGAAAACGACTTCTATTGACGAAAGAAAAAAACACGATTTGGTTGGCACGGCTATTAGGTAGTATGCTCACCTGAATTATTGAAACTTGAACAGTAAGAAGAATAGTCTAAGCGGGTCGTTTGAACGAAGTCGTAGAAAAAGCTTAGACTGGAAGGCCTATTGAAGTAGTCCACTAAACGCGTAGATTTGACGTGAAATCTTGATGGGATTCGCCGTATTCTAAGTCGACGAAGGGAATAAAAAAGCGACATATATTCCATTCTACGAGAAGAAAATGTAAGCTGTTAAACAAACGCTACGTAGTGGTAGAAGAGAATTATTCAAAATTGGTCCGGAAAGAATTTTCCTAGCCGTCGAAATTACGTCCCGAGCCGGTTCTTTTGGATCAAGGATTTCTTAGTACGTTTTGTTTGCATATGTGGAAGTCTGGATTGAGGGTTTAATCATTTACTTGAGATAGGACACAGCGGCGTTGTCGTGTTTTCCGGGTGCCGTATTATTACGGGATTTAACAGATTTAAAATATATAAGATTATATTAACAAGGGCCACGTAGTGAAGAGAACGTGTCTCTGAAGTATTGTAGTAATATTTTTATAAGTGTTGTAGTTGTTTGACAATTATATTTGATATTAATACAATTAACAATCACATCTTGGTGTGCAATGGGTATGCAAAGAGGTTTGGAAGGTCTATTAGGAAAAATAAACCTCTAAATCAAGAAGATAATTAAACTCCATTACTAACATACTCATGTTATGTTTGCAACGGGAAGAGAGGGAGAGGGAGAGATGGATAGAAAGAGGGAGAGATGGAGGGGAAAAAAGCGAGAGAGGGATAAGGAGATTGAGATAGAGATAGAGAGAGAGAGAGAGAGAGAGAGAGGTGGAAATATACGAAGGAAGAGATAGAGAGACACAAAGGAGAGAGAGAGAGAGAGAGAGAGAGAGAGAGAGAGAGAGAGAGAGAGAGAGAGAGAGAGAGATGTGTGGACCAATTTACAACTGACACATTAACAAAAATGTTGACACCTAGTATGGTAGCTATATCTTTGACAACTGACACATTAACAAAAATGTTGACACCTAGTATGGTAGCTATATCTTTGATAAATATTTGTAGTAATGGCAATAGTTTTAATTGAATATTAAATTATTTATAATCAATATGTATAATCTCATTTCATTTTTTTGTTGGGTTGACTTTGTTGAAATAAATCTATTGCATTTTCTTTCTCATTTATCTTGTTTGTACTTTTTCCTCACTTTGAGAGTCTTAAATTATATTATGCCATTATTTTCTTATAGCCATGCCTGCTTTGCCTTTATTTCACATACAACCTTATGAAAATGAAGATACTATTTTGATTGCATGTTTTTGAATATTGATGCATTATAAGATTAAGTCCACCTAAGATCCATACAACCACCATACCAAATTTAATTTGATCTAAATTATTTTATTATATCTCTACATTGTACAAATTTAATTATTAACTAAAATTAATATTTTTATAGATACAAAATAATATTAAATAGAAATTGATTAATAATTTAAATTATATAAAGAGGCTTATGTAATTCCAAACTTTGCACTAAAGAACATTCAGGTGGATTTCCTCATTAGTTAAAAAAGTCTCACCTCTATGATTCCTTTCTTTTAAGCGCTTCAACATCCAATTTACAAGTAACCCCAAAAAATTTTGCTTCAAATGTTTAAGGCATGCTGCTTTGCACAGTTATTGGAACAATTTATAGTAAAATCACTTAAAGATTTAAAAGTTGAAAGTAAAACTACCAAAATGTGTTAACCAAAGTTTAGAACGAATATAATTTCTATTATGAATAATGGGTCTATAATTAGATAATAGAATATAATTATGTTATGTTATAAAATAAACCTAGCAAAATACACTACCATTTTGACCTTATTCCTAATTTATTTTAATTGCATGATAGATCAAATTTTGAACTTTAATTCTATTTTAAAAAATTCAATAAAGCTAACAAGTTATTATTGCTTGGGTATGATTTTCAAGCATGTGAAGATTTGGTTCATACCTAACCATTCAAAAGCTCATCTGCCACGACTAAGTAAACAATAGACGACTTTTGTACCTTGCACATAATTTCTTCCTTGTTGCTACAAATTTTCAAATTCTTTTCCTTTTGACTTTGGTCCTGTTCTCCAATTTCTTATAGTGAATCATCTAATCCTTCTCAATTATCATATATATGGCTATATATTTGGTGGAATTTTGAATTGCTTGTAGCTCGGTCACAACTCTCCAAGACTCAACAAACAATTTACCCACCAAATCAAGACATTCAGAAATAGCCAACATAGTCATTAATAGGCCAATGGTCACTCCATAGAAAAGGATGTTTTCCCTCTAATCTAAAAACACCATGTCAAGGCTTTGAACACATTCATGTAGTTAAAAAAATCTTTAAGAGTAGTCCATTGCCGACCACTTCGCTTGTGCACAATGAAAGCCTCCCAAGGCTTCAAACCACTGGTTATTTTAACAAACCCGTGACAAAAACAAGCAAATGAAAGGGGTTCGAGCAAGTTCATGTCTTTGTAAAGAAAAGTTGCCTTGAGTTAGGAATAAGTAGAGTCCTGTTCAATTTCCTCATTGTGAGCACTACCTTAGCCAGGGTTATCTGATTATTAAGATCCCATATAATCTGCAACACCTACACAACTTTAGTGCCTTGAACACTTGTTGTGACCACCATTTGAAACAAACAAGATAGCACAAGAGTGACAGATATTTTGCAAAGGAACTCTGTAGAGTAGCATGTAGAATACAATAGGGAATTTGTAAACCTCAAAACTTATCTGGCATTATTTGAAGGAAAAAAGATTTAGAAAACAGAAAACTTGTCAATGAGAAACAACAAAATTCAATGGTCTAGATGGATTGCATCGTCTTGCATCCTCTCTCGAACATTTTTTGCCATCAATTGTTCAAGTTAGTCGATCAACTTCATATAGGGAATTCCTTCGGCATAAAAATAAATGTAGAAAACAAAAACCTGCCAATGAAAAAACAACAAAAATTCAATGGTCGAGATGGATTGCATTGTCTTGCATACTCTCTTGAACATTTTGTGCCATCGATCGTTCAAGTTAGTCAATCAAATTCATATAGGGAATGTCTTTGACGTAATTATAGTGGAAGGAATAGGTATAGGTCTTATTAGTTCCTGCTAGTAGTCAGAATACTAGTGCATTCACCATGTTTTATTAAATCTAGAAGCATTGGTCAATAGACATAAAAAATTAAAAATTGTTGACTTTTTTCCTAATGTTTTTATTCCCTTCTATTTATTTAAAATGTGCAAATTATTTTTATCTCTAATTCTATTAGACATTTGCAGTGTATAGTCATATTAGGATGATGTCATCTTTCAATTATTTTGGCAAATCTTTCAAGCATTTTTGTAATACATTTGAAATAATTTTAATGTTTTGACAATAAGACTACTATTTTGCAATAGCGCTACATAAATTGCAATTGTCATAGGTAGAGCCACTTATTTTTAAATGCTATTAATTTTAAAATGATGTATTCATAAATTTCTTATATAATATATTATATAATAATATTATTATTCCATCATACAATATCTTTTTTTTATCAATGATAAATATAAACTTTTTAAAATTTAATTTAATATTTTAGAATGAAAATTCTAAAATTATATTTGTTGTATTTTAATTTTCTTGTATACAGTGTTTTGTTATAAGCTTTGTATTAATAATAGTTAGTAACTAAAAAGATGCTCAACTATATTTCCCTATCTAATGGACGTTCACTCTACCGGAGCTCCCGCTGTGAAATGAGGAGGACCAAATATATATCTAGTTCGCTAGCTAGCAGAGAGTTCGAAAGCATATGCAGCTCTTGACCCCATGTCCTGTCCACTAGCTAGAAGAGATGGATGTTATACAACGGTATAACACCCATCTCTTCTAGCTAGCGAACTCAGTTCTTATAATAGTTCTATTTCTTAATTTTTTTTATAAATATTATATATTCATATATTAGTTTTTAAAAGTTAATTTTATATTTTACAATAAAAATATAAAATAATATTTAACTATATTTTCATTTTCTATCATATAGAGTGTTCTAAGCTTTATTATAAAAATTAATCACCAAGAAGCTATATTTTAATTTTGTTCTATAGATTCGAAAGTTTATTGTTAAAGTCCACAAAGAAATATTAATATTATTTCAAATCAATCAAACCATTTTGTTGTTTACGAGATGACAAGATGTGGAAAATCAAAATATTTTCTCATATTCTAAGCATTCAATGACATCTTATACCATGTATGGTTGAATTACATCCAGCGCAAAAATATGACACAATGACTTTATCTAGCAAATTATTAAAAGATTTCAAAATTTTCTACATATGGAAAAATGGTTTTATTTAGCAAGATCCCTCTAGAGTCTTTTGGTGTTGAAAACTTATATATGTTTTTGTCTATTTTTGCCTATTTTTGAAAAGAGTGTGATTTGGTTGTCCTTTTAAAACCCAAAACCTATTCAATCTTTTTTTTTTTCTTAATTTGAAGGACTCAATGTGTTTGTTCAATTATTTCAATCTATCCATGCAGCTATTTATATCTCTTTGGTGCATTATTGTGATAGAGCAAGATTATTTTGCCTGGGACATCTTTTATTATATAGAGCCGCATGAGTAGAAAAATCGAGCATTTTCTTCCCTTTGCAATAGGAAGGTACAAGTAGGAACAAACCCTACTTTGATTTTCTTTTATGTTCATGGCCTTCAAATTTATGTTCAGTTATATGGGGAAATGGATTTTTTTCTTTTATTTTTGTTGTTGTTGTTGTTGTTGTTGTTGTTGTTGTGTTTGGATGAGTTTCTTTGGGCAATAGTTTTTACATAATTTCTTGTATATTTGTAAATAAGAGTAAGTTAATTTATACAAAAATTGCAATGAATTTTAATATTTGTGAATTTTTACAAAAAAAATCTGCATAAATATGTATGATCCTCCTTATACCTTGCTTGTGGAAATGATCCATTTCTCCTCTACATCTTTAATCATTGGCATACCCAACCATACCAAAAAAATAATAATCAAGAAATCACTACCATCAACATCTAGATTATTGGCTACCATCATCTTTCTATGTGTCTCCTTCACTTTCTCGTTTTGTTAAGATAGAGCTATTTATGTCATAAGTTTTATTTATGCTATAGTAGAGATGCAAGTTTCAAGGAAGAAAGATAATTGAGTACAATGACATGATTTCTAAGTGGTAAAAGATTTTAAAGCTTCCAAAGTCTAGCTCCAGGTTCAAATATCTAAGAGATAGAATTAAATGTTAGAATTAGATAAAGTACCACATGAGTTGGCACAATGTGGGCACAAAAGAGGGAAAATCACATGTCCACAAAAGAATTACCCAAATCAATAAAAATTCGTCCACAAAATTTTCACCAATCACGCTTCAATCAAAGCTCAAGTTTACCAAACCAAACCAAACAAAATTCCTTTGAAGAAATTCTACAAATCCTACTTCAATCAAAATTCTTTTACAAAAATTTCACGAAATTTTTTCCATAAAAGATTAACAAACTTTTGTTTGATCTAAACTCACCCTCAACATTGTTAAAAATCTTATTCTAATCAAGATTTCTTTCACAAAACTTTGCCTAAATTATATTCATAATTTCTTCTTGAAAAAATAATTTGTACAAAATTATGAATAAAATACACTTACTGGATGATGAAAAAGAATCTTGTAGCCTTTTCATGCCACTATGAAGTTATCGTGGATGACATATGTTCTTCCCTGAGCTCTAGAAGCCTCTCCTTAACCTACAAAAATCTTCCATAAACTTCCTAAAACCTACCCCTGACCTTCTAGAAACTTCTGAGAACCTACCCCTGACCTTCTAGAAACTTTTGAAAGTCCTCTTTCGCCTTCCAACAACTTTTTGGACCCTCTTGAAATGTGTAAAAATTGTGCAAAATGAAAGAATCGATCGACTTAGTTCCTCGAGTGATCTAAGCTACAAATCACATGCCAACATAGTTTGTGTAGTACTTTGTTACTCTTTTGATTTTTATAGGAGTCCTTATTACCAGCTGCAAGGTCATCATTTTCCCCTCCTTACGCTCTCAGTACACATTACAACCACCATTAATATTAAGTAAAATGCAAACAAAGAACGAAAAATCAGCTTCACATCCTTCTTGAAGTTGAAATTGGTCCTAGTAAACTAGAAAAATATTGTTTTAGTAATATTGATATTTGTTGTGAAATTTGTGGTAGTAGGCCATGCTTCCTATGGATTCTGGACAACTCTTGAAACACCCCAAAAATTCATATTTAGACGAGTATATAAAAAAATAAAATAAAAATTACAACATACATAAGGCACGCAAACAAATTTGATGCCAAATTTAGAAGCATAGACAAGACATGTGGACTGTTTTTCGTGGATGCGGCTAATCTCCACACAAAATAACACTCCGTACTATTTCTCAAATCCGCAAGATAGAATTGATTTCCGCAAAATTTTTAGTAGCTAAATCTTCATGATTCACATCCCCATTGCTGTAAAACCACAAGAAATCAGGCAAAAAAACACCGGGATTTGCAGATTTGGGAGTTTTTTTATAATGCCATTTTGTGTGGAGATTAGGTGTTGGCGTTTTTTGCATGCCTCGCTAAGCATAATCAAAATAAATTAAAAAATAATTTCTTATCCATAATAGTGTCTAAAATATATTTGACATCAATAAACTTGAAATAATTTTCTCAAATTACCCAACTCCCAGATTTAGTTTTGAATCAAACAAATCTTCTCTTTACAATAATAGAGTAATTCTAACTAATCATTTGACATTATTTTAATAAAGAATTTTTTTAGCATATATTTACTTGTTTGTCTTTTTTGTAACTTTTTCGATATCATTATTATTATTTTATGATTTTTTGTTACTTTATGGTTAAACTGTTAATTTATCTTATAAAATATATTATAATTTAATCTTTTCATTAAATAATAATTATTTAATTACATGTTTAAATTATTAAATGATCTCATAATTAATAAAATCTATTTTATAATTATATTATGTGTTTCATTTTAAATATTTCTTATAAAATAAATATTATTTTAATTAATTTTATCAAATTTTTAATTTTATTATAATTATTACAAAGCTAAATATGATATAATTTAATATTTTTATTATATAATTATTCTTTAATTACATGTTTAAATTATTAAATGATCTAATAGGGTAAGTGCACCAAGATGGGGGGCCAAAACGTTGCCATTTTTTTTTTGGTGCAAATGAAGCGATTTGGCGCCAAATAGGGTGCTCACCATATTTGGCATGCACCAATCGGTTTGGCATCAAGCCCGATGTTTGGTCACACTAAACCTATTTGGCGTGCACCAAATAAGGCATGCACCAAATGGAAATGCATTGGATGGTGCCAGATTTGGCGCTAGCCAAATGTCTAGCATTGGCAAATTTGTCGCTCTTTCACTCTTTCTACCAACAGGAATATATACATGAAATATAAGATTTAAGTATAAGAAAGGAAAAAGACATATCGACGCTTTAAGTTATATTTCATGTATATATAGGTAGGATGTTTGAGAGTGGTTTCAGATCTTTAGGAGTTATAATGTAAATTCTTAGAGGTTTTAAATGATTATTTAAATTTTCATACTTAGTCAAATTTCAATATTCAACATGCTCCTATCAACATTTTCTCACTCTCTCTATGCCACTATCAATAGCTCCTCCAAACTTTAAACCTATAGATCTCTCTTTATCACTTTTCTTCTGTCCCATTTCTACCTCTCTCTATCTCACTCTCTCCTCTCAACGCCAAGATCCAACACTACCTCTTTACCTCTCTTTCCTACCCATCACTCTCTACTATATATTTGCTATTTTTCTTTGCACACCTTCCACACCTTCCCCTCACTACCTTTAATTCTCTAGGTCTCTCCCACCTCCTCTCCCTTTGTACCTCACCTTCCTTTCTTACCCCCATTTCTATCCCTTTCGCCCTCGCTTTCTCTTCTACTTTCTCCCTCTCTTATTGTTTCTTTCCCCTCTCTCTCCATTCTCTTGAGCACTACCTCTCCCTCTCACCCTCTATCTCTCCCCATCCGTAGGTCTCTCCTTCCCTCTATATTTACCTCTACCTCTCCATCTCTGTCTCATTACCCACCTCTCTCTCCCATCTATCTCTCTCACCTCTATCTTTCCCCTAGGTCTCTCACCCCTCTCTCTCTAGGCTCTAAGTCTCTCCTCTCTCTAATTCTTTACCTCCCTCTCCATATCTCCTTACCCATCTTTCTCTCTTTGTGAAACCTATCTACATCTCTGCTCTCTAGGTCTCTCCCACCCTCTCTCCTTCTCTACCTTCCCTTCCCTTCCCTTCCCTTCCCATCTGTATGCCTGCCTCCCTCCCTCTCTCTTCTCTCTTCTCTCTCCTCCTCCTCTCCCCATCAATGTCTCTCCCTCCCTCCATTTATACCTCTCTCTACCTCTACCTCTTCCTCCCTATCTCATTACCCACCTCTCTCCTCCTTTATCTCCCCCCAGATCTCTCACCCTTCCCTCTAGGCTCTAGATATCTCACCTATAGCTCTTTCTACTTCCGCTGACGAGCAAAAAAACACGTTTTGGTTGGCACGGCTATTTGGTAGTATGGTCACCTGAATTATTGAAACTTGAACAGTAAGAAGAATAGTCTAAGCGGGTGCTTTGAACGAAGTCGTAGAAAAAGCTTAGACTGGAAGGCCCATTGAAGTAGTCCACCAAAGCTTCGTAAACGCGTAGATTTGACGTGAAATCTTGGTGGGCATTCGCTGTATCCTAAGTCGACAAAGCGAGTTAAAAAGAGACATATAATCCATCCTACCAGAAGAAAATGTAAGCTGTAAAACAAACGCTACGTAATGGTGGAAGAGATTTATCCGAAATGGGTCCGAGAAGAATTCTTAGCCGTCGAAATTACGTCCGGAGCCAGTTCATTCGGGTCAGGGAATTCTTAGTACGTTTTGTTTGCATGTGTTGAAATCTGGATTGAGGGTTCAATCATTTACTTGAGATAGGACATAGCGACGTTGTCGTGTTTGGGTCTTTTTCGGGTGCCTTATCATTACGGGATTTAATAGATTTGAAGTATACGATATTATATAAATAATGGCCATGCAGTGAAAGAGAATGTGTCTTTGAAGTACTGTAGTAATATGTGTCTTTGAAGTATTGTAGTAATATTTACAAGTGTTTTGGTTGTTTGGTATTTAGGGAAAGAGCATCACTAGTCATTATAACTAATTTTGTGCATTCACATCTTCTATATGGTATATTAGATTTTGATGATTGTTTTTTTTTCTATATATGTGACTTAGCTACTTATATTTATTATTTTGGTTTTTGGAATGTAACGAGACATGTTGTAGGATCCAGTATGTACATAAGGGTAAAAAAGTACAGATTTCAAAGTGTCACCTAATACCTACTTAAAGATGCCTCAATAACTGTGCACTTAAAATTGTTAATACTTATACATAAATGGCCCAATAGCATGCACAAATGAGCTAATTATGGAGCAAAAAAGATAAAAAGTGAGCAATTGTTGTGTCCTATTTGCATCGATCTACATATTGATCCATCGGTTGGTGAGGTGGTGCATTGATAAAATAACAAGGCAATGTATAGAGGCAACATTCCTTTTACATAGGAAATGCAATTTCATTGTAGGAGCATCATTTCATTTCCACTTTCGAGGTACACATATTGAATAAAAGATGTGATATTTTCAAGGAGCATCAATATTAATATATGGAGTGAAATCAATTATTAATAGAGAAAACACTATCCATTAATTTTGATTTAATATTGATGCACATATTAAACAGTGAAGCCATAAAACATTAGTATTAGTGGTGAACTTTTTATTTTTTTGTCAATTTAACATTAACTTCATTCGCTATGTATTAGAAGCATTACATCTTACTGCTCATCGATTTCACCTTATGTTGAGTTGTTTTCTACTATAGTGCCTTAGTTATTGAAAGTGATAGATAGATTTCATTCGGTGGTTGGAGCGTTTATTTAAAGCTTGTGATTTCTTTCAACTGTGAGCACTCTACTCTTTTTCAGTGGAGATATCAAGCTACAACAATATTGTTTTTGGATAGATATTTTTCTTCAAAGGTTAGGAATTCTTGGTGATCAACTTGTAATGAAATTTTTAAAAAGGTCTAGAGATTTGTTACCGATGACTTCCAATGCCAGTCTATTGTCATCAACCTTACTTACAAGAAATCCTACTAGCCATTCTCGTCCTTTTAGGTGCTTTGTTCTAGCATCATATGTTATTTTAAAATTTTTCAATTGTAATTGTTATTCACTTGGAAAATTTGACATTTCAGAATTGTACAATTATCTTTTTTTGGGGAGTGTCTATTGCATATTTGTCCTTTGTGTTCTTGTAACTATGTCAGATCCTAGGATTGAGTTTTTGTCTTCCCAGATTTCATTTCCCTCTTCCGAAGAGGTGAATTCTAACAATTTAAAGAGGCCTAAATATTCTTTTTGTAAGAAATTTGGGCATAATGATGAAAATTGCAATAAGAAGAACAAATTCCCATGTGGTTTTTGCTAGAAAGTTGGACATGATGAGAAAAAAATTATAAGAAGAAAAACTACGAGTTGAGATAATTACTCAAGCTTCATAACATTGTCATTCCTTCTTCATTAACTTCATCTTTTACAAAACAAGAGGACAAATATACAAATCTCAAATGAAGAAATTATGCATTGATCACCACTCATGTACCTAGGAACATTGGTTGGATTCTTGATTCCGGCACATCAAAACACATTTCCAATTCAATTGACAACATGATTCCAAGTTATTTTTGTCCCCCATCATATCCTGTTCTCTTGACTGTATGTAATTAGCATGTGCTAGTTGCTTATGTAGGTGATGTTGACTTGGGTGTTATAACTTTGTGCCTAATGTATTTCATGTTCCCACAATTGCACATAATCTACTTTTAGTTTACTACCTTACACATGATGGTAGCATAGTTGAGTTCACTGCAGATGTCTCTTGCATTTATGATCTGATTGGTGTTCCTATTGCAATGGGTAGGCCTGATCATCTACACATGATGTATACTTTTGACTTTGTGGAGGATGATGATGACTTATATTTCTTTGACTCCTCTATCTACTATGGGGAGTAATGGAGTTACTCTTAATGGGTTTGTCGATCTACTCATGACTCCTCTATTCCTTGCTACATTATAGTTGACTGTTGACATGGATTTCAGGACTTCAACACAACATGAGCTATTTATTTTTTCACATTTGTGGTTTCATGGCGGTTTCATTTAAGGCCTTGTAGACTTGGCCTCTCATTCCTCTACCTCATATTTGGAGGATATGCTTTAGGGGGCTTGTCTTCACTTCACAAATTTTTTGGTAGATGATCTTGAGTGTCCTTCATGTCTTGTTTCTTCCTTGATTGAGGATTTTCCTAGTCTTGTTGAGATAATTGTGGAGGCATTTGACTCTACTTCTAAGCTTTCATTGTTTAGACTTCTTCCTTCTCCCTGCATTATGTATTTGGAGTTTCTTCAACATAGAACATTGTATTTATTTCTTTCCAAGGGGAGAAAGATTGTTTGCCATCATTGGATTCTTTTTTGGACTTTGACCTAATTCCATTGTTTTGATGACACTTCATTATGGGGGGCCAATGTTTTCTCTATCTTTCCCTTCATTGGAGGGGTGACGATATTGTATTCTTGTGATGGATGTATTTCTTGGGGGGTATTGATGAGAGAACTCCATACATCACTTCATTAGTACATATTTTTGTATTTGAATATCTCTTTTTTGTAGAGGATTTTTGTCCCATGAGGTTTTCTCCTTTCTCTATTTGTGAAAGATTGGTTGCATGGTTAATTATGTATGGGTACTTAACATGGCCTAGTTGTCAGTATCACATTAGTCTTGCATCATTTGCATAATAATTTCACTCGCTAAGTTGTACTTAAGGGGAGATATTAGATTAAATGAGATATTTACTCTAATTAAGTTTACTTAGGATAGCTTTATTTGTCACATGAAACAACCCTTTAATATTGTTCATATTAGTTATCTTAGGTGTCTTTCTACATAGAGGTAATTCAACATCTTGCATTTTATTTTATCATAGGGTAGGTGTACCTATCCATCTATACTTCTTGTAAAAGCAAGCCATATTGTACATTTGTAACATATCAATTCATAGTAATTCATTTCAGGTGCATCTCGAGCATTGCTTCTCAATCTCCATTGTTATTCATTTCTCAAGTTGCAATATTCTTGTGTGTGGCTGGCTAGTGTTAGGATTCCCAAAGATACTGAGAGGGGGGGGGGGGGGTGAATCAGCATCTGATCGGTAAAAGAATTTTCTTGAATTATAACATGAAAAGCATTTCAAAATTGTGTAACGGTAAACAAAAATTAATGCAGTAAATAAGAACAACAACCACAACATAAGAGACACACCATAACACAATATTTTAACGAGGAAACTTGGTGTGGGAAAACCCTCGGTGGGATTTGCAACCCACAATATTCACTTACTGGCCAATAAGGGAATATTACTATTTACAATAGGGGCCTGCACATGCAGGAAGGCCAAGTGCCTAGAGCTCACTGCTCAGTTACAAAATGAAGTCTCACTAACTTACAAAATTGGATTATACAATTCCAATGTCTTGTACTGCTTCAGATCAGCATCTACTATGCCAGATTTAGTATCGGTTTAAGCTCTGCAATGTACATAAACCCTTATCCCAATAATTCGCACATTAGGTCTGCTATATTCTTTTCATACTTCACATCATAAATGATCTACAATGATCTCATACTTATATGAGTCATATTACAATCCACAAATTCATCTTACAAAAAGATTTTACAATTAATTACAAAGTATAATTACACAAAATTCCTGTTGGCCATGGTGCCAGTAATCTTCCTTTTCGGTTTCGGTGATTTGTATGCTGATGTGGAGTCTGTCGGTTCCGGTGCCTGCTGGTATCACATGATTGTAAGGTTGCCATCAATGACAATACCTTCAATCACCTACAATTTCTCATTGGAGTGTGCATTTGCCAACAATCTCCCCCTTTAGCATTGATGGCAACACTCATGAAAAAAATCCAAAAATTGTCTTACCAAAATTGTTACCAAAACTGAGTGCTCCCCCTGAGCTGATGATCTCTTTCTTTTGTTCATCTTTCTCATTTACACTACTCCCCCTTTGACATCAATGACAAAGGTTGTCATTCGCTGTCAGTGGAGTGTGGTTCCTGCCTAGATCCTTGTAATCGGTGAGTTACAATCTGATAGATATCCACCAATGCAAAATTTTGACTGTCACTAAATCTTTTGCTATCCTGTAATGCTGCTTTTTTCTTTGAACTGTACCAGTGAGTATGTGCATTTTCTCTTCCAGTGTCTTAATTTCGGGAACCAGAGCCTCATAAATTTCTTTTCTTAAAGAAATGAGGTAATCTAGTTTAGGACCTAGTTTGCATTTTAAGTTCTTTGCTTATCCTCTATCTTTTATTTATCGTTTTCTAACTTCTTAATTTTCTCTTCAAGATCTGCAATATTCATTTCAATTTCCAAAAATGGATCTGATGTTCCTATTAAGTTGTCAGCAATGTTGTTGATTTCATCTTGTGCTTTGCTGATTTTTGAATCTACGTCCTCTGTCAAAATATTAATTTTACAGGTATCTCTGTACAGTTTCTTGAAATCCAAAATTGTTTCTCCTAGTGCTGGTAATAAGGTTTCCATTTTCTCCTTATTCTTTTTCACTATTTCCTCAAAGAATTCTCTTTCTCCTTATTCATCCTCTCTTTGAATGTGTCTTCATTTATCTGATCAACTATCAAAATGTTACCGGTGATGTATTTAGACAATGTGTCTAGTTGACCTAAAGAATCTTTACTTCCCACAATGCACTTGGGTGCTATCAATTTAAGAATAAAAATTGTGTCATCAATAGCCTTATAGGCTTGTGCATTACACTCTGTGATCTTCTTAATAGAATCCAATAATACTTCTGTCACAATTGTTGGTCTGAACTCTGTCATTGAAGAACCAGATGTCGGTCCAACTATTTTCACAATCTCCATGTTGTCGGTTGTTGTAATAACTTTGCTTGTTTCAACCTCTAGTAGGTCAGTTTGTGTTTGCATTTCTACTAGCAAAGGTTTAGGCTTTTCAGCTGTTGCCGGTGGCACTGTCTCTGCATGAACCTGTACCTCAACCTGTGTCTCAGAGGGTTTCTCTGTGCTTTCAACTGCCGGTTTTTCTGATGAAGTCTTAGTATGCACTGCTAGTTTTTCAGTATTCACCTTTGCACTGTCCATTTTTGGTTTTCCTAATTGTTTCTCAGTTTTATCTACTGGTGCTTCTGATGGTTTCTTAGTGGTGTCCTCTGCTAGTTCCTCTGTGCTTATATTTACAGTATCACTAACCCCAATCTCAACATTTGCAGCCGGTGGCTCAATAGCCACATCTTTCTTCTTATCCTCAGTGGTCTCTTTGTCTACCACAATGTTTACCTCTTGGGTGTCTATATTCATAGTGTACACAATTTCAGACTTAGGATTTGTATCCTCTTGAGGAGTTTCCATACTCTCTGTAGCCGGTTGATTGTCAAAGGTTTCTATCAGTGGAGTATCATAAAGAGGTGGGGGTAAGTTATCAGTTATTTATAGGTTTGGAGGTCCACCTACCTTACCTTTCCCCTTATCCCTATCCTTTTGATAGACTCTGACAGTCTTAGGTCTTTTAAGTTCTTTCGATTTTTCCTTTTCAACAAAGAATATGTCCCATTGATTTGCAGTCTCTTTAGAAAGTCCATTCATTCTTCTTGCCATAAGTGCAACATGCCGGTGACCAGTTGAAAATACTGTCCGGTTGGCCTCATTGATTAATTGATCTATTTCTTCAGTGGAGTTCACTAGGTGAACTACAAGCAATTTTTCTATTTTTAGCTTTTTATCTAACTCAATAATAGCTACCCTTCTAGCTTCTAGTCTCCTATATAAATCATTGGGTATTTCATCAACAATCTCCATCAAAAATTTCTTGTATATGTCCAAGTGTAAAATTACACTATTCTCTACGCTCTCTTTATCATCAACAAAAGTGTGTTATACAGTTTGCTAATATTTTTTAGTTTACCATCTTCTGTTATTTCATTTAGAAGCTTATCTAGTGGAGCAATAGCCTATTTTACCTTCTTTTTCTTTGGAGTTAACTTCTTAACTGGAGGCCTAACTACCTGTTGCTTTTGTCTTGTTCTTCTAGGTGTAGGTGAGGGTGTTGGTGAGGGTTTTCTTTTCCTTTCTACCCTTTTGAATACCGCTGGTATCTCACTGTCAGAAGAAGTTCCAACCGGTGAAAGATGAGCTTCCGGTTGAAGTCCTTCCAGCTCACTTTCCTTTATACCAGTTTGCTTCAATACATCTTCCTTAATAGCTTTAGCTTGTCTAGTTCCCTTCCTCACTGTTTGTTCAACTTTCTTAACTCATTTCTTAGACTGAATACCACTCTCAATTGTTTCTGCATTTCCAAAGACTTTCTCAGATGGTTCCTTTGGTTCTTCAAGGAGGGATTTTGCATAAGTTTCAATGATGTTATCATCTGTTTCATATCCCATTTCAGTTACCCAGATATTCCTAGGGATAACTGCCTCCATCCAGATTTCATCTTTCTTAATTACAAAACATATTTCCTTTTGATATTTATCTACAATTGCTTGGGACAACCTTATTCTTGTCTTCATTCGAGCCTTCAGTGCTTGAAAATGTTCATTTATATTTTTCTCTTTGTTTTCTCCCATGTTGTTTAATGTGTCCAATAGTTGCTTTCCTACCGGTATATGAAATCCAAAGTTTTTTCTTCCAATACCAGGTACTTCCTTAGTAATGTACAACATCAAACATACAAGGAAATTTCCAAATCTGAATGTTCCTTTCTTATCTCCTTTGATCTTCTTCAGATTGTCTATCAATTCATCTTTAAGCCATTCACAGATGTCAATCTTAGCATTGTTGTTCACTAAGTCATAAGCACTTTTAATGCATAAGCTAGAGACTAAGTTTAATCTATTAGCATGTGTGGCTTTATAGCCAAGAATCATACTGACAAATCTAACATTTATGTCCTTTACATCATTGACTCTAAGTGATCTCTTGTCAAATGTTGCATCGGTTAGGTCAATTACTGTGTCATTAGAGACCTTTTTAGTTCTGCCAGGCTTGCTACCGGTGGAAGGTAACCTTGTTACCGCCTTAATTGCTTCTTTGGTGATCTTATGGATGAAATCTAACCAAAATAATTCACCATGCACTCTGTTTAGCACAATCCTTATAACATCCTTGGGAAAATTCGGGATACTAAGGATTTCAGTAAAACCTAGGGTTTCCACTATCTTATGTTCAGGTTTGATATTACCGTTTACATCACAAATCACAGTCCTATACATGTTCTTGATTTCATCATCTCCTAATTCCTCTATATGACAATGTATGTATATCCTAGGATCTTCAGCATATACTTCTCCTTTAGGAATTTGAGAGAATGCACCTAGGATATCATCTTTCTTTGCTATTTCGGGAACAAGTTTGAATATGGGTCTAGGGTGCTTGATAACCTCAATCACAATAGGGTTTGCTATAAATTCAGGAACATAGGAGGATGCCATGGTTATAAATACCTCAATTTGCCTATAGGTATGTGTGCTTGAATGACTTTCTTCCTTCTCTCTATGGATGCCCTTGCTCATAATTTTCATGCTCTCAAAGATTTGAATGCTCAGTGAATGAAAAAAGAGCCAAAACACTTGCTTTATAATGTTATTTTCTCCAACTACCACATTTAATGCTTGTCGGTTAAGTCACAACTTAACTCATCTATCGATAAAGAAGTAATTCAACTTCTCACCATCAACCGAGGGTATATTAGCATGTTTTTCAATTTGCTGCCAAACCCCCAAAGGATTTTCTTTCAGTTAGATGAAGAGTCTCTTGCCGGTGGAGTGTTACTCTGTTCTACCGGTGGAGGAGTATTCCCATCAACATTCTGATCTAACTTTTTGATCCATTGTTTTGAGAATTCTTGCTTTACCTTTCAAGCTGGGTCCTTTGTTATTTGCTGGTGATGCCTTACTCCTACAAAATTTAGCAATATGTCCAATCTTGTTACAAGCATAACAAGTCACATTGTTTTTCTAAATAGCTTTCCCATATCCTATGCTGGTATGTGTTCTGCGATGATTAGATAAGTGTCCAAATCTTCCACAAACATAACATCTTACATTCATTCTGCAATTATCTGAATTATGACCAACTTTGTTGCATTTAGAACATTGACCGGTGGGTGTATTAGTGTTATGATAGTTTCTAGATCTACACTGATTTTCTCTATGACCATACTTGTTACAGTTAAAACATTTCCCATTAATTTTGTAAGCATTAGGTTGTCTTACCAGTTTGCTATGATCATGATTGTTTGTAGTACCGGAGCTTTCACCAACTTCAAAGCCAAGGCCATTTGTATCACCATTAGGTTTTTGATTCTTCAGCATGTCAACAAGTTCTTCTAAACTTTTCTTGAATTTCTCCTTGTGTTGATTTGCAGCAGCCAATTCACTCTCCAAGATTCCTTTCTGTCTCATGAGTTCATTTGTGTCATTTTGTGTATGCATCAAGTCTATCTTCAACATATCATTTTCATGACTAAGTCTTGTGTTTTCATTTCCAGCATCATTCAGTCTTCTAACCAAGTCCTCTTCATTCTTCTTCCGATTTTCAATTTCTTTACAAAATCTCATAGTCATATCTTGCATCTCATTCTTCATTGTACTATTTTCTTGTCTCAACTTGTTTATCAAATCATTAAGAGTTTCTTTTTCATCTTCATCATTCTGCATCTTTTCACAAAGTTCTCTTCTTTTGTTTCTTGCAATAGTGAAATTTTCTTGAAGTCCTTGAATGATATCCTGTACAGCCTTCAGATCATCTTCAAAATTGATATTCTTCACTTTTTCTGCATCATAGTCTGAAAGAGCTGTTTCCAATTACTTTATTAAGTTTTCCATCTCTACCGGTGTCAAGATCTTCCTCAAGCTGTTAGGCTTCTGAAAATAGAGAACCAGGCTTTGATACCAATTGTTAGGATTCTCAAAGATACTGAGAGGGGAAGGGGGTGAATTAGTATCTGACAGGTAAAAGAATTTTCTTGAATTATAACATGAAAAACATTTCAAAACTGTGTACCGGTAAACAAAAATTAATGCAGTAAATAAGAACAACAACCACAACATAAGAGACACACCATAACACAATATTTTAACGAGGAAACCCGGTGTGGGAAAAACTTTGGTGGGATTTGTGACCCACAATATTCACTTATTGGCCAATAAGGGAATATTATTGTTTACAATAGGGGCTTGCACATGCAGGAGGCCAAGTGCCTAGAGCTCACTGCTCAGTTACAAAATGAAGTCTCACTGACTTACAAAATTGGATTATACAAATCTAATGTCTTGTACTACTTCAGATCAACATCTACTATGCCAGATTCAGTATCAGTTTAAGCTCTTCAATATACATAAACCCTTATCTCAATAATTTGCACATTAGGTCTGCTATATTCTTTTCATACTTCACATCATAAATGATCTCAATGATCTCATACTTATATGAGTCATATTACAATCCGCCAAGTCGGCTTACAAAAAGATTTTACAATTAATTACAAAGTATAATTACACAAAATTCCTGTCGGCCATGGTGCCGGTAATCTTCCTTTTCGGTGTCGGTGATCTGTATAACGGTGTGGAGTTTGTCGGTGCCGGTGCCTACCGGTATCACATGATTGTAAGGTTGCCATCAATGACAATACCTTCAATCACCTACAATTTCTCATTGGAGTGTGCATTTGCCAACAGATAGTTTCTTGGTTGATCCCATTAAAGTGTGTGTGAATTCATGGGCTCATAATTTTTCCAATAGAGAGAACGTGGAGGTTATCTAAAATATTCACCCTTAACTGATTGGAGATAGATAAAGAACCTTCAATTTGGATAGATTTGAAATGTTATGAGGCATGGCACCTGTTAACACATTGTTGTTTAGATCAAGTGTACCAAGGGAAATGGTTTGACCTACAGAAGCCAATGTTTTTCATTCAAAAGGTAATTACTCATATCAAGCATGATAAGGGATTTGAATTTGTCCAACGTAGGCACTTTACCCATCAAATTATTGTTGCTTAGATCAAGCCAAGTGAAGGAGGTGACATCTTAGGTAGAAGATGGAATGGAACCAGTCAATCAATTACAACTCAAGTCAACATAGTGGACCTTGTCAAATGCATCAAAAAAACTTGGAGGAGATGTAGGCTACCAATTGGTTGTATAAAAGATCGATATGGGCCAAACAAAATGAAGTTTCTAAATGAGACTTAGCCTCCAATGACAATATATTCCCTTTTACTTTGTTCATTGAAATATCCAACATTACAAGTCTTGTAAGATTTGCAATGGTGGAAGAAAGCATACCTTGGACAAATCAGTTAGAAAGCTCCAAGAGAGTTAATGAGGAGATGTTCGCAATGTTGAAATATTTAGTATTTCCTCCCACTTTCTTGGTTTTATCCTTTAATTTTTTATTTAGCATGACTACACAGTATAAAATGTTTTAGTTTTTTTCTTTATTTCTCTAGCAATGAAATTTTTATGTATCTAAGGCCTCTATATAATGAGGCAATTGTTATTCATTAATTATTAATTAGTTTGATCCTTGATCATTTGATCAAGAAGCTATTGTAATATACTAAATCAATAGAACAATTTTTTTTTTTTTTCAATTTTGTATTTCTTTCATTTGGTATCAAAGTAGGATGATCAAGGGATAGTTGAAAATCCAGCAGTAGCTAAAGACAAAAAAACTATTGAAAAAAATTGCAATTTTAAGTAATGACAAGACCATGTAGCAGAAAGAAAGACACAGAAATTTCGTAGCCTAGTTAAGTTTGTTGAAGTTAAAATTAATTCACTGCTCAAAATAAAATCAATTTATAGAAAATTGACAAAGGAGATCAATGAAGATCACAAACTATTTTTGTGATATTTTTCCTATTAGGTAAGTCATCGAAGTTAAGAGAGCAAATTGTTTCAAAGCCAATGAAGTCAAGCTTGTTTCCAATGCAGAAGCTACATCTTAAATAAAGTGAAGCTGACCCTCCAAAGAAAAAATTTGAGTCAAAGAAATTTTGCATAAACTATCAAGTTTCAATCCACCTTTGAAAAAGGTGAAGCCCTTGATTTATAAGGTTGCTGAAGGAGAAAAGGCAATGCTATGGAAAATTAGAAAAAAGGTCATTTCTATGAAGAAGATCATGGATCTTGTAAACATCATAGAAAAAGGTCTAAGCCACTGGTGCGAAGTCACGTGAGGAAGTTACATCTCACTATAGGATATAGAATGGACACTTGAATGAGTAATACCCAAGTGAAATGCATGTGAAAAGGATATTGCAACACCCTGGTAGGAGAGAAGCCTGCGCAAGTTGAAAAAATAAATAAACTTAGTTGCAACTATTATTGAAAAAGAGATGAAGATCAGATATTAGTGTTTTTGTGTTATAGCTATTAGTAGTTGTTCAAAATCAAAGGGGACATTGTTGGAAAGTTTAGTAATTCTTCCTACTTGCATAGACTTATGCTTTTAGTGTTTTTGTTTTATTTAGCATGGCTACACAATAAAAACTATTTTTATTTTTTGTTTTATTTCTAATATGTAATTTTTTATGTATCTAAGGCCTCTATATAATGAGGCAATTGTAATTCATTCATTATTAGTTAGTTTGATCCTTGATTATTTGATCAAGAAGCTCTTGTAATCTCTTGAATCATTAGACAAATTTGTTTGTTTTTCAATTTTGTATTTCATTGATACAATTGCTTCTAGAATAGCTCTCCCTACACTTGTTACTATATGAGCAAGGTTGTTAAGTGACATAGAGTGTAGTGGAAAAATGCTTGAAAGTTTCCCTTCCAACTCCAGATTGGTAGACAAGTCAGCTTCTTGCAAGATTGGAAGGCTCAATAGATCATAAGTAATGGAATCCTTGAGGTTACAACTGCTAATCTTGAGAGAGACCAAGTTGGAAAGGTTGCATAAATGAGAAGTATGGATGAGGAGAAGGAATTTCCACCAAGTTTGAGGTGGTTTAGATGGGTAAGATTCACAAGGGAAGGGGGGATTTGACCAAACAACATACAGTTGTACATTTGAATGCCTAAGATTATGCATTGTGGAGATAGCTTTGCGGCAGTAATCGCTTCCCACTTGCATCATATTCACCCTGTCCAACAATAACACCTCTAATTCCCTCATGTTTCCTATCCACATCTCCATATTGTCAATTTTGATGGAGGAAATGGAAATGTAGGAATTAGTGGAAATATCCAGGTAGCACAACACGAACATGTTTCCCAAGTCCTTGGGTACCCTTCCCCAAAATCCAACATTTGACAAGTTCAAATAGCGCAAATATTTTAGCGTGGGGAGTTGTTGAGGGACACCAACATCATGAAAAAAATGTACCTCAAATCCAAGACTTGTAACATATTTAGATCAAACAGTAGAGAAAGAACGTCCTTTCTATTACTCTCAACATAAAGTGAATCAAATTAGATCTCAAAACTAACACCACTGATTTAATTTTGCAAAGCCGTTACCATATTTTTGCTGAAAAGATCTTGGAGATACAATTGAATGACGAGCTTTGTTATATTATCACATTTGATTCCTTCCTAGTTGCAATAGTTGGTGGAATCATTCCATGTTTTCAGTCGACTAGAAAGGTTGTGAAGATTTCCCTTGAAATTGAAGAGGGATTTATGTTTATTTTTCAGACAACAACATCCCCAACAACTCAACAACAATAGCACAAATCTCGCCAAGGCCCATAGCAAAATATGAAGCAACGAACCACTACACAAACAAAGCCTGCACAAAGTCCCATGAAACAATTAGGAGCTCACAAATACTATGGATTGATATAGGGGAGAGGAGCTAGAACCTGCACACCCTAACTTTGCGGGTCCACGTGGCACACCATGTGGACTCGAAGACCAACTTTGACCACTAGCTAGGTAGACCACTGAGTTGGCTACCCCAAATCAAAATCCTGGATACTGAGTAGGCATTTTACCACGTGACCCACTAGGAGTCATCCGTGTTGTCAAAATTATGCCACTTCCGTGTGTCGACTAGATCGTGGCTGAGCCCGCACCCGATACCTGCTACGATTTTTGTCCATATGCATGGAAAGGTCACATGACAATTTATCGCATGCACACCCAAACGATCGTCTTGTCCGCCAAAAAATATCGCTGCCACCTTCAAACTTGCAGTGAAGTGGCATTAACTTCGCATTGTGTCACATTAAATGCACCTATATGCTCACATTTATGAAGCCTTACACCATTCAATTCAAGCGACTCCTCGCTAAATGAGTTGATTGTTTCTCATTTCTTTCACATGTATTAATGGGTGTGTTGGCATTTCAGTAGAAAGGAAGATTGTTGATATTCATTGAGGATATTGAGAAGGTTGTTGAAGATTATTGATATAACTGAAGAAGGATGATAACTATCTTTATAACATTATTTTGTCATTGATGTCAAGAAATTGATTTTTTGATTCAGTATGATGTTGCCATATCTTAAGAAGATTGATTTGAAGAGAATTAAGATGTCGGTAAAAGACACAGAAAGAATGTGATGAATAAGAGGAGGAATAAGATATTCAATGGGCAACTATTACCGAGTTAGACAATGATGAGATCATGATGTTTAGATTGTTTTGATATCCTACAAATGTTGTTGATTGTAAGGTTAATACTATACTATGCAACCGAGCAAAGAACCTAGTCGGTAAACCCTAAGGAACCTAGTCGGTAAACCCTAAGGTTATCAATATCGGTTAATGAAGGCGGAATGTCTATTGAGTAAAGTTTAGTATTTACCGAGTTGCAACTGAGTTATGACAGATCGTAGTGGATGGATAAAAGCATTATTTAATGAAGGACAATGATTAGCTAGAGATGTATAAATGATTGGTATGCCGTGCATGAAGTTTGTTAAGGAACTATGGCAAAGGAAAATCGGCAGGAGGATCTACAACGCAGATTGAACCGCAATAACCTTGTGCAAGTTCCAAGAAAGGAATGCAAGTCCCTAGGCGAGGTAAAACGTTTTCAGATCGAAAGGATACATTGAACCTGGTCAAGTTTGAAGATCTGATGGCTATGATTGATCATGGGAAATGTGATCAAGGAGATTAAGCAGTTAGCAATTGTTTATAAATAAGGAATTGTTGATAAACAATGTATGCGGGCAAGTGTAAGCATAGGGATGCTACATAGTGATTACCAAGCATAGAAGCTTGAAGACCTGTTTGAATAACAGAGTAGAGAGCCCAACAGAGGGACAAGATAAGTCCTATGACTAGATTGTTTTGAGCAAATAAGAATCTGCTTTAGCATTTTAGATGTGAAGATGCAGATATATTTTTATTACTGTTATTGTGTAAGTGACATAAAATCTCTTAGCCGAGTGGACTTAACAGTCTTACTAGCAAGGTGACATTCTAAATAAGTGTTTGAAATCCTTTGACAAGATCACTTCTAACAAAGTGAAGATCCTAACAGATCCGAGGGAAATCCCTTAACCGGGTCACATCTAGCAATGTGTTTGTAATCTTTAACAGGATTTTCTTTTAACCAAGCATACTCTAGAAGAGTATATTTCTTAGTGGGTCTGAAATCCCACAATGGTTTTTCCCTATTTGGGTTTCCACATTAAATCTGGTGTTATATGTGTTATGATGATTATGTGTTTATGAGTTAGCATGTTTAATAGTTTTTGGTTACATTGCTGAAGTATAAGTTACCGAGGTTGAATTTGTTGATTTTATGGAAGATTAAGTTTGTATGATTCACCCCCCCTCTCATCTTGTTAGCTATTGGCATCTATACTTCACATTTAGTATCAAAACTTACAGGGTGTAGGTTTTCTTTCCTTCCAGAAGCTTCTTGCCATGGGACGCTACCACTTCGACCTCAGTCCCAAACATGAGCACCTTGCTATTGGTAATTCATGCTTCCTTCTACACATTCACTAGCTTTTTGTTGGGGTTGCATATTTTTTGGGGTTTTCTTTTTTCCCATCAATGTGCATTACTTCCTCACGTGCTCAATTTTTTGTAGGTTCATAGTCAAATGGCGACGACAACATAACGAAGCTGATGACTTATAGAGGAGTTTTCCCCTTCGACCTAGGTGAGTAATTTTCCTCACTAAGGCTCACCAATCTCCTACAACTGTTTAAGGTTTTTGTTAAATTCCTTTTTTGCATTGTTTACCATTATTTCATTTTTTGATTGCACTGCATTTTTCTCTAACTCTCGCGTCCTCCATAGACAATTGTTTGAATGTCCTATGAGGTATCTGTATGTCTTTGTGTTTCTGAACACTAAATACTATGTTCATGAACACAAATACATATGTAAATGGAATCATAATCCTCTGTTCAAGCTTTACTGACATTTAGATGTGACTTTTGAAAAAAAAATATTCTCATTTCGTGCATCACTATTAATAAAGGGATGTTTAATTTCAATTTTGAGCATCACTGTGGTTTAATTGTTAAAAGGTTTTCAATTTCATGGTTAATGTTTAAGGGTTTAAAGAGTTGAAGGTTTTGAAAGCCTTTCAATCAAACTGGTTGAGGGTTTCATTTTCACTATGCATATATTTCATTGCACTCATTATGTTTAAGGGTTTACACATCATTCATTAATCTACATAGGATTTGTAGCGTCCTAAAATTGTGACACTTGCAATTTCGACTGCATTTCGGTCTTCACGATGGCGACGCAACACGCAACCTGAATGGAGACCCCGAAACCTGATTACGACACTGAAAACTGCATTTTTCAAGCACCCTGGCCTGAACCTCCTTGCACCCTGCTGTCCCGGGAGGTGGGACCAGAGCGCTCCCAGGACCATGGCACCCAACGCCCTGGTCCCTGGGTCCTATTTTGGGCCCAGTCTCCTTTGGACTTCGGGTCTTTTTGTTTGCAATTTGGAAAATAAACTTTCCTGGTCGGCCTAAGGTCGGGAAAATCAGTCTATCAGCCCTAATTGACAAGTATATAAACTACATTTTCCTCTTTCATTCGATATGATGATGGAAAAGGCGTGGAAACTATACTCAAGCATTCAAGCATTCAAGCATTCCTTCAAGCAATTGATCATTTCAAGTCTCCATTCAAGGCTAAGTGTTGCATTCAAGACAAGGATTCAACCATTGAAGAGGAGATCACATACTACATGCTACATACAACATACAAACATACAACAACATACAACATCTATACCTTCGCACATAAGGATACAAACATCCTTAGAACAAGGTATTAGTACTTGTTTTATAGTCATTTACATTTACAACACTTGCTCATTTCTTGGTTAATTCCAAAACCGGGGTTTGACCTAATGGCAAACCCCTAATCCCTAACCCCCCAATCGTCTTCGCTTTGCTGTGTGTAGGTTGCAGGTACGCGGCTGAAATTGAAGATCTGGAATCCTTGTGCAGAGACGAACAGATCCCCCTTCATTTCGCGGATTTTTCGGAGGACCGTGGCGCTGGGCGCCATCGTCCCGACAACTTTTGCTCAAATTTGCAGGACAGCGCCGTATCGACATTTTACTGCTAATTCCAGGTCCGCAGCTTCATACTGTATTCCTATCTCAGTTTATAAGCGAATCTTTGTCACTTTCTATGCATTCCTAGCTTAATCTTCCTATCAACATTCTTTACAAAAGAGGGTAGCCTTGCTGTCTTAACCCTTGAAACTCATTTAGCATCCAATCTTGCATTGCGTGGGATTGGATCTTGTGGGTTTTAACCCCTCTTTTGAATGTAAAGTCTCTCCCCTAAGTGAAAACCATCAACCCTAGTGAACCTCCCTTCTCTCTCCTTGGAGTTGGAAGAGGGGAGAGCAACTAGGGTTCGATCGCGATTTTCTGCTTTACAGGATTAAAATCTTTTTAATATGTTGGGTTTACTTGTTCTGATCCTTGCATTGACAATATTACCCTTCATGTTTGAGGGTTTTAGGGTTTCAAATTGAATGTTTTACTGTTAATGTATATGGGTTCACATTTTCACTTTTATTGATGAGGGTTTGAGGGCTTCAAAGTTCACTATTTCAAATGGCTTGAATAGTTTCAATATAAATTGCATCAAGGGTTTACATTTATACTATTTGAGAGAATCCAAAATACTATATCAATTGACATCAAGGGTTTACACTTTCACTCTTTAATGGGTCAAGATGAGCTATTCGAAACATGTCCCTGGCTTGAAGGGTTTGAGTATCAATTTTTTTAGGGAGTCACTTTCACTGTCACTATTTAAGGGTTTCAATATCAATTTTTGTAGGGATTCACTTTCATTGTCACTGTTTAAGGGTTTAGAAATTCACTTTTATTGTTTAAGGGTTTGAGGGCTTCCAAATCATTGTTTTAATTGGCATCAACGATTTCATTTTCATTGTCCAAGAATTTACATTTTCACTCTTTTATGGGTCAAGGTTACCTATTTGAATCTACTCCTCGAGTTGAAGGATTTCAATTTCAAATTGATTGAGTAATTCACTTTCAATATTACGGTTTGAGGGCTTCACAATTTCACTTTTCTTCTTTAAGGGTTTGAGGGATTCCAAATTATTGTTTCAATTGCTATCAATGGTTTCAATTTCATTTCCCAAGGGTTTAGACATCCACTATTTTATGTTTGTAGGTGAATAATTTGAATATTCTCCTTCGGGGTGAAGGGTCCCAATTTCAATTGTTTGAGGGATTCACTTTTCACTGTTGTTGTTTAAGGATCCATAAATTTTCTTTTATTGTTTAATTGTTTGAGGGCTTGCAACTCACTATTTCAAATGGCATCAAGGGTTTCACATTAATTGCCCAAGGGTTTACATTTCACTGCAAATGTGTTATATAAATAGTTGCCATGTTTCTTTAATAGTTGTGAAGTGAATGAACAACCAATTACCTTTATTATAATGAAAAGGGTTTAATTCATACTTGGTTTCATTGTTGAACCTTTTTGTTTATTACTTTTTAAAGTAGTTTCCATGTTTCTTCAATAGTTGTGAATTGAATGAACAACTAATTTCGCTCATTAGTTGTGAAGTGAATGAATGACCAATTACCTTTAATGTAATGAAAAGGGTTTAATTGATACTTGGTTTCATTATTGAATTTCTTTGTTTATTACTTTTAAAAGTAGTTGATGTATCCTCAGATTGTGGTACCTACAAAAGAGACACAAACACACCAATGAAATATTATGTTAGAGGATTCAAATGAGAAAAACATATTAATAAACCAAAAACTCTAAAAGCGTCTCATTGTTCTCTATCTCCAAGGATCCTTCAAATCAAGGTGGCTCTCAGCTTGGAAGAGCACTTGATCTCTAGAATGACTACCTAAAGAACGGGGGATATATGATCAAAGACCTAAATGCTTATGCAACTAAGATCTTAGTGAATTGTATTGATATAGATCTATGATATGGTGCAAAATAACAAGATTAGTGTGATATTAAGCTAGCATGATAGTGATATGAATATAATTTGGAACTAGCATGGAAATGAAACTAACATGATATGTTAAACATGATAAAATCTATGCTATGATGCTATTAAAATGATCTCATTTCCATTATCAAAGAGAGGCTAAAATTCTTGATAAAATGAGACTATAACTTAGATGCATGAAGAATTGGATATGGATTATGAAGAAAGTGAGTCCTATTTATAGGGAAAATAGGGAAATGGATGGTTAATATTGAGAAATATTAACAAGGGATAGGATTGAAATCTATTCAATCCATGTTTACCATTTTCACCAATTAAATGGTGACAATTATCAACAAGAGGTGTCTTGAGAGGAGATGTAAGAGGCATTAAATGCTTGAGAAGACATGAGGTTCACCCTAGGAGAGTGTGGTTAGGGTTAATTAGGATTAACTAGTGGATAAAGCTTTTACCCAAAGGGTAAAATCTTGTGCAAGGGTTAATAGGATAACTAGGGTCAAAGCAATGAGTGCTTGATGAAACCCCTAGGTTAGATGAGGGTTGAGTTAGAGACAAAGTCTCTAATCATGTGGTAAGGTTGAGTTAACCATTAATGGTTAAAAGGACTTTGGGGACAAATTTGTAAGAGTCCTTACAAATTTGGGGAACTCAATAAGTTAACTTGTTGAATGAATAAAGTTTTTATTACATTTAGAAGACTTTCTTCCAAATTTGAGAAGTGACCTCCCCAAATTTAGGGATGTGATATGACTGGAAGATTTTAAGGCTAATTAATTGGGATTAGAAAGATTCTAAAAGAATGATTAGAAGGCAAGTGTGAAATGTAGGAAAATGATGTTGGCAATATGCTGAAATTGTTTATGTGTTGTCATTGATTTCAACACTGTGCTTCAGTTGGATATGGTTCTGTCCCAATTGGACCTGTTCTGGTTGGACTTGGTTATCAGTGATTCTGATCCGGTATGATCAGATTGGTTGTTTCAGTTTTGGATGGCTATTCAGGATGTTTATATGCTTGTCACATTTAGTTGGTTCATGATTTGGTGTTCCAGAAGCTATCGCTTATGTTCTAGATTACCGGTTGATATTTGTTGGTACCGGTTGGCTTTACCGATTGGTGATATTCAATGATTTGGCTAAGTGATTTTGGTCCAGGATATAGAAAAGGTTCCTAACGTGTTGAAGACATTCTTGATCATGTCTTAATTGTTTGGTGGCTTTGCATTGGTTGGTGTGATGATTTGGTGATCCAATTTGGATCTGGTTCGTTATTCTGTGTTATTTGCACTAAGGGTTTCTATCGGTTGGTGAAACATGTCGATTTAGGTCTTAGCAGAATTTTCGGTGGATATAATTATTTGGGAATTTGAATTAGGTGCATGCTATGTAATGTAAATCATAATATTGGTCCAGTGGTATCGTGTGATGAAATTTTTGTAATTATGGTTTATGGGTTTAGGGTTTAGTTGACCTTGTTATCAAGGTTGATGATTTGTATTTATAGGCAACTTATTCATGTAATTTGTAGAGGATGGTATGATATGGTTATGTCTACATTATTTGAGAGTGGTTTATGTGCGAACAAGGTTATATCATTCAACGAAGGTTTGAAAAGGTTTTGGTATTGCAAGGAAAACATTTATGCTTAACCAAAACTATATCAAGCATTAGGAGATGTTATTCTCATAGTTCATTTTCTCCAGATTGTAGTTCGATGTTTATGTAATTCAGTGAGACTTCCCTTTTGTGATGAGCAGTGAGCTCTAGGCAGTTGGTCTGATTGCAAGTGCAATCCCCATTGTAATTATTTCACATACTACTGCAAAAGTATTATCTGACTGTGGGTGGGGTTTCCCATTGTGGTTTTTCCCTTTACCGTGTTTTCCATGTTAAAAATATTAGTGTTGTGTGATTTGTGCTTTCATGCTTTAGCTTTCACTGTGCTATTTATATTGTGCTCCGTAAATGGTTTATAATATTCATTAATTGTTTAATTTGTGGAAAAATGATTCACCCCTCCTCTCAGTTTTCCTCTGGTATCAGAGTGAGGTCCTCTCTATAGAAGCTTAACCGTTTGAGGAGATTCGATGACATCAAATTCAATATTTAATCCCTACCAGAAGGAGAGTCCCAGATTTGATGGTACAAATTACAAAATATGGAAGGAGCAGATGAAGATTCATCTGAGATGTCTTGGAGCTAAATTTTGGGAGATAACAGAGAAAGGGTATACACCTCATGATCCTAATTCTGGAACTTTGGCACCTCCTGATGAGCAGAAGAATGTTGATAATGATGTCAGAGAAAAAGAAGCTTTGTTAAGTTCCCTATCAGATGACAAGTTGTTGAATGTCATAGAGCTGGAAAATGCAAAACAGATCTGGTTGAAGCTTGAAACTCTTTATGAAGGTGACCAAGTAGTAAAGATTACAAAACTTGAAGGTTATCAGGTTAGATATGAAACTTTGAAAATGGAAGAAGATTAGAAGATAAATTCTTTCATGGATAGAGTGAATGAGATCGTCATGGGAATCAAATGTTGCGATGAAAATATTAATGAGGATGAGGTTGTGTCAAAGATTCTGAGAGTTCTACCTCTGTCTTATAAGATGAAGGCTACTACAATAAATGAACTCTGGACAATGTCAAATACCCTTGTTACCAGAGATACATTACTTGGGAAGTTGACTGCTTTTGAACTTGAAAAACTTGGAGATCAAAGTGCTACTAAAACTGAGACTGCATTTAGAGCATCTGCCTCCGGTAAGTAGAAGATAGACTAGAAGGAGTTATATGCTAAATATTTGAAAGACATAGAACTTGAAGAGTGTGAATCCTTGATTGCCAGAAGAATCCCTAAAGGACCAGTTGGAAGTAAGTATGAAGGAAAGGTTCCTTTTAAATATTTTTCATGCAATAAGATTGGTCATTTTGCTTCTAGATGTCCTAAAAGAGCTACTAGGAATCAAGAAAGATTTATGAGGAATTATAAACCTAATCCGAAATATCAGAGCATACCTAGATATAGAAGGAATAAGGATAAATCATGTTACTATGCTGGTGATGATGATTTTGGTATTATTGATGATGATGATGAACTTGTGAGTGGATCTGGTAACGGAAGCTCCAGCAAAGACTGGGTCTTTATTTCTATTAAGGATGATTCTCCAGAACCTGTCATTGATACAAATCATACTGAGAAGGATCTAACTGCTAAAATTGAATAGAAGGATGAATGGATTACAGACAGTGGTTGCTCACATCACATGACTGACGACAAGAGGAAGTTCCTGACTCTGCAAGAATTTGATGGTGGACTTGTCAAATTTGGAGACAACAAGACATGCAGGATCAAAGGCAAAGAAACAATATCCTTGGATGGTAAGACTAATATTGACAATGTTTATTATGTTGAAGTTTTGAAGCATAATATTTTGAGTGTAGGTCAGTTAGTGGATAGAGGATTTCATTTACAATTCAAAGATGGAAAGTGCAAAATTATCAATAGATAGGTATTGGACATTGCATCCAGAACTCAGACCAAAGGAAACATCTTTCATTTGAACTACGGTGAGAAATCCTACTTGATTGCTCAGATTGATGAAAATTGGCTTTGGCATAATCGGATGTGTCATGTAAATTTTGATTGCATAGTAAAGATCAGTTCAACCCAGGCTGTCAGAGATTTTCCCAAGATTATCAAGCCTCACAATCCGGTATGTAGAGAATTTCAAATGGGTAAGCAAGTTAGAAATTATTTTAGAAGAATACATGATAGATCTAATGAAATTATTGATCTTATTCATATTGATCTATGTGGACCGGCAAGGAATAAATTTTTTCAAGGTGATAGATACTTTATGTTTCTTATTGATGATTATTCTAGAATCATGTGGGTTGCATTTTTGAAAGAAAAAATAGAAGATCTTGAGAAATTCAAAGTTTTCAAAGCTATGGTTGAGACAAAAATGAGATTGAAGATAAAATTCTTAAGATCAGATCAAGGTGGTGAGTTTACATTCGGTGAGTTCAACAATTTTTGTGAGAAGCATGGAATTAGAAGACAATTTTCTACACCTAGAAATCCACAACAAAATGGTATAGTGGAAAGGAAGAACATAACTATCTTAGACGCTACAAGGTAAATGATGATGGAAGCCAAATTGCCTGATATCTATTGGAGAGAAGTTCTCAATACTGTGGTATACACTTTCAACAGAGTACACATAAAAGGTGATACCGGTAAGACTCCTTATGAATTATGGTTCAGTCATACTCCTACTGTTAGGTATTTCAAAATTTTTAGAAGTAAATGTTATATCAAAAGAGATGATGCATTAGGGAAATTTGATCCTAGATGTGATGAAGGAATATTTTTGGGTTATTCTACTAAGAGAAAAGCATATAGACGTTATAACAAAAGACTAAATAGGATAATGGAAAGCATAAATGTCAGAGTGGATGAGCAAGGTAATAATCAAATTAGATCATATGACTATGGACTAGAAGATGAAATTATCAGATCAGAACTAGTAGTGCAAGAATTAGTTCAGAGCATTGATCCAATTGCTCCAATAGTTCATTAGAAAATTCCACAGTGACAGTTGATGAGCAGAAAGAGTCAAAAAGTCAAGATAATTCAAACACTCCCAAGTATGTTAAGCTAAATCATTCTGAAGATTAGATCATTGGAGATAAGAGGAAATATGTGATGACAAGAAGAAGGTTAGCTATCGAAGAGGTATGTTTAATTTCTCAAATTGAACCAAAATCATTTATTGAAGCAAGTGAAGATGAAAATTGGATGAGAGCTATGGAAGAAGAATTGAATCAGATAGAAAAGAATAAAACATGGGAATTGGTTCCTAGGCGTAAAGATAAAAATGTTATTGGAACTAAATGGGTTTTTAATAATAAATTAAATGAAGAAGTTTGGGTTGTAAGAAACAAGGCTAGATTGGTTTGCAAAGGATATTCACAGGAAGGAGTTGATTATGATGAAACTTATGCTCTGGTTGCAAGGATTGAATCAGTAAGACTATTTCTTGCCAATGTTGCACATGAAAACTACAAGGTATATCAAATGGATGTTAAATGTGCATTTATGAAAGGAGATCTTGAAGAAGAAGTCTGCATTGAGCAGCCTGATGGATTTTCATTATCAGAGGATAATGACATGGTTTGCAGATTGAAGAAAGCTTTATATGGAATGAAACAAGCCCCTAGAGCATAGTATGCTAGAATAGATAAATATCTTTCAAAGCTCGGTTTTAGCAAAGGTAATATTGATAGTAAATTATATTATAGGATTAAGCATGATGACATATCGATTATTGAATTCTTTGTGGATGATATCATTTTTGGAGGAGAAGAAAGTTTATGCATGAAATTTGTTGATGACATGAAAAATGAATTTGAAATGTCTATGATTGGAGAGATAAAAATTTTCTTAGGTTTTCAGATTACTTAGACTGATAATGGTATTTTCATTTGTCAAACTAAATATGTGAAGGAATTGCTTAAGAAATTTGGTCTTGAAAACTCAAAACCTGTTGGTACTCCTATGATAACCAGTTTCAAATTGTCTAAGGAAGATGAATCTCCTAGAGTGAACCCATCTAGATACAAATCAATGATTGGTGGATTGTTGTACTTAACTTAGACTAGACCAGACATAATGAATTTTGTTTGCATTGCTTCTAGATTTCAGTTAATCCAAGAGGAAGTCATGATATTTAGATATTTGGCGGGAACAACAAATTATGGGTTATGGTATCCAAAGGATGATGATATCAGATTATGTGCCTATACGGACTCAGATTGGGCGGGAGATGTTGATGACTGGAAGATAACTACATGTGGTGCATTCTTTCTTGGGAAGAAGTTGTTTTCATGGCTTAGCAAGAAACAATCATGCACTTCATTATCTACTGCTAAAGCTGAATATGTAGCTGCTGCAACTAACTGTACTCAGATCTTATGGATGAAGCAAATGTTGAAAGATATAAGGGTAAGTTATGATGAGCCTATTTTTATTCACTATGATAATACTATTTCTATTGATATGTCAAAGAATTTGGTATTTCATTCAAAATGAAAACACATTTCTATAAGGTATAATTTATTGAAGGAAAAGGTTGAAGCAAAGGAATTCAGGTTGGTTTATGTGCCTACTAAGGAATAGATTGTAGATATTCTAACTAATCATTGCGTAAAGATACTTTTCAATATCTCAGAGATCACTTGGGGGTCACCACCCCTCTGGCAGAGAGCTAGAGATGCAAGGATGCATCAATCCAGTGAGCTTATTCGAAACATATTTTGATCCGGGTTGATGGGATGATGATGTTACTCAGGGGGAGTAGTCAGCTATTTGGTTTGGCATCAACACTTTGTCATTGATGTTAAAGGGGGAGAGGTGTTCATGTGAAAAACATATAATCTTAGGGAGAGAGATATTTTGTTGGTTCTTGATTGTGTGGGGAGATTGTTGGCATTCCTTGGCACTTGGATGTTTTTCACATTCAATGTTGCCATCAATTCCAAAGGGGGAGATTGTTGGCAATATGCTGAAATTGTTTGTGTTGTCATTGATGTCAACATTGTGCTCCAGTTGGATATGGTTATGTCCTAGTTGGTTACTGCTATCCCGGTTGGACTTGGTTATCAGTGATTTTGATTTGGTATGATCAGATTGTTTGTTTTGGTTTTGGATGGTTATATGCTTGTCACATTCAGTTGATTCATGATTTGGTACTCAAAAAAAGCTATATCATATGTTCTGGATTACCGGTTGATATTTCTTGGTACCAGTTGGCTTTACCGATTGGTGATATTCAATGATTTGATTAAGTAATTTTGGTCCAGCTTATAGAAATGGTTCCTAATGTGGTGAAGGCATTCTTGATCATGTACTAATTGTTTGGTGGCTTCTCATTTGCCAACATGATGATTTGGTGATCCTATCTGGATCCGGTTGGTTATTCTGTGTTATTTGCACCGAGGGTTTCTACCAGTTGGTGAAACGTGTCGATTTAGATTTTAGCGAAAATTTTTGATGGATTTAATAGTTTGGGAATCTGAATTAGGTCCATACTATGTAATGTAAATCATAATATTGGCCTAGTGGTATCGTGATGAAATTTTTGTAATTATGGTTTATGGGTTTAGGGTTTAGCCGACCTTGTTATCAAGGTTGATGATTTGTATTTATAGGTGACTTATTCATGTAATTTGTAGAGGATGGTATGGTATGGTAATGTCTACATTATCTGAGAGTGGTTTATGTGCAAACAAGGTTATATCATTCAAAGAAGGTTTGAGAAGGTTTTGGTATTGCAGGGCAAACATTTGTGCTTAACTGGAACTGTATCAAGCATTAGGAGATGCTATTCTCACAGTTCATTTTCTCCAGATTGTAGTCTGATGTTTATGTAAGTCAGTGATACTTCCCTTTTGTGATGAGCTGTGAGCTCTAGGTGGTTGGCCTGATTGCAAGTGCAATCCCCATTGTAATTATTTCACATACTACTGGAGAAGTATTATCTAACTGTGGGTAGGGTTTCCCACCACGGTTTTTCCCTTTACCGGGTTTTCCACGTCAAAAATATTGGTGTTGTGTGATATGTGCTTTCATGCTTTATATTTCACGTTGTTGTTTATATTGTTCTCTAGTAAATGATTTATAATCCAAATTGTTTAATTTATGGAAAATTGATTCACCCCCCCTCTCGATTTTCCTTCGGTATCAGAGATTCTAACAAGTGCAAGTGGGGGGGATAGGATTTTAATTAATTTTTTTTTATTTCAACTAAAATAGATGCAACTTGCATTTGTAGGAAAATGCAAGTGGGGGGGGGGGTGGTTAAAAATAAATTTGATTTATTTATATGAAAGGATGATTTAATTAAAATGGTGAAAGGGGATTTAATTAAATAAAGTGAATTATTTAATTAAAGGCTAGAAAGGGGTTAGATGAATTTAATTAAATAAATTGAATAATTCATTTAATCAAATAGATGAAAAATGGAGAAATTAATTAAATAAGATTTAATTAATAGGGGGATGTGGTTTAAATAAATATGAAATATTTATTTAACTAGGTAGTCAGATTTATATGTCTACAATTGCCATGTTTCTTCAATAGTTGTGAACTGAATGAATGACCAATTTAGTTCAATAGTTGTGAAGTGAACGAACGGCCAATTACCTTTAATGTCATGAAAAGGGTTTAATTCAAACTTGGTTTCATTGTTGAAGTTCTTCATTTATTACTTTTACAAGTAGTTGCCATGTTTCTTCTATAGTTGTGAACTAAATGAATGACCAATTTCCTTCAATAGATGTGAAGTGAATGGACAACCAATTACCTTTAATGTATTGAAAATGGTTTAATTCATACTTGGTTTCATTATTGAAGTTCTTTGTTTATTACTTTTATAATTAGTTGTCATGGTTCTTCTATAGTTGTGAACTGAATGAACGCCCAATTTCCTTCAATAGTTGTGAAGTGATTGAATGACCAATTACCTTTAATGTAACAAAAATGGTTTAATTCACACATGTGAAATTGAAAACTTCACCCCTTAAACATTAACAGTGAAATTGAAACCCTTAAACACATTTGAGTATACCATGTTCCTTGCATTGGTTTAAGGGTATACAGTACACCCTTGCGGTGGAATTAACTACACATCCCTTCTTCTTAAGTATCAGTCCTCCATATAAATGAGGATGCCATAATATTTGTATATATGTAGATGTATATGTTGGGTACAGTTGTTGCTGCACCACAAGATCGACCTATTAATGCCTAATACAACCACTAGACTTATAGAATCCACATGAGGCAATTAAGCCATGTCACAAAACTACTACTTGTGTTGCACATAAACCAAGGGTGCACACCTTGCAACAACCCCCCCTCAGCACAAGCGAGGTTTTGGTAATATGCTTAGAACTCTCTTACCACAATATGCTATTAGGGTATCTGCAATATAAGAGTTGAGATATTTTTCTAAATATAAAGTTACTGTTGATTCCCTTATTGGTAAATTGACTGCATTTGAATTAAATAGCTTTGATAATAGTGTTTCTAAGCCATCTAAATCTTCTTTTAAGGCTTCTGTAACCAGTACATCTGTGAAGAAAGGAAAGGATATTTGTCATAATCATGATTGCAGGTCTAGTCATGGTAGTAACAGAGGAGATGGCGATGATGAAGATAATCTGATGGAACTTTAGGCACTATTGGCTAAAATATTTCCTAGAGGCATCAGTAAGTACAAAGGTAAACTTTATCTGAAGTGTTTTTCCTGCAATAAGATTGGACAAATTGCTGCAAATTGTCCTAATGGTGATAAAAAGGAAAAGTTCAGGAAATTTAAAGGAAAAGGAAAGACACATTGCTATGTTGCAGTGGATGAAGGTGTGACAAATGAGGAATATGAGGAAGAGGGCAATGATGAAATTGTCTTTGTTACTGTGAAAGAAGATTTGACTGATGAAAAATCTTTGGCATCACACATGGATAGCAATGATGAATTGATAATAGATAGTGGTTGCTCACAACACATGACCGGTGATAGAAACAAGTTATTATCCCTTGAAGAATTTGATGGAAGTGTGGTAAGGTTTGGTAACAACTCACCCTGCATGGTTAAAGGTAAAGAATATATCTCATTGAATGGAAAAAGTAATGCAGATGATGTCTATTGGGTAGATGGATTAAAACATAAATTACTAAGTGTTCGACAATTAAATGATAAAGGATATCTTCTTGAATTTAAGAGTGGAGTGTGCAGGATCCTTGGAAGTAAAGGAGAGTTGATTGCTACTAGAAAACATACTAGAGGTAATATTTTTCATCTGAACACTAATGTGAATAGTTGTTTGGTGGCTAAGGTTGAAGACAACTGGTTATGGCACAAGAGGTTTTGTCATGTGAACTTTGACAATTTGTTAAAGGTTAGCAAATCAATTATTGTGAGAGGTATGCCCTAGCTTGTGAAACTAGACAATGTGTTGTGTAAGGACTGTCATATGGGTAAGATGACTTTTGTATCTTTTAAGAGCAAAACTTTTTCTTTAGAGCATGTCCTTGATTTAGTTCATCTTGATCTATGTGGTCCTATGAGGACTAGAAGATATTATGGTTATAAGTACTTTATGATTTTTATTGACAAGTTTTCAAAGATGACGTGGGTAAATTTTTTGAGAGAAAAGTCTAAGGCTTTTAGTATTTATTCAAGGCATTTAAAGCTTTAGTTGAAAAGAAAACTGGGAGGAGTTTGAAATGTCTGAGATTTGACCAGGGAGGCGAGTTCACTTCTGATGAGTTTGTGAAGTTTTGTGATGAACAGGGAATTAAGAGGCAAATGTTAGCACCCAGAACTCCACAACAAAATGGAATTGCTGAGAAAAGGAACATGACAATTGTGGAAGTTGTTAGAACAATGTTGATACAAGGTGCAGTACCTAAGATATTTTGGAGGGAAGCAGTTAGTACAGTTGTTTATACTTTGAACTGGGTACTTGTTAATAAAGGTAATGATAAAACACCTTATGAACTTTGGAATGGTAAGATTCCTAATGTCTGCTACTTTAAAAATTTTGGGAGTAAATGTTTTATTAAGAGGGATGATGTTACTAGAAAATTTGATGCTAAGTGTGATGAAGGAATATTTCTTGGATACTCTGCCAAGAGTAAAGCATTCAAATGTTATAACAAGAGAACTAAGAAGATAGTTGAAAGTGTAAATGTTAAGGTTGATGAATTCTCTGAGAAATCTGATGAGACCAACAGATCTAAGTCTGAAAATGATGAAGAAAAACTTGTGTTTACAGAACCAGAAGTATAGAAGAATGATGAACACAACAATGTAGAAATAGGTGCTCAATCGGTAAATGAAGAAAGTGATGAAGAAGATAATGAACATGAAGCAGAAGGCACAGTACCAGAACCGGTAATACCAAGGTATATTAGATTAAATCATTCAGAAGATAAAATTATAGGAGATAAGAATGCTAGTGTATATACTAGAAGGAAAATCAAAGAAAACACTTGTCAGATTTCTACTATTGAGCCTAAAACAGTAAGAGAAGCATTGAAGGATGATGACTGGATTAATGCTATGAATGAGGGATTGGATTAGATGGAGAAAAATAAGACCTGGATACTTGTTCCCAGACCGAAAGACAAGAATGTTATAGGTACAAAATGGGTTCTCAAAAACAAGTTAAAAGAAGATGACAAGGTTGTAAGGAATAAAGCAAGACTTGTTTGCAAAGGCTATGTACAAGAAGAAGGAGAAGACTATGGTGAAACCTTTGCATTGATGGAAATACTGGAAGGTGTAAGAATGTTGCTAGCCTTTGTTGCTTTTAAAGGATTTATGGTATATCAGATGGACGTTAAATCAACTTTTCTGAATGGTATCCTTGAAGAAGAAGTATATATAGAACAACTGGATGGATTTGCATTAAGTGAAGATGAAAATATGGTTTGCAAGTTACACAAGGAACTATATGGTTTGAAGAAGCACTGAGAGAATGGTTTGAAACATTACATACTCATTTGATCAAGATAGGATTCTAGCGTACCAGTGAGGATAGTAACATATATTTAAAGATTGACGGAGATAGAATATTGATAGAATAAGTTTTTGTTGATGATATAATTTTTGGTGGTGATTATGATTTATGTATGGATTTTGCTGAGGAAATGAAGAAAGAATTTGAAATGTCTCTTATTAGTGAGATTAAATTTTTCATTGGGTTGTAGGTCCAACAACTAGAAGGTGGAATATTTATTTGTTAGACTAAATATGTAAAAGAAGTATTGAAAATTTTTGGTATGGAAGATTGCAAACCAGTTGGTACTCTGATGGTGATAGGTTGTAAATTTTCTAAACATGATGATTCACCCTTTGTAGATGAAAATGAATACCGGTCCATGATTGGTAAGTTGCATTATGTTGTTCATAATAGATCAGATATTGCACATGTTGTTGGATTGGTTGCTAGATTTCAAAAAGATCCCAAGGAGACTCACTTGGTAGCGGTGAAAAGGATATTCAGATATCTGAAAGGCACAATGGATTATGGCTTATGGTATCCTTATAAAGATGACTTTTCTTTGAAAGTGTTTACTGATGCAGATTGGGTAGGCAATGTTGATGACTGGAAAAGAACTACCGGTGGATATTTTATTCTTGGAGGTGGATTGGTTGCTTGGAAAATTAAAAAGCAAACATGTGTACAATAGTCAACAATTGAAGCAGAATATATTGCGGCATCTATGAATTGCAAACAGGCAATATGGTTAAGACATGTGTTGGAAGGTATTAAGCAAGATATGTCTAAATCAATGATTATTTATTGTGACAATACTAGTGCTATTAATATTTCAAAAAATCTTGTGTTACATGCAAGGACAAAGCATATAGAACTGAAATATCACTTTTTGAGGGAGAGAGTATAGGAGAAGCAAGTCAGAATGGAATATGTGTCAAGCAAAGAGCAGTTAGCAAACATTTTCACTAAACCTTTTCCGAAGACAACCTTTGAGTACCTCAGAGGTAAATTAGGGGTCAAACCCCTACATAAGATCAACTAAGATGTAGGAGATGCATCAATCTATTGGGATTAATGAATATTTTTCACTGTGGATTGATGAAATGTTGGCTACTCCACATGGGAGCATCTTAGATGAGATTTGCAGAGATATTGGAGACATCAGCAATAGGAATGAAGACCAAAGACATTTGTACCTTTGGAATTGTTTTCAAAGGGGGAGAAGAACTATAAGAGAAAGGAGAAGAAATGTAAGAGAAAGGGGGAGAAGTAATATGATCTAGAGGAAAAGAATTAGAGTAGGTGAAGTAGTGCAACTGACAGATGAGGTGCAACAAAAGAAGAGTGAGTGAAGGCAACAAAGAAGTTCATAGTTGACAATTGAATATGTTGGTGTTGCCATCAATGCCAAAGGGGGAGATTGTTGGCATGATTGGCATAACTAATGCTGATGGAGAATGTTGATGAACCAGTAAAGGACTGTTGGTAATGATATAGTGATGAAGAGATTGAGATTATTGGCTTAATGGCTTTGACCACTTATTTGTGTTGTTATTGATGGCAAACTATGTGGTAACTATGTTTTTCATGTTTATTTTGTCATCCAAGTCTTTTTGGTCTACCAAAAATGCCTTACCAGTAATGAAGACAGTGAACTAGGAATTAGGATCTTAATCAGTAAACATGGAAATGTTTTGATTGGTTCTGGCGATTGGTGATGAGTCAAGTGTCCAGGTTTGGAACGTGTATTTGTATCATTGTAATGTATCTTTGACCGGAACGATATCGTGCTTTGATCACCGAAAATCATGTTTATGATTTATGTTTTATTTTCTATAGGGTTTATGAAGGGTTTAAGAACCGATATTCAATTCTTATAACCGGTAATGATTTTGAGTTCGATGGTGTATTACATTATGTTTGTAAGTTGGTGATGTCGTGCCTGAAACCACGTGAAGTGTTTGAATGATATTTTGGCACGATCAAAGAGCAAATTTCTTGGGAATGTGCAAAGTGCTTAGCGGAATGGGCTAAGGGTTTCAAAGTGTATCAAATCAAGGTGTGGTGATCATTCAACAACTGTAATTAATTTGTAATTGATTGTAATGGTCTATTTGTTGATCTGTAATGAGTTGGAAAGATCTGTGATGATCTATGTTGTAAGTCTTAGGTTTTTGTAACTGACTAAGTTGTAAAGGTTATTTAGGTCGACACAATTGATGTTTGTTGTGTCAGTGAATTGAGTAAAGAGTGTGAAGCCGAACCAGTGTGGTGTATCTGCAAGAGTGTAGCAGAGTGGAGATAAATTGGTTGTGAACAAGCAAGAAGTTAGTGTTATTTCTAGGTCATTCATATGTTGTTCCCTAACAGTTGCAACAGTCAAAATCCCTTAACCAGGTAGGTTCTAATGGGCCTTAAATTGTAAATCCCTTAACCGGGTAGCTCAACATCTGAGTCTCAAATCCTCTTGTGAGGTTGCTTATAACTGGGCAAAGCTCCTAATAGGGCTCATCATAGCAATCCCTTAACCGGGTGACTCCTAACAGGGCACATTCCGAAAGAGTGCACAATTTTTGTGGGTACCGATTCCCACCATGGTTTTTCTCTATTTGGGTTTCCACGTGAAAAATTTATTGTTCATGTGGTGAATGTTTTTGATGGGTTGATTTGATTTAATTTCAATGTATGCATGTTGATGAACACTTAATGAGTAGTTATGATAAATTAGTTTAACAGTTGATTATCAATGATTACTGGTAATGGTAAATAGTATTACTGGTTTGTGATTGATTTGGTGAAGTTTTATAAGTTTAGGTTGAAGTTAAGAATTATTGTTAATATTGATTCAGCCCCCCTCTCAGTATTAACCAGATCCTCTTAGATTAATAGTATACATACATACATACATACATACATACATACATACATACATACATACATTCATATATGAATGAGATTGAATCCCTTAAACTGTGAAACTGAAACCCTTAAAGCCAAGTTTGACATATCATGCATATATTTATGGACATGTCTATGCATAAATGTATGTACATGTGTGTATGTACAAGTTTGTATGTACATGTATGTATGTACATGTATATATGTACATGTATGTATGTACATGTATGTCTATACATAATTTAATGCTGAACATGAAACCCTTCAACCCAAGTTTGACATTTCTCTAGTGCATATACATTTCAATGCATGCAAATGTATATATATGTATGTAAGTACATGCTTATACATATATGTATGTACATGTATACATATTTATGCATGTGCATACATGTATTTCATACACATATGTACATGTTTTTCAGTATATGTATGTACATTTAGATATGTACATCTACGTATCTGCATGTCTGCATGTACATATATGTATGTACATTCATGTATATATATAGGAGAGAGGAGCCAAAACATATGCACCCTAACTTCAAGGGTCCACGAGGCAAGCCACATGGACCCACATACCAACTTTGACTGCTGGCCAAGCTGACCACTGAATTGCCTACACCAAATCAAAATTATGTATGTGCATATATATTAGGAGGATAGGACTAGCAGAAATAAAAAATTTTTAGGGGTGGGGCCAGAAGTTGAAAGGCCCACAAACTAATCTTTGACAAGACTCTTGTTTACTATCCAATCCACACACATGTAATGTAATGATTGGGCCAAGGTGTCAATAATTGGAACAAGAACCCACAAAGCTTCCACAATTTGAACAAGAACCCACAGAGATTGAACAATACATTACAATATACATAATTACAAGCTTTATATGGATTGTGTACAACACATGTGAATGCCACTTTTTCTCACACTGTTGTAATCAACCAAATGTTGCATTGGTTAGAAAATCTGCATCATCTTTTGATTGCAATTGTCACAATCCTATACAATGAGGACAAGTGGTCATTTGAAACCTTTTTCAAATTGAATGGTTCGTGCAACATAATTCACAAGTATAAAGATCTTCAAATGGTTGTGTGTTCTCATTGTAGTCGACCATGGAGATCAATACTTGTAAGATGAAAAGCATGTCTTCAAGTTAGGCGTATTGGATGTTGCAAGGCTCAATAAACGTGAGCCTTTAGGTGCATGTAAGGCGAGGTGACACGTAGTTAATGCCACTACATTGCAATTTTGAAGGTGGTGGAGGGATATTTTGTGGACAAGGTGGTTGTTTGGGTGTGCATGTGGTTAATTGCCTCACGCCTCCCCCATTCCATATGAATGTAAATCGTAGCAAGTTTTGGGTCTGGGCCCGACCACGTTTCGGTTGAAGCATCGAAGTGGCATAATTTGGACAAGTGGGAGGAATCCTCATGGGACACGTGGCTGAAACACCAACTCAACATCGATAATTTTGATTTGTGGTAGCCAACTTAGTTGTGGAAAACTAATGATTTTAGAGTAATGAAAACTTGAATCCTTCTAATTGATGCAAAATTAATGAAGCATGTATTTGTTGACAACTTTGATCAATCATCCCATTACATGTTGTGAATTATATCAATAGGTAAAACATACAAAATGCACAACATTGGAAACAAAAAGTAGTCATTTGTTGACATGCTCAAAACTGGAAACAAGAAGTAGCCATTTGTTGACATGCACATAATTGGAAACAAAAAGTATGCATTTGTTTACAACTTGTTCAATCATCCCATTACGTGTCCTATATTGCATCAACGTACAAAAAGATACCATAATCCATGTCGAATAAATGTCTTCATTACATATATTTGGAGTTCTTATGTGTAGATCAGATAGCCAAAAAATAGAATTAGATATGTATTTTTAGAAGTCAATTGAAAAAATGCAGCAAATAAGTTCTTGGCCCTGCAGCTAATGCCCTTGATGCTGCAATGGGTACCATGTTCTCGTCACCTTGTGTTGCTTCACTAGTACTTAATTCAGTTGGTATTGGTTTACAATATCCGAGGTTGCCACCATATGGTGGCACCCTTGCAATATATTTTGAAGGAGAATAAAACGTAGGGGATGGGGAAGTAGGTGGACAATTTAACCCTGTTGGAAAGGTTGGCATGATTGTGTTTATCAGGTCCTGCATTATGGGATGTCATTCAAGAATAGGCATGGATGGATTAGATTCACTATTTAACATCCTCTTTCTTGCCAAAATAATTCTCTTCTCCTCAATTTCCCTTTCCACATCATTGTGCTCTATCCTTTCCTTCTCTCGTTACTGTCTTTCATTCTTTTCATTCTTCTCTAGTTATTTCAACCTCTCCTTTTCCTTACGCAGAATTACCTTCTCCTTTTTGTCATGTTCCTGCAATGCCATAAAATTGTGACTACAATTTTCGACCGCATTTGGGTCTTCACATTGGCAAAATGAATCCCTAAGCCTGATTGGAGACTCAAGACATGCTCACACCTCCCGAAACATGCATTTCCTCACATCCTGTACTTTCCTCTTGCACTTTATATTTGGGATTAGGGTAGGACAGGGGCGTGGCACCCTTGTCCCCCCCTTGGACAGGGGCATGGCACCCTTGTCCTTTCCCTATTTTGGGCCCCCTCTACTTAAATCCTACATTGAGCTTGTCAATGACAAGTGGGAAAAAGGTTTTCTATGTCGGCCTGAGATGGAAAAGCAGTGATAAACCCTAATTGGAAAGTATATAAGATATGTTTTCCCCTCTCATTTGCATAAGTCGATAAGTACAATATAGGTTCGATAAGCGAAATTGACAAACAAGTGGAATTTGTGATCCTAAGTGAAATTGCATTCAAGCATTGAGCATCTCAAGCCTCCTTTCAAGGCTAAGTATTGCATTCAAGTCAAGGATTCGACCATTGAAGAGGATATCCCTATTAAAATTCAAAGCATTCAACTTCACATATCCTTTCAAACAACTCTATCAACATTCTAATTGCACCCTCTGTTGGCTTGATGATGATGTTTTGATGTAATAGGTTGATTGATGACTTGTTTTATGTTATCATTGATGGAAACTATGTTTTGATAGTCATCTAAGTCTTTTAGGCCAACCAGTAAAGCATAACCAGTAGAGGAGACAATTTATCAATGAGTTGACAAATAGGACTTCAACTAATAAACAAGAACAAAGTTGTATTCAAGCAACCGGTATGAGCGATCAATGAAGAGTTAGGTGATGTAGTTTTGCAGGAGTGCTGAAGATTGTATCAGGTAGCTATGTTTCATATCATAGTGGCAGATTCAACAGGATGAGCAAGTTATGATGTACATAGCAGTCAATCAAGAAGAACAGCTAACTGGTAGAACAAAGTCACTAAGATCGGTAAACCGATACACATAATGTTTTTCTTTTGAGTTGTTATATCGGCGACCGATATAAGTAAAGTGTGTAGTGTAAGATTGTCCAGATTCATTAAACCTAGGAAATTATTCCAAGGTTAGTAGCCAACTAAGTTGATGCTTATAAAAAGTGTGACGAGTTATGAGATGTTATATGAGATCATGAGTGAATATTGAGAGTTTGATTGTGCGGTAATCTGAGAAACTCTGTATTGATGTGTTGTTGATGTATTGAGCAAAACTAAAGCAAATTTTATCAAACACAGAGGTGCTTCATATAGATCATTTTACTGTTGTTTTCCTAACAGTTGCAGTAGTCAAATCCCCTATCCAGGTAGGTCCTAACATGTCTGAAATTATAAATCCGCTAACAGGGTAGCTCATTAACTTGAGTCTAAATCCTCTTGCGAGGTTGCTCCTAACAAGGAAAAGATTTTAACATGGCTAAGGTAAATCCTAGCAGGGTTTGCTCCTAACTAGGCATATTTGTAAGACCTTAACTAGCCAAAGATTTCTATTCTGTAGATAGTGAATATTGTGGGTATTAACTCACACCATGGTTTTTCCCTTTTGGGTTTCCACGTATAAATATTTGTGTTATGTGGAGCTTGATATATTGGGTGTTAGCTTATGTGGTGATATTTCTTTTATTTTTATTAAGCTTTAAGTTATTTAAAGTGGTGATCATATTTGTGTTATTATTTTTGCTTGCACTGATTCACCCCCTCCTCTTAGTGCTTTATAAGTTTATCAATTGGTATTAGAGCCTAATTCCCTTAAGGTATAACCACTCGGGAAAGATCCCTAAGGATATCATGGGGATATGAGTTATAGAGAGTTGTCTAACTGACTTGCAGAATTTGAAGAGGCCCTAGATACATTGAAAGGCAAGTATAAAGCCTCACTTGCTAAGAGAAGAGAGCTTGCAGAAGAATTGATGGAGTTTACTGAAAACAGTTCTCCTGATGAAGAAAACATGGATGCATTGGTTACTGAAGTTGAAAAACTGAATGATGAGAAGGAAAACCTAAGGAGAGAGTTGGAAGCCCTAACCATCAGGATGAGTCAAGAGCTCGAAGCAAGGAGGACAATTGAAGACAAGATTAGAGAAAAAGAACATGATATCTTTAAGCTGAACCAGGAGGTTGGAACCCTGTATGCTCACCTTAATGAGGAACAAGAAGAAAAAGAAGAAATAAAGGCTGATCTAGACATGGAAATGTCTCTAAGAGAAATCCTGGTGAAAAAAATGAAGATCTTACAAAGGAACTTGTTGATGCTAATGAAACACTTGCGAAGTTTAACAAAAGTTCTACTATGCTTGATGAACTGATTCAATCACATAGAATGGAAGGTGAGACATAAGGCTTGGGATACACTACCTTTGAGAAAGGTGAGCCTTCTGGTACAAAGGACAACATTGAAGAAGGTAAATCTGCACCTAAGATCCAGAAATCCACTGATAAGAAACCCTACAAACCAATATGCTTTGATTGTCATAAGCCAGGACATACTGCTAATGTTTGTAGATGTAATTCTTTTGAAGGTCATAGACCTAAATGTTGGCATTTTTTATGATTGATGCTATGATTGTCATTGATGGACACACACTTTACTTGAGATTAGTTTTTGTATGTATAAGTTAAAGCTCAACCTGTATTTGTTCCAACCGGTATGATGTATTATAGTCTTTAGACTATCAGTGTTTTGCAGAAAGTGTTTACCGATCTGAAGCGGTATGAAGACCCCAAGTGGCTCGAGGATCTCAAGTGGTACAAAGGAACGAAGCGGCACAACTCATATTTCCCAGTCTTCATTTTGTCTAACCAACAACTGGTATTTTGCTTAAACTGGTATTCTGTTTGAACCGGTAATACTCTGTGATGAGTTACCAACCGACATTTTGTGATGAGTTACCATCCACCAATTGTTTGGCGGCCCCGACACTTTAACGGTGCTTTTTGTGTCATGTTACCAGATTTGTCTAGATGCATTGAACCTAGGAAATTGTATTGTAATTCTATTGGACCGACATGAAATCAGATTCCTTTATAAGGACATCATGTCTAGGGTTTTAGGTTGTTGCTAGGGTTTAAGGTGGTTGAAGAGTTTTTGTAAGTGTGAAAACAGGAGAGAAGTTCAGGTTTGTGAGAGAAAGCTGAGTGTGAATGTGTTGAAGATGGAAGTAATGCTGGAATGCATTAGGAATGAGCTATCAAGGATCTAACCAAGCAATCTGTGCTATTTGCTAGATCACTCACTTATTTATTACTCACATCTTCGACAAGTCTGAAACCCTTAACTGGGTAGGCCCAAAAGCCTTTTGTAAATCCTCTAACAAGGTGGTTCACATATGTGGATCTAAAATCCTCTAGCAAGGTAGTCTTTAATCGGACTTATCTCCTAACAGAGATTGAGATTCCTAACAGAATCTATTTTGGTAAAGAACATTGTATGAACTTAACTAGTCTGACCTTAACCGGTTTGGTTCCTATTCTGTAGATAGTTACTTGTGAGTTCCATCTCACCGTGGTTTTTCCCATTTGGGTTTCCACATCAAAATGTCTTGTGTTATGGTGTTTGTTCTTCTGTGGGTGAATGTATTATTTTCTATTTGGTTTACATGTGTGGTAACTGGTTTGTTTACTAAACTGTTTTACCGGTTTACTGCTAGACTAGTAAAGTGTTTAAGTACAGTGATTTTTGCCATACTAATTCACCCCCCCTCTTAGTATTCATCAATTGGTATTAGAGCCAACCTTTCTATAAGTCTAACCACTTGGAAAGAGATATGGGGGAATACACTATGAGGGAACTTACTCATCAGCTCACTTAGTCTGAGCAAGCCTATGATGATCTTATGGTCAAATATAAGGCCTCTCAGGCAAAAAGAAGAGAACATGCTGAAAAACTAATGGAGCTATCTGAAAATAGTTCTTCTGATGAAGCGGACATGGAAGCCCTAATTCAAGAAGTAGAAAAGCTGAATGAATCCAATTCCAACCTAAGAAAGGAGATGGAAGGACTAACTATTCGAATGTGCCAAGAGCTTGAGAACTATAGGAAAGCTGAAGATCTGGAAAAAGACAAAGACCATGAAATCTCCAAGCTGAAGAAAGAAATCAGTGCCCTAACTGCTCAACTCCATGCGAGCAAAGTGGAAAAGGAAGACATGCAAGGAGAACTGAACATAGCCATCTCTGAGAATGCAAATTTGATGGAATCAAATGCTGCTATTTCCAAAGAACTTTGTGAGTCAAAGGAAATACTTGCTAAGTTCAAAAAGAGTACTGTTAAGCTAGAGAAAAAGCTTAAATCGGCCAAACCTATCAAGAATACTGATGGACTTGGTTACTCTAGTCATGAGGAAGGTGAGACCTTTGGTGCAAATGTTGAAGCATCGAAGAAGCAACCGACATTCAAAGGTAAAGGTAAGCAAAAGTTCAAACCTGTTTGCTTTAACTATCTTAAAGAAAGACATACTGCTAATGTGTGTAGGAGCAAAGCCTACAATGATTTTCCTTACTTTATAAACAATGTACCGAGATCCAATAAGTTCAATGGTAATTGTTATGCATGCAACAAGTTTGGTCATAGAGCATTTGAATGCAAGTCTGTTATGAACAACATTGGAAGATATCCTCAGAGGACTCAAGGAGTTGATCCAGAACCTTTTGTGAACTGGAATCACAACCGGTTTAATACCTTTAATCATCAGTTAGGAAGCGATGGCTATCAAGCGACAACCAGATGGAGAGCAAATGGTTTGATTTGTCATGGTCATGGTCACACTATTGCAACATGCAGGAGGAAGAATGATAACATGAATAATGGACCTTGGAGAGCACTTAGAATGGTCTGCTATCATTGCAACAAATCGGGTCACATTGCCAGATTTTGTAGAACAAGAAAGAACATATCGAATGACATACCAGTCACTCCAGAAGGAAAGATTGATATTGACATTGTTCAAGTGGATATGAACAAAACCTGGAAAAAGAAACCAGGAGTGTTGCAAGAAGAACCGGTTTCTGCACCTAGTGTGGAACCCACGGAATTGACAAACTAAGCATCAAAAAAGCTTTGGGGGGGCAAACGGCAAAATATTTCGAACCCCCGGTTTACACTAGTAAAAGACCTTAACCGGTATGAGATACCTGTCAGTCGGTAGAAGACCAGAAATGATAAAAGGCAAATTAGGGTTTACGCCCTAATATTGGAGCATTTATTATGGTAGGTGGAGAACCTGTTTAAAAGGAATTTTGAAATCATTTCTCACTTATCATTTTTCGGGCGAAGAAGTTTTTTTTAAGTGCAGAGCAAAAGAAAGCAATTTACACTGCAAATCAAAGAATTTATCAAATTCCTGAAGAAGAATCTGAAGCAAACATCTATTGGAGGAGTGTAGAATGCAAAGCGGTATCTCTACAATCGAAGGAGTGTCAAGCGAAGTTCAAATTGCGAAGCCCTAAATTTCAATCTGTGAAGGTATTTTTCATAATTCTTCGTTTATCATGGCTTCCGCATCTCATGATAGTTCTAGTGCAACTATTGATTCTATGGACTTCATTAAGAGAGTCGAAATATAATGCCCTGTCTCAAGTACCGGCTGGTGTTATAGTAGATGAAGGGATTTCCGATTACATAGACTGCAAAATCAAAGACCTAGGGTCTCTTGTGATCCATTCCCAGCTGAGCCTATTCTGCAGAAAGGATAAGAAGATTAAACTGGAATTCAACATTCTGGAAAAGAAGAAACTCCAAAATGTAGTTTACTTTCTTGAAGAATTTTTGAATGATCACATTCGCATTATTCTAAGCAGGGTACATGGTGACAAGGTGTACCTCGAGTAGATGCATGATATCACACCGAAAGTGATTCATACCATCATCGGTTTCTACAATACAAGGGAAGTGCCAGCCCTAAGGAAGGTTAGCAAGACTGAAATGTCCAAGCTCACTGGTTTAGTGAGCGACTCACGTGGTATGACCGTCAACTCAATCAAGGACGATCTGGTCAAGTATGCCTACATGGTGATAGGCTACTAGACGTTCTCTGCCAGCAAAATTAATTATGTCTCTGCTACAGCGGTAAATGCCGCTTATAGGATGATCAAGGAGGATGCATCATTTGATCTATGCACCTGTATGCAAAGACAACTTATGTTGAATCTTAAGTCAATCAAACAGGACAATGCACTGAGATTCAAGTTTGGACAACTATTGGTTGGGTTGTTCTTTTACTTTCAAGGCTACTTTCCAGGAGTAGGTGATATTCAGTGGTCTGTCGACCAACCGGTAACAAAACAAATCAAGGAAAGTCTACAAGTGGTTGGAATCAGCTATCCAGAAGCACTGAACAAATACTTTGATGAGTTCAGATGCAAGATGAGCCAAAGGATAAGTATATCTGGTGACATAGTAAAAAAGTATGAGGAAGACATCTACTTCACCATCAAAGTGGATGAATGCATAATGGAGGCCATTGAGCCTAGGCAGGAAGAAGTAGAGCCTATGGGCTATGAGGTAATGAATGATACGCTGGACGGGTATGATTCTACCCTAATCACCTCACCTCTTGATCCTAAGGCAAAGAGAACTGACACTTATTTGGAAAGGGTTACACCAGTTGCAGAACACTCAGAAAAGAAAGGAAAGGCAGTGCCTTTAGCATCAGCACCGGTTACTGCATCCAGTCCCAAAGTAACCAAGCGGTCACTAGTTAAGAAGAAACCAGAAGTGACACCTGCAAAAGTCTTCGAGAGGAAGCGGAAGACAAAAAGAAATACACCTGACTCAGAAGAAACTGTGTCAGAAGAACCGCCTAAGAAGAAGACTAGGAAAACAAAGAAAAAGACAAAGAATGAACCGACATCATCTGCACCGGTAAATATTGACATTTCTTCTTACAAACCTTTGACATATTGTCAAAGAACTATAAAGAATATTAGGAGAAAAGTGCTGAATGATTTAATTGATTGTTTTGATGATTTCGATGATGATGGAAAGGAAGCAATTGAACATGAAATCGTTAAGTATTTGTGTGTTAATGACCGGTCGCCTTCAGAAATTAGATCTGAGATACCAGATTCTTTGTATAATTCTTTAGACAATAAATGGTGCATTGCCATAGAAAAGGAATAGGAAATGAGGGAGGAAATATTTGCTCAACATTTTCCTAATGTATCAAATTCAGAACTTTTCGAAGTTATGAATAAATACAAAGGCCTCTTCTTCATGAGACGAAGAAGACTCTTGTTACTGGAAGGAAAGGTTAATGAAGTGATCAAAGATACACATACTTGTGCTCAAGAAGCTCTTAAGATGCATCAAGTGGCTGAAGCCAATAGAAAAGAAGAGTGAGAACCGAAAACTGGCAAACCGGATGAGGTGTATAACAGTGAAGAAGAATCGGTCACAAAACAAATGGACCCCATTGATGTAGATGCCTTAGATGGTGAAAATGTTACTCAGGATGCACCATCAGAAGGAACAGGATAGGAAAAGAAGGCAGAAGAAGAAAAGAAGCAACATGAAGATGAAAAGAAGAAATAGGCAGATGAATAGGATAAAAGAAAAGAAGAGGAGAAGAAGAGAAAAGAAGAGGAAAACAGGAAAAAAGAGGAAGAGAGGAAGCAGAAGGAAGAGGAAAAGAAAGAAGAGGAGAAGTGGAAAGAGGAAGAGAAGAAACAAGAAGAGGAAAAGAGGAAGAAGAAGGAATAGGAAAAGAAAGAAGAGGAGAAGTGGAAAGAGGAAGAGAAGAAATAGGAAGAGGAAAAGAGGAAGAAGGAAGAGGAGAAGAAGAAGGATGAAGAAGAGAAGAAGCAAAAAGATGAAAAGAAGAGACAAGAAGAAGAGAAAAGAGAGAAAGAAGAAGAGGAGTAGAGGAAGGCTCAAGAAGACCAGCAAAAAGCCAAGGACAAGGAAGCAACGGAAAATAGCACATAGGTGGAGACTCCAATGGCAACCGGTAGTCAGGCTAAACTGGCTGCAATTACCAGTCCTATTGACCTCCAGCCTGCAAATGAATCGGAGCTGTTGCAGAGCATTAAGCTTGCTCAAGAGAGATTGGATGCTCTAAGGAGGAAAAAGGAGGAAGATGTTATCCAAACTACGGTGGAAACACTTACTAGTTTGATACCTGGTGCGAACCTTCCCAGTACCGATTTCTCACTTGCATAATTGAAGCTCCTATGCATACTTGTAGAAGACCAGGTACAAAGCCTAGAAGAGGTCGCAGAAGCAAATGAAAAGAAGGCACATCAAAAGGCTCTGGACACTGCCCTGGTGAAAAAGCTAACAGAGCTCTGGTCTGATCTCCAGAAGGCACAAAAGGCCATTAGAGATGCAATGAATGAGGGCAATCTTCTACTCAACAAGATTTGCCAACCTTGTTTATTCTGTGATGATGTGCTCACTCAAAAGAACAAATTGTAATCTGATATGTAGTCATTTATTAGCACCTTCAAGATGCCATATGATTGCTTTTCCACATATGGAAAAACTGTTCCCTGACTTCAACTGCAGTCTGCAAGACTAGAGGTAGAGATAAGCAACCGGACACAAAATCTGCAGGAACTTCAACTGGTCCTACTGCCAAGGCTGCAAATTCTCCAGAAATGCTACCTAAATCTTGATGCCCTAATGGTCACTCAAAAGATGAGCACGATAGATGCCATGGAAGCACATGTCTCCCAGATGCAGACAGAGAAAGAGGTGGCTACCTCCCTACTTGACTCATGGTCCTTATCCATGAAGCAATTTTTGTAGGACTTTAAATTAGTTTTTGACAAGTTTTACTCTTTACTATCATAAACACTTATTATTTTAATGAAATAGGGGTTAGTCTGCAATACTTTTGTCATTGTAGGCAAAGGGGGAGAAGTATAAATTTTGAATGTTTTGATGTGTACTTTCATGTTATTTCTGTTAAGGAGTAGTATACACTATATTTTCTACAAAAGGGATAGTGTATATGCTTAGGGGGAGTAATTTTGATTATGGCATATTTTTGTTGTAAAACACTTAGATGTCAAAATTTTACTAAGTGTTGCCATCAATGCCAAAGGGGGAGATTGTTGGCATTTTTGATGATTGATGTTGTGATTGTCATTGATGGACACACACTTGACTTGAGATCACTTTTTGTATGTATAAGTTAAATCTCAACTGGTATTTGTTCCAACCGGTATGATGTATTACAGTCTTTAGACTATCGGTGTTTTGCAAAAAGTGTTTACTGATTTGAAGTGGTATAAAGACCCCAAGCAGCTCGAGGATCTCAAGCGGTACGAAGGAATGAAGTGGCACAACTCATATTTCCTAGTCTTCATTTTGTCTAACCGACAACCGATATTTTGCTTAAACCGGTATTCTGTTTGAACCGATAATACTCTGTGATGAGTTACCAACTGGCATTTTGTGATGAGTTACCATCCACCAATTGTTTGGCTGTGTCGACACTTTAACGGTGCTTTTTGTGTCATGTTACCAGATTTGTCTAGATGCATTGAACCTAGGAAATTGTATTGTAATTCTATTTGACTGACATGAAATCAGATTCCTTTATAAGGACATCATGTCTAGGGTTTTAGGTTGTCGCTAGGGTTTAAGGTGGTTGAAGAGTTTTTGTAAGTGTGAACACATGAGAGAAGTTCAGGTCTGTGAGAGAAAGTAGAGTGTGAATGTGTTGAAGACTGAAGTAATGCTAGAATGCATTAGGAATGAGCTATCAAGGATCTAACCAAGCAATCTATGCTATTTGCTAGATCACTCACTTGTTGATTACTCACATCTTCGACAAGTCTGAAACCCTTAACCAGGTAGGCCCAAAAGCCTTTTGTAAATCCTCTAACAAGGTGGTTCACATATGTGGATCTAAAGTCCTCTAGCAAGGTAGTCTTTAATCAGACTTATCTCCTAACAGAGATTGAGATTTCTAACAGGATCTGTTCTAGTAAAGAACATTGTATGACCTTAACCGGTCTGACCTTAACCAGTCTGGTTCCTATTCCATAGATAGTTACTTGTGAGTTCCATCTCATCGTGGTTTTTCCCATTTGGGTTTCCACGTCAAAATCTCTTGTGTTATGGTGTTTGTGCTTATGTGGGTGAATGCATTATTTGCTATTTGGTTTACATGCATGGTAACCGGTTGGTCTCCTAAACTATTTTACCAATTTACTGCTAGACTAGTAAAGTGTTTAAGTACAGTGATTTTTGGCATACTAATTCACCCCCCCTCTTAGTATTCATCACTAAAGCCTATCAAGGATACAAACCTAGAATCTTTAATGGATATTGTTACACTTGCAACATGTATGGGCATAGAGTTGTTGAATGTAGGTATGGAACAAATAATCCAATAACCCACATGAATCAGTGGTTTGGTGGAGATTGGCAAAGAATTTTTAATGACCGAAGAAATGCAAATTGGCAGAGACCCTATGCTAACCGGTCTAGTCCCTATGATATGGAAAAGAGAATGAATGTGATTTGCATAATTTGTCATAACTACGATCATGTAGCTATGTATCACAGAAGAAGGATTGGTAGAGGAAATGCTAGACCTTGGAGAGCATCTGGTATGGCATGTTTTCATTGTCACCAACCGAGACACCTTGCAAAGTTTTACAGAGCTAAAATGAGTCAACCGGTAAATCAATCTGCTGACCAGAATGGGAAGAAGAAAGTTGATGTGGAAGAGACTAGAGAAGAGATGAACAAGATATGGAAAAAGAAGAGTGATGAGAAACCATCGAAAGATCCTAATTCTTCACCTAGTGTGGAGAACTCATCACCGATAAACTAAGTTGTTAAAAGGCTTAGGGGGAGCTTAATGTCAGATCCATTTTCAGACCCCCCTATATGGTGTGCGGTAAGATAAATCTGTATATCTTGATGCATTATAATATTATGAAGTGATTTTATGATCAAACTGGTAGATTTGATGTGATATGAGAACCAATAGTATATTGAATGGTGTTTTAGGATTTATTTGTTTATACAACTGGGAATATAATTTAATGTGATAGGTATTGAGTAAATAAAAAGACTTTTTGAATATCATTTGCCACCTTGCATTCTTGAGAGAACTTGGAGAGCAAAAAGAGAAGAGAAGAGCTTGTGTGAGAAACATTTGATCAAATTAACAGAATATTTGGAGTGATCTACGATCGACAATCGGTGAAAGTGCATTCTCAGTGTTGAAACCCTAGTTGTGGAAGCGTTGATAGGTATTTATCCAAAAATTATGTTATTTGTTTCTAATTCTGAATCTCTGAAGACGGATGCACCACATCTGGTAGATGTTATAGTTAGGCCTCATCCAGAGTTTAAGAGGAACCCTTTTAAATCCATTGAAACTGATCCCGTCGGAGCCCTATTCGGAGTCCCGTGTGGAGCTTTGCATGTAGAGGATATTAGATCATACATTCACTGTAAGTTGGAAGATCTTGGAATTTTTACTATATCTGTTCAATATAGGGTAATGTGTAATAAGAATGGATTGTTGAAGGAATAGTTTAAGAGTGTTACAGATATAGGTTTTCACCATGCACTAAATTCTATTGATGATTTTGAAGATGTTATTGTGAGATATGTTTTGAGTCATGTGCATGACCAGTTTATGTGGCTTGATCGACCAAATAAGATCACCAAAGAAGCAATTGATGTAGTAACTGGATTGTGTTCCACCAGTGAAGTTCCAGTACTGAGATCAGCTCCCAAGAATGATGTTGCCGAGCTGACCAAGTCACGATGGGAGCTATGACTATTAATGAGATTGATGATCCTGCAGTAATATTTGCTTCAATGGTCATAAGATAGAGGGTATATCATTCTAGCAGGATGAACAACATCCTTGTTGCAGCCATCCATACTGCTTATTGGATGATCAAATAAAATGTTGATTATGATTTGTCCGAGGCATTGAGAATTCAATTGGTGCTCACTCTTGAATCCATGAAGAAAGACAAAAGACTGAAGTTTAAATTTGGACAATTGATTGTTAGAGTGTTCTTCTATTTTCAAATTTTTTTTCCTGGTATCGATGATGTTTAGTGGTCTAAGGACATACCGACATTGTTACAGATGAAGAACAACATCAGGATGTTGGGTAATGATTTTGGTAAGATTGCTTGGGGTTATTTAAAAATATTTTCAGAAAAGATGCATGCAAGAGAAAGGATACCAACATAGGTTGTCAGTAGATATAAGGATACCATCTATTTTTTGGTTGACACAGACACATGTCAGATGGAGGCAGTTGATTCCATGACAACTTGGGTGATTCCTATGGGCTAAAAAGTTGAAGAAGATCTTTTGGTTGCTTATGTTGAACACTTGCTAGCACAACCGATAGATACTACTACTGAGAGGTTTGGAACCTATAAAGAGACATAGTTACTAGTGCACTCTGAGTTAAGAAAACTAGTAATTTCTAAGAAAGTGAGAAAGGAAGTTGAGAATTTTGTTGAGCAACAAGGTGTTACCAAGGAGGCAATAGTAGAGGATAGAGAAAAATATGAAGCTAAATAAGTAGGAGCATTTAGTGCCCTAACCAGTACCAACACCAGCATGAAGATAAGAAGTGCTGAGGTTAAGAAGGAGAAACTTGCTGAGGCAAAGGAGAAACCTTCCAAGATACAATTCAAGAGAAAAGGTAAATTTTCATTGAGCCCCCTGCACCTAAAGCACTGATAACTACAGGGAATAGGAAAAAGGAGCAAGAAAAGAAACTGATAGCTGATGATGAAGAAGAAACTAAATCAGAAGGTGAGAAGAAATCTCTAAGAGCTGGTGGCAAAAAGTCAAAGGTTGTAGGAGCATCTACTGTCAAATCCATCAAGAAACCGGTAACTAAACCTACATGTTTTGAAAAGATGTTAATAAGTATTAAGAAATATGGTATTCTTAAGGGTTCTGATAAACTGAATGATAAGCTTAGTGAGGATGAACAAAGGCAGATAGAGGATACAGTTGTTTTTATAATGAATAAATATAGTAAAGACCTAAGTGAATTGCAAGGGCAGATTTCGAATTATTTGTATGATAAGCTTGATGCTAGATGGCAGCCAACCATAAAATAGGATATAGAATTTATCGGATTTATTCTTAAAAACTTGCAACCTGAAGCCACAAAGGAGGAGATAGATGAAATTATTGCAAAGGCTAAATCATATTTTAGATCTAAGAAAAGGTTGACAAGACTGTTAATTGGTGAGACCCAATCAGTTCATATGGAAACTGAGCATATATTGAAGAAGTTACTGGGTTTGATACCTGATGAGGAAGAAGAACAACCAGAGAAGTTTAAGGCAGAAGATATTCTGGACAATGTTGATATTAGTGATTTTACACCTGATGAGACTATTATGGGAAACCAATGGCAGATGAAGAAGAAAAGACAAAACCGGTACATGTAAAAATTGAAACAGTTATAATTTCGGATGATGATATAGAAGTTAAGGTAATCAGTACTGAGGAGGAAATGAAAGATCAAACTAAGGATATACATGATTAAGGTGTTCAGATGACTGAACAATGGGAACAAGAACCAAAGAGAAGAGAAGAAAATAAGACTTAGCAAGAGCCATCGGTAATAACTCAAACAATTGATACACAAACACCTGACAAGGAGAAGGAAGAGGAGAAGACATAAGAAAAGAAAAAAGAGAAAGAATTGAAATCAGTGAAACCAACACCTAAAGTGATACCTTTATCACCTACTTCTAAACAAAAAATTGATGATGATGAAGATGATGAACTAAGTATTCAAGGACCCATCAATATGGATGCACTGAGCTCTATAGAACTAATGGAGATTGCAACTACCATGCAATCTAGAGATAAGAAGAAAAGAATGAAGGAACAACAAAAGGAAGCTCAAACTATACAATGTGTAGTTGAGATTTTGTCTAGTTTGTTACCAGAGATGAACACTAATAGACTGTCTACACCGATTGATAAGTTAGGTCAATTGGTTGCTGATACTGGAGAACAAATGAATTTTTTTGAAGATGTAGCTTATTTGAATGTGGAAAAGGAATTTAAGAAGAAGAGAATAGAGCATTTGATCAATGATATTGATAAAGACAAAGTTTCTTTGACAGTTAATAAAGATCATATTAAAGATGCACTTGAAACCGAAGTTAAAATCGTATCCACTGTTGCAAAGTTTTCATTATTGTGTGATGATCTAATGAAAAGGAAACAGGAAGCTGAAAGGAACTTGAAGTTCTAAGTGAATCATTTAGCACCCTAAATGATTCTTTTATAGCTTATGGTAGGTAGATTGTTGAACTTCAACATAAGCTTTTCTTATGAGAAAGAACAAATCAAAAGGACTAAGTCACTGCAGGAGCTACAAACACTTTTGGTCCCTAAGGTTGAAATTTTGTAGAGAGGCTATAAGGAAATTGAAGCTATTCTAGCTACACCTGAGATGAGTACAATTGATGCTATGGATAAATTAGCTTCCCAGATAAGAACACATGTTGAGATAACCGACACTCTTTTGGAGACTTGGCACAATGACTTAAAGCAGTTAAAGTTACATTTTGGAGGTGCATTTTCTAAGATGGCATTGTAAAATATTTTGAACTTTTATATCTATATATGATAATGCAAATTTTGATGTATATTGCATTTATCTTTCATGTATTTGCTTACATTTTCCATTGTTGTCAAAGGGGGAGTAGTAGTATGAGGTAAAATTTTGAATTGAAATGGGGAGTAGTAGATGAGTCTTGTAAAATATTTTAATTTATAAGGGGGAGTTGTTGGCATTATAACAGACATTAAGAGATTGTTGGCATTTCAATTAGGATATTGAGAAGGTTGTTGATAATTATGGATATAATTGATTTAGGATGTTTACTGTCTTCACAATATTATTTTGTTATTGATGTCAAGAAATTGATTTTCTGATTTAGTAGGATGTTGCCATATCTTAAGAAGTATGTTTTGAAGAGAATTAAGATGTTGGTAAAAGACATAGAAAGAATGTGATGAATAAGGGGAGGAATAAGTTATTCAATGGGCAACTATTACCGAGTTAGACAATGATGAGATCATGTTGTTTAGATTGTTTTGATATCCTACATATGCTATTGTTTGTAAGGTTAATACTATACTATGTTACCGAGCAAGGAACCTAGTCGGTAAACCGTAAGGTTATCACTATCGGTTAATGAAGGCGGAATGTCTACCGAGTGAAGTTTAGTATTTATCGAGTTGCAAACGAGTAATAATAGAATGCATTGGATGTATACATGCGTTATTTAATGATGGAAGCTGATGAGCTGGATATGATTAAATGATTGATACAATGTGTATGAAGTTTGTTAAGGATCTATGGCAATGGAAGATCGGCAGGAAGATCTACAGCTCAGATTGAACCGCAATACCCTAGCACAAGTTCCAAGAAATGTATGCAAGTTCCAAGGTGAGGTAAAACATTTTCAGATCAAAGGATACATTGAACCTGGTCAAGATTGAAGATCCGATGGCTATGATTGATCATGGGAAATGTGATCAAAGAGATTAAGCAGTTAGCAAATTGTTTATAAATAAGGAGCCGTTGATAAACAATGCATGTGGGCAAGTGTAAGCACAAGGATGCTACATAGTGATTACTGAGCACAGAAGCTTGAAGACCTGTTTGAATAACAGAGTAAGGAGCCCAACAAAGGGACAAGATAAGTCCTATGACTAGATTGTATTGAGCAAATAAGAATCTGCTTTAGCATTTTAGATGCAAAGTTGCAGACATACTCATTATTGTTGTTTATTTGTAAGTGACAAAAAATCTCTTAACCGAGTGGACTTAACAATCTTATTTGTAAATCCTCTAGCAAGGTGACATTCTGATTGAGTGTTTGAAACCCTTTAATAAGGTAACTTCTAACAAGGTGAAGATCCTAACAGTTCTGAGGGAAATCCCTTAACCAGGTCACATCTAGCAATGTGTTTGTAATCTTTAACAGGATTTGCTTTTAATCGAGCATACTCTCAAAGAGTATATTTCTTAGTGGGTCTGAAATCCCACAGTGGTTTTTCCCTATTTAAGTTTTCAGGTTAAATCTAGTGTTGAATGTGTTGTGATGTTATTTGTTTATGAGTTTGCATGTTTTACAGTTTTGGTTACATATATCTGTTAAAGCTACCGAGGTTGAATCTGTTGATTTCATGAAAGTTTAAGTTTGTATGATTCACCCCCCCCTCTCATCTTGTTAGCTTGACATCTGTACTTAACAATTAGTATTAGAACTATCAATTGGTATCAGAGCTTTGGACTCTGGAAGAAAAGTTTAAAGTTACTTGAGGAAAAGATCCAAAGATGTATAAGAGGGATGCACCGAAGCTGAATAAGTCAAGTTTCTCTACATGGCAGAAAAGGATGAAGCTGCACCTATCAAGAGTTGGAGAATATGTTGTATATTATCTGGAGAATGATTTCATTACACCTAGCACCTATCCATAGACAATGGAAGAGATAAAGGCAAAGCAAGAACATATTCAAGCAATGATTAAAATAACATCTGCATTGACCAACTCAGAGTTTAATGATCTAGAAGGCTGCAATGATGCCAAGGCAATGTGGGACAAGCTGATATCTGTGTATGGTGGTGATGAACATGTTCAAAGAGCAAAAGTGGACAATCTAAGAGGACAAATTGAATCTATGAGAATGAATGAAGGTGAGATCATAACCCAGTACTGTACAAGGTTAAAGAGATTGTCAATCAAATCAAAGGAGCAAGAGGAACCATTGAAGAGAAGGATGTCACAAGTAAGTTATTAAGAACCCTTCTACTTGCTTATACAATCTGAGTCTCTACAATCAATGAATTTAGGTCTATACCCAATATGCCAGTTTCTTTGGATGCTACTATTGGTAAGCTACATATCTAATTTATTTAATTACAACCAAATTGAATTAAATTACTTTATTTCAATTAAATCCTATTATCCCTCCATCCACTTGCAAAATCCCAAACCCCTTCCTAATCCCTTCTAGAATCTTCTAATCACCTCTAATTAACCTAACCCCTCCTCTAAACTTTGTCACATCCCTAAGCAAAGGGAAGTCACTTCTCAAATTCCTCAAAGTCTTTGATAACCATTAAAGGCTTCGAGTCTTCAACCACTAAAATCCTCAAAGTCTTTGATAACCATTGAAGGCTTTCAACCTTCAACCACTAAATCCCCCAAAGTCTCCAATAACCATTAATGGTTAACTCAAACCCTCTTACATGGTTAAAAAATTTGTTTTAACTCAACCTTCACCCAACCCAAGGGTCTCATCAGGACTTTAATGCTTTGACCATGATTATTTCTTAATCATTTGCACAAAGGTTTATCCTTGGATTAACTCTTAATCCAGTGGGTAATCTTAACTTAGACTTGACCCTTACCTTCTAGATAACCATGAGGTCTTCTCAGGCCTTTAATGCCTCCAAAGCCTTTTCTCAACCCAACCCTATGTTGACACTTGTCACCATTTCATTGGTGCAAATTGTGCACATGGATCCCCAACTTTCAAACTCAACCCTTGATTAAACCATTCAATCCTGACCATCCATTGCCCTATTTGTGCTATAAATAGAGCTCCCATTCCTCCATCAACAATCATCCTTCAAATTTGTAGCATCACACTTATGCTCAAATTCTTTCAAGCTTTCATTTCATATATGCTCATCATTTAGCCTCTTTTAGATCAGAAATTAGACTAAATATGCATGTTTAGAATAAATTCTTTATCATTTTAGCTCAATCATAGACTAAATATATCATGCTAGGATAGCATCCATACTAATCTCGTCATCTTATCATCTAGTTTATTTCATTCCTAGAATCATACATAGCTTACAACACATCTCATACTAAAATCAATCAAAACATCCCTCATTCTTGCATTTGCCATCCCGGAACCATTTTGCTCAGTGATCTGAGACCAAAACATTGGTTTGAGGGACATTGTGAGATAGAGAACCATGGGACCCTCCTTGGGAAGCTGAGTAATACTACGTTACTCCATAGTTTGCACCAAGAAGTCCTCTGTGTGTGTGTGTGTGGACTAGTATTTAGCAATATTTTCACATATTGAGTTTTATCAGCCCACTTTTCCCGCATACAATAATCATTACAGAGGACACCGAGACTTCAGAAGAAGAGATAAAAAGACATGTCTAATAGCTGATGAGGAATCTAATGATGATAAATAAGATGAAACTGATACAAAGGAATTTGTTTATGTGGCTATCAAAGATGGATCGGATGAAGAAAGGTACGAAGAAAAAGCTTTAATATCTCACATAAATACTAATGATTCTTGGATCATAGATAGTGGATGCTCACATCACATGACAGGTGATAAACACAAGTTTTTTATGTTAGAAGATTATGATGGAGGTTATGTAAGATCTGGTAATGATGCACCATGTCCAGTGAGAGGTAAAGGATCTATAACACTTCTTGACAATGCTAAATGTAATGATGTTTATTGGGTTGAAGGTTTGAAATACAATTTGTTGAGTGTAGCATAGGTAAACAATACATGATATCGAATAGAGTTTCAGAAAGGAATTGTCAAAGTTCATGACAAGCATGGGAAGTTAGCAGCTACCGAGACACAAACAAAAGGTAACGCATTTCACCTTGACTCAACTCGGAATAAGTGTCTATATGCAAAGATAGATGATACGTGGTTATGGCATAAAAGGTTTTGTCATGTAAATTTTGATAATCTAATCAAAATAAGTAAGAAGCACCGAGTAAGAGGTTTACTGAGTCTTGAGAAACCTAAGAATGCTATATGCCGAGGGTGCCAGATGGAAGATGACATCTAAGGGAATTTTAGATCTTGTGCACATTGATCTTTGTGGTCCTATGAAAGTCCAGAGTTATTATGGTGATAAGTACTTCATATTATTTGTGGATGATTACTCAAGGATGATGTCAGTAATTTTTTTAAAAGAAAAATCAGAAGCTTTTCAAATGTTTAAATGGTACAAGGCAAGAGTTGAAAATGAAACAGGAAGACAACTGAAATGTCTTAGATCTGATAGAGGAGGAGAGTTCACCTCTGATGATTTCAACTTATTCTGCAATGATCATGGTATAAAAAGACAAGTCTCTGCAACGAGAACTCCACAACAAAATGGAATTGCTGAGAGAAGAAATAGATCAATTGTGGATTGTGCAAGAACCTTGATGATAGAAAAGAAGGTACCTCAAACATTTTGGAGAGAAGCAATAAGCACTGCAGATTATACCCTGAACCGAGTACAACTGAAGAAAGGAACCTTGAAGACACCATATGAAATTTGGTATGACAAGAAACCTAATGTAAGTTATTTTAAAATCTTTGGAAGTAGATGCTATGTTCACAAAGATGACATAAATGGTAAGTTTGATCAGAAAAGTGAAGAAGGAACATTTCTTGGTTATTCTTCTAGAAGCAAAGCATTTAAATGTCTGATCAAATCCTCTAACAAAATAGTAGAAAGTGCAAATGTGAAAATTGATGAATTTGCAAAAAGAAATGATGAAGGAAACTCCAAAGAACCAGAAGATTATGAAGGACTTTTATATGTTCAACCGAGAAGTCCTACCGAGAAAACTGCTAAAAGAAATGAAGAGAATATCCAGTTATCGAGTGATGAAGAAGATCATACAGAGTCTACCAAGCCTATATTAGCCAAGTATGTCAGAAGGAATCATGCATCAAGTTAGATTATATGAGATAAGAATGATCCAGTGATGACAAGGAATAAACTGAGACATAACACATGCATGATATCTGAATTTGAACCGAGGATAGTGAAAGAGGCATTTAACAGTGAAGATTGGATAAATGTAATGATAGAAGAGATTGATCAAATCAATAAGAATGACACATGGACACTGGTCCCAAGACCGAAGGAAAAAAATGTAATCGATACAAAGTGGATTTTCAGAAACAAGCTGAATGAAAAAGGTGAGGTCATTCGAAATAAAGCAAGACTAGTTTGCAAAGGTTATGCTCAAGAAGAGGGAATTGATTATGGTGAGACTTTTGCACCTGTGGAAAGACTTGAAGGTGTATGAACATTGTTGGCATACACTGCTTACAAGAATTTCAAAGTATATCAAATGGATGTCAAATCTGCATTTCTGAATGGTATATTAGAAGAAGAAGTTTTTATTGAACAACCTGAAGGATTTGTTGAAGGAGAGAATAAAGATCAGGTATGTAAATTGAACAAAGCTTTATATGGTCTGAAACAAGCACCTAGAGCATGGTATGAAAGATTGAACTCTTATTTAATCAAGATTGGCTTTATAAGGACAAGTGAAAATAACAATATGTACATGAAGAATGATGAAAATGGAATACTGATCTTAGCCATATTTGTTGATGATATTATCTTTTGTGGAAATGACTCTTTATGCAAGAACTCTGGAAATGAAATGAGCAAAGAATTTGAGATGTCATTAATCGGCGAGATAAAGTATTTTATAGGTCTACAGATACTGCAAATGAAAGATGAGATTTTCATTACTCAATCCAAGTGCATAAAGGAAATCTTCAAGAAATTTGGAATGGAGGATTCAAAACCAGTAAGTACTCCTATGACTACCAACTGTAAACTATCAAATAATGATGAATCTGCATCTATTGATGAGACACTTTACCGATCTATAATTGGAAAGTTGCAATATGTTGTTCACAGCAGGCCAGACATAGCACATGTAGTAGGTATAGTTGCAAGATTTTCTGTAGATCCCAAGGAAACACACATGACAACAATCAAGATAATTTTTCAGATACTTGAAATGTATTGAGGATTATGGCTTAGTATATCAGAAAGGAAATGACTTTGATTTAAAAGTTTATACTGATGCTGATTGGGCAGGCAACATAGATGATAGGAAAAGCACAAGTGGTGGAGCTTTCTTTTTAGGAGAAAGACTAGTGAGTTGGCTTAGTAAGAAATAAGGATGTATTTCACAGTCAACAATAGAAGCTGAATATGTTGTTGCAACATTAAATTGTACCAATATAGCGTGGCTCAAACAACTGTTGGAAGGCATAAATGAGAAAGTTACCGAGCTAGTAACTATATTCTGTGATAATACTAGTGCCATTAACATTTCAAAGAATCCTGTTATGCACTCTAAGACAAAGCACATCTCTATCAAATATCATTATCTTAGAGAAGAAGCTCAAGAGAAGAAAGTGGTGTTGGAGTATGTTAGTTCAAAGGAACAAATAGCAGATATTTTCACCAAGCCACTGCCAAGGGACACTTTTGAGTGTCTCAAAAGTAAGTTAGGGGTCCTACCCCTATCTTCTACTCACTGACCGAGTTTGGTGAAAGCATCAATTCGATGACTCTAAACAATATCTTTTAGGAGTTGATGCTGATTTACACACTTTAGGATGTTTTCTAAAGGTGTACATGAAAAAAAACAGGGAACAGGAATTGAAGATAAAATACTCTAACCAAGACTGAGTTGATACCGAATAGCAAAGGAATTACTTCACACAGGAAGAAATTATGTATTAGTTTTCTATTGGCATTGTTGTCAAAGGGGGAGAAGACTAATGTATGGGGGAGAAGACTAATGACAGGGCGAGAGCATTTCAGTAATTTGAGCAATCACAATCACAACAATCTGAATTCGAATCTTTTAGGTCAAATCAATTGGTTTTTCCATCAATGCCAAAGGGGGAGATTGTTGGCATTATAATAGACATTAAGAGATTGTTGGAATTTCAATTAGGATATTGAGAAGGTTGTTGATAATTATGGATATAACTGATTTATGATGTTTACTATCTTCACAATATTATTTTGTCATTGATGTCAAGAAATTGATTTTCTGATTTAGTAGGATGTTGCCATATCTTAAGAAGTATGTTTTGAAGAGAATTAAGATGTCGGTAAAAGACATAGAAAGAATGTGATGAATAAGGGGAGGAATAAGTTATTCAAAGAGATTAAGCGGTTAGCAAATTGATCATGGGAAATGTGATCAAAGAGATTAAGCGGTTAGCAAATTGTTTATAAATAAGGAACTTTTGATAAACAATGCATGCGGGCAAGTGTAAGCACAAGGATGCTACATAGTGATTACTGAGCACAGAAGCTTGAAGACCTATTCGAATAACAGAGTAAGGAGCCCAGCAGAGGGACAAGATAAGTCCTATGACTAGATTGTATTGAGCAAATAAGAATCTACTTTAGATTTTAGATACAAATTTGCAGACATACTCATTACTGTTGTTTATTTGTAAGTGACAAAAAATCTCTTAACCGAGTGGACTTAAAAATCTTATTTGTAAATCCTCTAGCAAGGTGACATTCTGATTGAGTGTTTGAAACCCTTTAACAAGGTCACTTCTAACAAGGTGAAGATCCTAACATATTTGAGGGAAATCCCTTAACCGGGTCACATCTAGCAATGTGTTTGTAATCTTTAACAGGATTTTCTTTTAACCGAGCATACTCTAGAAGAGTATATTTCTTAGTGGGTCCGAAATCCCATAGTGGTTTTTCCCTATTTGGGTTTCCACGTTAAATCTGGTGTTGAATGTGTTGTGATGTTATCTGTTGATGAGTTTGCATGTTTTACAGTTTTGGCTACATATATCTGTTAAAGCTACCGAGGTTGAATATGTTGATTTCATGGAAGTTTAAGTTTGTATGATTCAGTAGTATGTGTCATGAGTTGAGTACATTTTTGTATTGCAGACTTAGACAAATTTTTTCCTAAGTGTTTCCATCAATGCCAAAGGGGGAGATTGTTGGCTTGATGAAGATTTTTTGATGTAATAGGTTGATTGATGACTTGTTTTATGTTGTCATTGATGGAAACCATGTTTTGATAATCATCTAAGTCTTTTAGGCTAACCGGTAAAGCATAACCGGTAGAGGAGACAGTTTATTAGTGAACGGACAAATAGGACTTCAATCAGTAAATAGGAACATAGTTGTATTTAAGCAACTGGTAGGAGCGATCAATGAAGATTTAGGTGATGCGGTTTTGCAAGAGAGTTGAAGTTTGTATTAGGTATCTATGTTTCATACCACAGTGGCAGATTCAACAGGATTAGCAAGTTATGATGTACAAAGCAGTCAATCAAGAAGAACAACTAACCGGTAGAACAAAGTCACTAAGATCGGTAAATCGGTACACATAATGTTTTACTTTTGAGTTGTTATGTCGGTGGCCAATATAAGTAAAGCGTGTAGTGCAAGATTGTCCAAATTCATTGAACCTAGGAAATTGTTCCAAGGTTAGTAGCCGGCTAAGTTGATGCTTATAAAAAGTGTAATGAGTTGTGAGATGTATGAAATCATGAGTGAATATTAAAAGTTTGATTGTGCAGTAAACTGAGAAGCTCTGTATTGATGTGTTGTTGATGTATTGAAAAAAACTGAAGAGGATCTTATGAAGCATAGAGGTGCTACATGCATATTATTTTACTATTGTTTTCCTAACAGTTGCTGCAGTCCAATTCCCTAACCGGGTACGTCCTAATAGACTTGAAATTGTAAATCCCCTAATAGGGTATCTCATTAACTTGAGTCTAAATCCTCTTGCGAGGTTGCTCCTAACAAGGCCAAGCTTTTAACAGGGCTAAGGTAAATCCCTAAACTAGGTGACTCCTAACAAGGTTTTCTCCTAACCAGGCATATTTGTAAGACCTTAACCAATCAAAGATTTCTATTCTGTAGATAATGAATCTTGTGGGTATTAACTCCCACCATGATTTTTCCCTTTTGGGTTTCCATGTATAAATCTGTGTGTTATGTGAAGCTTGATATATTGGGTGTTAGCTTATGTGGTGATATTTCTTTTATGTTTATTAAGGTATAAGTTATTTAGAGTGGTGATCAGATTTTCGTTATTGCTTTTGCTTGCACTGATTCACACCTCCTCTCAATGCCTTCTAAGTTTATCATCCTCTCTTGAGGTTAATTCTATTTCAGTCATTTACTTTCATTTACTTGCAAGTACTTTTCATCATTTGGCTAATTCCCAAACTGGTGTTTGACATGAAGGCAAACCCCCAATCCCAAAAATATTTCCTCTCTTTTCTATGTGTAGGTTGCAGGTGCGCAGCTGTATTTGCAGGTTTAAGCTTCATTTTCAAAGACGAAAACACCCTTTTCGGCACACAGATTTTTTAGAGGACCGAGTACACTTTCAACATGGTCCCTACAACTTTCACTCAAATTTATAGGGGAGCTTCGTCTTGGCATTTTACTGCTAATTCCAAGTGCACAACTTCATCCCACATTTCTGTCTCAAGTTATTATCATTTCTTTGCTATATTTACACTTAATTCATCCTATCCATTTTAAAAGAGGGGTTACTTTCACTTTCCAAATTTATTGCCAATTCACTTAGCATTCGGTCTCTCTCCATTGATATTGGATCTAGTGAATTCAACCCCCCTTTTAAATGTAATGTGTGAAAGAGGTTGAAGAGGATCCTTTGTGAAGCTTTCACTCCATCGTTGAGGAGGGTAAATCTTTCCACTTGATCCCCTCCTCCCCTTTTCACCATCACATTTTGGTGAAATTGACATCTTACATGCTTGACATTTCACATTATTGCATATTTTTCATTTACAAGTTTAATTTTCTTGCAAAATTAAGTGGTTAATTCATTCAAAACCCTAGTTATTAAAATTGGAATTGAACTTGTGTTTTGAAAAAAATTCTATCTATTGTTTTAGATATGAAAATTCCATTAATTTCAATTTCTTATTTGTCTTGTTCTAATTGCAAATCAATTTTATAAAATTAAGTGGTTAATGGTCAAAACCCTAATTTTCGAAAATCAACTTGAACTTGCGCAAACATTGGATTTACATTTAATTTTCAGATTTAGAACTATTTTTCAGTTTTGTCTTATTGCCTAAAATTCAAATTTTCAACTTCCCTCCCTTTTCCAAAATTCAAAATTGAAAAATTTAGTGGTTAGGTCCTAAAACCCTAATTTTCAAATTCACTTGGATTTTGGGTAAAATTCAATCAATTTCAACCAATTTCAGTTTTCAAAACATTATCCAAGGTGGCCTTATCCATTAGGTTTGACCTTTTTCAAATTTGCAATTGAATTTCTTATCTTTTTCAAAACCCTAATAGGGTCCTATTTTCAAATTCAAACCTTAATTTTGCATATCTAAACTTCACAAAATCAACCACTTTTTTGAGGTTAGCTCTAAAATCATCGTAACTTTCATCCCTGAAAATTTCTGAAAAAGTTGGGCAGACCGTGTGCAACTTCAACACGGTCCTTGGCTTTTTTCCCAAAATTTTGGGAGACTATTATGACTGTATTTAATTGCTTAAATCCAGAAAATTGGCTGATTTTGTCGAATTTTGATCACTCTAAAAATAAAAATACTTCACAAATTCAACATCACAACTTTCAAGAAAAAATTAAAATTAAGTGGTTAATTGTAATCAGCCCTGATTTTCAAAATTTTGTCAATTTTAATTTTAAAGTTAAGTGGTATCCCATAGGCCCTAATTTTAAAATTTCAAATCATCATTTTGGAAATTGTGTCATTTCTTCCTTCAACAAAGCTCAAATTGTATAATCATCATTTGTGCATTATTCAATTTCACAAACTTTGTTCCCCAAATTCAAAACTTAAATTCAAATTAAATTTTTTCCCTCTAGTGCATGAGTTATACCACTATTAGTCCTACCTCTAATATCCCCATTAGACGAAGCATTAGAATTAAGGCTTCCCAAGGTTTAATTCTCGGAGAGATGGAGCCTAATTTGGGTAATTTCTTCAATGAGGATAATGCTAATTCTTCTCATCCTAATAACATCCTTGTCTACCAAATTGATGATTCCAATGATGAAGAAGAAGCTTTGACTAGAGTTTCCATAGATCAACTTTGAAAATTGGACAATCAATTTGACAACTTTCAACAATGGATGTCCCAAGAATATCCTAGTAGTGAAGCTCTTCCTTTAATTAAAGGTCTAAAATGCATGATTCAAAGTGATAAGAATGAATTGATATATTGTGTGGCATTGCCCATATTGTTGATTCTACTGTCATGCCTATAAAGAGTTGTGCTGAGAACTTAGGTTATTCAAAACCTCCTACACAAGTCAATCATTATATTCCTTTGACCAATTCAATGACTAGCATTCCTACTTTCACTTCAAACATCATGACTACATTAACTCAAAATGTTATACCTACAACCATTATTTATGGGGGCAATCCCTCTTCCTCACTCAATCATCCATCTTTATCTACGCCTTCCATGAGTATTCCTATTGTCCCTCTGCCAATCAATGTGACACAAGGGGGCAATTCATCCAATCATTCTATCCCTCCTTTTAGTGTCCCATTTCCTAGTCAATCAGCACCCATGCCTACTTACCATAGTGTTCCGCCACCCTATTCCCAATCAATGCCTTATTTCAACAACATCACACCACCTTCTCAATCAAACATGTCTAACATAAATTCTTCAACCAAAGAAACCATTAATAGCCTTGCCCAAACTGTGTCATCATTGCAACAACAAATTGCTTCTATGAGTCAATCCAAGTTTAGTGTGCCCACATTTGATGTTGCGAGCTCACTTTCTCTTGATATTGTTAGAGTTGTCCCTCCTAAACACATTGAAGTCCCTCATTTGGAACTTTATAATGGAAAAGGTGGTCCTTTAACACATGTCAAGACATTCCAAACTTTGTGAACTGACTTTGCATATGATCAAAGATTGCTTGCCAAACTATTTACTCGAACATTAAAAGATAAGGCTTTACAATGGTATTGTTATTTGTCTTCCTAAATTCTATTACTTCTTTTCAACAATTAGCAAATGCTTTTATTCAACAATTTGAAAACAACATAGGTCCTAACATCACTTTGACTGGTTTAATGCATTGTAAACAAGGTGTTAAAGAAAAAGTGATTGATTTCATTGGTAGATATATGCATTTGTATTCTCAAATTTATTTTCTAGTGCCTGATAATGATATTCAAAGAATTTTAATTTCTAATTTGCAAAAAGACATTAGGGATAAACTTATCCTTTCTGAGTTTACTTCCTTTATGCAGTTGCACACAACACTTCACAATTATCAACTGATTGTGAGTCAACTGGAGCAATCCACTCCTATGGCTCCAAGTGATAAGGGTGAGAGTTCTCAAAAATCATTTGCAAAGTTCAAACCGAATAAAGGCTTCATCAAATTTAATGACACCATCAATAACAACAATGTGAATTCTACAATAGGTGTGCCTCCTATTTTTAAAATTTTCAGAAGAGAAAGACAATTTACTCATTTGAATGAATCTTTACATAGAATTATGTCTCAGTTGCTACAAAGAAATGTTATCAGACTTCCTCAAATAAAACCAGTTGATCCTTCTAAGGTAGCCTCAAATTAATTTAATAATAATTATCTTTGTCAATTTCATCATCAACTTGGTCATGATACTAAGAAATGTTTTGCATTAAAAAGTAAAATTTAAGACCTCATTGCTAATAATACTATATCTGTGGCAGGTGTGAATGATAAGGGAAACAAATCAGTAGCCCCTCCTAATCAAAATCTTAAGATTTTTACTAATCCTTTACCCTCTCATACCTCTAACATGATTGAGACTTAACATAGCTCTTTCTCTCCCTCTAATCTTACTACCACGACTCCAAATTTGGTGAATATGGTAGAGAAACAAGAAACACCTAAGGATTCATGTATCACATTTCACCCTAGTGAGACCATTAGAGCACCTGATGGACCTTTATACATAGTTGTGAAGATTCAAGATAAACCTTTTCGTGGTGTGCTTATTGATCCCTCTTGCATGATTAATGTCATCACTGGGGAGTATCTTTTCACTTTGAGTTTGCATAAAACAATCTGTGATAATACTAATGTGGTCGTTAAGTTATTTGATGGATTTTCTTGTCCTACCATTGGTTCTATCACACTCCCTATTTAGGTTCACACTAAATCTATAGATGTCACCTTTGTTATCATTCCTTCATCTGAACTATTCCGTATGAAGTTAGGTTACTCTTGGCTATCTTCCATGAGGGCTATTGCCTCTCCAATCCATAAGTGTTTTGAAATTTCCCCATAATGAAGAAATCATAACTGTTAACCAGAGCTTATTTCGACCAGCCAAAAGAAGCCCAAGTGTTCCTATTGATTTCTTTTGGCCTAAACAATTTCAATCTCTTCCACCGAGAAGTGATGCTCTCTTTCAATCTTATCTGAAATAGAAGAAAGATATGATCTTATCCTTGAGCCAACCTAGAACTCCAACACTTTATATTCCCATCATTCTTGAAGACGAAGTTCTTCCTCTAACGGATAGAACTAATCTTCCTCCTAAGGAATCTTCCAAACCTATTCTTATGGATGAAACTATGCCTTCTCCTAAGAAGAACAATAATATTCCTCCTAAGGTTAGACCTGTAACTCCTCCTCATGATGGACTTGGTCACCTTCCTACACCAAACATTCCTCGGTTATATGGTGTAGTTTTGCCTCCTTTCTCTTATAGAGAGAAGAGACCTACCTCTCCTCTTGTCCAACCTAAAAAACCTCAACCTAAACCTCCAACTACCAAAGATGAGAATATTTTTCCTTCAACAAATATTCCTCCTTTAATAAATATTCCTCCTTCTCAGCCTTCCGCTAAGACTCGACAAAATCATTGTGTGAGAGATCACCAATGGAATCATTGTGCGAGATATCACCAATGAAAACACCGTGCTAGAGCTCGTGAAGTTGTTTCTCAAATTATTCAATCTCCCAAAACACCAATAGTTGACATGATTCCATTTTCTCCTAAACAAGATATTGAACCTAAATCTCCAAATCATAAGTTGTAGAAAACATGTGATGGTTTTACTTCTATTAAGGTTAGAGCTCCTCTTTCTATAAATATTGATGAAGAAATAGGTGAAAATTTTATTCATGATAGCAATACAACTCCTCATGCTTTTGATAGTGAATATGAATATGTGGATGTTGACAAACATTTATTTGCAAAATTTTCAAAAGCCTTAATCATAGCTCCTAGAATCAAACAAAGTGACTTAGCACATGAGCATAGTCCTTGTTTGGATCTTGTGATAACTCCATCTGTTGTGCTTGATGTTTCTCCTCTAGCATATTTCCCGCCTTCTCAAAATAGTAATCAACAAGACCGAGAGGTGGATATCGTACTAGACTAGTTGCATTAGCACAGTAGATCCTCTACCTCTCTCTTATTTCTTTTTTGTGACCATTCTTCTATGTGTATCCCTGTTCTTCTATTTTGTTGTCCCTAGTAATTTGTACTTGAGGACGATGCAAAGAATTGACATCTCTTTTGGTCTCTTTCATGTCAACTCAAAAGACACGTGTTCCCTTTATTCCAAGGTAGTTTCCTTTCTTTGGGGAATGACAACTATTTAATGCATATATATACATGATATACATGAGTTATCATACATCATACTGACCCCGAGGAAAGCGAAAATACCTCATGCTTTGTGTTTTGTGTTCATTGTCCTTGGGTTTATTCCTTGATTGGGGGCTAAATCCTTGCGGTAATGTGATCCCTCTCTCTCTCTCTCTTGGGTGTATCCTAAAAAAAATCACTCGTGATAAGGCATGCAGGATCACTTTAATGTGGGGGCATACACTCTGCCCATATTTTCCTTCTTGATACGTAAAGTTACCTAGTGAACTTGACCTTTGTAATTTTTTTGGTATCTTTTCTTTTTCATGACTCATAGTGAGGGGAACCTTACTACTAGCAGTCATGGTTCTTCCGTTTTACTTTGTCAATTGAATTCGTAAGATCCTTAGTCCACTGGGGGCTTGGTGTATCTTGCCTCCTTGATGTGGTGAAAGTCTTTCAATCTTGTTTCCTTCCACTTTACTGATAGTATGGGCATACACTTATACTCCTGCTAAAGTGGGGGATAAATGTAACATCATAAAATCATGACCCTACAATTTTCAACCATATTTGGTTCTTCACATCGGTGAAATGAATCCCTAAGCCTGATTAGAGACCTGAGGCATGCTGGCACCTCCTGAAACATGCATTTCCTTGCATCCTGCACTTTCCTCCTACACTTCATATCCAAGATTAGGGAAAGATAGGGGCGTGGTGCCCCTGTCCTCCTAGGATAGTGGTGTGGTGCCCTTTTCCTTGCCCTATTTTGCCCCCCCCCCACTTAAATCCTGCATTGGGCTTGTCAATGAGAAGTGGGAAAAAGGCTCTATGTCGGCCTAAGACGGAAAATCAGTGATAAACCGTAATTGGCAAGTATATAAGATGTGTTTTCCCCTCTCATTTGCATGTCAATAAGTACAATAATAGGTTTGATAAGAGAAATTGGACAAACAAGTGGAAATTGTGATCCTAAGCGAAATTGCATTCAAGCATTGAGAATCTCAAGTCTCCTTTCAAGGATAGGTGTTGCATTCAAGTAAAGGATTCAACCATTGAAGAAGAGATCCCTATCAACATTCAAATCATTCAACTTCACATATCCTTTGAAACAACTCTTTCAACATTCCAATTGCATCCTCTCTTGAGGTTAATTCTATTTCAATCATTTACTTTCATTTACTTGCAAGTACTTTTCATCGTTTGGTTAATTCCAAAACTGATGTTTGACTCAAAGTAAAACCCCCAATCCCAACAACATTTCCTCTCTTTTTGTGTGTAGGTTGTAGGTGCACAACTATATTTGTAGGTTTAAGCTTCATTTCAGAGAGGGAAAAACCCTTTTTGGTGCATGTATTTTTCGGAGGATCTAGTACACTTTCAACATGGTCCCCACAACTTTCGTTCAAATTTATAGGGGAGCTTCGTCTTGGCATTTTACTACTAATTCCAGTTGCACAACTTCATCCCATATTTCTATCTCAAGTTATAATCATTTCTTTGCTATCTTTACACTTAGTCTTAATTCACTTAATTCATCCTATCCATTCTAAAAGAGGGGTTACTTTTACTTTCCAAATTTATTGCCAATTCACTTAGCATTCAGTCTCTCTCCATTGATATTGGATCTAGTGAATTCAACCCCCCTCTTTTAATTGTAATGCATGAAAGAGGTTGAAGAGGATCCTTTGTGAAATTTTCACTCCATTCTTGAGGAGGGTAAAGATTTCCACTTGATCCCCTCTCTTTTTCACCATTACAGTTCCTTCTTTTGCTTGGCCAATAAACTTGTTGCCTTGTTCGGTTTGGTCTTCTCTTTCTTTCTTTCTTTCTTCCTCATCTCCTACAACATGAGAGTATCCATGTAGTCATTAGAAGTCAACAATTGCACTTCCTGGCTCAAACAGATGCCATTACCAGCCCCCTACCATGTTTCTTGTTGACAATTATGTGAATTGGGAGCTTTAAGAATTGTGTAAGTGACGTCTCTTGTTGGTAGGCATGTGTCTCACTTACTTGTGACAACAGGTTTTTCGTCTTCCACATTACTATCTTGTGATGTATCTTGTGTCAAAACTACATCATTTCTATTGTTGGATTGGCCAAAATTTGCATAGTAGTGCACCACCTCTGGTATGACACCTGTTGGTGGTGAAGGGAAGGTGAATGTTCCATGTTCTTCTTGCCCTTGCAAGTCAACACCTAGATCCATTGTCCCTTACACCACCCACGATGGTGCAATTCACTTGGATGGAAGACCAAGACTATCATCCACATTCTCAGCTGTAGCAACATCAATGTTGTCGGCTAGTTGTTCATTATCCACTTGTGCATTTGAATTTGATTGATAGATAAGAGAAATGTTTTCTACAACCACTTCAGATGACACATCAACACTTGATAGGCTGAGCATGTTCTGCACTGTAGAAGCATCTTCGTCATCATTAATATCAAATGTGTTGCTGGGCTAGATGTCGTCCATGAGGGTATTGAGATTGAGGGGTCATACCTCGGTCCTTCTGAATCCTGCTACAATGTTAGAAACAATCAATGCCTTGGCGAAAGACTTGCTTCCTATTTCTGCTAGTTCTACCCTCCTGATTTCTAAATTCAAAAACCTTGATATATGTTTCAGAGGTAAAATCAGTTATAATTAAGCATATATATAAGAGTGAATCACAAACTCTAATCTAATTAAAACTAACTCCTAAATGACAATGAAATACATCAAATCAACTGAATATCAAAATTAACATAATGAAACTCCCTCAATTAGTCTAAACTAGCATATGCACCTCAATGAGGTGCAATGGTTATGCCGATAGCAAGATATACTATGGTAATATAGTGAAGGAAAGGGGATAAAAAATACAAGAAATTTGATAGGTATATTATGATAAATGATTCACAACATTATTTTATCATACAATGGAGGACAATTTAGTATAGAGGTTGGTGGTTATTAAACACATTAATATCTATATTCAATATCTTAATGTGGTAATTTTTTTAATGATTTGATTCAATACATGGTATCTTCTTGAACTACAAATAATTATTATATAAATAAATTACGTGATAATTTGATGAACATATTTATGGTTAAAGAATCAAACCGCCCTTATAAAAAACCCAAAGTAGCGGTAGTGTGGTTATTTAAAATTGTATTGGTTATTTTATATGGAATGACAGTTTATGTATAATACATTTATTGGTGCTTGATGACAATTTTTTTTTGTCATATATGTCATTTTCCTTTTAGACCCAAAACATGTCATTTGTCTTTTAGACCCAAAGAACAAAAGCAATATGTTGCCTTCATATGGTTGAGTGGACTGTAGTTGGTTTTGTTGATTGATATGTATGCTTGGGATTTGATATTGCCTCCCTGTAGCTCATTTTGCAATGGACCAAAATAGATACTTGCAAAAGAGGAGTTTGTAACTATGGTATTAGTATTTGAATAATAGTTGGGAGAGATGTGGGGGTGAAAGGAGTATCAATACAAAACAAAAAATGTGCTTGACAATGTATGAGCATAATTACCTTAAGAGTTTGATTCTTGTGGATTGAGGCCATCTTCTTATAGTTGATTTTGGCAATTACCTAGAGTACATTCCTACAAAAGGGAAATTTGTAAAAGTGGAATTGATATATGTCATAAATAAATATAAGAAATTTGAGGGAGATATAGCTAAGAGTTGCATACCTTGATATCTCAAACAAAGAGTTGGTGTATCCGAGCTTCCTCTTTCTTCCTTATAATTGTATATGGATTATTTTGCATATTGGAGTACCTCTCAAAAGACAATGTTGGTCCTCTCAAAAGACAATGTTGGTTGAATACGTAGATCATTTAACGACTTGACTCTAGATATGACCATGAATGTTATCCCTTGCCTCTCCACTTTGCCTAATATCAATCGTTGTTTTTTGTAGTGTTAGGCCTTGGGATTTATGTATGGTTATAGCCCATGCCATTGTGAGGGGTATTTGTCTCAGACTGCCTAGTGTTACAGGGACTATTGGTATACTTTTGGGGTCATCTTGGTTCCATGGTGGCCCACTATAATTATCGATCCTTACAACAACATACACTGGGATATTAGGTGGCTTGGAACTAGTGCTATAAACAATTTCAATTACGTCACCAAGAGCTCCATTTACAAGGCTTGCTTGTGTCCATATGTTGGTTGTGAGTGATGTCATGGAAATGGGGACAAGGCAACAACAAAGTTCAATGTTAATAAGTTAGTTTCAACCATAAAACCAAAACAAAGAACTAAAAACCATTCCAAACATATCAAAAGAGATTTCAAAAAGCATGAAAGAAGTTTAACAAAATAAAAGAAAGGAGACGAGCCTCCCTAAGATGCTTCCATGATGCCTTTTGATGCTTCTCTCTTGTTTCTCCCCTCTCCAAGTCCCAAATGAGTGTAACTCTCAGCTTTTAGCACTAGCCATGGATGCCATATGGAGATTCAAGATGGTTGGATGTGATAAACAAATGCTATGCAAGTGTAGATAGTGATGCTATGAAAAAGATCTATGCTAATACCAGTATAGCAACAATACTCTAATGCTTCCTCCTTTTCTTGAGGATACGGGTTCTATTTATAAAAGAAATGGGGAAACGAAGGGTTAAGATTGAACAATCTTAACAAGGGTTAGGATTGAAAGATATTCAATCCATGTGTGACTTTCAACCCAATCCCATGTTGACAAGTGTCACCATGAGGAGGCTTGAGAGGAGAGATAAGGAGCATTAAATGCTTAAGGGGACATGATGGTTACCCTAGGGGGTTGGGTTAGGGTTAGGTTAATGGATATTCCTTTTATCCAAGGGATAAATGAATGTGCAAGGGTTAAATGGTTACCTTAGTCAAAGAAATAAATGCTTTGAAGAGATCCATGAGTCAAAAGGATGGTTAAGTTAGAGGAAACTCTCTAACCAAAGATAAAAGGTGAGTTAACCATAAATGGTTATGTAAGACCCTTTAATGGTTTGGAAGACTTTCGAGGTTAACCATTTGAAGACATAAAGCCTTTAATGGTTATTGAAGACTTTGGAGGTTTTTGAGAAGTGACTTCCTTTTATTTACGAATGTGACAATGATTAGGATAGGATTAGTCTAATTAGAAGGAGTTAGAAGAATCTAGAAGGGATTTAGGCATGCAAGTGGATTTTGTAGGATAATGCAAGTGGGAGGAATATGGGGATTTTCGATTAAAATAAAATCATTTATTTCAATTAAATGGTGTAATTTGCATTTGGATACATATTTAAATAAATATTAATTTATTTAAATGTGAATGTAAATTTTGGATTTTATTTAAATAAATCTTAATTTATTTACATGAGAAAAAGGAAGATAAAGCATTAAATGCTTGAAGACTTTAAGGGAAACCTTTAAAGGCTTAAGAAGACTCTAGAAAGAAGCATTGAAGTTTGAAGACTTTAAGGGAAACCATTAAAGGCTTAAGAAGACTCTAGAAGGAAGCCATTGAGTTTGAAAACTTTAAGGGAAACCATTAAAGGCTTGAGAAGACTCTAGAATGAAGCCATTAAGTTTGAGGACTTTAAGGGAAGCCATTAAAGGTTTCAAGTGGGTGAGGATAAATAGGATTTTAAATAAATAATTTATTTATTTAAAATAGTTGTGCAACTTGCATTTGTAGAAAAATGCAAGTGGGTGGAGGATAAAGGTGATTTAAATAAATGTGGATTTATTGAAATGTGAGAGATGGGATTTTGGGGGATTTAAATAAACAATTTATTTAAATGTGAGAGAAGATTTAATTAAACAAATATGATTTATTTATTTAATTAATGGTTTGAATTTGGTTAAGTGAATAAAATCAAATAAATCAAATAATTTATTTAATTAATAGGAGAAGAGGGTTAAGATGAATTAATTAAATATTAATTTAATTAATTATTGATTGATGGTTGAATAATCAAATAAATACTAAATATTCATTTAATTAAGTGGATAAATTTATGTGTCCACATTTGCCCCTCTTTGAGACGGTGCGGTTTTATCGTGTCGTTTCAGAGAAAGAAATATAGGTATGGAAAATATGCCTTAGAAATGTTAATTTAGTGGGTGGTATGCCCCTCGAGAGATGGGCCGAAAAAAATTCAAAAAATTGGGCGATCTGTCGAAAAAAGAGAAAGAAGCTGGGGAGAGGTAGAATAGAAGAATTTAGAAGTTAGGGTGAAAGAATGGGAGAAGACGAAGTGACTATGGGGAAATGGCAAGCCACAAAAGTACACGGGGTCATGGTGCAAATGTAGTGTTTGTCTTTTGATTGATACTGTACAATTGATCAAAATTGGTTGAACAATCTGGTGCAATTGGTTTAATTGCCTCGGTCGAGTCAAAGCATGACAGTTGATGTCAGTTGTTTGCTTGGACAAGATAAAGTCTGAGTAAGTGAATCAAAGTGACCTGTTGATGACTTAGACAATTGATGTAATTGCCCGATGAAGTCAAGGTATATGAAGCAAAATACTCATTGAGACTTAGACAATTGATGTAATTGTCCGTGTGGATTGTGTTTGATTGGGTGATCAATTGAGAGTGTATGTATGTGATGGATGGTTGTGGTGAATTATAGCAGCCCCATTGAGACTATGTCATTATCAAAAATGCCTATTGTAGTCTAGGTTTGCCATAATCGATTACCTATTGAGACTCAAAGATACTTGATCAGAGTATCTGTTGATAGTCTAGGTGTGTGTGAGTCGATGTGCCTATGTAGACAGCGTAACTGGCTCGATTGGGTTGATGGGAAATGATGAAGAGATTATGATGATGTTGATTATCAAGATAGGGAGGGTGGGGGAGGGGGATTCAATGTTAGATAGAAGATATGGAGGACCTAGGACTCATTCCTATGGAAGAAGATAAAAATAGAAAATAGAGTATGCATCCATTGTCATTACTATGTATGAATGGTATGCAACGATATGGATGGGTGATATGCAACGAAATGCAATATAAACAGATGAGATGAAATGGCGATCCATGGCTTATTCACAGTGCGTAATTTTCATCATCGAGCAATGGTAGTATCAATCTTGGATGAGGCAGTAAGAACCAAGTTTGGAGAATTGTACCTATAAGCAAGCAACATAGATAAAGAATATGGACCCTCCATAATGGTTCATGCTCATATGGTCAAGGTATACACTGTAGTCAGCAAGCCATAGTGATCCATGACTATATTTTGCATAAGATCATGTAGCTTAGTGAACTTCCCACGTAGACACCATTAGTACATGCCCCAAAACTTCATTGGAATAATTCAAAGAAGATAAACAAAAAAAAGCTTAGGAACAATTCTGGCTACTCTAATCACTTGTGGATATCCTGGAGTAGCGTAGGAACCTGATATAAATGCATAAATAACTAACAAACCGACCAAGTACTTGATAGCTTTAAACAAAAATTTTCTTGTCAAAGAAAATGTTATCATGTTTCTGTTATCAGCATGTTGAGTAGCTCAAAATGTTTGTGTGGTGTCTGCTTTGATGCATATGTACAATGTGTCGCCATATTTTTGGTTGGTTTTTGATGTTTTATGATGTTTTTGTATTTTGTGAGACAGTTTTGAATGAAGAACTCAATGAATCATAAGTAATGCAGAAATCCACTTCCATCAATAGGTTAAGGGCATTGCCCCTAGTTTGGACATGACTATGAAAAAATGGGATGCAAGATGCATGAAGTACTATCCTTGATTGCAGATTAATAACAAGCCATGGTTTGACTGATGGAGGAGTGGATGCAATGAATATGATCGCAACAAGTTTGAAAGGCAATGGAGCCATAACCTTTATGAGTGGCGCCTGTTTGCCAGGTTTTCACCATCGCACTTACCCAAGGTGCCACCGAAGTGGTTGTTCACCATTTGGATGCATGATTTTTCTTTATTATTTTAATTTTTCTTCAGGACATTTATCTGAATGTTTTTGGTGTTTTTCTGGTATGTATTGGAGCCTGATACTCTGTACATTTTATGTATGAAACCGTTTGAGGTGGATGTTGTTGATCGGATCTGCTAGCAGTTCCCCTTCTGAAGTAACCAACTGGTATGCCCCGGACCCAAATACAACTGATGCTCTGCAAAAATGATGGTTAGAAAAAACTGTGGTGAGACAACACACTAAAAACACAAGAAACAATGAGAGTTAGTGTTAATCAACCAAAGACTATTCTAAGAAGGTATACCAAGAGAGACATTAAAACCACAATAAAACATTTAACTATGAAAATAAATAAAGAAGACATCTCCAAATTCCTTCCACCATGCTTGTAGCTCCTCCTCCCTTGTTCCTCTCCTCTCCAAGTTCCAAATTAGTGTAGCTCTCAGCAACTTTTTGCACTATGGATGCCTTATGGAGGTTCAAGATTGAAATGTTTTAGCTATGCTATGCAAGTGTAAAACAAACTAATTAGACATGCTATGAAATGAACTAAGATTTATTTTAGTCCAAAATGACAATATATGTGATTTATGCTAAATGTGCTCTCTAAAAAGACTATAATGTTAATGCATACAAGTTTTTAGAATTATGGCTAAGAATGCTAAATGCTTGAGGATTTGAAAATGAGGAATGTGAGCTCTATTTATAGGTAAAATGGAGCAATGAATGGTTGAGATTGAGTAATCTCAACAAGGGTCAGGATTGAATGGTTTATGATCCATGTGAGGACTTTCAACCCAATCCCAGGATGACAAGTGTCAACATGAGATGGATTGAGAGGAGAGGGAAGAAGCATTAAATGCTTGACATGACCTAAGGGTTAACTTGGGAGGTAAGGTTAAGGATGGGTTGAGTGAATAAATTCATTATTCAAAGAATAATGCTTTTATCCAATGGACAAACTCTTGTGCAAGAGCTAGTGAGGGTAACCATGGTCAAATCAATAAATGCTTGAAGAGACACATGGGTTACATGAGGGTTGAGTTAGGGGTCAAAGTCCCTAACCATGGGTGCAAGTGGATTTAACCATAAATGGTCATGTAAGAGCCTTTAATGGTTTGGAAGACTTTAGAGGTTAACCATTTTAAGACTTAAAGCCTTAAATGCTTTTGAAAGACTTCGAGGGCTTTGAGAAGTGACTCCAAGTTGCTTAGGAATGTGACAATATTTAGGGGATGGATTAGGCTAATTAGGAACGGGTTAGAAGAATCTAGAAGGGGATTAGAATTGCAAGTGGGTTTTGTAGGAGAATGCAAGTGGAAGGAATTTTGAGATTTTCAATTAAAATAAAATCATTTATTTCAATTAAATGATGTAATTTGCATTTAGATAGATATTTAAATAAATATTAATTTATTTAAATGTGAATGTGAATTTTGGATTTTATTTTAATAAATCTTAATTTATTTACATGAGAAAAAGGAAGATAAAGCATTTAAATGCTTGAATACTTAAAGGGAAACCATTAAAGGCTTAAGAAGACTCTAGAAGAAGCCATTAAGTTTGAAGACTTTAAGGGAAACCATTAAAGGCTTAAGGAGACTCTAGAAGGAAGCCATTGAGTTTGAAGACTTTAAGGGAAACCATTAAAGGCTTGAGAAGACTCTAGAAGAAAGCCATTAAGTTTGAAGACTTTAAGGGAAGCCATTAAAGGTTTCAAGTGGGTGAGGATAAATAGGATTTTCAATAAATAATTTATTTATTTAAAATAGTTGTTCAACTTGCATTTGTAGGAAAATGCAAGTGGGTGGAGGATAAAGATGATTTAAATAAATGTTAATTTATTTAAATGTGAGAGATGGGATTTTGGGGGAATTAAATAAATATAAATTTATTTAAATGTGAGAGAAAATTTAATTAAACAAATATGATTTATTTATTTAATTAATGGTATGAATTTGGTTAAGTGAATTAAATCAAATAAATTGAATAATTTATTTAATTAATAGGAGAAGAGGGTTACGATTAATTAATTATTGATTGATGGTTAAATAATCAAATAAATACTAAATATTCATTTAGTTAAGTGGACAAATTTATGTGTCTACATTTGCCCCTCTTTGAGACAGTGCAATTTTATCGCATCGTTTCAAAGAAAGAAAAATAGGTGTGAAGAAATATGCTCCATAAATGTTAATTTAGTGGGTGGTATGCCCCCTTGAGAGAGGGGCCCATTTTTTTTGAAAAATCGGGCGATCTCTCGAAAAAGAACGAGAAGTGGAGGGGAGGTAAAATAGAAGAAATTAAAAATAATGGTGAAAGAAAGGAAGAAAACAAAGTGAATACAAAGAAATGGCAACCCAGTGAGTACCCGTAGGTTATGCAGGAGATACGGTGCAAATGTGGTGTTGTGCTTTTAATTGATACTGTACAATTGATCAAAATGGTTGGAGAATTTGGTGCAATTGGTTAAACTACCTCGGTCGAGTCAAAGCATGACAATTGATGTCAGTTGTTCACTTGGACAGGATAAAGTCTAAGTAAGTGAATCAAAGTGACCTGTTGTGACTTAGACAATTGATGTAATTTCTCGATAAAGTCAATGTATAGGAAGAAAAATACTCATTGAGACTTAGACAATTGATGTAATTGTCCGTTGTGATTGTGTTGGATTGATTGAGCAATTGATAGTGTGTGTGTGTTGTGGGTTGGTTGTGATGAATCATAGCAGCCCCGTTGAGACTAGGTCATTATGATAAATGTCTGATGTAGTCTAGGATTACCATGATCGATTACCTGTTGAGACTTGAAGATACTTAATTAGAGTATCTATTGATAGTCTAGGTGTGTGTGAGTTGATGTACCTGTGCAGATAGAGTAACTTGCTTGGCTTATAGGATGACTTAGGATAGGAAACACAACCCCTCCTATTAGAGATGGATGGTGAGGAACATGGCTTGATTGATTTGATGAGGCATGATGTAGGGTATGCGATGTTGATTATCGAGATGGGGAGAGTGGGGGGGTTCGATGTTAGATAGAATAAATGGAGGACCTATGACACATTCCTATGGAAGAAGAGGAAAATAGAGTATGCACCCATTGTTATTACTATGTATGAATGATATGCAACTATTTATGAATGTATGGATGGATGGATGGAATGCAACAGAATGCAATATATACAAATGAGGAGAAATGATGATCCATAGTACTTTATTTTTCATCATTGAGCAATGGTAGTATCAATCTTGGACGAGGTAGTAGGAACCAAGGATGGAGAATTGTACCTGCAAACAAGTAGCATAAATCTTGAATAAAAAATATGGACCCTCCATAATGGTTCATGCTCATATGGTCAAGGTATACGCTGTAGTCAGCAAGCCATAGTGATCCATGACTGTATTTTGCATATGATCATGTAGCTTAGTGAGCTTCCCACGTAGACACCATTAGTACATGCCCCAGAACTTCATTGGAATAATTTGCAGAAGACATATAAACAAGGAGATACTTAGGAACCATCCCGGCCACTCTAATTACTTGTGGATATCCCAGAGTAGCATAGGAACCTAATATAAATGAATAAATAACCTACAAATCAACCAAGTATTTGATAGCTTAAACAAAATTTTCTTGTCAAAGAAAATGTCATCTTGTCTTTGATTTGGGAAGGAAGGATGCATCCTTGTTAAGACAGTTTACATGTCGATGATGATTGTTTGGTTGATGTGTTAAGTGGTCATCATTTGAGTATTTCACAATGTTTGTTTGGTATCTTCTTAAAAAGCATATGTACAAAAGCGTTGCCATATTTTTGATTGATTTTTGATGTTTTCCATTGTTTTTGGATTTTGTGAGTGGTTTTGAATGGGTTTGGTATTTTGTGATTGTTTTTCAAATGTTTTTGGTATTTTGTGAGACATTTTTTTAATGTTTTTGGTATTTTGTGAGACAGTTTTGAATGTTTTTGGTATTTTATGAGATAGTTTTGAATGTTTTTGGTATTTTGTGAGACAGTTTTGAATGTTTTTGGTATTTTGTGAGACAATTTTGAATTTTTTTTTTGGTTTTTGTGAGACAGTTTTGAATGAAGAACTCAATGAATCACAAGTAATGCAGAATCCACTTCCATCGATAGGTTTAAGCGCATTGCCTCTAGTTTAGACATGACTATGAAAAACCGGGATGCAAGGTGCATGAAGTACTATCCTTGATTGCAAATCAATAACAAGCCATGGTTTGAATGATGGATGAGTGGATGCAATGAATGTGATCGCAACAAGTCTAAAAGACAAATGGAGACATAGCCTTTACGAGTGGCGCCTATTTGCCATGTTTTCACCATCGCACTTACCCAAGGTGCCACCAGAGTGGTTGTTCACCATTTGGATGCACGATTTTTCTTTACTATTTTGATTTTTTTGTATTTTCTTCAAGACATTAATCTGAATGTTTTTGGTGTTTTTCTGGTATGTATGGGAGTTTGATACTCTGTACAACTTATGTATAAAACCATTTGAGGTGCATGTTGTTGATCGGATCCATTAGCGGTTCTCCTTCTGAAGTAGACAACTGATATGCCCTGGACCCAAATACAACAGTCATAACATATGGACCCAGCCAATTTGATTCAAACTTCCCCTAATGTTCTCAGTTTGGTTGGTTACAAGGATTCTCTCAAAGAACAAGATCTTCTACCTCAAATGTATGAGGTCTAACTTGATGATTATAGATTCTGCTCATGCACAGTTGATATGCTTTGAGGTGGTTGTATGCAGCTTGTCGCCTTTCATCAAGTAGTTCCAAGTCTTGAAGATGAGAGACTTGTTATGCTTCATCATCTATCAGATTATGCAAGGAAACCTATAGAGATGGTATCTTGACCTCAATATTTAAGATAGCTTCTACTCCATAGACTAGTGAGTAGGGAGTTGCACCTATAGGGGTTCAAATGCTAGTTTGATATGCCCATAGTGTTGGATTTAATTGAACATGCCAATCATGACCGACATCATTGACTGTCTTCTTGAGGATTCTCGATATGTTCTTGTTCAATGCTTCAACCTGACCATTGCCTTGTGGGTAATAGGGAGTGGAAAAGCGGTGTTGGATGTGAAACTTCTCACAGAGTTCACAGACATCCTGATTCTTGAAAGGAAGACCATTATCTGTGATGATGGACATGGGTACACCATACCGCCAGATGATGTAATTAAGGATGAATGAGGCGATCTACTTGCCGGTGACTTGGGTAAGTGGAACAACTTCGATCCACTTTGTAAAATATTCAGTAGTGGTAATGATGAACTTATGACCGTTCGATGAAGATGGATGGATCTTACCTACAAGGGCAAGGCCCCATTGACAAAAGGGCCATGATGTTGTGATTGGTTGCAATTCCTATGCTGGTGCATCTATCAGGTCTCCATGAACTTGCCATTTCTTGCATTTTCTGAAAAAATAGTACGAGTCTTTTTCCATGGACGGCCAATAGTATCCAACGTGAATGATCTTCTTTACTAAGGAAGGACCACTTGAGTGAGTCCCACAAATTCCTTCATGTACCTCTTCCAAGCCCTTTGTTATCTCATCTTGTTCTAGACATCGAAGGAGAGTACCATCAAGACTACATCGGCATAGGGTTTCAGCAATAATGGTATATCAAGCGGTTTGGCGAATGAAGGTTTTACATTGGTTATTCGATTGGTTAGGAGGAAGTGTTTGATCATGGAGGTAGGTGTAGAACTCATCATAGAATGGGGATTCAAAACTGACAAGGCAACATATCATCTCAGATTCAGGGATATCATAAGTGGGAATCCAAAGTTGTTCTACCAAGAACTCATAGCGTGTTGAATTCTGTGGAAGATTGAGGACAGATGTGATAGTAGCCATAGCGTCAGCAGCTCGATTCTGATCTTGGGGTATCTGCTCAAAGGTGATAGTAGTAAATGATGCCTTTAAACTATCCACCATTTGTTTGTACGACATGAGTTTGTCATCCTTGGTTTGATATTCATTTGTTACTTGTCGGATGACCAGTTGGCAGTCGCCATATATCTATAGCTCTTTTAACTTCCATTGGATGGCTAGTTGGAGTCCTGTGATCAAGGCCTCATACTCAGCTATGTTGTTCATGCATGGAAATGTGAGCCTGTAAGACTTCAGGATGATGTCACCTTGAGGTGTGATAAACAAAATGCCTGCCCCCAATCCATGCCTAGTGTATGAACCATCAAAGTATAGTTTCCATGGTTGTGCTACTATGATCATGAATATCTCTTCATCTGGAAAATTAGAAATGAGAGGATGATCACCTATGAGTGGTGCATCAGCCAACTGATCTGCAATTACTTGACCCTTGATAGCCTTACGATCCACATACTCGATGTCAAATTCACTTAGAATCATCACCCATTTGGCCAAGTAGCCTGTCAATGCTTCTTTGTTGAGTAAGTACTTTAGTGGATCGATCTTGGCAATGAGTTGTACTTTATGTGTTAATAGATAGTGCCTCAGTTTAGTGGCTGCCAAGATTACTGCTAGGCAAGCACAGTCAATAGGGGTGTAATTGAGTTCATAGCCAACCAGTGTGCGAGAGATGTAGTAAACAACACACTCTTTCCCTTTTGCATTATGTTGAGCTAGTAACACTCCTAATGCTATATTTGTTGCTGAAATATAGAGTAGTAGAGGTCTACTTGGATCTGGTGGGATCAACAATGGTGTATTCATGAGATAGTCTTTAAGCATCTGGAATGCTTGCTGGCATCTGGTATCCCATTGAAAGTAGATGTTTTTGTGTAGTAGGTGTGTAAAGGGGTGACATTTATCTGCCAGTTGTGCAATGAATCTTCGGATGGATTGTAGCCACCCTTGTAATGTCCTTAGCTAACTAATGTTCTTTGGAGGTGGCATGTCCATGATTTCTTTGACCTTTGTTGGGTCGACCTCAATGCCTTTTCTTGAGACAATGTATCCTAGAAGCTTACCTGAGGTTAATCCAAAGACACATTTCTTCGAGTTGAGTCAAACATGATATTGTTCCAGTCTATCAAAGATTTTCTCTAATATTTCTAGATGACCTTCTCTTGTGAGTGATTTTCCCAGTAAGTCATCAACATAATCTTCCATTATGGTATGCATAATATCATGAAATATGGTGGTCATTTCTCTTTGATAGGCCACTCCTGCATTCTTTAGACCAAAAGGCATTACATTCCAGCATTATGTCCCCCATGGACATGTGAAGGCTATCTTATGTTGATCCTCTGGTGCGATGTTTATCTGGTTGTACTCGAAAAAACCATCCATGAGAGAGAGCATGGCATGTCCTGTGGTTAGGTCCACTATTATGTCGATGTTTGGTAGGGGGAAGTCATCTTTTGGACATGCCTTATTTAGGTCTCTAAAGTCCATACAAATACAGATGCCCCCATTTGGTTTTCCAACAGGTATGATGTTGGATATCCAATTTGCATAATCAATTGGTTTAATAAAACCAACGTCCAGGAGTTTTTTAAGTTCTGCTTTGACTAGTACTGCAATTTGGGGATGGATCTTGTGAAGTTTCTTCTTGACAGGCTTGGCTCCTTCTGCTACAATGAGATGATGCATGACTAAATTAGGATCAAGATCAGGCATGTCTGTATATGACCATGCAAAGTTGATCTGGCATTTTTTGAAGAATTCGACAAACTTAGACTATTCCTCTGGAGTTAAAAGAGATGCCAGATGTATGTGGTGAGGAGTTTTAGGAGTCCCCACATTGTATTCTTTTATTTCCTTGATGAGAATCGTTGATCATTCCTGCTATGTACTAGAGGGGAGAATGTCAAACCTTTCATCCTCAGGCACCTTAGAGAGGTTTCCACCATTGGATACACTCTTTCTTTTTACTTTTGTAAGATTAAATAGTGCCACAGTGTGGTTTTCACTGGAAGATCCATGCTTTATTGTTATATTTTTGCAACTAAAAGGTTTGGCATCCGCCCCAAAGTATGTTGCGCTATTAAGTTCAATGACAAATCCAACTTTGTGATCCCCGCTTGGTATGTTATCCCATAGTTCCAAAAAGTGAATGATCGCCTCATCGTTTTGGAAATGGTCAAGACATGGGGGACTAGGTTGGTTCCATTCGATGAGTTCAGGATGGATAATGGGCATTACCTCATCGATTAGGTTAAGTTCATAAGATGTGTCAATGAGGGTCAAGACGTTGTGGTGAAGTTCGTTGATGGTACTGTCCCTGTCAAAATCAAGCATAGGGTGTGACGTAGGGTCTGTGGAAGGTGTTTCCAGTTCAGGAACCCAAGAGGTTTTAATTTGTGCTTCCACATAAACAGGGATTTCTTTGTGAGGTGGAGGGGGTGATGCATCTTCCTCATCTGAAGTATTGAGATGTACTGAATCAAATTCCCACTCATGTGAGTCGGTCTCTGAGTTGCTTTCTAGTATCTGATTACTGTACCATATCGGGATATCCTTTGAGTTAAACACTGCAGGTGTGATTGGCTGATGTATCATTGTAGACAAAATGATTGGTGCTGCAGGAAGGATTATGGGGATTAGTGAATCTGATACGGGGAGTATCGACATTGTTGAATCTGCTGCTTCTGCTGGAATTGCCAGTGTTGTTGATACTACTAGGGGTTCTGATATTGATAATGGTTCTATTGATGCAGTTGTTGTTGCTGATAGGGTTGCTAGTTTGGTTGGTGGGATGATTGGTGTTATGGATGTGAATGCTGGTTTTTTCAACCGTATTGGAGTAATTGGTGTATTTTTTGGTGTTGCTGATATAATCAAGGGTGGCCTCTTTAGAGTATTAGGCTGATATAGAGGTTTGCTGGGTTTCCCTTTGAATTTGAGCTTAGGGAGAGTCTCCTTTTGAAAGCCTAATCCAGTTGTATCTTTAGGATTTAATTCTAGCTGCAGCGGCTCATGTCATCCTTGCTTGCAAAGTCCCAATGCACTCTGACCATCATAGTCCATTCTTTGCATAATGAGAAGGCCTTTTCCATATTGATATGTAGGAAGCTTAGCTTGTGGGATTTCCATGGTGATAGGGTCTTTATAGATCCATTCTACTAAGTCCTCATCTCTGGTCTCTTCTTCTTGACTCTTTCCAAGGATAAAAGGCACCAAAGTGCATGCAAGATTGACTAGTGTGCTTGAAGTAACCTTTTTGGCTTACCATGAGTTCTAGGGGAAGTTGGTAGTTTCCCAACACAAAAGAGTTGGCTTAGATTGTACTCCACAGGACCTTCCTCTGCCATTTTCATTTTTAACTTCTCTTGCTTGGGTATAGTGGTGTTTGAACCGGAAAGAGAGGCTACACTTACATATGATGTGGATGAGATAGCTTCTCTTTTGTTTGGAACGGTAATTTCTGGTTGATGGTTGATATTGTTACAATATGCAAATGGATTTGCATCCCCCAGGATTGTAATTTCTACACCATTATGAGGAAACTTGATACACTGGTGGTAGGTGGATGGAACGGCTTGCATGAAGTGTATCCAAGGTCTTCCTATAACAAATTATATGGCAGAGGAAGGTCCATAACTTGACATATGATGTGCTTCACCACTGGGCCCACTCGGATTGGTAGCACAACTGCTCCTTTGAATGAACGCTCTGCATCATCATAAGCTTTTATGGTTATCTTTTTGCAGGGATCCACTGATTCAACTGCATACCCCAAAGCTGTGACCAATTGTAGTGTACAGATATTTAGGCCTGCTCCATTGTCGATCAAGACTCACTTTATCCAATGTTGGTGGATAAATCCTTCAATATGGAGTGAGGCGTTATGAGGTTGTTGGAAGGATGTGTTATCACTTTCAGAGAAAGTGAGACATGGTGATGACCTCAGATTTCCAACCATATCTTGGAATTGATCTGTATTTAGATTCGTAGGGACTGACGTCTCTTGGAGACCTTGATCCAAGATTGTTTTATGAGACGGGGATAGGCGCAAAAGCTTTAAGATAGAGATAAGTGTAGGCGTCTTATTTAACTGTTACACAAGGTTATACTGCTTTGGGATGGAAGGTGTGCCTTGTGGAGTTGCTTTGATGGTGATCTTGCTATGACGCGTAACAACATTGCAGGTAGAGCTTAGATTTTTTATGGTAATGGTTGCAATTTGTTCATTGGCATCATATAGGTGATTCACAGTGTAATTATAGATGGCTCGCGTATAATTAGTGGTATCTATGTTTCGCCCTGAAGTGGAAGGACCCCTTTGATCTTGTGATGGAAGTGGATTCTTAAACATAAGATGATCATTGTTTGTTGTTTTTGGGTCATGTCCTTCAATTTCAATCTCACCTCAGTCAATAAGATCTTGAATAAGATCTTTCAATCTATGACAATTGCTTGTTTTATGCCCTTTCCCTTGATGGAATTCACAATGTTCATTGTCCCTCCACTAGGAAGGTTTGACCTGAGGTTCGTAATTTGATGTTTTTGGTAAGGTCACCAGATTTGAAGAAACCAATTGATGTAACACTCTTTCAATAGGTTCCCCTAAGGGAGTGTATGTACGTTTTGGTTTATAATTTTGCTAGCATTGTCTGGGTTCTTCTTGATGTACATTGCATCCTTAATTTGGGGGAACAATCGTGTTATTCTTGGGTGGGGGATTTTGTCCTGCAAAGTGGACCACAGGTTGTGCACTTTTGATAATCCTTACATCTACAACCCTGTCATTGATGATGTTTTTGTTTTTATTCCAGAAGTTAGGTTTATCATTGTTGAATTGCGGGCAAGGTACATCTTTGGGTTCATTGTATATTTTGATAAGCCCCTTTTTGATGAGGGCCCTTTCACATTTTAAACCTTGTGTGATCATGTCATTGAAAGACTTTGTACCTTTCATGTCTAAATGAAATTTCATTTCTTCGTTCAAGTTGGAAATAAAAATTTCCACTAGTTCTCTTTTAGGTAGCTGAAGGGAACGTCTGCTAGACATTCGTCGCCATCGTTACAGGAAAGCTGAAAATAGCTCCACTAGTTTTTGCTTAGTATTACATAGATCGGCCATGGTCATATCATGTTCAATGTTATATGAGTAATGTGCAATGAATTTCTGGATCAGTTCTTCGAATATCCTAATGCCACTTGTTAGTCGGGAAAACCATTGCGTGGTTGTCGCTGCCAAACTTTGGGAAAGAGTCGCATTAGGTATGTGTCCTCATATGCCACTTCTAAGCATGCTGAATGAAATTCTCTAACCTGATCGCGAGGGTCTCCTTTTCCTTGATACTTTTCAAACATAGGTGTTTCAAACCCTTGTGGAAAAGGTGGCATATGTAGATTCCTATCAAAGGGATAGGGACAAATATCATTAAGTGAAAACTGGTTTGTTTTCACACCACTGTGGAGTTGTTGGGATAAATTCTCAACTTGTTGCTGTAACATGTCCATGTCATTTGGAGGAGGAGGAGGTGGGGGATTTCCTTGATGAAGGTTGTATCTAATGTGATCTTGACCTCTTTCATCTTCATTATGACTTTGACGTTCTGATGCTTGCCTTAGTTGTGCAATATCAAAATCAGAGGGTAGTTTGGCTCCCTCTTGGGAAAGTCTTAAAAAGTGAGCATCAATGTTTCTCCTGAGTATTTCGTCAAAAAGTTGATTAAAGAGAGGGTTGTGTTGTACCCTTTCTATTTCTGTAGGAGTAGGAGTACTTGGATTTTCATCATTTGTGTTTCCTCCAAGAGCTTCTTGGAATTCATTGAGAGTTTCCTCCTCTTCCTCTTCAATTTCTAGTTGTCTAGACCTTGATCTGGTTTGAGCCATTTGGTTTACAAGTTTTTGTTGAAGTTTGGTAAAAATGATGATGAGTTGGTGATGAAATGAAAGATTAATGTTTGGTGAAGTGTTTTGCATATGGATCTCTTACACTATAGGTAGATGTTACCAAAGTCCTTCCTTGAATTTCTTGTTGTGTTTTGTTGACAATATTTGATATGACAAGGTTTAGAGAGATCTGAGATGTGTTACAGACCCAACTACCTAGTAACAAGAGGATTCACTCATAGACTAGTTTTAACCTACGTAGAAATGCCTCTTAGGATGAGTTTATCCTAGATGTAGAGACACTCTAAAAGTGATGTGTTTGTGTTTGATTCAAGCAATATCGAAATAGAACTTAGGACAAAAACCTCTTGATGTTTTGAGAGTTGGAATGGATTTGATGAGATGTGAACGTGATAATGGATGAAATATGAACTTCAATAGAAACTCTGTGTTACAAAAGGAACAAACTCTTCCTCTTCTCTTTCAGGGGTTGGTGGTTCTTCCCTAGTTGAGTTATATGTGATGCGAATGTCTGGAAAGAAGGCAGGATTGATTTTGCCTCCCTTGTTTTGATGATAACTCAAAGCTCTATATTGAGTAAAAGCTCTACAGTTTAATGACTCTTGATCAAACTCATTTGATTTTCCTTTAAGATATATACGCATGTGACGTAAGAAGGTTCTATGTGAGACAAAGATTTGTCTATTAAGATAGAAGAATTTCCTTCTTTTGATGAAATTCGTTGAGCTCAATGGTCTTTTCTTCAAATTGATGTGTTGATGAAGATTCTTCTTTCTCAAGATGTGAAGAATGGTCATATAGTTTGATACTTTGTTTTTTGCACTTTGTTTTTGATCTTTGTTGGTTTTTGAAAATGTTTGTGAAAATTTTGTGCTGGATGAATACTTGTTTTGGAATTGGATTTTTGATTTTTCTTTGACAAGAAAAAAAAGAAAGCACACAAACACAAGAATGTTGCCTTAAAAGGCACAAGTAAGTGTGGGTCCAGATCAACCAAATCTTTGGACTTTTATGACCCTTTCTTTCCAAATTTTTTTGAGTATGTTTTTCCATAAACCCTGAAGTCGGCTCAGTTTATTACTGGTCTTGACACAAAATGAAGACACTTGAAACACACTTTATCCCTATGGTCAAATGGTCAGTTGCGATAATTTCAGCCCACATCTTGATATTTCTTCAACTTTGGTACTACATACCTTATGAATCCCATCGTGGTAGGTAAGGATGTGATACTAAGTCTTGCACGGGCATAACAAATAGATGATCCCTATGATGGGGGAGTCACCACTTTTATCAGGCTACAAGTAACCTTTCAAAAAGCTATGTTTCTACTCAAGGAAATATGTATGGTGAGTATCTTGGGAGCAAAACTATCTATGCTCTTGCACTGAACTTCTCACAAATATCCTCAATCAATAGAACGGGTGGGCTACTACTTATAGTTGTTTAGTAATTTTTGATGTCTTTGGACATAAGTTCATTCTACAGTGACTCACTTAAGAGCCTTGTAACTTGTGGTGGGGCCCATTTTTCCTTTCGACAAGTTACATTGTAGGAACAACTATACCCAAGGCTACAACTTTCTCTCACACCTGATTTCTATAGCGGCTCAAAGGATTTACCGTGTGAGGTCATTCCCAAGAGTGATGTGTCTCTTGGTAGACCTCTCGTAAAAAGATAAAATTTTGAGTGTTACTAACACTTTTCTCTTGCACCTAGGACCACGAAAGCCAAGGGAGAGGATAGTGTGTGTTAGAAGTAGGACCACTCTACAGATTTTGCACAAGCGTGCCAAACACAAAATACACTTGTTCTTTTTAACCCATCATTGCAATGTGATCTATTTGCTACTTGGAGATGTTGCTCCAACAACCGTGGTGTTCATTTTAGCAAAGATAGCAAAATGAAGTGTTCGTTTTATCCAAGATTGCAAAATGATTGTTCTTTTTAAACTCAAAAAATAACAAGTTGATTGTTCTTTATAGTCCATATTGCAAGATGTGAAAGTTCGTTTTAGCCAAGATTGCAAGATGTGAATGTTCGTTTTAGACCAAGATAGAAAAGTTTGTTTGTTCGTTTTAGTCCAAGATAGCAATGTGTGTTTGTTCATTTTAACCAAGATAGAAAAGTGTGAATGACTATCCTAACATTGATCAATTTTTCCAATTTAGAACATGTTAAGGAAAAATTTGCAAATTTGACACTTTCAACACCCGCAACAATATGTTAGAAAGACGCTCCTTATGTCCTGCACAAGATGTAAACCCAAAATTAAATTAATCATATTAACACAAATCAAACTAACAAACAAATTAGATCTAAATTAATAAAACTAATTTAAATCTAATCGAAAACTAAATTAAAAACTAATTTAAAATCTAAATTAGAACTAAATGAAAGACTAATTTAGAAAAATCTTAATTTAAAGACTACTTAAAAAAAAAAAAATCTTCTAATTTTAAATAAAAACTATTTTAAGAAACTTAAAAAAAATCTATTCTAAAAGACTAATTAAAAAAATAAAATTTAAACAACTAATTTAAAAGTCTATTCTAAAAAAGATACCATTTAATAAAAATAAAAATTCTAAACTACTAACTAAAAAGGCTTATTCAAAAAAAGAAAGAAAGCTAATCTAAAAGCAAAATTATATTATTTCATGTCGAGTTCACCAAATGATGCTCTGCAAAAAGGATGGTTAGAAAAACCTATGGTGAGACAACACACTAAAAACACAAGAAACAAAGAGAGTTAATGTTAATCAACCAAAGACTATTCTAAGCAGGCATACCAAGAGAGACACTAAAAACATAATAATGCTTTTATCCAATGGATAAACTCTTGTGCAAGAGTTAGTGAGGATAACTATGGTCAAAGCAATAAATGCTCGACGAGACACATGGGTTACATGAGGGTTGAGTTAGGGGTAAAAGTCCCTAACCTTTGGGTGCAAGTGGATTTAACCATAAATGGTCATGTAAGAGCCTTTAATGGTTTGGAAGACTTTAGAGCTTAACCATTTTAAGACTTAAAGCCTTAAATGCCTTTCAAAGAATTTGAGGGCTTTGAGAAGTGACTCCAAGTTGCTTAGGAATGTGACAATATTTAGGGGATGGATTAGGCTAATTAGGAACAGGTTAGAAGAATCTAGAAGGGGATTAGGATTGCAAGTGGGTTTTGTAGGAGAATGCAAGTGGGAGGAATTTTGGGATTTTCAATTAAAATAAAATCATTTATTTTAATTAAATGATGTAATTTGCATTTGGATAGATATTTAAATAAATATTAATTTATTTGAATGTGAATGTGAATTTTGGATTTTATTTTAATAAATCTTAATTTATTTACATGAGAAAAAGGAAGATAAAGCATTTAAATGCTTGAAGACTTTAAGGGAAACCATTAAAGGCTTAAGGAGACTCTAGAAGGAAGCCATTGAGTTTGAAGACTTTAAGGGAAACCATTAAAGGCTTGAGCAGACTCTAGAAGGAAGCCATTAAGTTTGAAGACTTTAAGGGAAGCTATTAAAGGTTTCAAGTGGGTGAGGATAAATAGGATTTTAAATAAATAATTTATTTATTTAAAATAGTTGTGCAACTTGAATTTGTAGGAAAATGCAAGTGGGTGGAGGATAAAGGTGATTTAAATAAATGTTAATTTATTTAAATGTGAGAGATGAGATTTTGGGGGATTTAAATAAATATTAATTTATTTAAATGTGAGAGAAGATTTAATTAAACAAATATGATTTATTTATTTAATTAATGGTATGAATTTGGTTAAGTGAATTAAATCAACTAAATTGAATAATTTATTTAATTAATAGGAGAAGAGGGTTAAGATTAATTAATTATTGCTTGATGGTTAAATAATCAAATAAATACTAAATATTCATTTAATTAAGTGGACAAATTTATGTGTCTACAACAGTAATGATAACATATGGACCCAGCCAGTTTGATTCAAACTTGCCCTGATATTCTCTACTTGGTTGGTTACAAGGATTCTCTCTAAGAACAAGATCACCTACCTCAAATGTACGAGGTCTAACTCGATGATTATAGCTTCTACTCATGCGCTGTTGATAGACTTTGAGGTGGTTGTATGCAGCTTATCACCTTTCATCAAGTAGTTCCAAGTCTTGAAGATGGGAGACTCGGTATGCTTCATCATCTATCAGATTATGCAAGCAAACTCATAGAGATAGTATCTCAACCTCAATAGGAAGGATGGCTTCTGTGCCATAGACCAGTGTGTAGGGAGTTGCGCCTGTAGGGGTTCGAATGCTAGTTCGATACACCCATAGTGTTGGATTTAAGTGAACGTGCTAATCATGACCGACATCATTGACTATCTTCTTGAGGATTATTAATATGCTCTTGTTTGATGCTTCGGCCTGACCATTGCCTTGTGGGTAATAGGGAGTGGAAAAGCGATGTTGGATGTGAAACTTCTCACAAAGCTCACGGACATCCTGATTTTTTAAAGGAAGCTCATTATCTTTGATGATGGACATGGGTACACCATACCGATAGATGATGTAATTAAGGATGAATGAGTCAATCTGCTTGCTAGTGACTTGGGTAAGTGGAACAACTTCAATCCACTTTATGAAGTATTCGACGGCGGTAATAATGAATTTGTGGCCGTTAGATGAAGATGGATGAATTTTACCCACAAGGTCAAGTCCCCATTGACAAAAGAGCTATGGTGTTGTGATTGGTTGCAATTCTTGTGCTAGTACATGTATCAGCTCTCCATGAACTTGACACTTCTTGCATTTTCTGACAAAATAGTAGGAGGTTTTTTCCATGGATGGTCAATAGTATCCAACACGCATGATTTTATTTGCTAAGGAAGGACCACTAAAGTGAGTCCCACAAATTCCTTCATGTACCTCTTCCAAGGTCTTTGTTATCTCATCTTGTTCCAAATATCAAAGGAGAGTACCATTAAGATTGCGTTAGTATAGGGTTTCAACAATGATGGTATATCGAGCGATTTGGCGAATGAAGGTTTTGTGTTGGTTATTCGATTGGTTAGGAGAAAGTGTGTGATCATGGGGATAGGTGTAGAACTCACCATACCATGGGGATTCAGAACCGACAAGGTGACATATAATCTCGGATTCGAGGATATCATAAGCGGGAATCCAAAGTTGTTCTACCAAAAACTCATAGTGTGTTGAATTATGTGGAAGATCTAGGAGAGATGCAATTGTAGCCATGGCGTCAACATCTCAGTTCTGATCTCTAGGTATCTTCTCAAAAGTGATAGTCATAAATGATGCTTTTAAACTCTCCACCATTTGCTTGTACGACATGAGTTTATCACCCTTGGTCTAATATTTGTCCGTGACTTGTCGGATGACTAGTTGGGAGTTGCTATATATCTATAGCTCTTTCAGTTTCCATTGTATGGATAGTATGAGTCCTGTGATCAAGGCCTCATATTTTGCTATGTTGTTTGTACATGGAAAAGTTAGCCTGCAAGACTTCAGGATGCTGTCACCTTGAGGTGTGATAAACAAAATGCCTGCCCCCGAGCCATGCCTAGTATATGAACCATCAAAGTATAGTTTCCATGGTTGTGCTGTTGTGATCATGAATATCTTTTCATTTGGAAAATTGGAAATGAGAGGATGATCGCCTATGAGAGGTGCATCGACCAACTAATTCACAATAACTTTCCCCTTGATATCCTTACGGTCCACATACTTGATGTCGAATTCACTTAGAATCATCACCCATTTGGCCAAGCAACCTGTCAATGCTGCTTTGTTGAATAAGTACTTTAGTGGATCGATCTTTGCAATGAGTTTTACTTTATGTGTTAACAAGTAGTGCCTTAGTTTAGTGGCTACCAAGATTACTGCTAGGGAAGCTCACTCAATAGGTGTGTAATTGAGTTCATGGTCGGCCAATGTACGAGAGATGTAGTAAACAACACACTATTTCCCTTTTGCATTGTGTTGTGCCAACATTACTCCTAATACTATATTTGTTGCTGAAACATAGAGCAATAGAGGTCTACTTGGATCTGGTGGGATCAACAATGGTGTATTCATGAGATAGTCCTTAAGCATCTGGAATGCTTGCTGGCATCTGACATCCCATTGAAAGTGGATGTTTTTGTGTAGCAAATGTGTAAAGGGATGACATGTATCTTCTAGTTGTGTAATGAATCTTTGGATGGATTGAAGCTACCCTTGTAATGTTCTTAGCTTACTGATGTTCCTTGGAGGTGGCATGTCCATGATTGCTTTGACCTTTGCAGGATTGACCTCAATTCCTTTGCTTGAGACAATGTATCCTAGAAGCTTCCCTCAGGTTACTCCAAAGACACATTTCTTTGGGTTGAGTCGAACATGATATTGTTCTAGTTTGTCAAATATTTTATCTAATGTTGCAAGATGACCTTCTCTTGTTAATGATTTTTCTAATAAGTCATCGACATAATCCTCCATTATGATATGCATCATATCATGAAAGATGGTGGTCATTTCTCTTTGATAGGTCACCCCTGCATTCTTTAGACCAAAAGGCATTACATTCCAATAGTATGTTCCCCATGGACATGTGAAGGCAGTTTTGTGTTGATCCTCCAGAGATATCTTTATCTGGTTGTACCTTGAAAATCCATCCATGAGAGAAAGCATGGCATGTCCTTATGTTAGGTCCATGATCATGTCAATGTTTGGTAGGGGGAAGTCATATTTAGGATATGCCTTGTTTAGATCTCTAAAGTTAGTACAGATACAAATGCCCCCATTTGGTTTGCCGACAGGTACAATACTGGATATCCAATCTGCATAATCAATTGGTCTAATAAAACCAACATCTAGAAGTTTCTTAAGTTTTGCTTTGACTAGTACCACAATTTGGGGGTGCATCTTGCCAAGCTTCTATTTGACAGGGTTAGCTCCTTCTGCTATGGTGAGGAGATTCATGACCAAATCAGGATCGAGACCAGGCATGTCGGCATATGACCATGCAAAGTTGATGTGATGCTTCTGGAAGAATTCTACAAACTTAGGTTGTTCCTTTGGAGTCAAAAGAGATGCCAGATGTATGTGGTGAGGAGTCTCAGGGGTCCCCACATTGAATTCTTTTGTTTCCTCAATAAGGATTGTTGATCATTCCTGATTTGTACTAGAAGGGAGGATGTCAAACCTTTCATCCCCAGGCGCCTCAGAGAGGTTTTCGCCATTGGATACGCTCTTTCTTTTTACTTTTTTGGGATCAAATAGTGCCACAGTGTGGTTTTCACTGGAAGATCCATGTTTTATTGTTATATTTTTGCAGCGGAAAGGTTTGTCATCCGCCCCAAAGTATGGTGTGCTATTAAGTTCAATGGCGAATCTGGCTTTGTGATCCCCACTTGGTATGTTATCTCGTAGTTCCAAAAAGTCAATGATCGCCTCATCATTTTGGAATTGGTCCAGGCATGGGGGATTAGGTAGGTTCCATTCAATGAGTTCAAGATGGATGATGGACATTACCTCATCGATCAGGTTAAATTCATAAGATGTGTCAGTGAGGGTCAAGACGTTGTCGTGAAGGTCATTGATAGTACTCTCCCTGTCAAAATTAGGTGTAGGATGTGACGTAGGTTTTGTGGAAGGTGTTTTCAGTTTAGGAACCCAAGAGGTTTTAATCTGTGCTTCTTTGTAAACAAGGATTTCTTTGTGAGGTGGAGGTGGTGATGCATCTTCCTCATCTGAAGTATTGAGCTATACGAAATCAAATTCCCACTCATGTGAGTCGATCTCTGAGTCTCTTTCTAGCATTTGATTACTATACCAAATCGGGATATCTTTTGAGTTAAACACTACAGGTGTAATCGACTGATGTACCTTTGGAGATGGAATGGTTGGTGCTGCTGGGAGGATTATTGGGATCAGTAAATCTGATACTGGGAGTATCAACATTGTTGAATCTGCTGCTTCTGATGGAATTATCGATGTTGTTGATACTGCTAGGGGTTCTGATACTGATAATGGTGTTGTTGATGTGGTTGTTGTTGTTGATGGGGTTGTTGGTTTGATTGGTGGGATGATTGGTGTTGTGGATGGTATTGTTGGGATTCTCAGCCTAATTGGTGTGGTGCATGGTGTTGCTGATATAATCAAGGGTGACCTCTTTAGAGTATTAAGATGATATAGAGGTTTTCTGGGTTTTCCTTTGAATCTGAGCTTAGGAAGAGTCTCCTTTTGAAAGCCTAATCCAATGTTATCTTTAGGCTTTAATTTTGGCTGTAACGGTTCGTGTCATCCTTGCTTGTGATGTCCCAAAGCACTCTGACCATCATAGCCCATTCTTTGCATAATGGTAAGGCCTTTGCCATATTGATTTGTGGGAAGCTTAGATTGTGAGATTTCTATGGTGATAGGGTCTTTATAGATCCATTATGCTAAGTCCTCATCTTTGGTCTCCTCTTCCCAACTCTTTCCAAGGATAAAAGGTGGCAAAGTGCATGCTGGTTTGACCAGTGGTGCTTAAAGTAACCTTTGAGGTTTACCATGAGTTCTATGGGAAGTGGGTAGTTGCCCAACACAAAAGAGTTGGCTTAGATTGTATTCCCTAGGACCTTCCTCTGCCATTTTCATTTTTAGTTTCTCTTGCTTTGGTATAGTGGTGTTTGAACTGGAAAGAGAGTCTGGAATTATATATGATGTGGATGGGATAGCTTCTCTGTTGTTGGGAACAGTGATCTCTGGCTGATGGTTAATATTGTTATAATATGTAAATGGGTTTGCATCACCAAGGATTGTAATTTCTACATCGTTATGAGGAAATTTGATACACTAGTGACAAGTGGATGTAACAACTTGCATGGTGTGTATCCAAGGTCTTCCTAACAACAAATTATATGGCAAAGGAAGGTCTAGAACTTGACATATGATGTGCTTCACCATTGGTCCCACTCGGATTGGTAACACAACTGCTCCTTTTGACAAACGATCTGTATTTAGATTGGCAGGGACCTCTTGGAGAGCTTGATCCAAGATTGATTTATGAGATGGAGATAGGCGCAAAATATCTAAGATGGATATAAGTGCAGGTGCCTTATCTAATTTTTCCACAAGGTTATACTGCTTTGGGATGGAGGTTGTGCCTTGTGGAGCTCTTCTTTAATGGTGATCTTGCTACGACGTGTAACAACATTGTAGGTAGGGCTTGGATCTTTGATGGTAATGGTTGCAATTTGTTTATCGACACCATATAGGTGATTCATAGTGTAATTATAGGTGGCTCGTGTATAATGATTGGTATCTATGTTTCATCCTGAAGTGGAAGGACCCCTTTGATCTTGTGATGGAAGAGGATTGCTAAACATGAGATGATCATTATTTGATTTTTTTAGGTCGTGTCCTTCAATTTCAATCTCTCCTTGGTCAATAAGATCCTGAAGAAGATCTTTCAATCTATCACAGTTACTTGTTTTATGCCCTTTCCCTTGATGGAATTCGCAATGTTCATTATCCCTCCACCATGGAGGTTTGACCTAAGGTTGGTAATTAGATGTCTTTGGTAAGGTCACTAGATTTGAAGAGAAAAATTGACGTAACATTGTTTCAATAGGTTCCCTTAAGGGATTGTATGTACCTTTTGGTTTATAATTTTGTTGTCGTTGTCTCGGTTCCTCTTGCGGTGCATTGCACCCTTGATTTTGCGGGGGAGCAACTGTGTTGTTCTTAGGAGGGGGTTTTTGCCTCGCAAATTGGACCACAGGTTGTGCACTCTTGATAGTCCTTGCATCTACAACCCCGTATTGATGATGTTTTTGTTTTTATTCCAGAAGTTGGGTTTATCACTGTTAAAGTGTGGGCGAGGGCCATCTTTTGGTTCATTGTATATCTTGATAAGTCCCTTTTTAATGAGGGCCCATTCACATTTTAATCCGTGGGTGATCATGTTAGCAAAGGATTTTGTGCCGTTCATGTCTAGATGGAATTCCATTTCTTCGTTCAAGTTGGAAATAAATATTTCCACTAGCTCTCGTTCAGGTAGCTGAAGAGAATGTCTGTTAGACATTTGTCGCCATCATTGCAAGAAAGTTGAAAATAGCTCCTCTGGTTTTTGCTTGGTATTACACAGATATGCCATGGTAACATCGCATTCTATGTTTTGTGAATAATGTGCGATGAACTTTTGGATAAGTTCCTCGAATGTCCTAATGCTGCCTTTTAGTTGGGAAAACCATTGCATGGTTGTCCCTCCCAAACTTTGAGGAAAGAGGCACATTAGATATGTGTCTTCATATGCCACTTCTAGGCAAGCTGAGTGAAATTCCCTAACATGATCTCTAGGGTCTCCTTTTCCTAGATACTTTTCAAACTTAGGTGTTTCAAACCCTCATGGAAAAGGTGGTATATGTATATTCCTATCAAAGAGATAGGGACAAATATCATTAAGTGAAAACCGGGTAGTTTTCACACCACTGTGGAGTTGTTGGGCTAGATTCTCGACTTGTTGCCTCAACATGTCAATGCCATTAGGAGGAGGAGGAGGTGGGGGATTTCCTTGATGAAGGTCATATCTAAAGTTATCTCGACCTCTTCCACCCTCATTACACTACGGTGTTCCGATGCTTGCCATAATTGTGCAGTATCAAAATCAGAGGGTAGTTTGGCTCCCTCTTGAGCAAGTCTCAAAAAGTGAGCATCAACGTTGTTCTTGAAGATTTCATCGAAAAGTTGATTGAAGAGGGGGTTGTGTTGTGCCCTCTCTATTGCTTCAGGAGTGGGAGTACTATGATTTTCATAATTTGCATTTACTCCAAGGGCTTCTTGGAATTAATTGAGATTGTCCTCCTCTTCCTCCTCGATTTCGAGTTGTCTAGTCCTTGATCTGGTTTGAGCCATTTTGTTTGAAAGTTGTTGTTGAAGTTTGGTGAAAATGATTATGAGTTGATGATGGAATGAGAGATAAATGTTTGGTGAAGTGTTTTTCATATAGATCTCTAACACTAAAGGTTTGATGTTACCAAAGTCATTCTAAGAATTGCTTGTTGTGTTTGTTGACAATGTTTGAGATGATAAGGTATAGCAAAGTCTGAGATGTGTTACAGGCCAAGCTACCTAGTAATGAGAGGATACACTCATAGACTAGTTTTAACCTGCATAGAAAATGCCTCTTAGGATGAGTTTATCCTAGATGTAGAGACACTTGAAAAAGTGATGTGTTGTTTTGATTCAAGCAATATCTAAAAAGAACTTAGGACAAGATCTCTTTATGTTTCGAGAGTTGGAATGGATTGATGATGTATGAATGTGAGAATGGATGGAATGTTAACTTCAATAAAAACTTTGTGTTACATATGGGACAAATTCTTCCTCTTCTCTCTCAGGGGTTGGTGGTTCTTCCCGAGCTATGTTATATATTATGCAGATGTTTGGAAAGAAGGCAGGATTAATTTTGCGTCCCTTATTTTTATGATAACTCAAAGCTCTATATTGAGTAAAAGCTCTGTTGTTCAAAGACACTTGATCAAACTTGTTGGATTTTCCTTGAAGATATAGACACATATGACGCAAGAAGGTTCTATGCGAGATAAAAATTTGTCTATTGAGGTAGAAAACTTTCCTTCTTTTGATGAAAGCCTTTGAGCTCAATGGTCTTTTCTTCAAATTGATATGTTGATGAAGATTCCTCTTTCTCAAAATGTGAAGGATGGTCATATAGTTTGATATCTTGTTTGCACTTTGTTTTGATTTTTGCCAAATGTTTGGTTTTGAAAATTGGTGTTGGATGAATACTTGTTTTTGAATTGGTTTTGATTTTCTTTGACAAGAAAACAGAGAAAGCACACAAACACAATAATGTTGCCTTAAAAGGCACAAATAAGTGTGGGTCTGAATCAACCCAATATTTGAACCTTTTGACCCCTTTTCAAATGTTTTTGTGTATGTTTTTCCAAAAGCCTAAAGTCGGCTCAATTTATCACTGGTTTGACACAAAATGAAGATACTTCAAACACACTTTATCCCTAAGCTGAAATGGCCAGTTGTGATAATTTCAGCCCACATCTTGATATTTCTTCAACTTTGGTACTACAAACCTTATGAATCCCGCCGTAGTAGGTAAGGATGTGATATACTAAGTCTTGCATGAGCATAACAGATAGATGATCCCTATGATGGGGGAGTCACCACTTTTATCAAGCTACAAGTAGCCTTTCAAAATCCATGTTTCTACTCAAGGAGATATGTATGGTGAGTATCTTGGGAGTAAAACCATCTATGCTCTTGAACTGAATTTATCATAAATATCCTCAATCAATAGAACGAGTGAGTTTTTATATAAAAAGGTGTCTAGTAATGTTCGATGTTTTTGGACATAAGTTCATTCTGTAGTGACTCACTTAAGAGCCTTGTAACTTGTGGTGGGGCCCATTTGTCCTTTCGATAAGTTACACTGTAGGAACAACTATACCCAAGGCTATAGCTTTCACTCACAACTGATTTCTATAGCAGCTCGAAGGATTTACCGCGTGAGGTTGTTCCCAAGAGTGATCTGTCTCTTGGCAGGCCTCTCTTAAAAAGATAAAATTTTGAGTGTTACTAACACTTTTCTCTTGCACCTAGGACCACGAAAGCCAAGGGAGAGGATAGTGTGTGTTAGAAGTAGGACCACTCAAACAACTTTGCACAAGTGTGCCAATCATTGAAAACACTTGTTCTTTTTATAATATTTTCATTGCAATGTGATCTAACTATTTGGAGATGTTGCTCCAACAGATATGGTGTTATTTTTAACCAAGATATCAAAATGTTTGACACTTGACAAACTTTTGGAAAGAAAACCTGGTCAACAAAAATAAAGTCGTGTATCCTTTGTAGCAAGAAGGTAAATGTGAGGTTCTTTTTATGCACCAAATGAAAATTTGAGTTTGTTTTAGTTGCACCAAATAGAAAATGTGAAGTTCTTTTTATCCCTTTGTGAAAAACAAGAAAGATGAAGTTCTTTTTTTATGCACCAATTGAAAAAGTTGAGTTTGTTTTAGTTGCACCAAATAAAAAATGTGAAGTTATTTTTATCCCTTTGTGAAAAACAAGAAAGATGAAGTTTTAAACCAAAGAAATTAAAATGTTTTAAACTAACTCCTTCCAAAACCTGTATAAATTTTTTTATAGAAAATATGCAACTAAAACATTCAAAAACAGTTAGTGCACATGGTGGGCTCACAAGCCTAAAAAAATGTCCTTGAAGTTACAAAAGTGTTGGATTCACGTCAGGTTCACCAAATGATGTTGTGGAAATGGGGACAAGGAAACAACAAAGTTCAATGTTAATAAGTTAATTTCAACCATAAAACCAAAACAAAGAACTAAAACCATTCTAGGGTTAGTGCAGGATCATGGGGGGCCAAAAAGTGGCGATGTGAAAAAAATAGCCTTCTCCACCCACCTAAAAACGTGAAAATCCGTGTTGACATTTTGCTTGGCTTGGGTGTCAAAACACCTTGGCATGGTAATTACCTATGCAAATCGGATATCCGATAAAATCGGATATCTGATTTTTATTTGTAATTTTAAATTAAAAAATATATTATATAATATATAATGTAATATTATATATTACATATTATATAATATATAATATATTATTATATTAAATAATATATTATTATATTAAATAATATATTATTATATTAAATAATATATTATTACATTATATATTATATAATATATTATTATATTATATAATATATATAATGTTATAATATATTATATAATATATATAATGTAATAATATATTATTATATTATATAATATAATAATATATTATATAATATATTATTATATTATATAATATAATAATATATTATATAATATATTATTATATTATATAATATAATATTATATTATATATGTTATTTTAAAATAATTTAAGTATAAAAATCCGATATTCAATTTTATTGGATATCCAATTTTTTGAGACAAATATATTTTGACAGTGACAGCCTGTGAGTCATTTTTAACTCATGGGCTGCGCGATTTTATAAAAATTCGATATTCGATTGTACCCGATATCCGGTGTTTTGGCCAAAAATTGCTAAAAAATAGATTGAAAGGTAAGAATTTTATTGTTTTCAATCATTTTCATTCATTTTTTGTATTTTTTGTTAATGTTTATTTGATTTTTCATTGAAAATATGGTTTTTTTCATGAAAACTAGGTTTTTTTAAATCAAATACAAAATTGTTTAAATTTGTTAACTAAATTCAATTGTTTACATTCAATTAGGTTAAAAATGGGGGATAACAATGAAAACATTGATGAACCATAACTGCAACAACCAAACCCTCCTTTGCCAAACCCTCCCTCAATTAAGGATTTGATTGCACAAAATTTGAATGAATTGAGGGGGATTGCAGATGTATATCGTAGGATCCCTCATCTAAACCCAATGTTTGATCCTCTCACGTCGATCATAAGGAGTATGGAAACCATGGCTGAGGAGCACAATGCTGCCCTTTTGTGGTGAGATTCTATGAGGGAAAAATATGCGGATGGCTTGTCGTATAAGGATATCAAGGATCTCGAGATATCCAAAGCCGTTATCGCCTCATTGTTTGTGAATCCCCACACTAGTCAACCCGTAGACCCCCAAAAAACAAAACTTTCTATTAAATGGTGCACAAATGATGGTATTATGAAAATTTTTTGGGATCGTTGGTGGATGGTTTTTGACAACCCACCCAACAATAATCTTGATGTCCCCTTCTATTTCATAAAAAAATTGTATGCTGAGTTTGTTTTATGCAAACATGTTAACTACTTTGACATCCAACCTTTCCAGGGTGTAGGTTTAGGTATGCCCCAAAATAGACCTAGGGCAGTCAGAGTAGTCCAGGGCCCATATTTCCCCCCTCCTCCTATTGATCCCCCACCTATAGTGCAACATCCTAATATTATTTGTGAGGCGGCTTCATGGACCATATAAACTATTCACTCTTTGAGTAGCCTTTTGGTTTCTTAGGCTAGGTCAGTAGCTCAGCCTACTTTTGATGGTAGCGGTGCATCCAGTGGCGCTGACATGTCATCCTCGACTCTACACATATGTGTGCCCCATAGTTGTGTCATGTGTGGGCACGTATGCTTGGGTCTAGTTGGACAACCCGTTGATCCTCCTGAGGACAGTGCAGATTATGAGGTGCATGAGATGCATGATGCACTAGATGTTATGACACACACTGTAGGATACCCTAGGGAGTCCTCACATGCTACAGTCGAGGAGGCACCGTCATCATACATTGATGATGTAGTGGTAAGGTTTGTATTTTCACAGTTCATGTTATATTTTAAATGAATATTTATAATCTAGATAATATTAAGTACTCATTTTTATTTACATGGTCTATTTAACAGTTGATGATTGAGGAGGAGTTGAGACAGATTCAAGAGGGCACCTTGTCGGCCATTTCATTTGGCCTTGATAGCTTGACGGTATATATATTATTGCACCTAGTCGTTTGTATTTTATTGTACATACATGCTCATCATTTATATTGGTATTAATTAGATTATGTAGTAACTTGCATGTATATCTTATTTTACTCTTGTAGGGCACAAGTAGCACGAGTGCGGGGTAGTGTGATTTAGGATCTGGTAGTGCAGTTGGAGACAAGGGAAAGGTAATTGAATGCAAATATGATTGAATGAATAGTTTAAATAACTTATAGTGATTATACACGTCTAGACATAGAGTTATAGTTTCATATACTTGTTGTGTATATATACAAAGAATTCTTGGCTTCACATCCTTGATGACTACACCCAGTATACCTGAAGATGAAGAAGAAGAAGAGATGCATTGAGTAGATGTGTGTTTATTTTATTTTGTGATTAGTAGATATAATTTGTTATTATCAGTGACAATTATATGCTAACTTGTATCAATGTCATGTTTCTGAACATATGTAGGTTGTGTATGAAAATATTCAAAACATACCTCCTCTACTGAATGGTTCTTGTTGACCTCTTGCCTTCTAGATTAGCAATAATGTTCTCATCAATTTCAAGTAACCATTTTGGGGTTCTTGAAGGTCTTGAATTTTGAATTTTTGTTTCATCCATGAGAGGGTCTTCATTTCTAAAGTAATTAGGTGTTACATATGGTTCACTTGGTTGAGCAATTCCACCTTCAATGTCAAAGTTTTCCATATTTTCACCTCCTATGTCAAAATTTTCCACATGTTGAGCATTTTCATTATCACTTTCAACATTTTCAAAAATTTCACTTTCAAAATCTACTTTTTCATTTTCAATAACTTGTGACACATTTTCAAATTCAATTTCCTCTTCACTTGAAGTAACATTAGCAATATTTAACATAACTTGTCTTCTCCTCCTATGACATTCTCTATCTCTTTCTCTATACACTTCAATTTCGTCATTTGAAAGTTTTCTTTTGCATTTAGACTTCCGACGACTACTACTCCCCACTTACCTCCACACAGATGCTCCTAAATGATTGACAATGTAAGATTTGACTTTAAGAATCTCCCAAAAGCACAAATTTGTCTCAACCTGTCTGAAAACCCGTGGTCACTGACATAAAAAAGAATATGCAGACTGTGGGCCATTGGAATCCACAAAATAGCCCACAAGGCTCTTTTTTATTTACAAAAATCAGATATCCGATTTTAATGTATAAATTTGTGGTCCCAAAATTGTCGCCTTTTTTTTATTGTTGCCACATTGGCATAAATCAGATATCCGATTAAATCCGATATTTGATTTTATTAGTCATATTTTTTTAGAGAGCGAGAGAGAGAGAGAGAGAGAGAGAGAGAGAGAGAGAGAGAGAGAGAGAGAGAGAGAGAGAGAGAGAGAGAGAGAGAGAGAGAGAGAGAGAGAGAGAGAGAGAGAAATTAGGGGAGAAAAAGAGATAGGAGGAGAGGGAGACAGAGATAGAGAGAGAGAGGAGGAGAGGGAGAGAGAGATTAGGGGAGAGAGAGAGAGAGAGAGAGAGAGAGAGAGAGAGAGAGATTAGGGGAGAAAGAGAGAGAGGAGGAGAGGGAGAGAGATAGATTAGGGGAGAGAGAGAGGAGGAGAGGGAGAGAGAGAGATTAGGGGTCATATGGTGTTGTAAGGGGTCATATTGTGTCCTACGACCCCTTAGGACACCATATGATCCATAATGATACAATTTGGTATCTTAAGGGGTCATATGGTGTCCTACGACCCCTTAGGACACCATATGACCCCTAATGACACCATATGGTGTCATAAGGGGTCCTATGGTGTCCATAGGGGTCATATGGTGTCCTACGACCCCTTAGGACACCATATGACCCCTTAAGACACCATATTTAATCGTTATGGGTCATATTGTGTCCTAGTGGGTCATATTGTGTCATATGACCCCTTTAAGACATCATATGACCCCTTAGGACACCATATGACCTGTTATGACACCATATTGGGTTGCTTTGGGTCATATGGTGTCCTAAGGGGTCATATTATGTCCTACAACCCCTTAGGACACCATATGATCCATAACGACACAATTTGGTGTCTTAAGGGGTCATATGGTGTCCTAGGACACCATATGACCCCTATGGACACCATATGACCCCTAACGACACCATATGGTGTCATAAGGGGTCATATGTTGTCCTTAGGGGTCATCTGGTGTCCCATTAACCCTTATGACCCCTTAGGACACCATACGACCCGTTATGACACCATATTGGGTCGCTTTGGGTCCTATGGTGTCCTAACGGGTCATATTATATCCTATAACCCCTTAGGACACCATATGACCCCTAACAACACCATAGGGTTTCATAAGGGGTCCTATGGTGTCCATAGGGGTCATATAGTGTCCTATGATTCTTAGGACACCATATCACCCCTTAAGACACCATATTTGGTCGTTATGAGTCATAGTGTGTCCTAGTGGGTCATATTGTGTTATATGACCCCTTTAAGACATCATATGACCCCTTAGGACACCATATGACCCCTAATAATACCATATTGGATCACTTTGGGTCATATGGTGTCCTAAGGGGTCATATTGTGTCCTACGACCCCTTAGGACACCATATGACCCATAACGACATAATTTGGTGTCTTAAGAGGTCATATGGTGTCCCAGGACACCATATGACCCATAAGGACACAATTTGGTGTCTTAAGAGGTCATATGGTGTCCCATGAACCCTTATGACCCCTTAGGAAACCATAAGACCCGTTATGACACCATATTGGGTCGCTTTAGGTCCTATGGTGTCCTAAGGAGCCATATTATGTCCTACAATCCCTTAGGACACCATATGAACCCTAACAACACCATATGGTGTCATAAGGGGTCCTATGGTGTCCATAGGGGTCATATGGTGTCGTACAACCCCTTAGGAAACCATATGACCTCTTAAGACACCATATTTGGTCGCTATGGGTCATATTGTGTCATATGACCCCTATAAGACATCATACGATCCCTTAGGACACCATATGACCCCTAATGACACCATATTGGGTCTCTTTGGGTCATATGGTGTCCTAAGGGGTCATATTGTGTCCAACAACCCCTTAGGACACCATATGACCCATAACGACACAATTTGGTGTCTTAAGGGGTCATATGGTGTCCTAGGACACCATATGGTGTCATAAGGGGTCGTATGTTGTCCGTAGGGTTCATATGGTGTCCCATGAACCCTTATGACCCCTTAGGATACCATACGACCCATTATGACATCATATTGGGTCGCTTTGGGTCCTATGGTATCTTAATATCTCTCTCTCCCCCTCTCCCCTAATCTCTCTCTCCCCCCCCAATCTCTCTCTCCCTCTCTCTCGTAATCTCTCTCTATCCCTCTCCCCTAATCTCTCCATCTCTCTCCATCTCTCTCTCTCTCTCTCTCTCTCTCTTTCTCTCTTCACTAATCCCTTTATCTCTCTCTCCCTTACCTCCCCTCTCTCCCTCTCTCTCTCTCTCTCTCTCCCTTCTCTCTCTCTCTATCCCTCTCACCTAATCTCTCCATCTCTCTCTCTCTCTCTCTCTCTCTCTCTCTCTCTCTCTCTCTCTCTCTCTCTCTCTCTCTTCTCCCTACCCATCTCTCCCTTCCCCTCCCCATCTCTCTCTCTCTCTCTCCCCCTAAGACCCCTAAGATCTCTCTATCTGTCCCCCCTCCCCCCACTCTCTCTCTCTCTCTCTCTCTCCCTCCCTCTCCCTAATATTATATACTAATTTATTTATAAATTAATATATTAATATATTAATAAACATTACATTAATTATGTGCAAATTTAGTTATAGAATTTACTTATTAAAATCGGATTACTCTCTCTCTCTCTCTCTCTCCCTTCTCCCTACCCATCTCTCCCTTCCCCTCCCCATCTCTCTCTCTCTCCCCCTAAGATCTCTTTATCCGTCCCCCGTCCCCCCCCCTCTCTCTCTCTCTCTCTCCCTCTCCCTAATATTATATACTAATTTATTTATAAATTAATATATTAATATATTAATAAACATTACATTAATTATGTGCAAATTTAGTTACAGAATTTACTTATTAAAATTGGATTTATCGGATATCCGATTTTTGTAGTAAAATTTTCAAATTTCAAATTTCGACTCGAGAATGCTTTGGTATATGGCTTGGAAGTGACAAGCCTAGAAAGTCAACTGAAAAAATGTGTTTTTCAGTATTCCTTGATTTTCCAGACTTTACATTGGTAACTAACGACTTTTTTTGTAGCCAAAATTGATAAAACGAAAAGGGGTTTTTGAGGACATTCCCAGTTTTCCAACAATATAAGGCTTGTGTTATTTCGACTTTAATAAATAAGTATTATTTATTTTCTAATTGAATTCTGACAATAGTCCTGATTGATGGACTGATTGAAAAACACTCATAACTTTCAAATGGTATAATATTTTTTGAATCTGAAACATGTATCACATCCTATGCTTTGTCCACTATAGGGAAAAATAAAAAAATTAAATTTCATAAGGTTTTGACCAAGTTAAGGTGGTCAGATGTAGGAGTTTCTGAATTTATGAAAAGATGTAGTAAAGAATTCATAAATAATTATTTACTTTATAAAAAATTAAAAAAAATATGTATCACATCTCGACATGAGTCTAATACTTATATTATAAATATTATAAAAAAATATTATGATTTGATTGTGATTAGGGTGGTCAGACATACACTTACTTCTTATTTTTTTCCTGAAGCATTAGTACCACTGCATTGAAATTTGAAATTTTCATCAAATAAGATTTTTTTTTTTCCAATAAACAACTAGTAGCTTAGAAACTACATTCAATTTTCTATATATTCTCTTCTTACATATTTTAAAAATAATGTTCACAACTTATTCAAATTTTCATGTCAATTTGCATAACTCTGATTTTCTGAAATTTCATTGCCTCTTAAGGGCCTGTTTTGGCACACCATAATCTTGCACACACCCTCCAAACACATCAAAAACGGTTTCAAAAAGCATGAAAGAAGTTTAACAAAACAAAAGAAAAGAGAAGAGCCTCCCTAAGATGCTTCCATGATTCCTTTTGATGCTTCTCACTTGTTCCTCCCCTCTCCAAGTCCCAAATGAGTGTAGCTCTCAGCTTTTAGCACTAGCCATGGATGCCATATGGAGATTCAAGATGGTTGGATGTGATAAATAAATGCTATGCAAGTGTAGATAGTGATGCTATGAAAAAGCTCTATGTTAATATCAATATAGCAACAATACTCTAATGCTTCCTCCTTTGCTTGAGGATAAGGGTTCTATTTATAGAAGAAATGGGAAAATGAAGGGTTAAGTTTGAGAAATCTTAACAAGGGTTAGGATTGAAGGATATTCAATCCATGTGAGACTTTTAACTCAATCCCATGTTGACAAGTGTCACCATGAGGAGCCTTGAGAGGAGAGATAAGAAACATTAAATGCTTGAGGGGATATGATGGTTACCCTGGGGGTTGGGTTAGGGTTAGGATAATGGATATTCCTTTTATCCAAGGGATAAATGAATGTGCAAGGGTTAAATGGTTACCTTAGTCAAAAAAATAAATTCTTTGAAGAGACCCATGAGTCAAAAGGATGGTTAAGTTTGAGGAAAGTCTCTAACCAAAGGTAAAAGGTGAGTTAACCATAAATGGTTATGTAAGAGCCTTTAATGGTTTGGAAGACTTTAGAGGTTAACCATTTGAAGACAAAAAGCCTTTAATTGTTATTGAAGACTTTGGAGGTTTTTGAGAAGTGACTTCCTTTTATTTAGGAATGTAACAATGATTAGGATAGGATTAGTCTAATTAGAAGGAGTTAGAAGAATCTAGAAGGGATTTACACATGCAAGTGGATTTTGTAGGATAATGCAAGTGGGAGGAATTTTGGGATTTTCAATTAAAATAAAATCATTTATTTCAATTAAATGGTGTAATTTGCATTTGGATAGATATTTAAATAAATATTAATTTATTTAAATGTGAATGTAAATTTTGGATTTTATTTAAATAAATTTTAATTTATTTACATGAGAAAAAGGAAGATAAAGCATTAAATGCTTGAAGACTTTAAGGGAAACCTTTAAAGGCTTAAGAAGACTCTAGAAAGAAGCATTGAAGTTTGAAGACTTTAAGGGAAACCATTAAAGACTTAAGAATAATCTAGAAGGAAGCCTTTGAGTTTGAAGACTTTAAGGGAAACCATTAAAGGCTTGAGAAGACTCTAGAAGGAAGCCATTAAAGGTTTCAAGTGGGTGAGGATAAATATGAATTTATTTATTTAAAATAGTTGTGCAACTTGCATTTGTAGGAAAATGCAAGTCGTTGGAGGATAAAGGTGATTTAAATAAATGTTAATTTATTTAAATGTGAGAGATGAGATTTTGGGGAATTTAAATAAATAATTTATTTAAATGTGAGAGAAGATTTAATTAAACAAATATGATTTATTTAATTAATTAATGGTTTGAATTTGGTTAAGTGAATTAAATCAACTAAATTGAATAATTTATTTAATAAACAGGAGAAGAGGGTTAAGATGAATTAATTAAATATTAATTTAATTATTGATTGATGGTTAAATAATCAAATAGATACTAAATATTCATTTAATTAAGTGGACAAATTTATGTGTCTACAGTGAGGATGACACATTGACCTCTATAAAGTAGTACTTGTTTCTCAAGTTGTTCATCACTAGTTCCATTTTCTATTGTACTCCTGGTGCTTGTCGCAATACTTAATGCAACTGGACGGTTCAACAATTTTAGCATTCTTCGATTGTGTACCTTAACGAAATCATTAGTAGCAAATAGGTGCATCGAGCTATCAAATTTTTCCTTTTCCCTTGGGGCAAGTTGTTTTTTTTTTCGAGTCATCAAGAGATGCCAATTTTCTTCCTTTGGTTCAGCATTACACATACATGTTTTGCAACATCTGCCAAAATTTTGCTTTTATTGTAGATTCACCTTGTTGTTGAAACATTGTTTGTAGTGTGACTAGTATCATAAATTGGTCCCACAATATTTTAGTACTTGAATGTGTTGGCATTTGTGCTGAGTATGTTGACATGATGATATTATGTTGTCATTGATGTCAATATGTTGGAGAGTGAACCGACAATATGCTGAAATGTGAACTGGTACAATGTGGTGAATCGGTATATGTGCAAAGAAGTGAACCGGTATAGTGGTATAAACCGGTATATTGAGCAATAGGTGAAGTGGTATGTTTGCCCAAGAGAACTGGTATGATGAAACGTGAACCAGCATATGGAATGTTCTCTATGAAGACTTAACATGATATGACTACCGGTTGGTAGTCTTGGCTTAAGGGTTTTCGGTTGAAGTGTTCCAAGCCTATGTGATTCAACTGATGATATTGTGTGATGAGTTAGCATTGTAATGAAGATCCAATCATGTTGCCACATCAGCTTGAGCTTGTGAAGGATCTTGCATGAAGGAGATCGATCCTATCTACCTCGGGAATATGCGAAGTCTCTGTAAACGGTGGAGAACGTGTGATGGGTTACAAGCCGCCATGAAAGCGGTGAAGAATGAACGATGGAGAATGTCTTGAGATATGTTCAAGACTTTTGTATTCAAATGCAAAGTGTTCAATGGCCAGGATTGAACCGCCTGAATTTCTTAACCTAAATGTTTAGGGTTTAGGGTTTATGCTATAGACCTATCTGCTTCCTATAAGGTCGATGTTGTGTTTCTTTATGATGTTGTTGGCAAATGGTGTGTGTGTATCTAGCTGAAGAGATACGTGATTCTTGCCAGACTAGATGCGATAAGAGGATTGATTCTTGCATTGTGTGTGTGCAGAAGGAAGGAACTTAAGCGGATCTGCATTAGGCATTGAGTGCTATTATCAGATCATGGTAATACCTGTTGATCTTTAACCACTTCAACAGTTGGAAAATCCCTTAACCGGGTAGCTTTAATCAGCTTGCTGTAAATCCTTTAACAGGGTGACTCAAACTAATTGAGTTCTTGAAATCCTCTAACAAGGTAACCTCTAACAGGGTTTAACCCTTAACCGGGTATTTAGCCATCCCTTAACCAGGTGATCTCTAATAGGATCGGTTCCTAGCAAAACCTGTTGTAACAGTCTTTAACCGAACTAGGCTCCTAACAGAGCTGACTTCTGCAAAGTTCAAAAGCAGCTTGTGGGTATTCATCCCCACCGTGGTTTTTCCCAGTTGGGTTTCCACGTGAAAAATCTGTGTGTCATGTGTAGCATTTTTCATGTGATGATTTAAGTGATTTGTGTCTGAAGGTAAAACATGCTGAGCTAGTTGTTATTATATTTTAGATTACCTATTCATGCATAAATGTGAAATGGAAGTGTAGTATTAAGTTGAGTGGAAAACTAAGTGATTAACCAGTTAACACTTGTCATAGTCATTCCTAGCCTTCCCGGTTGCATTCTGTTTCAGATCGGTGTTACTGTCTATCAGACATTTGCAGTGTTTGTAGTCAAACTGGTTCGGGAAAAGATTTTGTGACTGTACTGATTCACCCCCCCTCTCAGTACCGGTTTGGTACTTATTGTTCATCATTGAGTTATCAATTGGTATCGGAGCTTCCTCTAGGTCCTCTGTGTTGTAAGCTTAACCACTTGAGGGAAAGATCCTATTTTAATGATGAAGAGAGAAGGTCCAAAGTTCAATAGAGATAACTTCAAAATTTGGAAGGACAGAATGAAGATTTACATCAGAAGCATGGGTGCTCAACACTGGAGCTATGTTGAGAATGTTTTTGTTACTCCTACCAGTACTCTCACCGATGATCAAAAGAGAGAAATACAGGAGAATGGGCAAGTCATGGAAGCCCTAATCAACAGCTTATCTGACATTGAGTTTATTGATGTCTAGGATAAAGATAATCCCAAAGAAGTATGGGCCACTCTTAAGAATATCTATGGCAGTGGTGAGCATGTAAAACAAGCTAAGGAAGAAATCCTTAGAGGGAAGTTTGAAGACATGCGGATGGTTGAAGGTGAGACCATTCAACAGTATGGAATAAGGATCAAAAATTTTGTTGGAGATATCAAGAGTGCAGGTGGTAAAATGGAAGATTCCACTCTGGTAAGCAAAGTTCTGAGATCCTTATTACTGGTCTATGCAATAAGGGTTGCTGCTATTCAGGAGTTGAGATCTATAGACAAGACTAAGGTATCCCTAGACTCCATCATTGCATAGTTGACAGCCTATGAGCTAAATAGTTTTGATGGCAGTGTTCAAAAGACTGAATCAACTTTTAGAGCTTCTGCTCTACCATCTAGAAAAGGAAAAGAAGCAAGCACCAGTGGTGAACCAAGACAGAGTAGAGAAATGGATGATGAGGATATCCTGATGGAATTTGAAGCTCTTGTTGCCAGGAAACTTCCTAAAGGAACCGGTAAATACAAAGGTAAGCTCCCTTTGAAATGCTTTTCTTGTAATAGGATATGACATATTGCTATAAACTGTCCTAATGGTGACAACAAGGACAAATCAGAGAGGTTCAAGAAATTCAAAAGAGGAAACCAGAGAAACTATTTTGTCACAGTTGATGAAGGGGTCACAGATGAGGAATCAGAAGATGAAGAGAATGAAGATATTATGTTTGTTGCAGTAAAGGAAGATGTGTCAGACAAGAAGGCTCTTGTCTCCCTCTTTGATAATTCCAATGAGTGGATTATTGACAGTGGTTGTTCTCACCATTTGATTGGTGACCAGAGCAAGTTTCTATCTTTGGAAGAATATGATGGTGGTGTGGTTTGCTTTGGTAATGATGCACCATGTATGGTTAAAGGAAGACGGTCCATCTCTCTGAATGGAAAGAGTAGTGCTGACAATGTGTATTGGGTGGAAGGTCTCAGACATAATCTATTGAGTGTTGCCCAGCTGAATGGTAGTGCACTCATTCTGGAATTCAAAAATGGTGTGTGCAAAATCAAAGGAAAGAATGGTGAATTGATGGCCACTGGTATAACTTATTTCGGCTGAATACAAATGTAAGTACATGTCTTATGGCTAAATTTGATGAAAGTTGGATATGGCATAGGAGACTCTGCCATGTAAACTTTGATAACATTGTGAAGGCCAGTAAGACCAAGCCAGTCAGAGGATTGTTGGTACTGAGCGAACCGGAAAATCCTTTGTGCAGAGAATGTCAACTAGGGAAAATGTCTTCCTCAACTTTCAAAGGCAAATCTCACAACATGCAATTTACTTGATCTTGTGCATACTGATTTGTGTGGTCCTATGAAAACTAGGAGTGTGTAGGGAGATAGGTATTTTACGATTCTTACAGATGATTGCTCAAGAATGATGTGGGTCACATTCTTGAAGGACAAGTTTGAAGCCTTTGTAAAGTTTAAAGCTTTCAGAGCATTGGTAGAAAAGGAAAGTGGTAGAAGAATCAAATGCCTTAGAACTGATCAAGAAGGGGAATTCAACAAATATTGTGAAGAGAATGGTATCAAGAGGCAACTGTCTACCCCCCGGACTCCACAGCAGAATGGCTTAGCAGAGAGAAGCAACCGAACTGTGGTTGAAGCAACTAGAACGATGTTGATCCAAGGAAAAGTTGCTCACACCTTTTGGAGAGAAGCGGTGAGCACTGCAGTATACACAATGAACCAGGTACTCATCAAGAAAGGAAAGGATAAGACTCCTTATGAGTATTGGACTGGTAAGACACCAGTGGTAAGCTACTTTAGAATGTTTGGTAGCAGATGTTATATCAAGAGAAGTGAACATTAGAGCAAGTTCGATGCAAAATGTGATGAAGGAATATTCTTAAGATATTCCACCAAGAGAAAAACTCTCAAATGTTTCAACAATAGGACTCAAAGAATTGTTGAAAGCATCAATGTTAGAGTTGATGAAAATTCTGGAAAACTTGAGGAAACCGATAGTAAGCAAGTAAGAGATGAATCAGTAGTAACCTTATGGGAACCGGTTACTAATCAACCAAGTACCGGTAACAGTGTTCCTACACAGGTAGATGCTGATGCTGATGAAGATGAGGATGAAGAAGAAAAGCAGGAGGAATCAGTCAAGAGCATTCCTCGATATGTCAAACTGAATCATGATCCAAAGCAAATCATAGGAGATAAGGATGCAGGAATCCTTACAAGAAGAAAGGTCAGAGAGAATTCTTGTATGATCTCTAAATTTGAGCCTAAATCATTCAAAGAGGCACATAAAGATGAAGACTAGATCAAGGCAATGGAGGAGGAACTTGACTGGATAGAGAAGAATGGTACATGGTCTTTGGTACCCAGACTGGAACATAAAAATGTCATTGGTACCAAATGGGTTTTCAGAAACAAGCTGAATGAGGATGGCACAATGGTAAGGAACAAAGCCAGACTAGTATGTAAAGGATATGCTCAAGAAGGAGAAGACTATGGAGAAACCTTTGCCCTAGTAGCTAGATTGGAAGGAGTTCGTATGCTTCTTGCATATGAAGCTTTTAAAGGATTCAAGGTATACCAAATGATGTAAAATTTGCATTCCTAAATGGAATACTTGAAGAGGAGGTGTATATAGAGCAACCAGATGGGTTTGCCCTATCAGAAGACAGTGACATGGTGTGTAGGCTACATAAAGCCTTGTATGGACTGAAGCAGGCACCTAGAGCATGGTATGAACACTTGCACTCCCATCTTGTGAAGATGGCAATATCTACTTGAAATCAGAAGAAGATCAGATTTTGATTTGTGAAGTATTTGTTGATGACATCATCTTTGGAGGTGATGACAAGATGAGTCATGAATTTTCTCATGAGATGAAAAAGGAGTTTGAAATGTCACTCATAGGGGAGATTTAGTTCTTCATTGGACTACAGATTCAACAAATGAAAGATGGAATCTTTATTACTCTTTCCAAGTATGTTAAAGAGGTGTTGAAGACCTTTGGCATGGAAGATAGTAAACCAGTTGGTACACCAATAGTGACTGGTTGTAAGCTATCAAAAGAAGATGACTCAGCGGTGGTAAATGAGAAGGTTTATCGATCAATAATTGGTAAGTTGCATTATGTAGTGCATAGCAGACCGAACATTACACATGCAGTGGGTATTACTGCTCGGTTTCAGCAAAGCCCTAGAGGATCCCACTTGGTAGTAGTCAAGCGGATTCTTAGATATCTGAAGGGAACTATTGACTATGGGTTATGGTATCTATACAATAATGATTTCAACCTGAAAGTGTTCACAGATGTTGATTGGGCTGGTAATGTAGATGACCAGAAGAGCACAACCGGTGGTGCATTCTTTCTCAGTGGTAGACTGGTCTCATGGATGAGTAAAAAGCAGAGTTGTATCTCTCAGTCTACAGTAGAAGCAGAGTATGTTGTAGCTTTTATAAACTGCACCCAGACTATTTGGATGAAGCATGTATTGAATGGCTTCAAAGTTCCTGTATCTGAACTGGTAAGCATATTTTGTGACAATGCAAGTGCAATTAACATTTCCAAGAATCTAGTTTTGCATGCTAGAACCAAGCACTTTGAGCTCAAGTATCATTTCTTGAGGGAAAAGGTTCAGAACAAGGAGGTTGTACTAGAACATGTTTCCAGTAAGGAGCAGTTAGTAGATATATTCACCAAGCCTCTACCAAAGGCTTCATTTACCTATTTAAGAGTTGAATTAAGGGTTTTGCTCCTTCAAGAGGTGAACTGAAAGTATGTACTCCACATCAGTCAGATATTGCAGCGTCCAATTTTTTCCAGATTGATGTGTTGAAGGATGCTACTCCTCAGATGGAACAACATAGTGGAACAGGAAAGCTTGTGCCTCCACTTTGGCATTGTTGTCAAACGGGGAGAAGATGTGAAGTGGAGAAGATATCCACAACAATAGGGAGAAGATATGATGCAGAAAGAGAGATCTTTGTATGTTGCCATCAATGCCAAAGGGGGAGATTGTTGGCATTTGTGCTGAGTATGTTGACATGATGATATTATGTTGTCATTGATGTCAATATGTTGGAGAGTGAACCAGCAATATGCTGAAATGTGAACCGGTACAATGTGGTGAACCGGTATATGTGCAAAGAAGTGAATCGGTATAGTGGTATAAACCAATATATTGAGCAATAGGTGAAGTGGTATGTTTTCCCAAGAGAACCGGTATGATGAAATGTGAATCGGCATATGGAATGTTCTCTATGAAGACTTAACATGATATGACTATCGATTGGTAGTCTTAGCTTAAGGGTTTCCGGTTGAAGTGTTCCAAGCCTATGTGATTCAACCGATGATATTGTGTGATGAGTTAGCATTGTAATGAAGATCCGATCATGTTACAAGCCGCCATGAAAGCGGTGAAGAATGAACGATGGAGAATATCTTAAGATATGTTCAAGACTTTTGTATTCAAATGCAAAGTGTTCAATGGCCAGGATTGAACCGCTTGAATTTCTTAACCTAAATGTTTAGGGTCTAGGGTTTATGCTACAGACCTATCTGCTTCCTATAAGGTCGATGTTGTGTTTCTTTATGAGGTTGTTGGCAAACGGTGTGTGTGTATCTAAGTGAAGAGATACGTGATTCTTGCTAGACTAGATGAGATAAGAGGATTGATTCCTGCATTGTGTTTGTACAGAAGGAAGGAACTTAAGAGGATCTGTATTAGGCATTGAGTGCTATTATCAGATCATTGTAATACTTGTTGATCTTTAACCACTTCAATAGTTGGGAAATCCCTTAACCAAGTAGCTTTAATCAGTTTGTTGTAAATCCTTTAACAGGGTGACTCAAACTAATTGAGTTCTTTAAATCCTCTAACAAGGTAACCTCTAACAAGGTTTAACCCTTAACTGGGTGATCTCTAACAGGATCGGTTCCTAGCAAAACCTGTTGTAACAGTCTTTAACCAGAGTAGCCTTCTAACAGAGCAGACTTCTAAAGAGTTCAAAAGTAGCTTGTGGGTATTCATCCCCACCGTGGTTTTTCCCAGTTGGGTTTCTACGTGAAAAATCTATGTGTCATGTGTAGCATTTTTCATGTGATGATTTAAGTGATTTGTGTCTGAAGGTAAAACATGCTGAGCTAGTTGTTATTATATTTTAGATTACCTATTCATGCATAAAGGTGAAATGGAAGTGTAGTATTAAGTTGAGTGGAAAACTAAGTGATTAACCGGTTAATGCTTGTCACAGTCATTCCTAGCCTTCCCGGTTGCATTCTGTTTCAAACCGGTGTTACTATCTGTTAGAAATTTGCAGTGTTTGCAGTCAAAACGATTCGGGAAAAGATTTTGTGACTGTACTGATTCACCCCCCCCTCTCAGTACTGGTTTGGTACTTATTGTTCATCATTGAGTTATCAGAATGTGATGTGTAGATAGGCTTGTCCATCACTAGCATCAGTTGTTCTAGGTCACCGACCAATATTATGGAGACCCTACCAAAGCATAGATGTTGCTTGTGGGGAAATACTTCACGTAGTTGACTATCTATTTATAGTAGTAGTTTTGGCCCAATGAAGCTCATTTCATCAATGAGGATGTATCTTATGGCCTTCAACTCTTCTTGGAATGTTGTCAATTCTTGTCCTTGCAATGGTTGCATTTCTTTAATAGGAATTCTAAGAGTTGAATGTATAGTCGATGCATGTATGTTGAATGCGACAACTCTTGTAGGAGCTAGTCTGAGCAATTGGCTTTTTTGTTGCAATGTCTTACTTTTGAGTGCATTTATTATCTAGGTGATTAAGTAGGATTTACTTGTACCCACTGTCCCTTGAATAATCATGTGCAATGACTGAGCAGAGGGACACTTACTATGGTTTGTAATTATCATGATTTCTACTTTTTTCTTTACTAACAATGTATAGCTTGGAATGTCCAAGTTAGATAACATGTTCTCATCATGATTACATGAGTTTTTCATATTGATGAGTTGTGTTGAAATTTCATGTAAATGTTGGGGTATTGAAATTTGATCCCATATGTTGTTCTTATCAAACTCAGACCTTCCAAGCATGTGAAGTTTATCAAGGCTAACATTTCTAGACAACCCCATTTGTGAAAACAACTGCCATTCATTCAACTCTATTGTGTCTTGCATGTTCATGACATTATCACTCTCTTCTTCTTCCTTTGAGGTTTCTTCCTCTTTGGTGGTGCGATTGACATATCATACATCATATTTGATTGCATTCATTTGCTTCCAATTTGTAATTATTAAATCTTTAGTAAGTCCTATGTCAGTTTCTATATGATGAAAATGTTTGTATAAGACTAGCTCGCTCCAACAAAATATCTCAAATTGAGCAGAGTCCTCCTTTGGGATGTTGTAGTTCACTTTGGGTATACATTCACAATGGCTTTTACCTTTCTTTCTTTCCATTTACATTGTTTTTGACTTGCAGAATAGGTGAAAGATCTTGTAGATTGCAATAGTGTTATTGTCTCAATCTCTGGAGGTTGTTCCATGTAGGTGTGTAAGTAGCTAGATTGGATTTGACTACCATCTACTATTCTTGTTATTCTGTGGAACACTTTGCGTCCAATATTCAGAGATGTGAAAGGTTGATTGCAAACAACAAGGGACAATTTATGAAGCATATGACATGTTTCTTGTGCTCCTATATCGCGCTTTGCCACAATCTCTATCATTAATGTACGATATTCTGCAAGAGTTGGATGAACTGCTTGTTTGGTCACAGTTATTATTCGTAACATATTAGTACAAGTCTCAGATGATCTCTCTACTTTTGATGCATACTTGGGAATGTATTTTAGAACAAGGCCTCGTGAAATAATAGGCTGACAATCTATATTTGCTCTCTATATCAAAAGCATTTATGGGTTATATATATTTAACCTATCATCATTTCGTGTAGGTTCATATTTTTAATTCCCACATCATCGCATGACAAGGTAGACACATTTTGTTCTTTCCATGGAACTTTGTATCAACACTCTAATTTTTTGCTCCTTCTTCCGTAAGCATGTTCCCTCTTTGCATTTTGTTTGCCTTTGGACATGATTAACTATCTCTTCACAGTCATGGGAAGCATCTACAGAAATGATCTTGATTGTGTTCATCAAACATGAATCATCTACTAGAGATTGAAAAATCGTATTATTTCTGTAAGACGCATCACAAGGGTTCCAAGCGCTGCCATACTTGTCAAAAAACTTTCGTGATTTTTCAACTTCCATATCTGGTTCATTTTTGAGCCACAAGAAGTCATGTACATGAGTAGTGCCTCTATATTGCCACTCATATCCATACCAATAGTCTTTTGGAGAAAGTAGTTTTTCAATGACCTCTTCATGAAATATTGTGAATCGTTCATGTAGGTATAATGATGTGGTGTGGGGATTGTTGATTATGTTATCCAAGCATTGTTTGTTTGATTGCATTTAGACAGGCACACCATTGAATAGAAAACGTTGTAAATCTGGCCACTTCGTGTTTGCTGCACTTAATGTGAAGAATAGAGTGGGAGAACCTATTTGATTGATCATGTTTGTCAAGTTAGCATGACACCTATCCCAATATGGCCTTGTACCTCTGATGGAAGACCCAAAGTGCATTACCTCCTTAGCTAATTGTGTATCAGGAAGATTCTTCAAATATGCATGGAGGTTCTCAATTGTGGTTGGTATGTTTTCTTTTGCATTTTTTTAACAAAAATTGATGCAAGTGTTTGACTATGATGCCGCAACATAAGATTGTAGATAAAATATCAAAATCTTGGATGCCTTCCAAATATTTGGTCATCAAATCTCATCAAGTGTAATGTATACTCATGTATCTTCACTTCCCTAAGTCATGGTTGCATGTGTAGTTCAGTTCTAGTTGGGAAGAGAGTTGGAAATGCCATATCAAGCAATCCCTCCGTATTGTATTCATTTATTGGAGATTAGTCTATTTTAGGCTAGTCAATAATATCATTTGTGTTTTTCTTGAGGTACAACATTTTCTTAATAATGTCTAGTTCACGCCGTCTTCTTGGCATTTTTCCTATAAATGATGAAGTATATGATGTGTTGCTTTCAATTTGGTCTTCTTTAATGTCAATTTCGCTACCCGGTGACATTATCGACTCTTCAATTTCAATAGTGTGTAGCATGCTTGAAATGTTTATTCTATCTTTAGGGATTACTGCCAAGTGTTCAACAGTAATGACAACATCATTATAATATGGGTCATATTTGACTTTGTATTTTAATGCATCTCTAACATGATTTCTACTTACGTAATAGTCGTAATAATTTCCTTGTCCATGCAATCGTCGAACAATGAGTACATCAATTTTTTCTATTCTACTTGGAAGTATGTTTACAATGCTTTGTATGTCTTGTGCAAAGCTAATTGTGCAAATCATGGGTTACTTGCAATACTGGGTTTTCTCTAGTAATGAGCATTTCTTCTACTTGGGTCAATATTTTCAATACAACAAGTTGCTCTCCTGGGTCCATGTTCTTTACCAATGAAAATCAATGGATGCCTTTCTCATTGAAGCATCTTTTGCAAGTTAGAGTAGCTTTTGGCAAATGAAGAAGCATTCTCAGGTAACATTCCTTGCAGACAATGCATGTTTCTAGTTTGGACAGGGCATCTATTCTTTGTCTAATTTTTTTTAAAGCTCTCATGAAGCTAGAATTGTTGTTGAATGCAACTACATCTCCTATTTGTTTTTGTGCCGAGGCATGTTAATCTTGGAACATTTGGCCTTCTCTATTTATGGCATCCTTTTGTGCATCTGCTGCCTCTTTTTGTCGAGCACGATAATTTTGGATTGCCTTACGATTTTGTAGTCTTACTGCTTCTATTTGTTGAGGAGTAGTTTGGCACTGTTCCAATTTATTAGCATGCCTACTACCGGCTATTTCCTCTTTATGTCAGGCATAGTACTCTCGACTTCTTTTTTGGCTTTGCAATTTTTGAAGTTCTATTAGTCGAGGATTAAATCTATTCTTCCTGTTGGTAGAATCCATGTTGTATTTTAAAATTTTCAGGCCATATAACTAATTAGGAAAAGATAAAAGCAATAGAAAAAATATGCATAAAACCAATTCAATTAAAGTTAGAAATATAGTGTTGACAGAAATTAAATGTACATATCCATACATTAAAAGGAACATGACCATATTGTTACAATCATTCTTATTAAATGTATTTGACGTAGATCCGATATTAGCAAAATATGCAAATAAATTCACAAATATTACCACCTAGCAACTTCCATACAACTTTCTATAAATGATTTCTTACATATGGTATGTCGTTTGAAGAAGCATAATGAACATATTGTAAGGGGAACACGCAATAGTTGGACAACTATGTATTACATTTCCATTGAAATATATATATATATAACACGTGTATTCCTAGATTCATACATAGGTATTTGCATATGCATATTTTCAACCAAATGTTTACATATGCTTCCTCACAAGAAAACATCTATTCTATTGTGGTCCCTAAGATGTTTCATACATTCTAGGGCTGGTCATTATTGCCGCTGCACATTTCTTTGATTTTGTCAACCAACAAATTGCTCTCTGCAATGAAATCTCTCTTCAACTTTAGTGATAGTTATCTTTAGTCATTCTTCGTTATTGTATGTATCATTTCTACAAGTTAATGTGAAGAGGCATTCCTTGTTCAACACATCTCTTGTGATCTCCTCAGTACTCTTGGCAGTGTCCTGCTCAAATTGAAGGTTGTATGGTTTTTCTGCAGACATGCACATGAGCTGTGTTGTTACCTCATCAAATGTGATTGCCCATACTATGTCTGTGTGGTCCTACAACTTTATTTGAAGTATATACCTGTAGTTGCAACTGGCGGGTGCTAAATCACACTTTGAACAGTACCACTATCCATCATCATTCTAGATTAGTCTGTTCTTACATTCTTTTCCACTTGTCTAAAGAGGGCAAGCTGGATAGCAAAATGACTCAGATTTAATGAATTGTGTTGTTGCTTTTAGTATGCATTGGAAGGGTTGAACTGCACGTGCAACCTGTTCTCGGATCACACTAATTGTTAACCTTGTAATAGGCAAAGGCATGGTGGAAGATTTTGACAATGATAACTGGAGATTATATGCATTTTGATTGAACCATGTCTTAAATTCATTCGATTCCTCTATATCAGGGTTTAAAGATATACCTGTGCTGACCACTGTGTTTATCAACTTGCCATTGAATTCAGAAACACGACCTTTTTTTTACAGTGAGAATACAGGTTTCCTATAGGAGGTAGTTTCATTGTAGCTGCAAACCTTCTTTTTCTGCTACTGTTCCCCATAGAGTAAAATCTATTGTTGACTCAGTAACGTCAACCAACCTTATGGCGTGCCTTAAGACCTCTGTCCCATTAGGTCTCCTTATCGTAGAGCTTGGGTCCACACATATAACAACTCCAATAACATCAACAATTGAATTGTTACTCTTGCTTCCAATTGCACTGATAGGTGTAAAAGAAAATTTATGCTTTGGAATGGAGAGGTCATCTTCGCAAAGAGAAATCTTTGATTCAATCACCAAAGAGATCTCGAGCCCACTATTGAGCTTGTTATAAATTCTATCGGTCGTCTTTACTATACCACCAGATATTTTGTATGTAGCTCCAACATGTATATTCTGATAATGGAGGTCAGCCACTTCAGTGAAAGAAGTGATACGTGTTTCTGTTTCTTCATTGTCTATAATGTCAAAGCTAAATATTTGCCTGCTTTCTCTATTGGTGTTGTATTTGCGGATTTCCCTCTTCATAACACGACCTTTAACAATCCATCTTGTTTGGAATGGATTCAAGTTTTTGATAGGGGTGATTATGAGTGGTGTCTTTTTTCTACTTCGGAGTGTATTTACACTGAAGAGCACTTTTTGTGGAGTTGAAATTCTACCTGATACTATTTGATTCGAATCTCCATGCAGAGAAGATGACACTAGTGTAGCCTATTCCATATGACCCTCTTGTTCTGGACATAGGAAGACTGGATCACCTATTATTTCATGGCTTGTATATATTATCTCTAGGTTTGCAATTACAATCCATCTACTTACATCCAATAATAGTAAATATTAGTATAAAGTTGTAAAAGCTAGTGATATGTGCTATTTTATAAATGATGACTTGATGCACTCATCGTGGGATACTTGGCATGGGACACTTATATTCTCTCAAATGTATTATCGATCCAACTGTAATTTCTCTAGAATCTACACACTAATTGTATTTTTCTGGCAGTGATGCTCTGTGTTTATGAATTCCATTAGAGATATCTATTCAATATCTATTATTCTGATCAACTCCATGGACAAATTTTGTAACACCCAATACTTGAACGTCTAGTTCCAATATTAAACTCCCATCATGCATGATTTTTATTGGATTTGTGCTCAATAAATTAGACATGGTTTAGGGATCTTCCATAGGCCCACAAAAAGTATATGCTACTATATGTATTCTTCCAATGGAAGAAAATTAGTTTCTATGATATTGCTAAAGTGCTAGTACATATAATTATTTGAATGGAAGATAAGTTTCAATGATGAACAATACATTTCTTTTCCACCCAAAAATCATATCATTGGACATGTTGAAATATATACTACATAAATATTAACTATTTTTATGAAATATAATGCATTAGGTGATTGATTGGACAATGACACCACAACAACTACTTCTCTTACTGCAATGTACAAACCGAGGACATGCAAGCTTATTACACTGAGCAATATTTTATCTAAATTCAATATGGTAAAAGACAAACAATATAGTGGAAGCACAATATATTTTAATCTTGTTTCTCTTTTTGGCTATATTGTTTAATTAAGTGTAGAACATTAAAGCTAACAATATCCTACATAGTCAAATGGTATAAGAGTGAATTTAAATACACTGACACTCAAACATATATTTTAATAATGTTTTTTCTTGCTATATTGTATCAAGTGGTACTATTTATAAGCTTTATCTATTTTTAAAAAAATGACGTAGCTCAACATTATATTCACAATAAGGATACACAAAAGTCACACGAAGTAATATTTAGTAAACTTAGTATTATAATGAATAATTTGTACAATGGGCCTACAATCGGTATATCGTAGATGCCATATAATTATTCCAATACCATGTAGCTTTAAAAAAATGTATTTTTGATATCTAAATTCAATATGGTAAAAGAGAAACAATATAGTGGAAGTACAATAAACAGTCGTTGTTTCTTCCCCGCTTACATGCACCAAGGAAATCATATAGATTGGCATATTGTTCATTATTTCACTACTCTTGTTTTGGATGTGAAGAAGTAGCTACTATTTCCCATTTCATATTCTAATCAGTGTTTTTTTTCTTTTTTCTATATTATTTAATAAAGCGTTGTATATTAAACCTAAGAAATCCTATGGAAATCAAATGGTATAGGAGTGAATTTGCACATTTACACTCTAATATATATTTTAATCATATTTTCTTTGGCTATATTGTTTAACTAAGTGTAAAACACTAAAGCTAACAATATCCTAAAGAATCAATTGGTATAAGAGTGAATTTATACATTGACACTCAAACATATATTTCAATGATATTTTTTTTTGGCTATATTGCATCAACTATTACTATTTATAAGATTTATCTACTTGTTTAAAAAATGATGTAGCTCAACATTATATTCACAATAAGATACACAAAAGTCACACCAAGTGATATTTACTAAAATTAGTATTAAAATGAGTAATTTGTACAATGGCACTACGATCGATATGTTGTAGATATCATATAAGTATTACAAAACCATGCTTGGGACAAAAAATGTATTGTTTGATATCATATTCGTATGTATACTTTACTTGATTGTGAACACAAAAGGGAGAAACATTTATCATTATGCTCCTTTCATTTGGCACAACAAAAAAGCATCTACTGTCCATCATCCAAGTAACCTTATTCGATATCACAAAATAGAAAGATCCACTAATCTAGGTAAAGTTCTTGAACAATATCTCTCTGAAGATGGCCTAGTATTTATCTTTTAGAGCTGGGCCAACGTTCACTTTGTAATAGTCGGCATATTTGAATTCTTGTAAGAATTTCATAGTATGCCTCCAACACCTTACATGTTGCATGGTGCTTCTCTACAATCTCACCAACCATTGCAACTTCGTATTATTGCACATCATGTGCATCCTGGATTAGTTGGATAGCCTCCTTAATAGCCTCACGATAATTTGTTAGGATGTTATTCAAGAAGATCTCAACATTGCTTTCATAAATGCCCAACCAATCCACAGTTGTTGAATTAGTTGTTGATTTGTTGATTCAGCTACATCCTCTGTTGTTGGTTGAGTAAAGTTATTCTCTGAAGGACTGATTGGAATTGTAATAACCTCTTCAAGGATTCTTGGATTTTCCATAACTTGGAAGTATAGTCCAATAAAAAACTATCTAAATAGATGGCTAGTACTAATAAAACTATTATTATTGATAAATATACATTATAAATAAGAGACACGAAAAATTTAATGTTACATATAAAGTTCAAATAATTGACCCTTAAGTAAATCACAACCCTTACCTTACTTTAATTGTATTTATTATTGATGCTCTACAAAAAGGATGGTTAGGATGACAAACACCAACAAACAAGCAAGAAACCAATTGTTAGTGTTAGAAAATCAGAAATCAAACACTATCCTAAGCAAGCATATCAAGAGAGACACTAAAAGAAAAATAGAGAGCTTAACAAAGAAAATAAATTCTCTAAGACATCTCCAAATGCCTTCCACCATGCTTGTAGCTTCTCCTCCTTTGTTCCTCTCCTCTCCAAGTTCACAAATGAGTGTAGCTCTCAATAGCTTTTTGCACTATTCTAGATGTCTTATGGAGGTTCAAGATTATAGAATGGATGATTATGAGAACGAAAATGTGAGCAAGCTAAAATGATATATTATCTAATTATCTAATATTAATTTTAGCCCAAAATGATAAATATAGATGATTATGCTAAAAGCTCTCTAAAATTGAGTATTCTCATCAAGGGTCACGATTGATGGGTTTATGATCTATGTGAGGGATTTAAATCCAATCCCAAGATGACAAATGTCAACAAGAGATGGGTTGAAAGGAGATGGAATAAACATTAAATGCTTTACATGACTTGAGGGTTAACTTGGGAGGTAAGGTTAATGTTGAGTTGAAAGAAAAAAACCATTTATCCAATAAATAATGTCTTTATCCAATGGATAAAATCTTGTGCAAGATTTAGTGAGGATAACCATGGTCAAAACAATAAATGCTTGAAGAGACCCATGAGTCAAATGAGGGTTGAATTAGAGGGAAAGTCTCTAACCATGGGGACAAGTGGATTTAACCATAAATGGTTATGTAAGAGTCATTAGTGCTTTGGAAAACTTTAAAGGTTAGCTTGTTGAACACATAAAGCATTAAATGCTTTTTAAAGACTTTGAAGGCTTTGAGAAGTAACTCCAAGTTGCTTAGGAATGTGACAATATTTAGGGGATGGATTAGGCTAATTAGGAATTATTAGAAATTGGTTAGAAGGGTCTAAAAGGGGATTTAGGATTGCAAGTGGGTTTGGTGGGTGAGGGAAAATATAATTTTAATTAAAATAAAATTAATTTATTTCAATTGTGGTTGCAACTTGCATTTGTAGGAGAATGCAAGTGGGGGGAATTTTTAATGATTTAAATATTTTTTTTTAATTATTTATTTAAAAGAGAAAAGGGGATTAAATTAAATAAATAAGTTTTATTCATTTAATTGATTTTGAATTTGGTTTAATAAATTGAATAATTTTTTTAATTAATAAGAGAATGGTTGAGGATGAATTAATTAAATATTAATTTAATTAATTGTTGGCTAGTGGATTTATTAATCAAATAAATAGTAAATATTCATTTAAATAAATGGACAAATTTATGTGACTACAATTACATTTGATAACCATTCTTAATAAATAAGAGAACTAGAAAATTTAGTGTAATATAAAAAATTCAAATAATTGAACCCTAAGCCAATCCAAACTCTTAAGTAACCTTAATTGTCTTTCATGCACTATAATGAAATTTTAAATTTTTAAATGATATTTAGATATGATTAATTTTTGTAGCTAAACGTTTAACTCATTTTAAGATTTCTTTTAGTTCACTATAAAACTATGTAAAAATTAGTAAAATAAGTAATATTTTTTGAATGTTCACATTTTCTTTTATCTTTCAAGTTTGTAACAAAGAAATAAATGTAAATACTCACTAAATTAATATTTCTAAATTAATTAACCTTTATATATTTCTCATTTTTAAAATAATTTATATTTTATATTACATGAAAGATTATAGTTTTTAACAAATTTATTATGTCATATAAATAAATGTCATTAAGTGTCATTTATCTTTAACAATATAGTGTCAACAATTAGATTTATATATAATAATTTTTTTTTTCTTTTTTATCTTCTTTATTATAAGAATTTCTATTTGATTTCTCAAAATTTCTATTTCACATTTGAAATTGTGCAATAAATGATTGTGGGTCTTATTCATACTACAATCTAATGCATATTTAAACTTATCATAGATATAAACTATATCCATTTTACGTCTCAACTAGCATATCCAATTTACCAAGAACATTTTCTTGATAACACTCTGATCATACCATTCTATCCACATTTTCCAGTGAAATAGAAAAAGGACAAATATGACTAAAAGGTCGTCCATAAAGTCACTTACAGCTTTATCGGGTATCACACATATCCAGCTTTCAGTACAACAGTATCAGATCAAATAACAATTAGCTTGTAAATCAAATTATAAGAGATCCTTATCTAAATAAAATTGTTAACAAATAACTATTTTATTTTATTAAAATTTAATGTAGCCAGTTTAATATTCATTTCATATCTTCTGTATCTCTAAGCTTGGTTTTAAATTGGAAATATTCCTTTCTTCCCTTCTAATTTATGATTCCCAATATCTCAGCTTCCTCGTGGACAAGCAAACACCAGATCTTATATTATTATGATGGCTCAACTGGCACAATAAGCCTCAACTTCTCATTATAAAATGTTGACAATGTTGCAACTAAAGCAGCGATTAAGAAATAAACAATGCATGATTTATTTTGAAAAGATATAACTAAAAAATTTGGGGAAAACAAACCATACCTGTGCACCTTCAAATCTCCCCACTAACAGTCTTTTTTTCGTCTCCTTCTATTTGGATTGCCAGTTTAAATAAGTTTCAATACGTTTGAAAGGCGGTGCACGTCGCATTAATGGATGTTCATTAAATTCGACTGATAAAACAGATAGGTAATTTGCGCACATGAGACTTTTCTTGCCAGAAAAGATTGCGGGCCACCTACGTGAGAATAATTACACGGTGTCCATTTGGGTTGAAGTTATTCTGGTTTCAAAACAGACTTTTTTTACAGAGTAATAGTGACGTGTTAGTCAATCACAACCGTTTATTTCAAAATCGACGGTATAAAACGCGCGACTAACACTCATGTTAGTCAATCCGTACTGTCATTTTGAAGCCAGAATAGATGCGTCCCACATGCAAGAAAAATACGGACCTGCAAACTAGATCATGGCTGCATGGTACCCAGCTCGAGCAGGCTGTGTCTATTCGGCTGCGGCTATTCTAGCTCCAAAACAGACCTGTCGTACAGCATGTTAGTGGCAGGTCAATCGCAACCGACGGTATAAAACGCGCGACTAACACGCATGTTAGTCAATCCGTACTGTCTTTTTGGAACCAGAATAGACGTGCCTGACAGTTAGTCAATTGCAACTGTTAATTGCAAAATTGACGGTGTAAAACGTGCGACTAACACACATGATAGTCAATCCGTACTATCATATTAAAATCAGAATAGACGCGTCGCTTCAAGCACAATATAACTTCTATAAAAGCATAACCTACGAGCACCCATTCGTACAAGATTTATTCTGCCACAAGAACAGATGCAGCCCCAAAAGAAAATCGACACAGATTCAACATACGAAATCCATGCACTTATATTCACGGGTGTTGCAGGTGACTCCATTATATGAGTTGGAACATACTCAGGTTGAAAAGGAACAAAACTCTACCGTGGTGTAGTGAAGTCCGAAATTTTTTGCGGCAATGGCTATGCAGCGGACAAAATGGCCCGCCCCATGTCATGCCTTCTCCATGCCCCTCATGCGTGATGCCAATCACGATGCCCTATGCAGCTATAATCGTCCAATCAAACCGCACGTGCTGACAAGTTGATTGTGGTGGATCTGTCCGTTATATCTGCCAATGTATTATGTTTTTATTTTTTGAAAGTTACAATGAGTAAAATAATAAATGTTATAAATTATTAATAAATTATATATTCAAATTTTTTTAATAATAATTATATTATAATAAATGTAAGATATATATTATATATAAATTTTAATAATATTATTTTTTTAACTATTTAAATATATATAAGAATATTAGTTTCTTTTATATAAAAATGTTTTCTTTTTAAATTAAAATAATTAAGTCATTTTAATATAAGAAATAATTAAATGATTTATATATTGGATATAAATTATTAATAAATTATATATTCAATTTTTTTTAATAATAATTATATTATAATAAATGTAAGATATATATTATATATAAATTTTAATAATATTATTTTTTTAACTTTTTAAATATATATAAGAATATTAGTTTCTTTTATATAAAAATGTTTTCTTTTTAAATTAAAATAATTAAGTCATTTTAATATAAGAAATAATTAAATGATTTATATATTGGAAAAAGGAATTGAGGTTTACATTTTTTTTTTAATTTGATCTAATCAATTTTTTTTTGTGAGTTTTAAAGATGCAAAGTGAGGAAATTTTATGTTCACTTGGTTATTTCTCATGTTAAGTAATTTTTTATTTTCTATGTTAAGTAATTTTTATTTTCTATGTTAAAACCACTTAATTATTCTTAGGTTAAAATCAATATATTTATTTTGATAATTTTTTTAGTTTAAATAACTATATGATTTTAACCTAAGAATAAGTAAGTGGTTTTAATCTAGTTATTTAAACAAAAAATATTATCAAAATAAATATATTGATTTTAACCTAAAAATAAGTAAACAAAAAATATTATCAAAATAAATATATTGATTTTAACCTAAGAATAAGTAAAGTAGTTTTAACATAGAAAATAAAAATTACTTAACATAGAAAATAAAAAATGACTTAACATAGAAAATAAAAAATTACTTAACATGAGAAATAACCAAGTGAATATAAAATTTCCTCACTTTGCACCTTTAAAACTCACAACAAAATATTTGATTAGATCAAATTAAAAAAAAATGTAAACCTCAATTCCCTTTTCCAATATATAAATGACTTAGTTATTTCTATGTTAAAATCATTTAGTTATTTCTTATGTTAAAATGACTTGATTATTTTATTTTAAAAAATAAACATATTTATATAAAATAAACTATTATTCTTATATATATTTAAAAAGTTAAAAAAATAATATTATTAAAATTTATATATAATATATATCTTATATTTATTATAACACACTAATAAAAACAAATTAAGCTGGTAGATATAACACACAGATCCACCACCATCAACTGGTCAGCACAGATCAATTTGGCAGGACGTGTACGGTTTGATTGGACAATTATAGCTGCATAGGGCATCGTGATTGGCATCAGGCATGAGGGGCATGGAGAAGGCATGGCATTGGGTGGGCCATTCTGTTCGTTGTGTAGCCATTGCCATTTTTTACAACCAAGGAAAGAGAAGAACTTCATTCAATTGTGTTTGTGCCTTATGCGAAAACTGTAGCGCGTCAAATACGTCGAATCCAAGTCTTCAGTTGATCTGTAAGATTGGAAATGGAGTGTACTTATGGATTTGACTGACTACTGCATGTGAAGTGATCATTCCCACAGTGTTAGGTGACAAGGGAAAAGCGTAGGCTTTCTATGACTTGAAAGCGAACAACTCCACTCATAATTCATACAAACCTTGTTAAACACAGTGGTTAAAGGATGAATATTTAACCCATGAAAGTAGTTAATACCAATCTGAATCATTAGTTTTCATCCATACAAAATGACAAACACTTATGGGAAAAGTCCCAATTCTTGTGATGGAAGTTGTTGATTTAATACCCCAATACTTGGTGATTTAATGTCCAACCTTTGTATAATATTGCACCAATAGTTCTATGAAATATACCATTTGTTGTGAAAAGTAACCAATCTTGTGATGCCACATCAGCTGCACAAGTATTGGGGCCCTTTTGCACACCTATTGGTCTCACTTTTTTTTTGGGCTGTTTTGGACACCTTGGCAAAAAGCATGCTGATGTGGCATCATATTTGATGATGTGGCCCTGAAACCTTAGTTATAAGCAGGGGATTTGCCAAGTAAGCTGCTGTAAAAAAATCAGAGTGATTTGAAATTTTCACGTAGGATTTTGAGAAGAACGAAGTTAGGGTGCACAACTACTGGGTCCTTTCCTCTAATGTGGCAAAACTACAAAAATAAACACGATGAAAACAACTTTTTGGCTTAAACAACATGAAATAGCGTTCATAAACTATAGTTCGATTTCATATGCTTGCAAATGGATTGTGCTTATGGGTTGGATTGACTGCAAAGCGACCATTCTGACAGCATTAGTCGAGATGGAGAAAACGTATGTTCTATGATTTGCAATGAACAACTCCACTTAATTGCATTTGTGCCTTTTGCAAAAACCGTAGCATGTTATAAATATTTCACATTTAAGTATTCAACTATTTTGTAATTGGAAAATTAGCCGAGATGGGAAAAAATAGCGTGAGACATAATGATACTGGTGGTATTTCAAAGAAGAATAGCCTATCGGCTAATAAGCTTTCATTGCTCTTCTCCAAATTGAGTGATAAGTGGTTCTCAGGTGTTGGGCTTCTTGCATATGATAGACACAATTATTTCAAAGATCGTGATTCTAGATTGAAATTGAGAAACAAACCTTGCTTTTTATATAATTTCAGGTGAGATGGGGTGAGATTTGGAATTGAAGTGTTGATTGATAGTTCACTGATTTTCGTTGATCATTTAAGTGGATTGATTGATCTATTAACTCATTTGATTAATCTATTAACAAGATTGATTGGAAGTCAGAAAAGGTAATTGAGAGTGAAAATGAGAGATTGGAGAGTTAATTGAGTTAACTGATTTGATCAATCAATCAGGATTTGTACTATAGGACTTTGAATTGAAATTCATTTTCATTTTGATTTAATTTTGAATTTGAATTTTCGAATGATGAAATGCACATGAGATTTACTGAAATTTATTGAAATTCAGATTTGGTGAAATGTGAATTTTAGAGAAAAAGAAATTGGTTGAAATGAGTTGAAATTCGAATTTGAGGAATTGGAGGAATGGGTGAATTAATTAAATAATTTAAATTGAATTATTTAATCATTAGAAATGAGATTAATTAAATAATAATCAAGGGAAATAATTGTAATTAATTAAATAATCAATAATTAATATTTGAGAAAAGGGTTTAATGATGAATTGATTAAAAAATAGAAATTGAATGATTAGTAATGTGAAAGGTGATGATTGAGTTGGTTCAAAAGAATAATTAGTTTAATTAAATAATTAAAGAATTACTTAATTAATAAGATGAATAATTAGTGTGTGATTAATGAGACATTTTTAGGTGTCTACATTTGACCCTCTTTGAGACAACGTCAAAATAAAGTTGTTTGAAAGAAAATGAAAAAAATAGGGTGTAAATATGCCCCAGTGACACTTTTTAGGGTGTAACTATGCCCCATCAGGAAAAGTGGTAAAAAAATATGGAATTGAGACTGTTATTCTGATACAATGCTAGTGTAGAATTGTGTCAAGTTTCATGTGATTTCGAGTTCGTTTGATTGGTCTACAAGTTCTTTGAAGTTCAAGGGGTCCACGACCACCAGAGTGGTAAAACCCCTAATTTTGAGCTCTAAATAGTGATTTATCCTTTTCATTTGCTCATTTGCATTCTTTCAGTTCGTAGAGTTCTTATTTGATTTTCTAGCTTTCCTGCGACTTTGTGAGCATCATGTTTGGTCACCCAACACGATTGAACTTGTCAGATCGAGTCCGATCATACCAGAGACCACCTAAAATTGGAGGCATGGTATGTATTTCGAGAAATGTGCTCGTTTTTACTTATTTTTCATCCAATTTTCATAATTTTCTCAGAGAAAAATTTCTTAAATGTTGTGCATTCGCCTTTCGATTTTACAACATTTGTTGATAATGATTCACATTTGTTATTATTAATGTGCATTCAATTAAATGATACACATTTGATTCTATTGTTGCACATTCGAGTTTAATTCTACACATTCGAACTTAATGCTACACATTCAATGTAAATGATGCATATTAAGTCTTAATAATTCACAATTGTATTAAGTAATTTGCATTCTTTGGTTTTGCTCAATTTTTTAATTTATATGATTTGCAATTTGTCGTGCAAAAAATTTATTTGACTTTTTTCTCATTTTTTATTTGGAGGAGAACCTGAGTGTATTGGTTTGCAGACAGATGAGGCCTAATTGTCTCGACCACCGAGATGAGTTGCTTGTAGAGGATATTGCTTTGATTAGGCACGTTGAATTCTATCATATTTTGTGCTTCCCCGAGGTTACGACCAATAGGGCCATGATCACAGTGTTACTTGAGCACTGGCATTCAGATACATGTTGATTCCATTTACCCACTAGCGAGGCATCGATTACCTTAGAGGATGTCTGGCGTATTTTGCACATTTCAATCCATGGAGCTAGAGTTGTATACTGGTGCAAACTAGGTATTATCAAATTATGTGATCTTTTTGAGTGCACTGAGTAGGATTTGTGTATGAGAGTTTGGTATGAGATACCATGGGAGCATATGGACTATGATGATCACTGTAGTTTTGAGCAGTAATGTAGCGGGTCCTTTAAAAATTGATAGGAAGAAGTTCATGGATTTTCAGTTGGATGGGGTCGTGTAATACATGACATAATTTCTTGTAGGCGGGTATTTGCTTGTGTTTCATGTCTTCTTGCGACCTTATATTACTAGATGCACAACATTGTATATCTTAGGAAGAGATCTATTGGATGCAGTGCTACTTTGCTCCATGTCTGGGCTTGGGAGCATATAGATATGTCTCGACCAAATGTTCATGTAGATCTTGAAGGTGAGTAGATTTATGCATACATGACACTTTAGGTATCAAACATAGGGGCTCGAGGAACACCTTATACTAGAGGCATCGGCTTAAAATTCTTGAGTGCTTCACTTGGTGACCATATTTAGATTGCCCTAATTGGCTAGATGATGTTCATCACTTACCATTCTATCATTAGTAGAGGTATCTTATTGGTCGGCCTTTGGATATCTAGCAGATCATTGATATACATCTTCCAGGATGGGTACTTCGACAGTTTAGAGAGGTACAGGGTATACCAGATGTGGGCATATTTTGCTCATGTGACTCATGAGATCAATAACTGGGGGGCTTGCATTCAGATTCATGTTGTTGTAGTTGAGTTTCATTCGCTTCATGCAGTGCAATGGGGTTGGGTAGCAGGATTAGTTGATCTAGGGACCATTCCTTAGTTTGATGGTTGTTGGGCGTTGTGTAGACCTATGCCTTTGACAGATCCCACAGTTCCTCTCACTACAATAGATTTGGCACCAGAGGCCACAAGGAGGGAGAGGAGGAGGATGGGATGGAGGAGGATAGGTTGTGGCTATTGTAGCAGTAGCTGAGAAGAAGGAGATGGTTGAGGAGGGGGATGAAGGTGATGAGGAGGGGAAGGACCAAGTAGACTTTGGTGGAGACACTGAGTCTAGCAGTTCGAAGGATAGTGATGATAGTCATGATTCTACTTCAAGATCATCTAGTAGTGGAGGGGATGATGATGATGAGGGTGGACATGATATTAATATGCTTGATCTCGAGGATTCTCTTGCTACAAAGGGAGGTAGAGATGGAGGACAAGGTGGAGTTGGTGATGATGATTATTTGCAGGTGCTGAGAGCGTAGATCTGGAGTTTAGAGGATGTGGTGGTGAGGTTGAGGCAAAGACGGAGTGATGATAGGGATCTATTTTGCAAGTATTATGCAGCCTCGAAGAGAGAGAGATCAGATCGCTATGGAGAGGGATTGTCTCCAAAGAGAGAGAGATGAGGCTGTGTGGAGGGCGCAGTTGTGCATTGACTCTTATCAGAGATATTTTGTTGTTGGCACAGATGCATGTCAAATGGCCGATAGGTTATTCCATGTTGGATATGAGATAGCATATTGGTGTCGTCACTATGAGACAATTGTCCCTGAGGGTAAGAGATTTCCTCACTATCAAGCCTCTCAAGCTCAAAGTAGATCACAATCATAGAGTCAGGACATGAGCAGTGTTGGAGTGATGGGTCCACCTTAGGCACCATCAGGACATCCTGGGGCAGGATCTAGTAGGTAGGACCGTCCTAGTGATTTGGACAATGTCGGTTAACACTTATTGACGATGTTATTTGAACTATTGGGCTTTTGTTGTATATTCTTGTAAAGTGGAAAATTGAACCCTAGTGACTCCCCACCTAGGAGAGAGAAAGGAAGTCACTAGGATGATTTTCACTTGGGAGAAACTTTACATTCAAAGGTGGGGCTTGAATCCACTAGATCCAGATCCAAGGGAAACAAGGATATGAATTCCAAGTGGATTGAAAGGATTGGAAAGTAATTTGCCCTCTTTTGTAAAAAAATATGTTGACTTGTTGACTATATAGAAAAGAGAGGTAAAATGGATGAAATAAGGACTTACCGGTTCAAGATCGCATTATAACTTTGGATCTGGAATATTGAGATTGATACGAATCTACCTTGCAAGTTCAGAGAAAATTCATCAGGACCGTGTTGAAAGTGCACACGGTCCTCCAAAAAATTCGGACACCGAAAAGAGTTTCTTTGTCTTTGCAAATGGAGTCCAAACCTGCAATTAAAGCTACGCACCTACAACCTACACACATAAAAGAAGGGAAGAAGGGTTGTGGATAGGGGTTTGCTTCAGTCAGACCCTGATTAAGGAATCAACCTTGAAAGAAAGTAATTGCAAATGCTTAAATGTAAATGATAGAAATGTATACCTTGTAGATCTACAATTGATTGATGATGATTTCTTTTCTTCTTAAATGTAATCATAAATGTTGTATGCAATGGCATGTAACATGACAAAAACCCTAACACACACACATTCTTGCAAATGAATGTTGTAATGTTTCTCCAATGTATGAATGAAGAAGACACATGAAGAAGAAGATTTGATGAATGCTTGAAGACCTAAACACTTGATGAAGACCTTTCGCTTGAATTCCACCTATCCGTGTATCTCTGTATCTCGCCCATCCATCTGTCTATATGTAAATGAGAAGAATAACTCCTTTTTATACATGCCTTAGAGAATTAATTCGTCTCACCAAAGGCCGACATTGGGGAGATTTGAAATCCCAAAATGCAGATAGGGCTGGAGGGACCTATCTTGGGGCCACCCTAGGAGGGAGGGACAGGGGTGCCATGCCCCTATCCTACCCTATCTTGGGGCCTGGATAGGGTCCTGAGGTAGTCTCAGGGCTAAAATGGGAGGAACTCAAGCCTTGATTGAGAAGGGAGATACTGTTGCCAATGTAAGGACCTAGAACGTGGTCAAAATTGTGGGGGTCACAATGTTAGAACACTACATTTATCCCCCAATTTAGCGAGAGTATGGCTTATGCCAATATTGCTGGTAAAGTAGAAGAAAGAGAGATGAATATGAGAGATACAGAGTAATACCACAAGGAGTTTAAGACATCACTAATCTTGAGAACAAAAGCCCCCAATCTTAGGATCTTAACTCACTCAGACATATGGAAGAGCACACAAAACAAAAAGGACAAGACCAACTAAAACAATACAAAGCACAAAAGGCATACGACCAAGACAAAACACACAAGACCACACATCAACTAGCCGAAGAGACCTCGATACAAATGTCTCAAACAACTAATTGACACATAATCACCTATACCATCACATAAACACCAATAATCACATAAAAGAGCAAAGTTGACATCATCCATGAACCATCAATAGAAAAACTATGGGTTCATGAGAGGGAGGAGAGAAAGGACATGAATACACACTTTGGTGATCCATGAGAAGAAAGGTGAACAAGAGGAAGCCATGGACATCTCGCCCCTAGAATTAGGTGATCCATGAAAAAAAAGGACATGGAAAACTAGCCCCTAGAGTCTGTCTAGGTGATCCATGTAAGGGAGGAAGGTGAGAACACCGTTAGTTCCAATCAATCTTGTGTGCTTGTGTGCAAGTGAGGTTTGAAGCACCTCTTAAGAGTCTATTCCCAAGTATGCTACAACTTGTATAAGATGTATAGTACAAATGCAAAGAAAGGCATGACATCTCATTCTAAGAGACCGTGCTCTGGTTCCGAGAATAATCACCATGTATAAAAGAAAAGTGGCAATATCTCACTCTAAGATCTTGTGCTCTAGTTTCGAGAATATCCCACTGTAAAAGGAAAAATCAGCGACATCTCGCTCTAAGAGGTTGTGCTCTGGTTCTGAGAATATCCAACTATGTAAAAGGAAAGTGGTGTCATCTTTCTGTAAGAGGTTGTCCTCTGGTTCCAAGAATGACCCACTATACAAGAGAAAAAGTGGTGGCATCTTGCTCTAAGAGGTTGTCCTCTGGTTCCAAGAGTGACCCATTGTACAAGAGAAAAAGTGGCGACATCTTTCTCTAAGAGGTTGTCCTCTGGTTCCAAGAATGACCCACTGTACAAGAAGAACAATGTACAAGAGAAATATAGTACAAAAGGAGCAATGTGCACCCCCTCCCTCCTTAATATGCTAGCATAGTTTTATGTTGATATCTTAAGGAAAGAAGAACAAGGATACCTTTGATACCAAGAAGATATCCACCATGAAACAATATCATAAATCCAAGCAAGAGAGGAAATACTTTTCAAGCAAGGGTAAGATAGTTGAAAAGAGGTATCTTGTTGTAAGTGTAAAGGAGATCCTTAGAGGAGAAGAGATATTTTCTCAAAAGACATATACCCCCCAAGAGGAGTTGTCTTAGACAAATATAACATCAACTAGAACAAAATATAGAAGAGAACAAGAATTCAATCCTTCTTCCTATTTCTAGGTGAAAGGGATTCTTGATGAAGGATGACTCACTTTTATCTTGATGTGGATGGGTGAATTTATTATAGATGTACATTACCAAATGTAAAAGAGGTTGTAATCAAGGACTTAAACCTCTCGTATAAGAGATAACCCTTGAGAAAAAAATCAATGATTTCACACAAGGAATGACATCAAGTAATGAAACTCACACCATCCAACACATAGGAAAGAGTGGATCCTTTGAGAAAGAGAGAGAAATCATTGCCCCCTGAGTGTAGAGACAATGAGAAGAGCTTACATAATCTTCTATAGAGAGATTAAACATAAGCAATTGCACAATGAACTTACATGAACATATGCAAGAAAATACATTAGTACATATGTAAAATACACATCTCAAGAAGTGGTAATCTTCTAAGAGAAGAGAGAAATAAAATCACATATTCTTCAAGAGGGATTAGTCATAAGAACATACCATTGTAAGAAATGATAATCACATATGGAAAATTCATCCCCTAAAGGAAATGAGATAGAAAGGAAGAGAAATAAATGAAATCCTTACCCCCCAAGTGAGAAGAACAAGGAGAAATATTACACATCTTCTAATGGAGATCATTTTCAAGCGATATGCCTTCCTAATGGAATGAATCCTCTCAAAGAAGGGTTATGTACTCCAAGAGAGATTATTCTATGCTAGGGACATATCATACTTGTAAATAATTGAAACCATAAAATAATTTTTCCAATAGAATTAAGAGAAGAAGTGTACTACTCATTAAAGATGCTCCTCTTCTATCAAAGAGAAAAACCAAAGAACAATGATATGCTCTCATAAGATTAACTCTATGAAAGAAATAAGATTTGATAATGAACAATTCACAAATATAGAAGGAATAAGGATAATGAACTTCATGTTGCTTCCCCAAAGTATTAAAATTGAAACAATATCACCACAAATGATAAAGAGCCCTTAGTTAAGCTGGCTAGTTGTCATAGGGTGAAGAGAAACATGAAAAGAAAAGAAGTGATAAGCCACTATGTTCATGTCAAGGAAGACAAATAGATCTATTGTAAGAGAAATTCGTGCATGATCATATTGCATTTGAACAAATTTCCTAAATGCATGACATTTCTCAAGAGAATGTGAATATGAATTTTATGAAAAATGCAATATTCCTCACCTTTTACTTGTTTAAGATTCTTGTTTGGGTTTTTAGGAGGCAACAAAATATTCTTATCATATTTCAATCTCCAATAGATTCTCATAGCTAATCTTTCAGGAAGATAAAATTCTTTTTCTTGACATGGAAGAGAAGAATTATTAGAAGAAGAAGGCTACAATTCTAATTTTGCCACTGTCGATGCCGTCTTGAATAGATTTTTGAAAATCGGGTAGTCATCAACATTATGATCATGGGTTTGATGGAATGAACAAAAATGGTGTTTTGAAGAAGAAGCATTCTTATGGGTGTATATGGTGAAAATGGATACAACAATGTTGAAAGACTAAATGAATTCAACCACAAAACCCTAGCCTAACAACAACAAAGATCCACCATAACATATGAAGATTACCTAAGACAATGCAAGTCAAATGAAATCACAAAGATTATACCATCACATGTCCAATAGGGTTTGGATCTCCATTATTCCTATCTCCATTGATCTTGCTTGATATATTTGCTCTCAGATTTTATGTGCACAAGAGCTCAACAAAGAACGGAAATGTGGTTGCAAGTAGGATCGCATGTAAAAGGTGTAGTGTAGTCAAATGCATAATTGAATTAGCCAGGGTTTAATAATGAAGGAAGCATCTCCTTATATAGAAGACACTATAAGAAATGGAGGGATAAGATTGAGAGGTGTAAAAAGAGGTCAGCTATGATTAAAGGGTAGGTAGAGAAAATAAGAAAATAATAAAAGGGTAGGTAGTGTATGAATTAAGAGATGAATGACATGTGTCATGGGTAGAAAAGGCTAATGAATTAATTAAATAAATAAAGATTTATTTAATTAATAGAAGAAGTGGGATCAATTAAATAAATAAGATATTTATGTAAAGCGGAAAATCGCGATCGAACCCTAGTGGTTCTCCCCTCTTCCAACTCCGAGGAGAGAGAAGGGAGGTTCGCTAGGATTCGATGGTTTTCACTTAGGGGAGAGACTTTACATTCAAAAGAGGGGTTGAAACCCACAAGATCCAATCCCACGCAATGCAAGATTGGATGCTAAATGTGTTTCAAGGGTTAAGACAGCAAGGCTACCCTCTTTTGTAAAGAATGTTGATAGGAGAATTAAGCTAAGCATGCATAGAAAGTGATAAAGATTCGCTTATAAATTGAGATAGGAATACAGTATGAAGCTGCGGACCTGGAATTAGTAGTAAAATGTCGATACGGCGTTGTCCTGCAAATTTGAGCAAAAGTTGTCGGGACGATGGCGCCCGGTGCCACGGTCCTCCGAAAAATCCGCGAAACGAAGGGGGATCTGTTCGTCTCTGCACAATGATTCCAGATCTTCAATATCAGCCGCGTACCTGCAACCTACACACAGAAAAGTGAAGACGATTGGGGGGTTAGGGATTAGGGGTTTGCCTTTAGGTCAAACCCCGGTTTTGGAATTAACCAAGAAATGAGCAAGTGCTGTAAATGTAAATGTATGTAAAACAAGTACTAATACCTTGTTCTAAGGATGTTTGTATCCTTATGTGCGAAGGTATAGATGTTGTATGTTGTATGTTGTAGCATGTAGTATGTGATCTCCTCTTCAATGGTTGAATCCTTGTCTTGAATGCAACACTTAGCCTTGAATGGAGACTTGAAATGATCAATTGCTTGAAGGAATGCTTGAATGCTTGAATGCTTGAGTGCTTGAGTATAGTTTCCACGCTTTTACATATATCCTCTTCATCATCCCAAATGAGAGAGAAAAATGTAGTTTATATACTTGTCATTTAGGGTTGATAGACTGATTTTCCCGACCTTAGGCCGACTAGGAAAGTTAATTTCCAAATTGCAAACAAAAAGACCCGAGACCCCTTAGGAGACCGGGCCCAAAATAGGACCCAGGGACCAGGGCGCTGGGCGCCATGGTCCTGGGGACCAGGGCGCTGGGCGCTCTGGTCCCACCTCCCGGGATAGTAGGGTGCAAGGAGGTTCAGGCCAGGGTGCTTGAAAAATGCAGTTTTCAGTGTCGTGAGCAAGTTTTGGGGTCTCCATTCAGGTTGCGTGTTGCGTCGCCATCATGAAGACCGAAATGCAGTCGAAATTGCAAGTGTCACAATTTTAGGATGCTACATTGAGCCCCCACTTTAGCGGGAGTATGTATGCTCATACTTCCGGTAAAGTACAAGGAAACAATATTGAAAGACTTTCACCACGTCAAGGAGGCAAGATACACCAAGCCCCCAGTGGACTAAGGATCTTACGACTTCGATTGACAAAGTAAAAGGGAAGATCACGAGGAAGAACCATGACTGTCAGTAGTAAGGTTCCCTCACTATGAGCCATGCAAGAAAGATATCAAAAATTTTCGAGGCAAGGCTAAATTTACCAAGAAATTTTCAAGTATCTTGAAAAGATATGAATGGGATGTATGCCCCCCTACGTTAAAGCGATCGCACACGCCTCACTAGGGGTGATTGTTTTAACGTAGTGATACACATAAGAAATGAGAAAGGAAAGGAGCACGTTATCGCCAGGATTTAGCCCCCAAGTGTGAGATAAACCCAAGGATAATAGACACAAAACACAAAGCACGAGGTGACTTCACTTTCCTCGGGGTCAGTATGTTGTATGATAATTCATGTATATCATATGTATGTATGCATAATTGTTCTTCATTCCCCAATCAAGGAAGGTCACCTAGAAGAAGGGAACACATGTGTCTTTTGAGCCAACATGAGAGAGACCAAGAGATCTCAATGCTTTGCATCGTCCTCAAGTAGACAACACTAAGGACAACAAATAGAAGAATGAGAATAACATATAGAAGAAGTAACAAAAGAGAGGGGGAGAGAATCTGCTATGCTAATGTAACTAGTCTAGCACGTCATCTACCCCCCGATCTTGCTGATCAATGTTTCGGGAAGGCAGGGAACATGCTAGAGGAGGAACATCCAACACAGCAGATGAAGCTATCACAAGATCCAAACAAGGGCTATGTTCATGTTCCGAGCCACATTGTTCTTGTCTAGGAGCTAGGATAAGTGCTTTAGAAAATTCATTAGATAAATGGTTATCAACATCAACAAGTTCATATTCACTATCAGAAGCAAGAGAAGTAACATTTTCATCATGAATAACATTTTCATCCATATCATCATCAAGATTTATAAAAATAGGATCTTTAACTCACACCGGATCAAGACCATCATGCATCTTATGTTTAGGAGATTTAGGCTCAATGTCCGGCTGAGGAGAAAATGGAATAATGCTTGTTGAAGGTGTTTTTGGAGATTGCAAAGTTTGAGAAGCAGCTGCCTGAGCTCTAAGACAACGCTTTCATCGGCGTTCACGTGCAGAACGATTTCATCTAGTCTTAGTAGGAAGTAGAGAAGATTGAGGAGGAGGAATGTTCTCGTCCTTAGCACTTGGGTGTTTAGGTTGTGGTCTCTTAGGCTGGATAATAGGAGAAGAAGAAGGTCTCTTCTCTCTATAAAAAGAAGGAGGAGGAACTGCTCCATATAAAGGAGGAATATTTGGTTTAGGGAGAAGCCCAAGTCCATCATGACGAGGAGGTATAGCTCTACTCTTAGGAAGTTTATTAGGCATAGACATAGTCACATCCATAGGGATGGGTTGGGAATCTTCTTGAGGAAAGACATTAGTTTTATCTTTCAAAGGAAGAACTTCCTTCTCAAGAATGATAGGAATATCAAGTTTAGGTGTTCTAGGTTCACTTAGAGATAGGATCATATCTGTTTTCCACTTTTGATAAGATTTGAAAATATGATCACTTCGCGGAGGAAGAGATTGGAATTGTTTAGACCAAAAGTAATCAAGAGGAACACTAGAAGTTCTTTCAGCTGGCTTAAAGAGACTATGATTGACAGTAACAACTTCACCATTATGGGGAAATTTCAAACACTTATGAATAGGAGAAGCAATAGCTTTCATGGAAGATAGCCAAGGATAGCCAAGCTTCACACGAAATTGTTCGGCAGATGGAATAATAGCAAAGTTCACATCAAGAGATTTGTTATGGACCTCAATAGGCAATGTAATAGAACCAATTGCAGGAGAAGAAAATGCATCAAATAATTTCACAATCACATCTGTTTTGTCATATATCACTTGATTCAATTGCAAAGTAAAAAGGAATTCTTCAGTAATAACATTAATCATGCACAAAGGATCAATAAGCACTCCACGGCAAGGTGTATTCTTAACTTTTGCAACTATGTATAAAGGACCATCAGGTGCCCTAATGGTTTCACTGGAATCAAATGTGATGGAAGATTCTTTAGGGACTTCTTGCTGCTCTACAAAGTTAATCACATTCGGAGTCATAGACACAAGACCATCAGATGAGAGAGAGGAATCATTAGCCTCAATTGCATTAGAGGTATGAGAAGGTAATGGATCAGTGAAAATCTGAAGATTTTGGTTAGGAGGAGCTACAGATGTGTTGCCTTTATCATTCACTCCAGAAACAGAGATAGTATTGTTATCAATCAAATCTTGAATTTTACCCTTTAAATAAAAACATTTTTCAGTATCATGCCCAGGCTGACGGTGAAATTGACAAAAAGATTTGTTATCAAAATAAGGTGAAGTAATCTTTGCAGGATCAATTTGTCTTATAGGAGGAAGAGTAAGTACATTTTGTTCCAATAACTTATTCATAATACTATGCAATGATTCATTCAAAGGAGTATACTTTCTTTCTTTCTTGAAAAATTTAGAAATAGGAGGCACACCTGATGCTGCATTCACATTGTTGTTGATGATGTTTTCATTGAATTTGATGAAATCTCTGTTCGGTTTAAACTTCCCAAATGGTTGTTGACTGCTATCACCCTTATCACTCGGAGCCATAGAATGTGATTGTTCCATTTGACTCACAGTCAGTTGATAATTGTGAAGAGTCACACACAACTGTTGGAAAGAAGTAAACTCAGAAAATAGAAGTTTGTCTCGAATATCCTTTTGTAAATTAGAAATAAAGATTCTTTGAATATCATTGTTAGGCACTAGAAAAGAAATTTGAGCATACAAATGCTTATATCTACCAATGAAATCAGTCACTTTTTCTTTAACACCTTGTTTACAATGCATTAAATCAATCAAAGTAACTTTAGGACTTATATTGTTTTGAAATTGTTGAATGAAAGCATTTGCAAGTTGTTCGAAAGAAGTAATAGAATAGGAAGGCAACGAGCAATACCATTGTAGGGCTTTGTCTCTTAATGTTCTAGTAAGCAGTTTTGCAAGCAACCTTTGGTCATAAGCAAAATCGGTACATATTGTTTGAAAAGTCTTAACATGTGTTAGAGGATCTCCTTTACCATTATAAAGCTCCAAATGCGGGATTTCAACATGTTTAGGAGGGATAGCTCGAACAATGTCAAGAGAAAGTGGGCTCGCAACGTCAAATGTGGGCACACTAAACTTAGATTGATTCATAGAGGCAATTTGTTGCTGTAAAGAAGAGACGGTTTGTGCTAGATTGTTAATGGTCACTTCAGTCGAAGAATTCATATTGGATGTGTTAGATTGAGATGGAGGTGTTATGTTATTGAAAGAAGGTAAAGAGTAAGGTGGTGGGACTCTATGATAATTAGTCATAGGAGATGATTGGGTAGGAGGAACACTACAAGGAGGAATGGAATGGTTGAATGAATTTCCCCCTTGCGTCATGTTCATTTGTGGAGATGTAATAGGGACACTCATTGAAGGAATGTATGAAGAAGTCGGATTGAATGAAGGAAGAGGGTTAATTGAAGAAGAAGGGTTGCCCCCATGACTGGTGATCATAGGAGGAATGTCTTGTGTAGAAGTAGCCATTATGTTTGATGTAAAAGTAGGTATGCTAGCAATAGAAGTTGTTAAAGGAATAGAATGATTGACTTGAGTAGGAGGTTGTGTATAACCCAAATTTTCAGCACAACTCTTCATAGGCATCACATTCGAATCCACAATGTGTGCAATACCACGCAAAATATCAATTCCATTCTTATCACTTTGAAGCATACGTTTTAGACCCTCAATTAAAGGAAGAGCTTGACTATCAGGGTATTCTTGAGACATCCATTGTCGAAAATCGTCAAATTGGTTATCCAATTTCGAAAGTTGTTCTTCAGAAACCTCATGGAGAGCTTCTTCATTATTAGGAGGATTAGAGGAATTACCCATGTCCTCGTTAAAAAGGCTATTCAAATTAGGTTCCATCTCCTCAGCAGTTAAACCTCGGAAAGACTTAATTCTACGGCCTCGTCTAACAGGAATAGTGTAAGTAGGGCTTATTGTTGTAAAACTCATGCACTAGAAAGAGAGAGAAGATTTTGAATTTAGAGGTAGCAATTTTTCAGTAAAATCAGCCAATCTTCTGGATTTAAGCTGTTAAATGCAATCACAACAGTCTCCCGAAATTTCGGAAAAAATGTCCAGAGCAATGCAAATTTTGAAATTTCAAAAGTTGACTCAATTTCACGCAAAATTCAATTTTGAAAGCGGAAATCAAAGTTGTTGTAATTAAGCACTTAATTTCAAAAGTCACAAAATGCAAGAATTTGAATAAAGCACTGAAATTTTTAATGAATGATAACACACTTTTCAGATTTAGGACAGTAAGAACACAATTTTGACACAAAATTTCAATTTCAATGATTTTTAAATGTTTAGAAGCCTTAATCCAAGCAATCACAAGACCAACTTTGACTGTAATTTTGAAGGTGTTATAATTGATAAAATCAGCCAAAATTCTGAATTTTAGCAGAAAAACACAGTAAGATCTCGCTCCCGAAATTTCGGAAAAAATGTTGGGGACGATGGCGCTCGGCGCCACGGTCCTCGCAACTTTTTTCCAAATTTTCAGGGATGAAAGATATTGTGATTTTATTGCGGAATCCAAAGTTACAGCTGATTTGGAGATGTTTTGATCGGTCAAATTGTCAGACAAAGGTTGAATCAAGAGGGTTTCAAAAATTAGGGTTTCGACACTTAACCACTTAATTTTTAGAATTAAAGCACAAATATGAATTGAAAATTTGTAATAGAAGGGCAGATTTGAAACATGCATTAACATTTAGACATTTCGCAAGTTCAATTACTAAAAAGAAAATTTAGGGTTTTTATGCAATTAACCTCTAAAATTTTGCAAAAGATCAAACATGGAAATGTAATCAATTTTTTCAGATCTAAGCATGAAAAATCAGAAAGGATGTTCACGTCGGGTTCACCAAAATGTAAAGAGGAAAATCACGATCGAACCCTAGTTGTTCTCCCCTCTTCCAACTCCGAGGAGAGAGAAGGGAGGTTCGCTAGGATTCGATGGTTTTCACTTAGGGGAGAGACTTTACATTCAAAAGAGGGGTTGAAACTCACAAGATCCAATCCCACGCAATGCAAGATTGGATGCTAAATGTGTTTCAAGGGTTAAGACAGCAAGGCTACCCTCTTTTGTAAAGAATGTTAATAGGAGAATTAAGCTAAGCATGCATAGAAAGTGATAAAGATTCGCTTATAAACTGAGATAGGAATACAGTATGAAGCTGCGGACCTGGAATTAGCAGTAAAATGTCGATACGGCACTGTCCTGCAAATTTGAGCAAAAGTTGTTGGGACGATGGCGCCCGGCGCCACGGTCCTCCGAAAAATCCGTGAAACGAAGGGGGATCTGTTCGTCTCTGCACAAGGATTCCAGATCTTCAATTTCAGCCGCGTACCTGCAACCTACACACAGAAAAGCGAAGACGATTGGGGGGTTAGGGACTAGGGGTTTGCCTTTAGGTCAAACCCCAGTTTTGGAATTAACCAAGAAATGAGCAAGTGCTGTAAATGTAAATGTATGTAAAACAAGTACTAATACCTTGTTCTAAGGATGTTTGTATCCTTATGTGCGAAGGTATAGATGTTGTATGTTGTATGTTGTAGCATGTAGTATGTGATCTCCTCTTCAATGGTTGAATCCTTGTCTTGAATGCAACACTTAGCCTTGAATGGAGACTTGAAATGATCAATTGCTTGAAGGAATGCTTGAATGCTTGAATGCTTGAGTGCTTGAGTATAGTTTCCACGCTTTTACATATATCCTCTTCATCATCCCAAATGAGAGAGAAAAATGTAGTTTATATACTTGTCATTTAGGGCTGATAGACTGATTTTCCCGACCTTAGGCCGACCAGGAAAGTTAATTTCCAAATTGCAAACAAAAAGACCCGAGACCCCTTAGGAGACCGGGCCCAAAATAGGACCCAGGGACCAGGGCGCTGGGCGCCATGGTCCTGGGGACCAGGGCGCTGGGCGCCATGGTCCTGGGGACCAGGGCACTGGGTGCTCTGGTCCCACCTCCCGGGACAGCAGGGTGCAAGGAGGTTCAGGCCAGGGTGCTTGAAAAATGCAGTTTTCAGTGTCGTGAGCAAGTTTCAGGGTCTCCATTCAGGTTGCGTGTTACGTCGCCATCGTGAAGACCGAAATGTAGTCGAAATTGCAAGTGTCACAATTTTAGGACGCTACAATTTATTTAATTTAGGAAATGGATAATTTAAATAAATAAATGTATTTATTTAAATGAGAAATAAGGCTAGAAGAGGATAAATAAATAAATTAAATAAATAAAGATTTATTTAATTAATAGAAGAATTAGGCTAAGATAATTAAATAAATAAAAATATTTATTTAATTAGACATGACAATTTTAGGTGTCTACTATAGACACCTAAAATTGTCATGTCTAATTAAATAAATATTTTATTTATTTAATTATCTAAGCCTAATTGTTCTATTAATTAAATAAATCCTTATTTATTTATTTAATTCATTTATCCTCTTCTAGCCTTATTTCTCATTTAAATAAATACATTTATTTATTTAAATTATCCTTTTCCTAAATTAAATAAATATTTTATTTATTTAATTATCCTATTTCTTCTATTAATTAAATAAATCTTTATTTATTTAATTAATTCATTATCTTTTTCTACACATGACACATGTCATTCATCTCTTAATTCCTACACTACCTACCTCTTTCATTATTTTACTATTTCTTCTACCTACCCTCTAATCCTAGCCGACCTCTCTTTTTACACCTCTCAATCTTAACCCTCCATTTTATATTGTGTCTTCTATTTAAGGAGATGCTTCCTTCATTGTCAAACCCTAATGACTAATCTTGAAAGCTTGGCTACACTACGATCCTACATGCAACCACATTCCGTTCTTTGTTGAGCTCTTGTGCATATAAAAATCTGAGAGCAAATATATCAAGCAAGATCAATGGAGATAGGAAGAATGGAGATCAAAACCCTATTGGGCATGTGATGGTATAATCTTTGTGATTTTGAGTTATTTGCATTGTCTTAGGTAATCTTCATATGTTATGGTGGATCTTTGTTGATTGTTAGGCTAGGGTTTAGTGGTTGGATTCATTTAGCCTTTCAATATTGTTATTATTGTTATCCATTTTCACCATACACATTTTGGCACGCCCGGTGGGACTCTTGTCCCTTTGCATTTAACCTTCTTGTTGCAGATTTTGCATTTTTGAAGTTGCAGATCGGACATTTTTCGACGACATTTTAGGTTTTTCTGCGTCTGCGAACTTTCAGATCGCGTCTCTGAGTTTCAGGAGCATCTGCGGAATCTGTAATCGCGTCTGTGCTTTTGCTAAATTTTATTTTGTAGGTTTCTGAAAGGGGCATCTGTGTTTCCGAAGCGTGTTTGTGTTTCTTCTGATCGCGTCTGTGTCAGAGAGAGGCGTCTGTGTGTTTTGACCGCGTCTATGCATCACAGAACCGTGTCTGTATCATACAGACGCGTCTGTGTCTGGTATAGCAGCGTCTGTGTTTTTACTGTTTCAAAATTTTAAAATTTTCTTTGGTTCAATTTTCGGATTTTGTACTTAGGGTTTCAGATCTAGTTTATTTTTGGACTTATCCTTGCAGATCTAGCTAACTAAGTTTGTGCAGCTTGTTTTGGAGGCAAAAAAATGTTTTTGTTGAAGGCCCCTCTTTCACAAAGTCTTTTGTGTTTATAAAATTTACCTAACTTGTGTGCTTGCAGGAAGGGGTGATCATTTGAAACAACCCAAACTACTAACAAATTTTGTTGCAGGGCCTTAGCTAGGGTTTTGTAATTTTGTTGTGTGCCTTGTTTTCATAGATTAGCAAACACTTCCATTGGTGCACTAAAATTGAATCATTGTCTTTTGTGTCTTGAGCAATAGGCTCTTTTTGTTTAATCTTTAGAGGGTCTGTCTTCCCGTGTGGTCATTAGGACTACTAGTGAGAAGAGAACGACCCAAGTGGTAGCGAGGAAAACCCACCTCATCTAAACCACTATAATCAAATGTATTCATGGTGAAAACTATGAATAACGTGTGCTGATTAGTTCATACCGACACTATGTCTCCCCATAAATCCGTTTGATCAAATTTATTTGATCATTTGTAGGGCGTAACCCCTACCGGCTGGGAGCCTTCTGTATTTACAGAGCTGAAAGTGCCGCATGTATGGCCACACGAGCGGATGCCCTTACTAGCACCTTTTTGTTTTAGAAACCCAAATCCTTCTAGTTGTTGAGGCAGGAGGTCGGACCTCTGGTAGCGGCCCACACACATACGGTTCTTAGTAGAGATACAAAGTTCGCCATGGGGAGTTTTCATGGGGACTGATGCTTGGCTGACCCGAGAAGTGAGTGCCGAGGGTGGAGCCAGTGAGGTCAAACATCTAAGTATCTGCTCTGAATAGCGTAGCCTCGGGGGTAAAACCCTATGTGGGATCAACAACTATTGTCTTGGCCAACCATAAGAATTGTGCTTGTCTTATGTTAAACACTCAAACATTCGAAACCAAACAACAAAACATTGTGTCTTTTGTGTCTTCAAGTGTATGCAAAACATTTTACATCAAACAACACACTTTTGGAATCTAAACACTTGCAAACATTGAGTCCTCATCAACATTGTGTCCTCTTGTCACGAAAAACAGTCAAACAGTCGGATTTGGTCACAACAAAACAACTTCACAGATTGGAAAAATTGCACGAAGTTTACAGAAATGCGTCTGTGTCTGTTTTAACCGCGTCTGGGTAATATAAGCGCGTCTGTGAAGGGCAGAATAGTGTCTGTGTTTTTATCAGCGTCTGTGTCTAACAGAGAAGCGTCTGTGTCTGGTAATCGCGTCTGTGAAGTATATAGAAGCGTCTGTGTCCAGAATTGAAATTTTTTTTACAGTCCAGCAAACAAAGGAAATCAGTTTCGGAATACTTGAGCTTCCTAGGTTGTCTCTTCAAGTTTCATCTAGCATTCAACCTGTTCTAAGGTCTCATACAGTCCATCATTGCTTCACATATCATTTTACATTCATACTTGTCTAAACTTGAGTCAAAAAGGTCACTTGCTTGTCCTCACTATACTCTTTCAACACACTACATACAACTACACTTTGCTAAGTGGTCCCTCATCAAGGTTTCTTACCTTTGGGTCTCATTTGGTCTTACTTAGAGTCAAGGTCAGCTTACCTCATCAAGAGAAATAATCATCTCTTTGGAAGTCACACCTACTCTACTACTTATATACTTGGTCTTACACTTTGGACATTGCAAGTACACCTCAAGATTCATTTACACTCCATACAACTCTTGGTCTTCCATACTCTTTTCATTTTTCATCTAGTCTCTCACATTTAGCTCAAACACCTAGTTCATGGTTGAAACCCGCCATCAAAAATCTAGGAGAATAGCTAAAGAAGCTCAAGAATCTGCAAACATGGGTTCTTATGAGTATGACAATGATTTATTTTTCAATCCTGAGCACACTACATTACCTGACATGGATGTTTATAGAAATAATCCAAATGTGGAAAACGCAGACACTACAAACAACAATGCTACACACAATGACAATGTGGACAACTTTTCAATACAATCAGCAGACATAGAAGAATCCATAATGAATCCTCATTTCAATAGATTGGTTGAAGAGATAATGAGAAGGGATAGACAGTACTTTCTACACATGATGGCACAAAGTGGAGCTAAAATACCCCATGACTTTGACATGTCTCAACTTATGGAAAATCGACCCTCACAACAAACTCACTCTAACATGGATCAAAGGAGACCAAATAGTGGAGGAAATAGAGGACCGAATATGGTACCTGAATCACCTTCAGCTTTGCTTCAAAAACCAGAAATTCCACATACACAAGCTCAAACATATGATACTCACCTTCGAAGACCATTATGGAAGCCTTATGCAGATAGATATGCTCAATCACATGCTCAAGCTATGGATCAATCAAAACAAGTGGATACTCAAAGGCATCCTCAAAATTTGGACATAAGGAAACCTCATGTCAAATTTGGGGGCAACACAATGGAAAATGAAATGCCTATAGAATATGGTATATATGCACAAAATAGATATGGGGTTCCTCAACATGAAGCCATGACAAGTGCTCCCTATATGCCGCATCAATATAGACCTCCATATGGACATGTCTACGATCAATATCATCCATACATGCAACAAGCTCCTTCTCAAATTGGTGTTTCAAACACGGGGTATGCTACAAGAAATAGATCTCCTCCCAAGAGCAATTTGGAGCAACAAATTAGAGATCTACAAAAGAAAATGGAGGACATGAGTATGCCAAAACCAACATACACTATGAGAGACATATGTCCTTATCCCTTTGATAAGAGCATTCCAATGCCTCCATTTCCTGCACACTTTGTGACGCCAAAATTTGACAAGTATAGAGGAAAAGGAGACCCCAAAGCACACATAAGACAATTTTTCACAGCTTGCATTGAGGTAGCGGCAGGAGAAACATATTTGATGAGGTTGTTCCCGCAGAGCTTAGGCGATCAAGCCATGGAATGGTTCTCTCAATTACCTCCTGGTATTAAGTCATGGGGCGACTTAGCAGAGGCATTCATTCAGCATTTCTCCTACAATATTGAGATGGATATCTCAGTCACTACTTTATGCAATACTAAACAAAAGGAAGGAGAATCTTTTGCATCATTTTTACAAAGATGGAGAAATCTAGCTAGCAGATGCTCTTGCGAAATCCCACAGAAACAAATGGTAGAAATGTTCACTCAAAACGTTAACAAGGATATTGGCTATGATCTAAGGAAAGCTTGTTTGTCCACTTTCAAGGATGTTATTGAAAAGGGCTTAGCAACAAAAAAGGTCTTAATTGAACAAGGAGTCATTAAGATATTCAAGGAAAACAAAGAGGACTTTAAAGGAAAAGACAAGCCAAGATTTTGGAATAAGAACAAGAACACAGTCAATGATGGTGTTGTTGATGCCAATACAGTAAGACCCAAGTTCATCTTTTCTGGATCAAGTTCTACAAACAATCAAGTGAACACTCAAACAACTTCTAGAACATGAAGGAAGTACACCCCATTGGGAGAACCACTTGAATCAGTATTCAAAAAGCTTGTAACAAACAAAGTGATCACAGTTCCAGATTTTCCTCCATATGAACCAAAGGTTAAACCAAATTGGTGGAACGATGATGAGTATTGTGAATTTCATAAGAGCAAGGGTCACAAGACAGGTAATTGCCATCGACTGAAGAACATTGTGCAAGATCTCATTGATAGAGGTGATATTGAGATTGAGGGACATTCATCTAATCAAGAACATGAGATGTTTAAGGAACCATTCCCAAAGCATGACAAGGGAAAAGGCAAAGCCACAGATGATCAAGCCAACTATACTAGAGCACCTTATAACTATGAATCAACTATCAATCACATCTCGATGGACAATCATATCTCTACTATCACCATCAAGAACAAAAATCCTGAGAATACTCCTCAGCGACCCAAGATTGTCCTAAGAGGTGTTGGATCTTCTTCTGAGCATACCTCTGAATGTCATGTTACAACCCGTCGAGGTAAGATTACGTTGCCAGGTGCCTCTACTAAAAATACCACTTCTTCATCAACCAAGCCTGAGTATGACCTTATAGAACAGTTAGGGAAGACACCCGCGCTCATCTCCATCCTTGAGCTCTTACGCATATCCCCTACTCATAAGGCTATTCTTGACAAAATCTTGAGAGACACTGCTGTTCCTACTGATCTGAACGTGGACCAGTTTCAAGCCATGGTGGGTTACCTTTCCGTTCCACACTCCCTTACATTCACAGAAGCCGATGATGCCTCCATAAGTCAGCCACATAATGCACCTTTACACGTTGAAGCCTTCATACACAAACATCGAATAAAGCGAGTCCTGATAGATGGAGGAGCTGGTCTAAACATTTGTACATTGAGCACCATTAAACAATTGGGATATTCTGACAAAGCTGTGAATTCTACAAATCAAATCACCATCAAGGCCTATGATGATGAAGAGCGCTCATCCAAAGGCACAGTCATCTTACCTCTAAGAATTGGGCCAGTCACAAAGGATGTGGTTTGTCAGGTCCTAGATCTAGATCTCACATACAACATATTGCTAGGATGTCCTTGGATTCATGAAATGAGGGTAGTCCCATCAACATATCATCAATGCATTAAGTTTCCTCATAATGGAGTTGAGGTAACAGTTAACAGTGATCCTAATCCGTTCATATATTGCAATAACCTGAGATCACATACTGAGACCATCATTCCCATTAATCGTGAGGCTGCTCCTTCTTCGGCATACATTGATCCTGAGTCATTGAAACCTTCGACATCAAAACAAGGTGAACTTAAAGGCAAATTTCAAGACAAAGGCATGGGAGAATACACTTTGAATCAGACCATGTTTTTACGACAAGTCATGAGCTCTCCAAAAGAATATGGAAGGCCACATCCTAACAAGGAAATCTCCATCATGATACTCAAATGGGATCCTACTACCTTTCAAAGATGGGGCGAACTAGAAGAGGAAAATTTATACAAAATGCTTTACAAAGACATTGAAGAGGACACACAAGATCAGATCAATATACCCTGTGAGAACTATGGTAAAGGCTTCAAGATTCTACAAAGATTCGGGTATGATGGAAAAATCCCTCTTGGGTTACGCAAAGAAGGCGTCATGGAGCCCTTACAACCTGAATTGACTGTAAAAAGGGAACACTCAAAGGGACTTGGTTTTTTGACTTCCAAGATCCACACTAAAAGGACAGAAGAGACATCGCAAATCAAAGTTGCCAAAATTCAACAAGAGGATTACTATTCCACAGATTCCAATGAATGGGAATGGGGTTCAGAAAAATCCTCCAGTGACTATGAGCTCACCGAGACATTCAGGGAGCCAGATGAACCCACAGAAGAAGAGGAATTTTATAAAAGGTTTAGAGTTGGTCAAGAACCAACCCATAAGGATCCCGCACAGTCTTCGTTTCAAGGTTCTAGGTCGAAATCACATAGGATGAGGACACCTGTCCCGGAAGGCGCTACTAGTGACGATAATTTGGATTCGCTTGCGATCGAAACTGATGAGGAGAGTGCCATCAATGACCTCGATGATTGCCTTGATATACCCGCATATAACCACATCTTCACTCTTAGCCTTGCAAACTCTGAAAACATTAAAGGCCTTCCCCTTGTCCACCACCAACTCATTGACTGGGATTATGAAGGACCAGCACAATTTGATACATTTCAAAATGACGAAGCTATTATTGACTATCTTGGCATACGAGATGATCTTCCCCCTGGGGACCACAAAGCAGGATACACCATAGAACTCAACAACATGGCATATTTTGGTGAGGGTGTCGGACCTTCCAGTCGCAAAAATGTGAAAATAAGAACAAATCAAGGGTCTTATGGCGAAAACCACACTGTGGCGCTATCTGACTCCAAAAAAGTAAAAAGAAAGGACGTATCTGAGGGTGAAAACCTCTCTGAGGCACCCGAAGATGGAAGGCTCGACATTCTCCCAGCATCATATGAGGAAAAGTCATCCATGTTGGTAGAGGAGACTATCAAGACAAACATTGGTATAGAAGAGGTTCCACACAACATATTCCTGGCTCAATCATTGACAGAGTCTGAAAGGTCAAAATTCATAAGCTTCTTCAAAGAACGACAAATCAACTTTGCATGGTCATACGTTGATATGCCTGGATTAGATCCGGATTTGGTAATGCATCATTTGACAGTCAAACTGGGGGTAAAGCCAGCGAAACAGAAATTAAGGAAAATGCATCCACAAGTGGCATTACTAGGCAAAACAGAGGTGGAGAAATTATTGGATGTCGGATTCATACGCCCAATTGATTATCCCAAATGGATCTCCAATTTAGTACCTGTCAGTAAACCAGATCGCAGCATCATAATATGTACAGATTTCAGAGACATCAACAAAGCTTGTTCGAAAGATGACTTCCCATTACCAAATATCGACTTGATCATTGATCTCACAGCAGGTCACGAAATGTTATCTTTAATGGATGGGTTTTCTGGTTATAATCAAATCAGGATTGCACCCGAGGATCAACATAAAACATCATTCACTTGTCCGTGGGGAACTTTTTGTTGGAATGTCATGCCCTTTGGGCTGAAAAATGCAGGTGCTACATATCAAAGAGCAATGACCACTATCTTTCATGATCTCATGCACATAACCGTGGAAGATTATGTTGATGATCTCTTGGGTAAATCAATAGATAGAGATACACATTTGGACATACTTTCAGTCGTCTTTGATCGGTTGGAAAAATACAAGGTAAGATTAAACCCAAAGAAATGTGTCTTTGGAGTAACCACTGGGAAGCTCCTAGGATTCATTGTGTCTAAAAGAGGAATCAAAGCCGATCCAGCAAAAGTCAAGGCTATCTTGGACATGCCGCCACCCAAAAATATCAGTCAACTTCGATCCTTACAAGGGAGACTCCAGTCTATACGAAGATTCATAACACAACTTGCAGATAAGTGTAATCCTTTCCAGCACCTGCTACATAAAAACATCAAGTTCAAATGGGATGAGAACTGTCAACAAGCTTTTCAGATGCTCAAAGATTATCTCTTGAATCCGCCAGTTTTGATGCCACCAATTCCAGATCAGCCTTTGCTACTATACATATCAGCTACGCCAACAGCACTGGGGGCACTCTTAGCACAACAAGTAGCTGACGGCAAAGAAAAAGTAGTATAATATATCAGTCGCACATTGGTGGGATATGAGCTAAACTACACACCAATTGAGTGTGCATGTCTCGCTGTGGTCTTTGCTTCACAAAAATTACGACATTATATGCTCACTCACAAAACTAAGTTGATTGCAAGAATTGATCCATTAAAATATCTTCTCAACAAAGCTACACTTACTAGGCGACTGGCCAAGTGGGTAATGATCCTGAGTGAATTCGACATCGAGTATGTAGACAGAAAAGCAATAAAAAGACAAGCAATCGCAGATCAATTAGCAGATTCTCCCATGATAGATGATGCTCCTCTAAATTTAGAATTTCCAGATGAATCAATTTTAACAATATCACATGCAAAGCCATGGCAACTATACTTTGACGGCTCATACACACAGCATGGGGCAGGAGCTGGTATTCTCTTTATAACTCCTCAAGGCGATTCTATACCAAAATCATACCGCTTATCATTTCCTTGCACTAACAATATAGCGGAATATGAGGCATTAACAACTGGATTACGAATTGCAGTTCAGTGGAAGATCCAAGAACTTCGTGTTTTTGGGGATTCTCAACTTGTCATCCGTCAAGCAACTGATGATTACCAAACAAAAGATAAAAAATTAATGCCTTACAAACAACTGGTGGAGGATTTAAAACAGCACTTCGCAAAGATAGATTTTGAGCAGATACCAAGAGAGCAAAATCGTGCTGCAGACGCCATGGCTACAATTGCTTCGCTAATTGATCTACCGCAAAATGAGACCTGCTATGAGTTCCTGGTAGACAACCTGTTGATTCCTTCATATGAGATCACTCCTACTGAAATGATATGCGTTGTTGGTCCCAAATCCCAGTTATATGGTTCCATATTCACATATCTTCGTGACAATATCTTACCTCCTGATCTATCCAATAACCAACGCCGCACTTTGATTCGCCAATCCTCTCGATATGTCATTCTAGCTGATATCCTATACCGACGAGGTCTAAATGGCACTCTTCTTAGATGTTTAGAAAGCGACGAAGCTCAAATTGCGTACGTGAAGTGCATGAAGGGATATGTGGTCCGCATGCTAGTGGTCCTACCTTGGCCAAGAAACTCATCAGGACTGGATATTACTGGCCCACTATGGAAAAAGACTCATATCAGTTTGTCAAGAAATGCAAGCAATGTCAAATTCATGGAGACCTCATACATGCACCAGCACAAAAACTACAACCACTTGCGTCTCCTTGGCCCTTTTGTCAGTGGGGACTCGATCTCATAGGCAAGATTCACCCTCCTTCTTCCAATGGTCATAAATTCATTATCACAGCCACAAAGTATTTCACAAAGTGGATTGAAGCCGTGCCTCTCACACAAGTCACTGGGAAACAAATTGCTACTTTCATCCTTAACTATATCATTTGCCGATATGGTATTCCCAATTCCATTATCACTGATAACGGGCGTCCCTTCAAAAATCAGGATGTTCGTGAACTCTGTTACCGCTTCCATATTTCCCATCGTTTCTCCACACCATATTACCGCCAAGGTAATGGCCAAGCTAAGGCATCTAATAAAAAAATTCTTAAAATCCTCAAAAAGACAGTCGATGACGCTAGCCGTAACTGGCATATCCAACTCAATTCTGCACTTTGGGCCTATCGCACAAGTGTCTGCACACCTACAAGAGCTACACCCTACTCACTTGTCTACGGCGCTGAAGCCATCTTGCCTATTGAGGTTGAGTTACCTTCTTTACGGGTCTCTTTGTGAAACATCATCAATGATGAAGATTACAGGGTCTCTCGCTTACAAGAACTAGAACTGCTGGAAGAATAGAGACAAACTACTTTTAATCATCTCAAGGCTTACCAACAACGAATGAGTTGCAGCTACAATCACAAAGTCAAGCCTCGCACATTTGAGGTAGGTGACTTGGTCCTCAGAGAAAATCCTAAAAATCAGCAAGACAGAGAGAAGAAGGGCAAGTCCGAACCAAACTGGCTTGGTCCTTACATTATCACAAAAGCCTATGGATCTGGGGCATATCAGCTCTCAACTACAGAAGGTGAACCTTTGGAGGATCCTATCAACAGCATGCACCTTCGCAGGTTCTACACATAGCTCTTCAGAGTATCCTAATTCAAAAATACAAACAAAATTAAAAAACAAAAAAATCGTTACTTGGTGAAAACCTGGCAAACAGGCGCCTTGTGACACAAAAAAAATTGAAAAATCGAAAAAAGTAAAGAGAAATAATTTCATCCAATGGTGAAAACCACTTCGGTGGTGCCCTAGGCAAGTACCATGGTGAAAACTAGGTCACCAGCGCCATGCATAGTGACTTTGCTCCTCCCTCCTTCAGGATTCACTTTCATCACTTCACATTGCACACACTCACAACCTATTCACTCACAATAAACTTACTCATTCCCATCATGGCTTGTTATTGATCTACCCAAGATTGGTTAGCCATTCATAATAAACCCCCCTTTTTTTTCACTCCTTTTCCATCCATAATAAATCAAATCCTATTTGTGGCTAAGGCAATTCCTACGTCTAGTGATGGGTGTGGAACTGAGAATATCACATGTTTCGAGGAGTACAATTTCTTCCAGCTTTCTTCAGTCTATTCGTGCACAATACGCAATAAAGCAACATTTGCATCACAGATCCACAATAAAGTTTCATCTTCTCCACAATAAAGTATCAGCTTCATGGATTCAGTCAGTTTCAGATGAGACACAGCAGCAACAATGGGCTTCAACAAAATCAAATCTTTCAACAGACTTAGACAACATATGGTTCAGTGCTATCTATCCTTTTTGTGAAGGTAAACATTGTAACCATAATCAAATATGACTTATACAAGTGACAAGAGACACTAAACTTGAGGACTACAGTGGATGTTGGTGTCGAGTCTTGGTTTTCTTTTGATTTTATTTTTTTGGTGACATGTCTTTTAGCTTTTTCTAGGATGTCTCTGACTAGAGATTCTATCTCCAGGATGTCTTTGACTAGAAAGGCGAGGATGGGGTATCGTCACCTATTTTGTTTGCTGTCTGTGGATTGTCTCTTAGTAATGCTATGACTTGTCCAAGGATATGAGGACACTGTGAGTCTAGTATGAACTGGGGCATTCCTTGTTTGTGACTGTCTTATCTCCATGCAAACGGGTACAATGACTTTCTAGGTCGAACATATGCCTCGATTGTCATAACCTACTTGCCATAATAAATCTCAATGATGATAACACACAAGAAGCTCTTTCACATTCATATCTTCTATCTTCCATCCCTCTTTCTTGATTGACTTCCATCATCCTTCTCGAGTCCACGTAGCCCGTTATCACATGATTGAGTATAATGACACACCAAAAACATTTGCATTTCATATAGTTGCACCTGCATTACCACATATAAGCATTTCAGACATACATGTAAATATCACAATTGCATCACATCCTGCACACAACACCTATTAGCACAATTTACATTTGCATCTTTCATATTCATCTGCATTACATACATTCACATTTGCATCATGCATACACATATAAAACATAAAAGAACAAAAATATATACTGCATTACATCATATAGATATTTGCATCTATATCATAAGCATTACATAAGAACATCTCATCACATAAGTACACATGCATATAGCTGCCGCAAAAATGAATCATCTCTCATATATAATCAAATGTGTCATGATACAATGATGTCAAAAATCATATGGCTACAAAATCACCCGCAGGTGTCTACAATACAAAAATGGTACAAATACTGATACAAAGGGAGCCTTCTATGGCTATGATGAACTCCCTCCCTCGGAGCCGCCTGGCCTCGATGGAGTCTGAGCTCTAGAAGGACCCACTCCAGGATCACCCTGCCTATCTGGTGGTGGTGGAGGACCCATGACCCCACCACTCGATGCTTGTCTCCTCCGGCTCCCTCCCGTAGCTGTCGTTGTCCGCGATGGTCTATGGAAGCTCCTTGCCCGCTGATCTGCTGGCACGACACCATAATACAGGTCCCTCCAGTAGGCAATCTCCTCTCCGGCTCGCAAGACATATGCATAGCCTGTTCCTGCGTCCTCCACCGCCTATCTCCCTACCCTCAGCGCTGTCTCAGCCTCAGTATAGTGCTGGATAGCCTGATCCCTCTCCCACTCAGTATCCCTGAGCCTGGTCCTGAGTCGGTCCCTCTCCCGCTCCAGATCTTGGATCTCATCTTCCTGGCCCTGGCAGATCTCCCTGAGCTCAATCAGCTCATCCTCCTCTAGATCCCCACCCTCTGCCTCTACCTGTGGCTCTCCCTCTACGGGTGCCTGCTCCTGTACCTGCCCCTGTGCATGTCCCTGTACCTGAACCGGTGCCTGAACGGGTACCTGTCTCTATACATGCCTAGGAACCTGTCCCTATCTCTGTCCCTGTGCCTATACTGGCACCTGTCCCTGTACCTATCCCTGTCTCGGTCCCTGTGCTCTAGGACCCTGTGCTGCTGGTACCTGCAGGGGCAATCCACCGCGACCCCTCACCACCTGGGTCTGTCCCTCCTGTCCCCCCTCCCTCCGAGGTGCCACCCTCCTCTCCCCCACTACTCCCCTCCGCCTCCGTCGGCCTTTGCCTCCATCACCACCACCATCATCATCATCATCTCCTCCTACCTCTCCCTCCAGCAGCTCTCCTGGATCTGTCAACCGTGGGAACGGATGCTCTGCCCAATATGCCGAGTACTCTGCATCCATACTTGCATCCTCAATCTCCAGTCACATATCCCAGGGTAGGGGCACCATCTCTGCTAGCTATGTAACTGCCTGATCATATGACAACAGTGGTCCAAACTGCGCCTGATCCCTGACTGTACGGGCATACATACCCGAGCCTCGTGGCATCCTCTGGATCCTGCCATACTGTCTGCATACTCGGTCCACTAGCTGCCTCTCCAATATATAGGGCATCTGCCCAATCAAATATCTGCTCTGGAAGGTGAAAGGCAGCTCCACTGCATCATCCTCCCACTCCTCGCATCCCAGATACGGTCTCCAGATGACTGTGTCAATATCATCTATCACTCGCCGCCAGTGCTCTAGCCTGCCAATCTGAGGCTGTGAAGTGATCATGTCATACAGATGCACAAAACTCCACCCATGACCTCTACCCCTAAAGTGTATCGACCGTGTGATAGGCAGATGCTCGTATGCCCACACTTGCAGAAGTGTCACTCCGCAACCCAGTCCCACTGATCCATGGTATACGAACTGGTGCAGCTCATAATATAGGTGTGCCAATACACATGGACCCCATGCATATCTGGTGTGATGTGTAACCAATGTCTCCAGTGCTCCTCCCCAGCCCACTGCCAACCCTCGTATCGCTCTGTTCAGACATAGGAACCCACTGATGGCTCCTCCAATCACCGCTGGCAAAGCTAACCCTGTCGTAGTCATGGTATCCCATGCCACATGCCCTGCTCTCATCTCTAGCCCGGGATCCTGGAACACCCATCTCAAAGCCTCTCTGTCTCCATCTTGGTCATAGGGGATCAGATCTCCATCGATCGGTATGTGTAGAATCCTATAAACATCCTCAAGGGTGACTATCATCTCCCCCATCGGCAAATGAAATGTACATGTCTCGGAGTGCCATCTCTCTACCAGTGCAGTCAGCAAACCCATGTTTGCCCGAAACTCAGGCACATATAATACGTGTCTCAAACCCATCTCCTTGATGGCAGCTCTATCCTGAAATGACAACTCCGGTCGCAACCTCTGTGTGGACGGGAATCTCTCCTGTGACTCTAGCATAGGCAAATACTCCTGCAGTCAAACAATCAATCATGTCAGTCATCATGGCATTCACTGTTTATCACAAAATGCTACTTGCTATCTAAATGCATATGGTTATCTATCCTAGTGACACTCACTATTCATCACAAAGTGTTGCTATCTATCCTAGTAGTGCTCCCTGTTCATCACAAAGTACTACGTGTGTGACATTCCCTGTTCATCACAAAGTGTTACTCACATTTTGCACTCCCTGTTCATCACAAAGTGCAGCTCATACTTTGGGTACTCTCTGTTCATCACAAAGTACTCTATCTCGGTGCTCCCTGTTCATCACAAAGTGCCTCGATCTATCCTAGTCTTCCTAGAGGACTTGCTTGAGTGTATCCTCTCAGCAGCTTATCCAATCGACAGCGTATGTTCATCACAGAACTGCTGATTTGACCTAGAAGACCAAAACCTTGCATTTTCGAACACACATGCGTTTCTAACTCACAAACGTGTCTCTTGACTACACAAGTGCACCTACAAAACACAGACGTGCCTTCTGGACATAAACGTGCTTAAATTTAACACAAACGCGACTTTGGCACACAAACGCCCCTACAGGACGTAGACGCGCCTGCATCAAGCACAAACATGGTTCCAGACACATACGCGCCTGGCACTGACACAGACGCGCCTGGCGGACACAGACGCGTCTGGCACCGACACAGACGCGATTGCATGTTTTTGCACTTTTTTTGTGCCCTATTCCTAAGCGCATTTATTGCTACCTAGCATGCATTAATGACAAAAATTGAATGCGTCAAAGTATGAGGAGGTTTGGTGGTACTTACCGGCTCTCCTGCATCTGCTGGTCTCTGAAATCGGCGAACGCGGTCGAATCTGTGTACGAAAGCCGTCGCTGCTGACTGCTGCTGCTCTTTTCTCGCTCTGCACTGTGATCTCGTGAGGGTGTAGATGACAATGAGGATGTAGTTTCCCCCGTGGTCTATCTTATAGCCTACCCTAGCCCTCGCCTTCATTTCCCGAGTCAGTATTCTTCATCCTGTGACTCTGTCACTTTATTCGGTCAATCCATTCTAGCCTTTCTTTCTTATCGAGAGATTGTCTGCAATCTTTTCAAACTTTTTCATCCAATCTCTCGAGGGGGCATATTATTCCCATCTTGGGGCAACTCTGTATCAGTTCATCTTATTTTCTTTGAAACAACGTGACAAGCCGCATTGTCTCAAAGAGGGGCAAAATGTAGACACCTAAAATTGTCATGTCTAATTAAATAAATATTTTATTTATTTAATTATCTAAGCCTAATTCTTCTATTAATTAAATAAATCCTTATTTATTTAATTAATTCATTTATCCTCTTCTAGCCTTATTTCTCATTTAAATAAATACACTTATTTATTTAAATTATCCTTTTCCTAAATTAAATAAATATTTTATTTATTTAATTATCCTATTTCTTCTATTAATTAAATAAATCTTTATTTATTTAATTAATTCATTATCTTTTTCTACACATGACACATGTCATTCATCTCTTAATTCCTACACTACCTACCTCTTTCATTATTTTACTATTTCTTCTACCTACCCTCTAATCCTAGCCGACCTCTCTTTTTACACCTCTCAATCTTAACCCTCCATTTTATATTGTGTCTTCTATTTAAGGAGATGCTTCCTTCATTGTCAAACCCTAATGACTAATCTTGAAAGCTTGGCTACACTACGATCCTACATGCAACCACATTCCGTTCTTTGTTGAGCTCTTGTGCATATAAAAATCTGAGAGCAAATATATCAAGCAAGATCAATGGAGATAGGAAGAATGGAGATCAAAACCCTATTGGACATGTGATGGTATAATCTTTGTGATTTTGAGTTATTTGCATTGTCTTAGGTAATCTTCATATGTTATGGTGGATCTTTGTTGATTGTTAGGCTAGGGTTTAGTGGTTGGATTCATTTAGCCTTTCAATATTGTTATTATTGTTATCCATTTTCACCATACACATCTACATTTTGCCCCTCTTTGAGACAATGTAGCTTGTTGCATTGTTTCAAAGAAGATAATATGAACTGATACAAAGTTGCCCCAAGATGGGAATGATATGCCCCCTCGAGAGATTGGATGAAAATATTTGAAAAGATCGCAGACAATCTCTCGATAAGAAAGAAAGGCTAGAAAGGACTAACAAGATAGAGTGACAGAGTCACGGGAGAAAGAAGACTGACTTGGGAAATGAGGGCTAGGACTAGGGCTAGGGTAGTCTATAAATAGACCACGAGGGGAAAACATCCTCATTGTCATCCACACATCCAAGAGATCAGAGTGCAGAGCGAGATAGAGCAGCAACAGTCAGCAGCGATGGCTTTGTTTCACAGATTTGATTATGTTCACCGATTTAAGAGGCCAGCAGAGGCAGGAGAGTCAGTAAGTACCACAAAACCTCCTTGTACTTTGTTGTAATAAATGTTGTCATAAATGCATGTCAAGTAGAGTAATATGTCTTCAAGGTTGAATTGACAGTTTTGTGATAAACATACGCTGTCGATTGGATAAGCTGCTGAGAGGATACACTCAAGAAGGTCCTCTAGGGAAGACCAGGATAGCAGATAGGGCTAGGATTGACAATTCTGTGATAGAACATACGTTGCCAATTAGGAAACTACTCAAGAGGATTCACTCAAGTAGAGGCCCTAGGATAGGATAGATCAAGGCACTTTGTGATGAACAGTGAGTACCAAGACATAATACTTTGTGATGAACAGGGAGTACTAATATGAGCAGCACTTTGTGATGAACAGGGATTGCAAAAACACGTAGTACTTTGTGATGAACATGAAGTACCACTAAGATCAATAACAACACTTTGTGATGAACAGTGAATGTCACTAGAATAGAAGCAACACTTTGTGATGAACAGTGAGTGTTACTGGGATAGAGTACCATATGCACTTAGATACAAAAGTAGCATTTTGTGATAAACAGTGAATGCCACTATGACTGACATGATTGATTTGCTTGACTATAGGATTATTTGCCTATGCTAGAGTCGCGAGAGAGATTCCTGTCGACTTATAGGTTGCGACTAGAGTTGACATTCAAGGATAGAGCTACCATTGAGGGTATGGGTTGCGACATATTATGTATGTGCTTGAGTTTTGGGCGAACATGGGGTTGCTGACTGCATTGGTTGAGAGATGGCACTTAGAGACTTATACGTTTCATTTATCGATGGGTGAGATGACAGTCACCTTAGAAGATGTTTATAAGATTCTGCAAATACCGATCAATGGGGAGTTAATTCCCTATGATCGAGACGGAGACAGGGAGGCCCTGAGATGAGTGTTTCAGGATCCAGGCCTAGAGATGAGAGCTAGACACGTGGCATGGGACATGATGACATCAACAAGACTGGCACTACCAGCGGTGCTAGGAGGAGTGATCAGTGGGTTCTTGTGTCCAGACAGGGTGACACGAGGGTTGGCTGTGGGCTGGGGGAGCACCTTGGAGACACTGGTTACATAGCACACCAGATATGCCCAGGGACTGTGTGAGCTAGCACACTTGTATTATGAGCTGCATCAGTTTGTGTATCATGGATCCGTAGGATTGGGCTGCGGAGTTACATTGTTGTAGGTATGGGCCTATGAGCATCTGCTGGTTACCTGATCGATACACTTTAGGGGTAGGGGTCATGAATGTAGTTTTGTGAATTTATATGATATGATTACATCACAGCCATGGATTGTCAAGTTGGATCATTGGTGTCGAGTCCTGGATGAGATCGACGCTGTGATATGGAGGCTGTACCTTGGGTGTGAGCAGTGGGAGGATGATGCAGTGGATCTACCTTATACCTTCTGGAGTAGATATCTAATTGGGTGGACGCCCTATGTATTGGAGAGACAGCTGGTTGACAGGGTATGCAGGCAGTTTGGCCGTATTCAACAGATGCCACGGGGTTCCGGGATGTATGCTCGGACAGTCAGGGATCAGGCACACTTTGGGCCATTGTTGTCGTATGATCAGGCTGTGATGCAGCTAGTGGAGATGGTTCCCTTGCCGTGGGATATGTGGCCAGATATTGAGGATGTAGGCATGGATGCAGAGTATACTGCATATTGGGCTGAGCATCCATTCCCACGACTGACAGACCTAGGGGAGGCAATAGATGGAGATGGTGGAGGGGATGGAGATGATGATGGAGATGGTGGAGGTAGAGGCTGACAGAGGAGGCGGGGTGTAGTTGGAGAGAGGAGGGTGGCTCCATAGAGAGAGGGTGGGGATGAGAAACAGGCTCGGGTGGTTAGGGGTCACGGTGGATTGCCATTATAGGTGCCAGCAACACAAGGTCCTAGACAGGTGCAGGGACAGGGGCAAAGGAAGGTACAGGTATAGGCACAGGCACCAATATAGGGGGAGCCACAGGAAGAGGCACAGGGGGCCGAGGAGGAGGAGGATGAGCTGCTTGAGCTAAGCGAGATCTTCCAGGGATAGGCAGATGAGATTCAGGACTTGGAGAGGGAGACAACTAGGCTCAAGAGGCGACTGAGGGAGATAGAGCATGAGAGGGATCAGGCTATCCAGTGCTATACTAAGGTTGAGATAGTGTTGAGGGTTGGGAGGTAGGTGACAAAGGATATAGGGGTTGGATATGCCTATGTTCTATAGGTGGGGGAGGAGATAGGTTACTGGAGAGACCTATATTATGGGGTAGTGCCACCAGAGCAGCGGGCGAGGAGCTTTCGTAGACCATCGTGGACAATGATAGCTATGGGAGGGAGCCAAAGGAGACAGGCATCCAACGATGGGGTTATGGGTCCTCCACCACCACTAGATAGAGGGGACATGAGGGGTGATCCTAGGGCGGGTCCTTCTAGGGCTCAGACTCCATCGAGGCCAGGTGGCTCCAAGGGAGGGAGTTCATCATAGCCTTAGAGGGCTCCCTATGTATCCGTGTTTTGTACCATTTTGTATTATGATGTAGACACCTTCGGGTGATTGTAGCCATATGATTTTGACATCATTGTATCATGAAACTTTATATATATATATATGAGATGATTCATCTTTGCGGCAACTATATGCATGTGTACCTATGTGATGAGATGTTTCATGATGTATGTTTCTATGTGATGCTTATAATAGGGATGCAAATATGTATATGAGGAAATGCAATATTTTTGTTCTTTTATGTTTTATATGTTATGCCAATGCAAATGTGAATGTATGAAATGCAAATGAATATGATAATGCAAATGATTATTTACATGATGAAAATGTAAAATGTGCTAATATGTGTTGTGTGCAGGATGTGATGCAATTGTGATACTTATATGTATGTATGAAATGCTTAATATGTGGCAATGCAGGTGCAACTACATGAAATGCAAATTTTTTTAGCGTGTCATTATACTCAGTCATGTGATAGTAGGCTACACGGACTCAAGAAGGATGATGGAAGTTAATCAAGAAAGGGGGGATGGAAGATAGAAGATACGGAAGTGAAAAGAGCTTCTTGTGCATTATCATCATTGAGCTTTATTATGGCAAGTAGGTTATGACAATCGAGGAATGTATTCGACCCAGAAAGTCATTGCACCCGTTTGCATGGAGATAAGATAGTTGCAAACAAGGAATGCCCCAGTTCATACTTGACTCTCAGTGTCCTCATATCCTTGGACAAGTCATAGCATTACTAAGAGACAATCTGCAGACAATAAAAGAAAATAGGTGACGATACACCATCCTCGCCTTTCTAGTCAAAGACATCTTGGAAAAGCTAAAAGACATGTCACAAAAAGATAAAAATCAAAATAAAACCAAGACTCGACACCAACATTCACTGTAGTCCTCTAGTTTAGTGTCTCTTGTCACTTGTATAAGTTTATTTGATTGTGGTCACAATGTTTACTTTCACAAAAAGGATAGATAGCACTGAACCATAATGTTGTTTGAGTCTGTTGAAAGATTTGATTTGTTGAAGTCCATTGTTGCTGTTGTGTCTCATCCGAAATTGACTGAATCCATGAAACTGATACTTTATTGTGAAGAAGATGAAACTTTATTGCAGATTATGATGTAGATGTTGCTTTATTGCAGATTTTGCACGGATAGACTGAAGAAAAAGTGGAAGAAACTGTACTCCTCGAAACATGTGATGCTCTCAGTTCCACACCCATCACTAGACGTAGGATTTGCCTTAGCCACAGATAGGAGCTGATTTATTATGGATGGAGAAAAATGAAAAGGGAGGTTTATTATGAATGGCCAACCAATCTTGGGTAAATCAATGACAAGCCATGATGGGAATGTGTAAAGTTTATTACGAATGAATAGGTCGCGAGTGTGTGCAAAGTGAAGGATGAAATGGAATCCTGAAGGATGGAGGAGAAATGTCTCTACACATGGTGCTGGTGACCTAGTTTTCACCATGGTACTTGCCTAGGGTGCCACCGAAGTGGTTTTCACCGTTGGACGAAATGCTTTTTCTTTACTTTTTTTTATTTTTTTATTTTTTTGTTGTCACAAGGCGCCTGTTTGCCAGGTTTTCACCAAGTAACAATTTTTTTGTTTTATGATTTTTTTGTATTTTGAATTAGGATACTCCAAAGAGCTATGTGTAAAACCTGCGAAGGTGCATGCTATTGATAGGATCCTCTAAATGTCCACCCTCTGTGGTTGAGCGCTGATATGCCCCAGATCCATATGCTGCTGTAATGATGTAAGGACCAAGCCAGTTTGGTTCAAACTTGCCCTTCTTCTCTCTATCTTGCTGATTTTTGGGGTTTTCTTTGAGAACCAAATCAGCTACCACAAATGTGCGAGGATTGACTTTGTGATTGTAGCTGCGAATCATTCATTGTTGATATGCCTTGAGATGATTAAAAGCATTTTGTCTTCGTTCATCCAATAGTTCAGGTTCTTGTAAGCGAGAGACCCTATAGTCTTCATCACTGATAATGTTTTCCAAAGAGACTCATAAAGAGGGTACCTCGACCTCAATAGGCAAGATAGCTTCAACACCATAGACAAGTGAATAGGGTGTAGCTCTTGTAGGTGTGCGGATGCTTGTGCAGTAGGCCCAAAGTGCAGGATTAAGTTGGATATGCCAATTACGGCCAACGTCGTCGACTGTCTTTTTTAAGATTTTAAGGATTGTTTTATTAGATGCCTCAGCTTGACCATTACCTTGGGGGTAATATGGTGTGGAGAAACGATGGGAAATATGGAAGTGGTCACAGAGTTCACGAACATCCTAATTTTTTGAAGGGATGCCCGTTATCGGTGATAATGGAAACAGGAATATCGTATCAACAAATGATATAGTTGAGAATGAATGTAGCAATTTGTTTTCCAGTGACTTGCATGAGAGGCACGACTTCGATCCATTTTGTGAAATACTCTGTGGCAGTGATAATGAATTTATGACCGTTGGAGGATGGAGGGTGAATCTTGCCTATGAGATCGAGTCCCCATTGACAAAAGGGCCAAGGAGTCGCAATTGGTTGAAGTTCTTGTGCTAGCGCATGGATGAGGTCTCCATGAAGTTGACATTGCTTACATTTCCTGACAAACTGATATGAATCTTTTTCCATATTGGGCCAGTAATATCCAGTCCTGATAAGTTTCTTGGCTAAGGTAGGACCACTAGAATGTGGACCACATATCCTTTCATGTACTTCACGTAACACAATCTGAGCTTCATCACTTTCCAAACATCTAAGAAGAGTGCCATCTAGACCTCGATGGTTAAGAACATCAGCTAAAATGACGTATCGAGAAGATTGGTGAATGAAAGTGCGACGTTGGTTATTGGATAGGTCAAGAGGAAAGGTATTATCACGAAGGTATGTGAAAATGGAACCATATAACTGGGACTTAGGACCGACGACACATATTATCTTAGTAGGAGTGATTTCATATGAAGGAACCAAAAGGTTATCCACCAAGAACTCATAGCGGGTCTCATTCGAAGGTAGATCGATCAGTGAAGCAATTGTAGCCATGGCATCTGCGGCTCGATTCTCCTCTCTTGGTATCTGCTCAATGTCTATCTTTGTGAAATGTTGTTTCAGGTTATCCACCATTCTTTTGTAAGGTATTAATTTCTCATCCTTTTTTTGGTAGTCATCAATTGCTTGATGAATTACAAGTTGAGAGTCCCCAAAAACACGAAGTTCCTGGATCTTCCACTAAACTACAATCTATAATCTAGTTGTTAATGCCTCATATTCTGCTATATTATTAGTGCAGGGAAATGACAATCGATATGATTTTGGTATAGAATCCCCTTGAGGAGTTATGAAGAGGATGCCAGCTCCTGCCCCATGCTGTGTGTATGAGCTGTCAAAGTATAGTTGTCATGGCTTTGCATGTGACACTGTTAAAATGGATTCATCTGGAAATTTTGAAATTAGAGGAACATCATCTATCATGGGGGCATCTGCTAATTGATCTACGATGGCTTGTCCTTTTATTGCTTTTTTGTCCACATACTCGATGTTGAATTCACTCAAGATCATTACCCATTTGGCTAATCGCCCAGTAAGTGTTTCTTTATTGAGAAGGTATTTCAATGGATTGATCCTTGCAACCAACTTAGTCTTATGAGTTAGCATGTAATGTCATAATTTCTATGAAGCAAAGACCACAACAAGACATGCACGCTCAATTGGTGTGTAATTTAGGTCATATCCCACCAATGTGCGACTGATGTAGTATACGGCCTTTTCTTTACCCTCAACAACCTATTGTGCTAAGAGTGCCCCTAGTGCTGTTGAAGTAGCTGATATGTATAGTAATAAAGGCTGATCTGGAACTGATAGCATCAAAACTGGTGGATTCAGAAGATAATCTTTGAGTATCTAGAAAGCCTGTTGACAGTTATCATCCCATTTGAATTTGATGTTTTTATGTAGCAAGTGTTGAAAAGGATTACACTTATCTGCAAGTTGTGCTATGAATCTTCATATGGATTGGAGTCACCCTTGCAAAGATCAAAGCTGACTGATGTTTCGTGGTGGTTGCATCTCTAAGATGGCCTTGACTTTTGTTGGATCGGCTTCAATTCCTCTTTTTGATACAATGAATCCCAGGAGCTTCCCGGAGGTTACTCCAAAGACACATTTCTTGGGGTTTAATCTTACTTTATATTTTTCCAACCGATCAAAGACAACTGAAAGTATGTCCAAATGTGCATCTCTGTCTATTGATTTTCCCAAGAGGTCGTCAACATAATCTTCCACAGTAACATGCATGAGATCATGAAAGATAGTAGTCATGGCTCTTTGATATGTAGTGCCTGCATTTTTTAGCCCAAAGGGCATGACATTCCAGCAGAAGGTTCCCCAAGGACAAGTAAATGTCATTTTCTGCTGATCCTTGAATGCAATTTTTATTTGATTGTAACTAGAGAATGCATCCATCAAAGATAACATCGCATGACCTGCTATGAGATCGATGATCAAGTCAATATTTGGTAATGGAAAATCATCCTTAGGACAAGCTTTGTTGATGTCTCTAAAATTTGTACATATTCTAATGCTACGATCTGGTTTACTGACTAGCACTAAGTTGGAGATCCATTCAAGATAATCAATTGGGCGTATGAATACGACATCCAATAATTTCTCAAGTTCTGCTTTGACAAGTAATGCCACTTGTGGATGCATCTTTCTTAATTTTTGTTTCACTAGTTTTGCCCTCAGTTTAACTGTCAAATGATGCATTACCAAATCTGGATCCAATCCAGGCATATCGACATATGACCATGCAAAGTTGATTTGTCATTCTGTGAAGAAACTTATGAATTTTGACCTTTCTGACTCTATCAAAGATTGAGCCAGGAATATGTTGTGTGGAACTTCTTCGGTGCCAATGTTTGTTTTAATAGTCTCCTCTACCAACATGGATGACTTTTCCTCATATGATGCCTAGAGAATGTCGAGCCTTCCATCTTCGGGTGCCTCATAAAGGTTTTCGCCCTTAGATACGTCCTTTCTTTTTACTTTTTTGGGGTCAGATAGCACCACAACGTGGTTTTCACCATAAGACCCTTGATTTGTTTTTATTTTTATATTTTTGCAACTGGAAGGTCTGACACCCTCACCAAAATATGCCACGCTATTGAGTTCTATAGTGTATCTCACTTTATGGTCCCCAGGGGGAAGATCCTCTCATATGCCAAGATAGTCAATAAGGGCTTCATCATTTTGGAATGTGTCAAACTATGCAGGTCCTTCATGGTCCCAGTCAATAAGTTGGTGGTGAACAAGGGGAAGGCCTTTGATGTCTTCAAAGTTAGCGGGGTTAAGAGTGAAGATGCAGTTATATTCAGGTATGTCGAGGTAGTTATCGAGGTCATCATTGGCACTCTCCTCATCAGTCTTGATCGTGAACAAATCCAAATTATCATCACTAGTAGCGCATTTCAGGACAAGTGTTCTCATTCTATGTGATTTCAACCCAGGACCTAGAGGCAAAGACTGTATGGGATCCTCTGGGGTTGTTTCTTGACCAACTTTGAATTTCCTATTAAATTCCTCTTCTTTTGTTGGTTCACTTGGTTCTCTAAATGTCTCGGTGAGCTCATAGTCACTAGAGGATTTGTCTGAACCCCATTCCCATTCATTGGAGTCTATGGAATAGCGATTTTCTTGTTGAATTTTGGCAGCTTTGATTTGTAATGCTTCTTCTGTCTTTTGAGTATGAACCTTGGAAGTCATGAAACCAAGTCCTTTGGAACGTTCCTTTTTGAGTGTCAATTCAGGTTGTAAAGGCTCAATGATGCCTTCTTTTCTTAATCGAAGAGGACTTTTGCCATCATACTCAAATTTTTGTAGGATCTTGAACCCTTTGCCATACTTTTCACATGGTATGTTGATATGATCTTGTGTATCATTTTCAAGGTCTTTGTAAAGCATTTTGTATAAGTCTTCTTCTTCCACTTCACCCCATTTTTGGAAGATTGTAGGATCCCATTTAAGTGTAATGATAGATACCTGCTTAGTAGGATGTGGTCGTCCATATTCTTTTGGTAAATTCATGACTTGTTGTAAGTACATGGTTTGATTCAAAGTGTATTCACCCATACCCTTGTCCTGGAATTTCCCTTTAAGCTCACCTTATTTTGATGTCGAAGGTTTTATGACTCAGGATCAATGTATGCAGAAGAAGGAACAACTTCCCTATTACTTGGGATGATTGTTTCAGTTTTTGGTCTCAAGTTATTGCAGTATATGAATGGATTAGGATCTCCATTAACTGTTATTTCAACTCCATTACAAGGAAACTTGATGCATTGGTGATATGTAGATGGGACCGCCCTCATTTCATGAATCCAAGGACATCCTAGCAATATGTTGTATGTGAGATCAAGATCTAATACTTGACAAACCACATCCTTTGTAGCTGGCCCAATTCAAAGAGGTAAGGTGACTGTGCCTTTGGATGAACGCTCTTCATCATCATATGCTTTGATGGTAATTTTGTTTGTAGAATTCACAGCTTTGTCGAAATATCCCAATTGTTTAATAGTGCTCAATGTACAAATGTTTAGACCTGCTCCTCCATCTATCAAGACTCATTTGATTCTATGTTTGTGTATGAAGGCTTCAATGTGTAATGGTGCATTATGTGGCTAACTTACAGAGGCGTCATCGACTTCTATGAATGTAAGAGAGTGTGGAATGGAAAGATATCCCACCATGGCTTGAAATTGGTCCACGTTCAGATCAGTAGGAACGATAGTGTCTCTCAAGATTTTGTCAAGAATAGCTTTATGTGTGGGGGATATGCGTAAGAGCTCAAGGATGGAGATAAGCGCAGGTGTCTTCCCTAACTGTTCTACAAGGGTTTACTCAGGCTTGGTTGATGAAGAAGCAGTGTTTTTAGCTGGGGCACCTTGCAAAGTGAATTTACCTCGACGAGTTGTGACATTACATTCAGAGGTACGTTTGGAAGAAGATCCAATGCCTTTTAGGACAATCTTGGGTCTCTGGGTAGAATTCTCAGGGGTTTTGTCCTTGATGATAATAGTAGAGACATAATTATCCATTGAAATGTGATTGATAGTTGAATCATAGTTATAGGATGCTCTGGTATAGTTGGTCTGGTTATCTGTGGCTGTAGCTTTTCCCTTGTCGTGCTTTGGGAATGGTTCCTTAAACATTTCATGTTCTTGGTTGGATGAGTGTCCTTCAATCTCAATGTCACCTCTATCAATGAGATCTTGTATGATGTTCTTCAGTCGATGATAATTTCCTATTTTATGACCCTTTCTCTTGTGAAATTCGCAATACTCATCATCATTCCACCAATTTGGTTTGACCTTTGGTTCATATGGAGAAAAATCTAGAACTGTGATTACTTTGTTTGCCACTAGCTTCTTGAAAACTGATTCAAGTGGTTCTCCCAATGGGGTGTACTTCCTTCATGATCTAGAAGTTGTTTGCGTGTTCACTTGATTGTTTGTAGAGCTTGATTCCAAAAAAATGATTTTGGGTCACACTATATTGGCATCAACAACACCATCATTGATTGTGTTATTGTTTTTATTCCAAAATCTTGGTTATCTTTTCCTTTAAAGTCATCTGTGTTTTCCTTGAATATCTTAATGACTCCTTGTTCAATTAGGACCTTTTCTGTCGCTAAGCCTTTTTCAAAGATGTCCTTGAAGGTGGACAAAAAGATTTTCTTAGATCATAGCCAATGTCTTTGTTAACATTCTGGGTGAACATCTCCACCATTTGTTTTTGTGGAATTTCACAGGAGCATCTATTGGCTAGATTCCTCCATCTTTGTAAAAATGATGAAAAAGACTCTCCATCCTTTTGCTTGGTGTTGCACAAAGTGGTGACTGATATGTTTGTCTCTATGTTGTATGAGAAATGTTGGATAAATGCTTCTGCTAAGTCACCCCATGACTTAATTCGAGGTGGAAGTTGGGAGAACCATTCCATAGCTTGATCACCTAAGCTTTGTGGGAATAATCTCATCAAATATGTTTCTTCTGAAGCTACCTCAATGCAAGCTGTGAAAAACTATCTTATGTGTGCCTTAGGATCCCCTTTTCCTCTATACTTATCAAACTTAGGTGTCACAAAGTGTGTAGGAAATGGAGGCATTGTAATACTTTTGTCAAATGGATAGGGACGTATGTCTCTCATTGTGTATGTTGGCTTCGGTGTATTTATGTCCTCCATTTTCTTTTGTAAGTTCCTGATTTGTTGCTCCAAATTGTTCTTAGGGGGAGATCGACCTCTTGGACCATACCCCATGCTTGAGGTACCAGTTGGAGGAGCATGTTGCATATATGGATGATATTGATCATACACATGTTCATATGGTGGAGGTCTATAATGATGTTGCGTATATGGACCACTTGGTATAGAGTCGTGTTGAGGAATGAAATATCTGCTTTGTCCATGTATACCATACTCTACAGGCATGCCATGAGTTTGTTCTAGTGTGTTGCCCCCAAATTTGACATGGGGTTTCCTTGTGTCCAAATTTTGAGTATGCCTTTGAATATCCAATTGCTTTGGTGGTTGATCCTTAGCATTGATATGTGATTGAGCATATTTTTCTGCATAAGACTTTCATAATGGTCTGCGAAGATGAGTATCATATGCTTGACCATGTGTGTATGGGACTTCTGGTTTTTGAAACAAAGATGATGGTGATTTAGGTACAAGATGTGGTCCTCTATTGCCTCCACTATTAGGCCTCCTTTGATCCATGTTGAGGTGAGTTTGTTGCAAAGATCGATTTTCCATTATTTGAGACATGTCAAAATCATGAGGTATCTTGGCTCCACTTTGTGCCATCACTTGTAAAAAGTATTGTCTATCCCTCCTCATTATTTCCTCAACCAATCGATTGAAATGAGGATTCATAATGGTGTCTTCCACTTCTGCTGAATGTACAGAAAAGTTGTCCATATTGTCATTGTGTGTATCATTGTTGTTTGTAGTGTCAATGTTTTCAACATTTGGAATGTTTCTATAGGCATCCATGTTAGGTAATGTAGTATGATCAGAATTGAAAAAACATCATTGTCATACTCATAGGCACTCATGTTTGTGGACTCTTGAGCCTCTTTAGTTTCTATCCTAGATTTTTGGGAATGGGTTTCAACCATGAACTAGGTATTGACCAAGATGTGTGAGACTAGATGAAAATGGAAAGAGTATGGAAGACCAAGAGTTGGATGGAATGTAAATGAATCTGAGGTGTACTTGCAATGTCCAAAGTGTAAGACCAAGTATGTATGTAGTAGAGTAGGTGTGGCTTCCAAAGAGAGGATAGTTTCTCTTGATGAGGTAAGTTGACCTTGACTCTAAGTAAGACCAAATGAGACCCAAAGGTGATATACCTTGATGAGGGACCACTTAGCAAAATGTTGTTGTATGTAGTGTGTTGACAAAGTATGATGGGGACAATCAAGTGACCTTTTGACTCAAGTTTAGACAAATATGAATGTAATGTAAGGTGTAAAGAAATGATAGACTTTGTGAGACCCAAAGATAGGTTGAATGCTAGGTGAAAACTTGAAGAGATAACCTAGGAAGCTCAATAAGTCTGAAACTGACTGTTCTTGTTTACTGAATTATTAAAGCTCTCAATCCTAAACATAGACATGTCTGTATACTTCATAGACGCGCTTAAATGACATAGACGCTATTCTGACAGACACAGACATGTTTCTCAGATGTTGTAAATGTGAAGTTGCTCAAAACATAGATGCATTTCTGCCATTCATAGATGCGGTTATATGACACAGATGCTATTCTATTAGACACAAATGCATTTCTGCAAAATTTGTGCAATTTTTTCCAATCTGTGAAGTTGCTTTGTTGTGACCAAATCCGAATGTTTGACTATTTTTCGTTACAAGAGGACATAGTGTTGATGATGACTCAATGTTTGCAAGTGTTTAGACTCAAAATGACTCCAAGAAAAGTGTGATGTTTGATGTAAAATTGTTTTGCATACACTTGAAGACACAAAAGACACAATGTTTTGATGTTTGGTCTTGAATGTTTGATTGTTCAAAATAAGTCAAGCACAATTCTTATGGCTGGCCAAGACAATAATTGTTGATCCCACATGGAGTTTCCCCAAGGCTATGCTATTTAGAGAAGATACTTAGATGATTGACCCCACTGTCTCCACCCTCGGCACTCACTTCTTGGGGCAGCCAAGCATCAGTCCCCACGAAAACTCCTCGTGGTGAACTTTATATCTCTACTAAGAACCGTATGTGTGTGGGCTGCTACCAGAGGTCTGACCTCCTGCCCCAACAACTAGAAGGATTTTGGCTTCTAAAACAAAAAGGTGCTAGTAAGGGAATCTTCTCGTGTGGCCATACATGTGGCACTTTTAGCTCTATAAATACAGAAGGCTCCCAGCTGGTAGGGGTTACGCCCTACAAATGATCAAATAAATTTGATCAAACGAGTTTATGGGGAGACATAGTGTCGGTATGAACTAATCAGCACACATTATTCATAGTTTTCACCATGAATTCAGTTATTTATAGTGGTTTGGAAGAAGATGGCTTTTCTTTTGCTACCACTTGGGTCGTTCTCTCCTCACTAGTAGTCCTAATGACGACACGGGGAGATAGACCCTCTAAAGATTAAACAAAAACAGCCTATTGCTCAAGACACAAAAGACAATGATTCAATTTTAAAGCACCAATTGAAGTGTTTGCTAGCCTATGAAAACAAGGCACATAATAAAGATCAAAAACCCTTGCCAAGGTCCTGCAACAAAGATTTGTTAGTAGTTTGGATTGTTTCAAATGATCACCCCTTCCTGCAAGCACACAAGTTAGGTAAATTTTAGATCCAAAAGACTTTGTGAAATAGGGGCCTTCGACAAAACGATTTTGCTTTCAAGACAAGCTGCACCAATTTCATTAGCTAGATTTGAAAATGTTAGCTCAAAATAAACCAGATCTAAAAAACTGAATGACTAAAAACTGAATCAATGAAAACCCCCAAAACAAAATGAGTGCACATAGACGCGGTTACCATAAACACAAACGTGACTTCTAGATGCAGACGCACTTCTGTGAAACACAAACGCGGCTCTGGAATGCAGATGTGGCTTCTAGACGCAAACGCACCTGAAAACCCCACAGATGCGACCAGGGAACACAGATGTGATTTTTGAAATTTGCAAAAAAATAAAATAAAAATATTGTCGAGGGTGTGGACGCGATCCTACATGTCACAGACATGGCAGAAAACCAAAAATGCGATCCGAAAGTACGCAGACACGAAAATACCAAAATACTATAAAAAATGTCAGATCTGCAACTTCAAAACACAAAATCTGCAACAAGGATGTTAAATGCAAAAGGGACAAGAGTCCCACCGGGCGTGCCAAAATGTATGGTGAAAATGGATACAACAATGTTCAAGGACTAAATGAATTCGACCACAAAACCCTAGCCTAACAACAACAAAGATCCACCATAACATATGAATATTACCTAAGACAATGCAAGTCAAATGAAATCACAAAGATTATACCATCACATGTCCAATAGGGTTTCGATCTCCATTCTTCCTATCTCCCTTGATCTTTCTTGATATATTTGCTCTCATATTTTATGTGCACAAGAGCTCAACAAAGAACGGAAATGTGGTTGCAAGTAGGATCACATGTAAAAGGCGTAGTGTAGTCAAATGCATAATTGAATTAGCTAGGGTTTGATAATGAAGGAAGCATCTCCTTATATAGAAGACACTATAAGAAATGGAGGGATAAGATTGAGAGGTGTAAAAAGAGGTCGGCTATGAATAAAGGGTAGGTAGAGAAAATAAGAAAATAATAAAAGGGTAGGTAGTGTATGAATTAAGAGATGAATGACATGTGTCATGGGTAGAAAAGGCTAATGAATTAATTAAATAAATAAAGATTTATTTAATTAATAGAAGAAGTGGGATCAATTAAATAAATAAAATATTTATTTAATTTAGGAAAAGGGATAATTTAAATAAATAAATGTATTTATTTAAATGAGAAATAAGGCTAGAAGAGGATAAATGAATTAATTAAATAAATAAAGATTTATTTAATTAATAGAAGAATTAGGCTAAGATAATTAAATAAATAAAAATATTTATTTAATTAGACATGAAAATTTTAGGTGTCTACAATGGGCTCTTTTGATTTGTTGCTTTTGAAGATAGTTCTTAAAATTTTCAAGCCTAAGGAGTTCCTCCTTAGAGAGAGGAGTTTCACTTCCTAGGCCTTTTGTAGTAGCTTGCATAGGAGGGTTTATAGGGACACAAATTCCTTGTTCAAATCTCCCAAGTCCTTATCCTCTAAAACCTTGTTTTGTTATTATATTAGAGCCACGACTATAAGAATGTTGCAAATGACTAAATGGAAGAATAAGGTCATGAACTTCTTTCAAACTTGATGTGTAAGGGGGAATAAAAGGTGTTGTAGATGAAGAAGGAATAATATCATGTGAAAAGATAATCTTCTTTACTTTGTCATGCTTATCTTTTTGGGGACATGTGGGATGATCATATTCATCATCTAAAGGTTCATCTTTACTCATTTCTATGTGAGGAGAGAGATCATGAATAAAATGCATAACATCATCCTCGCTACATATGTTTTGATGTTGAAAATAAGTCCTAGGAGAAGAAGGAGTGTCTAAAGATGTAAGAATGTTGATATTATGATTGTTCCCCCCTTGCTCAAAGGTATGTGTATGAGAAGAAGATGGGCCCATATTGTTTTTCCAATGCTTTCTCTTTTTCAGAGAGATCATTAGGTAATATAATAGCTCTTATATTATTCACACAAGATACCCTAGGAGAGGTACAAGAATTAGAATCTGTAAGATTGGGGTCTACAAAAGCCTTGAGGTGATTAATGCATGAAATGCATTTTGTTAATAAAATCACCATAATGCAACAAAAATGATACATGAAAACTTTGAGATCAATTTGGAAAGGAAATGCATTTGAAACCCTAGCAACATAGTATGACCAAGTGCTATGAATGAAAAGAAGCAACATGAAATGAAGAAAGCCATTATGCAACACATGATTGTAGAAAATGTATGTTAAAAACAATGTAATCATATGTGAAATAGAAAATCCATCTAATCCATTGATTGCTATTGAAAGTCACTTAATTAAAATCTCAATTTACTTGAGAAAAGATCTAAAATTAGGACCTTCTTATGAAAATTAACTTAAAATGTAAGAGTGTGAAAATTTGGATTTGTATTTAACCTTAAGGGGTGCAAAAATTGAAAAAGTGTGCCAATTTTATGGATTTAAGCAAAAAAATACAGTCAATTTCGACTCCCAAAATTTTGGGAAAAAAGCTAGGGACTGTGTGCAAAGTGTACTCAGTCCGACCAAATTTTTTCAAAATTTTTAGGGATGATAAAGATTATGACTTTATTGTAGAATCCAAATAAAAGCCGATTTGAAGATGTCTAGATTGGTCAAATTAAGAGTCAGAGGTGAAAATAGGAGATTCTTAAAAATTAGGGTTTTTCTTTTTAACCACTTAATTTTTAGAATTAAAAGATAGATTTGAATTACAATTTTGAAATAGAACTCAGATTTGAAACAAGCAACTAAAATGCTACACTTGACAAGCTCAATTTTGTTAAAATGAAAAATTAGGGTTTTTATGCAATTAACCTCCTAATATGCAAAAAGATTAAACTTGGAAATAAAATTTTGAAATTCAAATTGCAATTATTCATATCTAACAATAAGAAATTAGAATTAAACTGTGAGACGTCGGGTTCACCAAAATGTAAAGTGGAAAATTGAACCCTAGTGACTCCCCACCTAGGAGAGAGAAAGGAAGTCACTAGGATGATTTTCACTTGGGAGAAACTTTACATTCAAAAGAGGGGCTTGAATCCACTAGATCCAAATCCAAGGGAAGCAAGGATATGAATTCCAAGTGGATTGCAAGGGTTGAAAAGTAATTTGCCCTCTTTTGTAAATAGATATGTTGACTTGTTTTTTATTATAGGAAAAATAGATTTTGAAGGGATCCTGAAACACTTTACAATAGATCCTTAAAAGATAAGAGCATTAAGAAACAAGAAAAGACATTCTGCAAAAAACCCAGCACAATTCTGGGCAAAAACCAGCATAAAATCCCAACACAACCAACAACATCTAGCCAAAACAGAAAAAAGACAAAAGACAAATTACTTAATGTTTTTAAGGGAATTAGCCAAATTTTTGCTAATCCCTTGCAAATCTTTGATATTATCCCTGAGCATTGGGATTTCCTTGGAAGAGGCCAAAGCAACTTTTTGCATACTCGCCCTAGTCCTTTTTGTCACGCCACCAGGAGCACTTTCCACATTCCCTGCCTCAATAGCATCCTCATCAACATCTAGATCCACAACAGGTTTGGAAGTGCTGGAGCCATCAAGGAACTTGGCAATTTCCTCCATATTCCTAGTCACAGAGGTAAGAATATCTGGAATCATAACAAAATAGTTCTTCATGACTGTCTTTCCTTCCTCTAGGTTACTAATCTAAGCTTCTAGCTTCTCCACTTTTTCCTCCATAACCTTTTTCCACTGCTCTTGGTTACTTTCATCTTTCTTTCCTTGCTCTTCCTGTTGCTTATCAATTTTTTCCAGTTTCTTGATTCTTTCATATACCCTCCTATCAAAACTCATTCGAGCCTCATAATCATTTTTGAGTTTATCTAGAATAATCCCATCTCCAGCTTTATCTTGCTCCCTACTCAGTTTTTCCTTATTCTTCTCCTTCTTAGTTTCCATTTCCCTTTCCTCCTTATTAATTTGATTGTCGTGCTCCTCCATAGGCTGGCTATTAACATTACCAATACTCACGTTGTGAGTAGGGCTATTCTGATCAGAAACATTTGCTGCTCCTCCTTCCTCTTCCCCCACTTCCTCTTCTTTCTAGCTCTCCTCTCCGTTAGACTCATCGGTCTCCATCTTACTTCCATCTTTTCCCATGTCCTCAAAATCAACCTTTGTATCCTTTTGTTTACCCATGTCCTCTTGAATTTTCCCCACAATCGATTATTTAACCTTTTTGCTCTATATCAACTCATCCTTACTGGGCCTACATTCCTCAATTTTCCTCTTTCCTTTCCTCGGTGACACTGACAACCTTTTGTTTTCCTGAATAGCCAAAATCTTGCAATGCTCATAAATGTGCAAAATAAGACTGTAATGAAGCACGACAGAAGAGGGGTTCTTACTATGCTTATTCAAAGACCGCAACAGAGACTTGAAAAGGTAATAGGGCAGAGAAATCCTCTTCTCATGTCTAAAGGATTTAGAAGCACAAAATGGTAGGTGTGGACCCTGGTGAAACAACCCTCCATGGTAATATATTCCATAATTGCATTAAGCACATAGCCCTAGATTTTTTTGATATTAGAAGCATCATAATACCCCCCCGAAGCTTTTCCTAATTTTGCTCTCTCCTTCTCTTTACGTGGAAAAAGCTTCACTGCATTATTAGACACTTTCAGGTCCCTAAAGAAATTAAGACCAGAATGGGGCATACCTCCGACCAGTATAAATAAGGTCCGCGTCCAACTTGAATCTAACACCATGAATTTTGAAGGAGCCATTTTTCCAATTTTTAGTAACTTAGGTAACCGCTAGGTTAACTCTGCTTTTATCATAGTCTACCAATTTTTCCATGAAATGAGTCATGAATCCCTTCTCTAGCTTTGTCCATACCTTAGGCATCTCCCGCCATCTGGAAATATTATTAGTTCTTAGATCCCCCCCCATTTTAGAATTCATTTTACAATTTCTCTGCTTCTGCAACTTCAGAGCTTTCTTCCAAATGACACTCGGCCTTTTGAAAATGCACACCCACAAAGTGTGTGAAATTTTAATATTTTTGTTTAGGACTCTTCCCTTCTAACGTGCTATCATTACCTTTCTAAAAATTTGATGATTAATCATTAATACTTCCATGATTAAACTGTGATCCTTCTTTCCCCATAAATCTATCCTTTCTAATGAGTTCTTTAATATTAAAATCAATATTATCTTCCCCATTCCATATGCTTTGAACTTCGGTAATAATGCCAAGGTTAGAAAGGCCATCTGCTACAACATTTTTTTTCCCTAAAAGCATGCTCAATAATAATTGATTTAAAGCTTGAAATAATTTCTCTAGCTTTAAAAATAATATTTTCTATAGTCCATGAAGGCTCAACTTCTCCCTTAAGGCATTTAATAATGTTAAGAGAGTCTCCCTCCAACCATAGATTATCATGATTGAGATTTTTAGCTATAATCAAAGTAATCAGTGCCATCGGGGCTTCAACATAATGACTAGTTTGGTTACCCAAAGGGCCAGCAACAACCACAAGGCAACTTCCAGCAAAATTCCTGACAATGCCCCCATAACCAGCTTTCCCAAGATTTCCCTTAGAAGCCCCATCAAAGTTGGCCTTGATCTATCCTTGGGAAGGAAAGCACCATAAAATACCATCCCTACCCTTATCCTTACTATTTCTATTATTAGAGAGGTTCCATCTTTCATTAAAGTCTTCTTTAGCAGTTAAACCATTATCAATTCCATATAAACATTCATAGATCCCTTTATAGATTTTATCCAACACCACTTCAGGGTTCACACTTTTTTCCTAAAAAATCCTATTGTTACGCTCCTTCCAAATGTTCCATATGACAATAGGGAGAGTAAGTTTCCAAATCTCAACATTCTGCGAATTGGAACTAGGGCAATACCATTGCTGCCAAAACTCTTCCAGAGAGTTCGAGAAAACCCATCTCAACTTCCACCTACTAAAAATAATATTCCAAATTTCCTGACTGAAATTGCACTGGTAGAGGATATGGCAAGTAGACTGCTCCTCCCTATAGCAAAAAGAACATCTATTAGGAAAAACAAATCCACACTTATGGAGATTATCAAGAGTCAGCACCTTATTTTGGATAAAAAATCCAAAAGAAGATATTAATTTTGGGTGTCAAATTCTTTATCCACACTTTAGCCCACAAAGGGATCTCTTCCAGAACTTTGTAATGGATAGACACCACTGAAGACACAGAATATTTCCCATCAGAAGTTTCCCTCCAAATCAAACAATCCTCAGAATGCTCCATAAATATTTTGGAAGAAAGCAAGATCTCCAAAAATTTTAATCTCGGTCAAAGTTAGCTGAACTCAATCCACTTCCCATTTCTCCAGTAGTCTCTAGCAAAGTCTCCATACCTTCTTTTGAACTAGTCTTTCCATTCCTTAAGAATGGGGATTTCCTCCAGCGGCTTATCTGTTAGCCATCTATCCTCCCAGAATCTAATAATTATCCCATTCCCCAATTTCCACTTTCTTCCAGTTGCAGCCCAAGCTTTAGTCATTTGAACTGCATTCCAAATTGTAGAGCCTTCCACAAGAAAAGAATTTTCCATAAATTCTTCCTTAGATGGTTGCATGTGAAGGTATTTCTTTTTCCAAATTGAATTCCATTCCCTTTCCTCCCCTTTCATTCTCCAAATTTGTTTAGCTAACAAGGCATTATTCATAGTTATAATGTTCCTTAATCCCAAACCCCCAAAAGCCTTAGGAGTACAAATATTATTCTAGGCAATAAGGGTGATTCTATTTTTATCTTCCACTCCCGACCATAAGAATTTTTTTTGAATTCTTTCAATGGCCTTAGCAAACTTCCTGGGGATTTTGAATAGACTAAGGGCATAGATAGGCAAATTTTGAAGGGTAGCTTTAAGCAACGTCACCTTACCCGCTTGGCTAAGGAGGGCTCCTTTCCATCCAACTAGTTTAGAATTGAATCTATCAACCAACTTCATCCAAAAATTCTTCGAAGGCTTTAAACACAGAGGGAGACCTAAATAAGTAGAAGGGAACTCGACAATTTTACATCCAAGGATTCTTTCGATCCTTCTTTGTCTATCCACAGGGGTATTGATGATGAACACATAACTCTTATCCCAATTTATTTTTTGACCAGAAGAAGCTTCATAGGAATCCATAACACTCTTCATGTTTCTCACTTCTCTTATGGTAGCTTCTCCCATAGTGATAGAATCATCAACAAATTGTTCATGAGTATAGGTTAAGTTGGATGAGGAAGGTTTAAGGCCTTTGAGTTTCCCTTCTTCCATACTTCTCATAATAAATCTACCCAAACTTTCATCTAGAATAGTAAACAAAATAGGAGAGATAGGATTCTCCTGTCTTAGGCCTCTAGAAGTTTTGAAGAAACTAGAAGGGGATCCATTAATAATAACTGCAGAAGTTGAAGTGCCAGTCAACTGAGAACAAAGTTGAATCACCTTTTCCCCAAACCTAAAAGCTTTCATAATTTTGAAAAGGAATTTCCAATTCACTTTGTCATAGGCCTTGGACATGTCCAACTTAAGAAAAAAGCCCTATTTTTTAGCAGCGGTTAAAGAATGAATATTCTCATGAATAGAAATGATGAAATCCAGAATCTGTCTGTCAGGGACAAAACCATTATGCTGAGCCGAAATAATGCGGGGGAGAATATCCAACATTCTAGAAGTAATAACCTTAGATATTATTTTGTTAACAAAATTACAAAGACTAATAGGTCTGAACTTATTGAGAGAGTCAGCTCCAGAGATCTTAGGAATAAGAATGATAAAGGTAGCATTGAGTTCTTTTAGAAGCTGCCTAGAACCAAATAATTCTTTACCTCCATTACGAATATCAATCTCCACAATATGCCAAAAATTTTGGAAGAAGAACATAGGGAATCCATCCAGACCAGAAGACTTGACTCCAAGAAAGGAAAACACAGCCTTTTTGATTTCTTGATTCGAAGGGATTCGAGAAATATTTTTGTTGTCATCCTCATTTAAAATAGGAGGGATAGCTTGAGCTAGAAGGTCTTGATTTCTAATATCCAAAACGTCCACACCTCCCAAAACATTACTAAAGAAATCCATAGCTTCCTTTCTTATTTCATTTTCATCCGACAAAATCCCCCTATTGCAGGATAAACTAGAAATCCTGTTGGCCACCCAATGCTTAAGAGCAGTCATGTGAAAAAACCGGGTATTTTTATCACCTTCCTTCAAATACAACACTCTTGATCTTTGTCTCCAAAAAGTTTCTTCATTAGATATAATTTCATGGTATTTGGACAGCAACCCATTTTCAACATTCCTCAAATCCTCAAAAAGCCCTTCTACTTGAATTTTATCTTGAACTTCTTTAATATTTGTTTTAATATGAGCTTTCATTTTAAAGATATCTCCAAAAGTCTCTTTGTTCCAGATTTTAACTTTGGATTTGATAATATTAAGATTTTTGGCCACTCTAAATAAGGCAGTACCCTCAACCTCTGAATTCCACCATTCAACAACACAAATTCCAATGAAGGGTGGGACAACCAAGCTTTTTCAAATCTAAAAGGAAAATTTTGCTTTGCAAAAGTAGAATTAGCAGTGAAAGAAATAGGATAATGATAAGAACCAATCTTAATGATAGACACCAAAGAATAATTATACTTAGAAAACCAATTGGGAGAAATCAAGGATCTATCCAGCCTGACTTGAATAAGATCAGAACCAGTTCTTCTATTGGTCCAAGTGTAATTAATCCCTTGGAGATCCACATCCATCAAAGCTTGATCATTAATAAATTCCATAAGATCTTGTCTTCCCTCCAATTGCAAAGGAAGGCCTCCCATATTTTCATCCTCTTTTAAAGGGGTATTGAAATCTCCCATAATCATCCAACTTTTATGAGAAAAACTTAGTCTATCTTTAGCCAGGCTCCTCCAAAATTTAGTTCTTCCAACTTTAGAATTAGATGCATAGATATTAGTGATAACCCAAACAAAGTTATCCTTAATATTCTCAAGCAAAACTAAGGTCCTATTAACCCCTGAAGCAATTTCCTTACCTTTAGTAGTATTCTGATTCCAAAAGATAGTTGTACCTCCAGAGGCACCCTCCGAACTTGTTCCAATTACCCCATTACTTTTGAAAATTCTAATCCTTTCCACTTTATCCTTACAAATATTAGTTTCCTGAATAAGGACTAAATCCGGTTTATGATCTCTTACAATATTATGCAACACATTCTGCTTATGGGGGTGTTCAACCCTCTAATATTTCATGAAATTATCTTCATACTTTAACTGAGGATAAGGCTAACTCAATGGAGCTCTGTGTTCCATCAACATAGTTCTTCCAACTTTCTTGTTCCCTCTGATTCTTTAGAGAGGGTCTCCCCTATTTTTTGTTGTGACTTCCAACATTAGCCACCTTCTTACTCTTTCTTCTGGTTGAAATACCTCCATTGGGTCCTCCATTATTTGACTTGCCTTCTTTAATACCAAAAATCCTAAGATTTCCCTCAAGAGCCACCGTTTCCATACTTTTAGGAGGAGTTTTTCATTGGGAGTTCAAGATCATATTTCCAGTCTGCTTAGGACTTCCATTGGTTAATAACAACAAAGGCACAATTTCCAAAATATTACAGTCCTGCACTTCATTAAAGTCTTCCTCATTTTCTTTATTATTAGATGAAGCTGAAGTATCATCATAGGAAAACTCATCAACTTTACCTTGGATGATAGGACCAACCTTCAAATCCTTTGATTCAGATTTTTGAACCTTTTCTTTGTTCCCATACTCTTCCTCCTTGTTACTTTCTTTTTGACTGTTAGAACAGGCACAAATTGATTTTTCATTGTTATTGTTCAAACCCTTATTTTCCTTGTTTTCCATCTCGATAACTTCCTTCTCAGGGAAAACCTCTGAGGGTGGATCATCATTCTTCCCTTTTGTTTTCCATTTCTGCTTCGAGTTGCTATCATTTTTACCATTATTACCCTTCTTGGACACCCAATGACCCAACTTTGTACAATGAAAATATACAAACGGGAGAGATTCATATTCAATCACTTGGGTCCATTTCCCCAATTTGGACAAAATCTCAATAGATTGAGGCATATCCGTCATTTGATTAACATTTACACAAATACAAGCAAAAACCAACCTAGATTTAGCTACAGTCACCGGGTCAATCAATAGAAGTTCACCAAATGATCCCACAATACCTTTAAAGATCTCCTCATTTGAGAACTCCAATGGAAGGCCAGGAAGACACGTCCACACAAGCGCCGACACAAAAAAGGAATCATCTAAAGGAAGGTTAGGAGCCCATTTCTATAAATCCAAGGTTTACTTGCCAAACATCCATGACCCTTCACAAAGCGCTTTATTCATATCTTCTTCATTATTAAAAGAAAAGGAGAAAAAACCCCTAGGCAAAGCCGCCACATCCACTTGACCTTTGAGAATCCATTTTATCCTTATAAAGTTCCTTACGACATCGATGTTAGGTCTAAAACCAACAAACTGTCCAACCAAGGTCATAGCTAAGTCAGACACAGTGAAATCAACCAGCTTATCCAATACAAATATAGCAAAAACCCCTGTCACCAGATCAGAAAGATTTTTAACTTCCGGAAGTCCAAATTGCACCAAAGGCCTGACTCCAAAAAGAACTGACCATTTATTTTCTTTACCTCTATCATGTGGGTCCCTAGTTTGGAATCTTTATCTTCCATTGATTTTATTGTCGCCTTGTCCCTCTCAATACCTTGATATGCCTAGGGACCTGTATGATTACTAGCTCCAACCGTAGAAAGACCGCCATCCCCATGTTTGAAATTTGAATTTCCCACTCCCCGCTCTGCTTGTCGCTCTTCTCCTCCCATGATTGCCAATATTTGTCTAACTTGTTTACTTACTATATAGATATGTTGACTTGTTGACTATATAGAAAAGAAAGGTAAAATGGATGAAATAAGAAGTTATTGATTCGGGATCATGCTATAACTTCAGATCTGGAATATTCAGACTGATACGAATCTACACTGCAAATTCAGAGAAAAGTCATCGGGACCATGTTGAAAGTGCATACAACCCTCCGAAAAATCCACGCGTTGAAAAGGGTTTCTTCTCTCTGCAAATGGAGTCCAAACCCGCAATTACAGTTGTACACCTGCAACCTACACACAAAAAATAAGGGAAGAAGTGTTGTCGATAGGGGTTTGCCTTAGTCAAACCCTGGTTGAGGAATCAACCTTGAAAGAAAATAATTGCAAATGCTTAAATGTAAATGATAGAAATGTATACCTTGTAGATATGCATTTGATTGATGATGATTGCTTTGCTTCTTGAATGTAATCACAAATGTTGTATGCAATGGCATGTAACATGAAAATACCCTAACACACACATGCTTGCAAATGAATGTTGTAATGTTTTTCTAATGGATGAATGAAGAAGATACATGAAGAAGAAGATTTGATGACCTGAACACTTGATGAAGACCTTTTGCTTGAATTTCACCTATCTATGTATCTCTGTATCTCGCCCATACACCTATCTATATGCAAATGAGAAGACTAACTCCCTTCTATACATGCCTCAAAGAATTAATTTGTCTCATCAAAGGCCGACATCGAGGAGATTTGAAATCATAAAATGCAGATAGGGCCTAAGGGACCTATCTTGGGGCCACCCTAAGAGGGGGTGACAAGGGTGCTACACCCCTGTCCAAGGGGAAGAGGGCACCATGCCCCTGTCCCACCCTATCTTGGGGCCTGGATAGGGTCTTGAGGTAGTCTTAGGGCTAAAACAGGAGGAAGTCAGGGTGAGGGTGCAGAAAGGGGACTTGATTGAGAATGAAGATACTGTCGCCAAGGTGAGGACCTAGAACGTGGTCAAAATTGCGAGGGTCGCAATTTTAGGACACTACAATTCTGACACATTATCATTTTTTATGTTATATATGATATGTTGTTTTGGCTGTATTTTATATGCATTATGTTATATTGATGATGCATTGTTTTATTATTCTTTTATGATGCAGTCTATATGATCTATGATTCTATGTGTATGGTGTGATGATCTTATATGTTGTTTATGATGCATGAATGTATACTAAAATGAATGCAATGTTATGTGATTATATGACAATGCAAATATAGTTAAAGTGTCTTAAATGGATATACTTTAAATGGTAATGAATCTAAATGATGTTTGATGCAATCACTAAATGAATATGTATGTGACTGACTTTCAGTTCAATGAATGAATGCAACTATATAAAGGTGTTTCAATGATAACACACTTAGAATGAATTGGTATTATAATGGAACTAAATGATTTTAATTAATAATGCAACTAAATGATTTTAAGCAATAATGCAATTAAAATGAGTCTAGATGATAATGCAACTAAAATGAATCTTTTTTATAACAATATGTCAGAAAGTCATTTTCTTTGCCCCTTGACTAAGCAGAAGTGTTAATAAATGAAAGATTAGAGAGATATAATGAGATAGATGATATTAGATGAAATGAAAGAATGATCAGGTCAATCCACGAAAAAGATACTTAAATGAAGAATGATCTTGATTGATACAATCAGCATGATGAGATTTAAAAAAATGAAATTATATGATTGATGATTAATGATACTTTGTCTTTGTTCATAGTGCAATATTGTTGGCATTTGATGTTCTGGTGATGCTCCAATGAGATTGGTGTTTCTTGATGCTTATAGGTTCTTAGTATTTTTCATTGATGGCAACTCAACCTATTGCTCTGATCTAGTATGGATTTCTGGCTAACTGGATGTCTTGGATAAAGTATTTCTGGATTAAGACTATCAGCATAGTTCAATATACAATTTCTTAATCATTCTCATTTCTGATGAAGAAGGTTTTAGTTTTGGTGATCAATGATTAGTCTGTTGGGTATATGAAGTAGATTATTATGACAATCCACCCTTTGGTATTGATTCCTATGCTTGATTGAAGGTCCAGTATTTGGTAGAGCAACAAAACAAAGTATTCATCATGTTTGGTGGTATAACGTGTGACCAGATTCTTAGAGTTGATTTCGATGATTTTGTATGCATTAGAGGTGGTTTATGAGACCTATAGGAAGCATGTGATCATGTATTTTGGGTCCAGAATATGGTTTGATAAAAGATATAAGACAACTTCTAGCTACACCTTTCATTTTTTATATTTGGTGAAGTTGACTTGTGTAAGATCATTTTTGTTGGCGTGGATATATAAGATCAAATTGGTTAGTTTCTTGATGGGTTGTAATGATGTATTCAATGGTTTTAGGAGCAATTGATCATAGTTTCACATGAACATCCTAATTTTTTATGATCTGGTGAGCAGTTGCAGACTAGAACAGAGCAAATCATTACATCAATCATAGTGGACCACCTTGAGCCTAACCGAAACTGATTTGTGGCATAGTTAGATGTTATTTTCTAGTTCATCACTCAATGTAATCCTTTTGTAATCATCTGTAAAGCAATGAGCCTTCCTTTGGGGTTGTAGCCCTGGTTTTTGTAATTGAGCAGTGAGCCCTAGGCAGTGTTCCGGAATGCAAGTGCATTCCCCTTTGTAATATTGTTTTGCTACTAGCCATAGTGGAATAATATTGTGGGTTCAAACACCATCATGGGTTTTCCCTTTTGGGTTTGCACATAAAAATATTATTGTTATGGTTGCATGGTTATTTGTTTTGTGTTGTTGTACTTTACTTTCCTTCTTATGCATCTGGTGGTTAATGAATTAGAATAACAAGTTTAAAATTTGTAGAACACTAATTCACCCCACCCTCTTAGTGTTCATTGATCCCAACAATTGGTATCAAAGCTTAGTTCCTTTGAGAAATCCTAACAACTTGAGGAAGATCTGGAAGATTGACTCAATGGAGTCCGGTTTGCAGAGATAGCTTAGTGTGGCACTTGAAGACCTTGATTCAACAAGGAAAGAAGTAAGTTCCTTAAAGAGAAACCTGAGTGCAGCTGAAGATTTAATTGAGACATTGAAAGAACAAGTGAGTAATTCAATAGACAAGAGGAAAGAGCTAATGGACAAATTGAAAGAGAAAGAAGAACAAAACATGGAAAATTAGGGCAAGACTGATGAATGTGAAAAGCTTGCTAGAGAGAATGTTGTTATGAAGAATGAGATGCAATCCATTGTTATGAAACTAGCAAAGGAGATTGAAGACTAGAAAAATAATGGAGAAATATTAACTCATTCACTAAAAGATAGAGAAGATGAATGTTGCATACTGAATTATGAGATTGATTAGCTAAGGCTTGAACTGGCACAATCCAAAAATGATGGTCAAGAACTTGAAAGACAAATTACAATTATGAGAGATGGGCTTGCTACTGCTAATTATTACAAGGATAAATTCAAGGCTAGCTCAATAATGCTTGATAAGATGTTGGAAAGTTAGAAACATGGAAAGGACACAAGAGGACTTGGATATAAGAAAGGAGAATCCTCCAGTTCTGAATAGAGCAATGCAAAACCTAATTGTCAGAAGAGCAAGAATCCTCCGGTAAGACAACCTAATGCTTATAAATTCAATGGTAGATGTTTTACTTGCAATAGATTCAGTCATATGGAAAATCAATGCATAAGTAGGATGAATAATGGGATGATGAATAACATGATGAATAATGTTCTTGCCTTTACCGATCAATGTTTCAAATGCAACAATTTTGGTCACATGTCAAACATGTGCAGAATGATGAATAATGTTTCAGAAGAAGAGATGATTTTCATATGGGATGATTGGACATATCTCTAACCAATGCTGGATGAGACCAAATCAAATAAATTTTAGGCCTATGCAAAGAAATATTGTTTGCCATTCATGTAACAAACCAGGTCACATTGCAAAATATTGTAGAAGCAAGAATAATGGTCTGATAAACAAGAACAAATCATATGAGAAAGGAAAAGAAAAGGTAGAGGAAATAAAAGATCAACATAAGAAGGTGTGGGTTAAGAAAGATGATTCTAATATGCAAAATGGCTCCACACTTGAATCTGGTGATGGAACCACATTTGGTAACTATGAATTTTAGCCTTAGGGGGATTTTTTCATGCAGATTCATAAAAAGCCCTCTTAGAAGATCTATAACTAATTCTGGAAGGTTGCAAAAGGTTTAGATCATGTATGCAAATGATACCTGAAAGATTGTCTGGAGATTTAAGGTTCCGGTGAGAGATTTCATGAAAAAAAAGTCAACCAAAAGCCAAAACGTTGAAGCATTTATTACAACCTAAAAATAGGTTTTCAAAGGTTCATTCTTCATAATGCGATCAAGAGAAAAGTGCACAACAATGAAGAGAAGAGATTTGTTAGCCTAAATCGAGCTTGTAGCGTTCAGAAAGAGATTTCTTGCACCTGGTTGAATTAAAAGATGTTTACCTATTTTGCAAAGCTATCTGTTTTCAAAGCCTAAGTTCAAAATGGAATCTGTGTCTGAAATTGCTACTCCTTTGGTTGTTGAGATTAAGGATAGGGAAAGGCCAATTTTTAATAAAGACCCTTTCAAATCTGTCAAAAATGATCCCAAAGGAGCATTTTCCTTAGTGCCCTGCAGTGTTCTTTATAACAAAGACATTAGGGCATACATCCATTGTGATCTTGAGGAGCTTAACAGTGTTGGCATGTTATCCCTATATAACAAGCATTTGGTGAACAACTTGGGAAACCTAAAACCAAAAATAAGATTCTTCAAGACGAGTGTTTCGTGCAGTTCATCCATTTCCCATCATTTGGTGAAGTGGAATGGATCCAGTACGTCCTAAGTAGGGTCCATGATGAGTTCATGTGGCTAGATAGGCCCCATAAGATCACCAAGCAGGAGATTCAAGTCGTAACATGACTAAGTACAACCGATGAAGTGTCTGGTCTAAGGAAGGTATCAAATAACACTGTGATAGCCACTACTAGCTCAAAGTTTGATAACAGATCAATGACTATCAATGAAATCTTGGAGCATGATGTCAGATTTGCATCAATGGTAGTTAGTTACAAGGTCTATCAATCAAGTAGGCAAAACTCAATTTCTGGTATTGTAATATTTTTCAATGTATTAGATCCTGAAAGAAGATAAAATTTATGATTTATGCGAAGTTCTTTTGAGTGAATTGTTGAGTAACTTAAAGAAGATCAAGAAAGATAAAAATAACACCTTCAAGTTAGGTTCCCTTATCATTTGTTTGGCATTATACTTCCTAAACAAGATCCCCGATATAAAAGGGAAGATCCAATGGGCCTATGATAAACCCGTGGTCGTGAAAATCAAGGAAGGGTTGTTGGGAATTGGTGAAAATGTTATGAGGATATCCATATTATGGGGATACTTCAATAATTTTCAATCCATTATGAAGAGATGAGAGAGAATCCCCAAAATCATAGTGGAGAAGTATGAGAGAACCATTTGTTTCATGGTAGATAAGGATCAATGCCTGATGGAAGCAGTAGAGCCGAGAATAGTGTGGATCATTCCCATGGGGTATGAAGTCACTATAGACACACTTGAGGTATATGCACAACATATATTGAGTCAATCCTTGGACAAGAAGGAGACAATATTTGGTACCTTTAAGGAGAAGGACCTAAGCTTGCATTGGCAATTCTTTGAGATGACAAGAAAGAGAAAGATCAGGAAGAAACTGGAGGCTATTGCAGAATAGATGAGATTGATGAAGGAGGCTCTACAGAGGGCAAGAACTCAAAATATACTAAGAGAAGAGGATGTAATAAAGCCATGGCCCAAACCAGAAAACCCTCCTAAGCAATCCAAGGCAAATCCTAGTAGATCTGCACCTCTCTCCAAAGTGAAGAAACTAATACCTCCACCCAAGCCCAAGCCAGCAGTATCAACCTATGGAGTTAACAAAAGGAAAAAGGAGAAGCCTTCAAGGGAGTATGTGGTATATGAGGAGGAGACAAAGTCATATGAGGAAGTCCAGAAAGTTAAGAAGACTACTACTTATGCTAGAATAGTTAGAAAGCCATCTAGTGATACTCCACCCTCCAAGAAGACAAAGACTCAAGGAGAGCCATCCAGAAAGCCTAGAGGAAGCAAGAAGTAGAAATTTGAGATAGATGAAGCTTTGGAGTCTAGTAAGGTTAAGATCATCCCTCCTAAATCCTTAGAAGAAATCATGAATGAAATTATAAAGGATGGAAATTTGAATAATCTTGCTATATACTATGAGAATGTTGATGACAAGGAGCAGAGGGAAATTGAAGAAGCTGTTGTTCAATACATGAATAAATTTAGTAGATCTCTAATTGAACTGTTATTCAGATATTTCTAAAGAGATGTGACATTTTGGATATCTAGAGAAATGTTGCTTGCATGAAAGATGAAGAAATGCAAGAGTATGTTTTAGTAAACACTTGTTCAGTCATATCAAGGGATGAAGTTGAAAGAATATTGAAGTTGGCAAAAGAGATATTCAGAAGCAAGAGGAGAATTAACAAAATTATGCTTGGTAAAATTGATGAAGTTGCAAAAGAGATAGAGGAAACAATAAAAGACTTTTTGTTAGAGCTGAAATATGAGGTGAATTAGGCAGAGGTTGCTACCCACCCGGTAGAGCACATTCATGAAGACACTTCCATTTCAGAAGTAACTGTAGAAGTCTCTGGTGGTCTGAAGGATCAGCCATTTGTTGATCTAGTTGAGTAAGATGTTGCACAAGATGCACCTACTAAGAATATAGCAGCTGATATCTCCAGTGAAGCTACTCAGGACCCTCCTGAGATATAAGTAATTGTGGAGATGATAGCCGAGGAGATAGAAAATGGTGAAAAGGGTGTGAGTGTAGAGGTTGAAAAGGAGAAGGGTGATGAGATAATAGAGAAACCTCTGATAACCATGACTGCAGATAATGTCACTGACAAAGATAAGGAGATTGATGTATAGGATGATTTTTCTCATGGTTTGGTAGATTTGAGTACCTTAGCCCCTCTTCAAGCATTGAAACTTGCCACTCAAGATTAGATCAAGGCAAGTGAAGACTTGTTGAAATCTCAGTCTGAAGATAAAGAGGTCATCTCTCTTGCAACTAAGGTTTGGAATTTTTTTTGCCTAGTTTCAATCATGACTTTGGTGCTTCTCCCTTTGGAAAGCTTAAGAACATGTTAAATGTTGTTAACACTCATTTTGCATCATTACAGAAGGCTACAGATGAATCTGTACAAAAAAGATTTAATGAGATGAGATTGCAAAAAAAATTGAAAAAAGTTGAGAGAGATAGAGTGAGCCTAAAGACTAGTATGAAGAGTGTAGAAGAGGCATTGGATGAAGGCAATAAAATTTTCAAACCATGTCTATTTTTTCCCAAATTTACTACAAACATTAATCAAAAAATACGAGATCTTGAAGGTAAGTTAGCCGATATCGGTCGTTCTTTTGCACCCCAATTAGTTTTTTCGAGTTCCCTTGAAGCACAAATTTTGGATTATATCGATAAAATAAAGGGTTTGAATAAAGAAAAGGAGAAAATTTTGAGTAGAGTGGGAGAACTGAGAAGTTTGATAACTCCCTGGATGGACACCTTGGAGCACAACGAGATGTAATCAATGCCTTAGGTAAATTGGTGTCATCTGATCTTCAGAGTCTTGAGATTCATGCATTCATGTATAGTGCCCTAATAAAAATTTTATAGTGTTTCCTGAGAGGATGGAACTAATATTTGGAATCCTTGAAAGTGACCTACTCAAACATCTTTCAGTTCATGTAATTAATTGCATTCATTCATTCTTTTGTACTTAAGTTATGGCGGATTCCCACCCTTTGCCATTGATGTCAAATGGGGAGAAAGAGAGCAGTGAAAATGGAGTAAGCAAATATTTAGGGGGAGTCATCTAGTTAGTGAGTGTACAGATTTTCAAATTGTCGGATTGCTTGCAGTGATTGGAGCACTTATCATTTTTCACCATTGTTGCCATCAATGCCAAAAGGAGAGATTGTTGGCATTTGATGTTTTAGTGATGATCCAATGAAGATTGGTGTTTCCTGATGCTTATAGGTTCTTAGGAGTTGTCATTGATGGCAACTCAGCTACTGATCTGATTTGGTATGGAATTTTGGCTAACCAAATGTCTTGGATAAAGTATTTATGGATTAAGACTGTCAGTGCAGTTCAGTATACAATTTTGTGATCATTCTCATTTTTGATAAAGTAGGTTTTGGTTTCGGTGATCAGTGATTAGTTGGTTGGGTATATGAATCAGATTATCATGACAATCCACTCTCCAGTGTTGATTCCTATGCTTGATTGAAGGTTTGGTATCCAGTAGAGAAACAAAATAGAGTATTCATCATGTTTGGTGGTATAACGTGTGACCAGATTCTTAGAGTTGATTCTGGTGATTGGTGATGTTTTCAAGATGGTTTATGAGACCTATAGGAAGCATGTGATCATGTATTTTGGATCCAAAATATGGTTTGGTAAAAGATCTAAGCCAACTGGCAGCTACACATTCCATTTTTTATGCTTGTGGAAGATCATTTTTGTTGGTACAGATATATAAGATCGACTTGGTCAGTATCTTTGTGTGTGGTAATGATGTATGCAATGGTTTTAGGATTGATTGAACTCAGTTTCACCTGTGCATCCTGATTTTTGATGATCCAGTGAGCTATTGTAGAACAAAATAGAGAAGATCATTACATCAGTCACAGTGGACCACCTTGAGCCTAATTGGAACTAATTTGTGGTATAGTTGGATGATATTTTCCAGTTCATCACTCACTATAATCCTTTTGTAATCATTTGTAAGGCAATGAGCCTTCCTCTGGGGTTCTAGCCCTATTTTTGTAATTGAGCAGTGAGCTCTAGGCAGTGTGCTTGAATGCAAGTGCATTCCACTTTGTAATATTGTTTTTCTACTAGCCATAGTTGAATAATATTGTGGGCCATAGTGGAACAATATTGTGGGTTCAAATCGCACTGTGTTTTTTCCCTTTTAGGTTTCCACGTAAAAATATTGGTGTTATGGTTACATGGTTATTTGTTCTGTGTTGTTGCACTTTAATATACTTCTTATGCATCCGGTGGTTAAAGAATCAAAATAACAAGTTTGAAATTTGCAAAACACTGACCTCTTAGTGTTCATTGATTCCAACAAACACATATTCATCATTGAACCTTATTATGTAACAATGAAGTTGCGTAGATCATGGTATAAGGAGCCAATATGTAAAGATATCTCATTGCAAGAACAAACACGTAGCAGACAAGGAGTGAACCCTCTATTTTGGGAATGATGCTAGGAGTCGAGTTATGTGTGGCATTCAGATATTGAACACACTTATCACATACACCCATAACACCATTGTTCGAGAAATTGATTGGTTCACACCACAAACAACAAAGAAAGAAAAGGATCATGCCCATCATAGCTCCTCTAGTCACTTTTGGACATCCTTGAGTAGCATAGAAACATGATCTTCGTCAATTGATAAAATATAAAAACCAAATTAGTTAAAACTCAATAGCTATATTGACTGTGCCATTGCTTTGATTGTTTGATGTGATGGTTGATAAAGTTTGATCTTAGAAAGTTTGGACCCTGTTTAAGACTGACTTGTCTAGTTTTGAGTGTATCGATATTTTTTTAAGACAAGATAATGATCATTTGATATGGATGGTGTGTTGGCATAACTAATGGTGTTGGCACAACTGGTTCATCAGTTAGTATTGTCATTGATGATTAACACTTACCGATGAATAAGGCCAAGCTCATAGGCAAGGAGGTGTGGTAAACCCCAATGGTTTACTAATGGCTGCAAACAGTATGGAGGATTCAGTGCTTCCCAAATATGAATTATTGACACACTTCAGGAGTGTGTTGGTAGAAGACTAATTAGTTGAAGGATAAACATAATAGCTGACTGGTCAGTCAAACACCCGATAGGTATTGAGATCAGTTTCTTAAAACTAGTAGATGAAATGATGATGCAGTCACAAGAGGTAAATCAGATTGCAGTTAGTAGTCTTATGTGCAACTGAAACACTCTGGACAGATAGGGGATCCGTTTGCTTGATGATCAGTGATCGATGATATAGGTTGAAGAATTCTATCCACTGAGAATCTCAGAGTAGTGACCGGTAAGTTGGATGCGATGATCAAAGGTGAGTTGGTCATGATGAGATATCATCAAAACAAACTGCTAGTGAAGTCTACAAATGTTAACAACCAATTAAGGTGATATTTGTGTGGATTTTTTGGTTCACATTAAAAAGACAGAACACGACCCAAAGGTTGGTGAAATTATGAGTTGTGGAGGAAGATAAGGATGAGTTGCTGGTGAGATTGATGGAGATCACACAAAGAAAGTGCAAGAAGATTTGGGAATATTTGAATTTTAAATCTACCAAGTGTTATGTGTAAACTCATTGAGGAATCAATGGGTATGTGCTGGCAAAATATGGTATACAGGTTTTTGGTGAAAACCAAAAAGCTTGATCGTAAAAATTGCAAAGTGCAATTTTGAAGAGAGGCAATCCAGCAAGGTGAGAAGAGGGCAAAACTGGTAAGTGAATAGCAGAGTGGTGAAGAGAGTGTGGAGAGCTCAGATAGTGTGAAGAGTAGAGAAAAAATGTAGAGCACCAGTAGAGTGCAGAGCAAGTGTAATGTAGAGCACCAATAGAGTGCAGAGCAAGTGTAATCACAACAGCGAAATCCCTTAACCGGGTGACATCACAATTGATGATCCTAAGTCCTTTAACAAGGGTACCTCTAATAGGGTAAAGGTTCTAATAGGACTTAAATAAAATCCCTTAACCAGGTGGCACCTAACAATGTATTTGTAATCTTCTAAGAGCGATGGCTCCTGACTGGGCGTACTCCAGAAGAGTGTAGATTTTGTGAGTTTCTACTCATCGTGATTTTCTCTCATTTGGATTTCCACGTGATAAATCTTAGTAGTCATGTGTGTTTGATTTTATGTGTGGATATTTCTTATTAATGCTTTTTATACTGATAAGTGTTAAGTTTTAATAGAAACTTTAATTAAGGTTAAATCTGGTAAAACCGGTATAGTGTTGATTCACCCCTCCCCTCTTAACACCAGTTGGGACTAACAACTGGTATCAGAGCCTTCGTCCTTAGATTCAGAAGAGCATAACAACTTAAGGAAAGATACAAGATGATACGAAAGGAAGGCCCCAAGTTCTCTAATGAGAACTACACATTATGGTGTGGTAGAATGAAGCTCTACCTAAGAACCCTAGGAGATCAATACTATAATCATGTAAGCATAGAGTACAATGAACCTACAAGGGTTCTCACTGCAGATCAGATCAAAGAGAAGCAAGATAACATCACAACTATGGAGGTGATTTCTAGTACTCTATCTGTTAACGAGTATGCTAAGATTCAAGATTTGAAAATAGCCTATGATATGTAGAATAAGCTAAAGACTATTTATGGAGGAGATCCTCAAGTACAAAAGGCTAAGGTGGATAGTTGGAGAGGAAAATTTGATGAGATGAGGATGCAAGAAGGAGATAATATAGAATAATACAACAAAAGAATAAAGGATTTGGTAAATTTGATCAGAAATAATGGAGGAAAACTTGAGGAAGATGATGTGGTCAGCAAAATCCTTAGAACCTTGCTACCACAATATGCCATAAGGTTTTTGCAATTTAGGAACTTAGATCTTTGGGAATAGTTAATGTCACACTTGACTCCCTGATCAGTAAGTTGATTGTCTTTGACCTGAGCAACTATGATAACAGTATGCCAAAGATTGATGTTGCCTTCAAATATTACATGAGACTTGCACCAACAATGAGAAGAAAAGAAACCAGAAGTAGTTCTACTACAAGAAATGGTCATTCTCATGAACATGACAATTTATTATCTAAAGAACATGAACAATATGAGCTTGAAGCTCTAATAGCAAGAAGGCTGCCAAGAGGAAAAGGGAAGTACGGAGGTAAACTACCCTTAAAGTGTTTCTCATGCAATAACATAGGTCATATGGAATCCAGATGTCCTGACAATGATAGGAAGGATAACTTTAGAAGATACAAAGAGAAGAGAAAGAAGGAGTGCTATCTTTCAGAATAAGGAGTTATAGATGAAGAATCAAAAGGATCTGATGGAGAAGGGATTGCATTTGTAGTGGTAAAGGAAGATAGCACAAAGGAAAGTGATATGACATTGATTTCTAGTTCAAACCGGTGTGGAGATTGAGTAATTGACAATTGTTTCACTCACCACATAACTGGTGATAGGAATAAATTCCTCAGCATGCAGGACTATGATGGAGGACTAGTGAGATTCGACAATGACTCTCCTTGTGTGGTAAAAGGTAAGGGATCTATTACCCTAAATGATAAAACCAATTGTGAAGATGTTTACTGGGTAGAAGGGCTAAAGTATAGTTTGTTAAGTATTGCACAACTTAAAAATAAGGGTTACCAGTTGGAGTTTAATGAAGGAATATGCAAAATAAGTGATAAATGAGGAGGTCTAATTGCTATCGGTAAACAAACTAGAGGTAATTTATTCTACCTAGACACCACTGTAGGAAGTTGCCTAATGGCAAAGGTAGAAGAAAGTTGGTTGTGGCACAAAAGATTGTGTCATGTTAATTTTGATAGCATAGAAAAGGTTAGTAAAATGAAGTCTGTCAGAGGTATGCCTGACATTATGAAACCTGAGAATGCTATGTGTAAAGATTGTCAGTTAGGAAAGTTGACCGGATCTAGTTTCAGCAACAAATCTTATTCATCTGAGAATGTGCTAGACTTAGTGCATACAGATTTGTGTGGTCCTATAAGGATTAAGAGTTTCTATGGGGATCGGTACTTCATGTTGTTTCTAGATGATTTCTCAAGAATGGTGTGGGTTGTATTCTTGAAAGAAAAATATGAAACCTTTCACATGTTTATGGTCTTCAAGGCTCGAGTGGAGAGAGGAACCAGTAAGAATCTAAAATGTTTGAGATTGGATAGAGGAGGAGAGTTTACCTCTCAAGAGTTCATAAATTATTGTGAAGAACAACGTATTATGAGGCAGATGTCTGCACCCAGAAAACCTTAGTAGAATGGGGTTGCTAAAAGAATAAATAGAACTCTAATTGATTGTGCAAGGACTCTAATGATTCAGAAGGATATTCCACATGTCTTCTGGAGAGAAGTAGTGAGTATTGCTATGTATACCTTGAACCAGATACAGGTGAAGAAGGGGATAAATAAGACTACCTATGAATTATGGTGTGGATACTCACCCAATGTGAGTTACTTCAAGGTATTTGTAAGCAGACACAAGAGGGATGAGTACTCTAGAAAGTTTGATCCTAAGAGTGATGAAGAAATCTTCTTAGGTTACTCCACAAAGAGTAAAGCATACCGATGTTTGAACAAAAGGACCGGTAAGATTGTGGAAAGTGCAAATGTCAGAGTAGATGAGTTCTTTGAGAAAAATGAACAGGACAACAAGAGTGAACCCGAGGACTATCAAGAATTTGATTACCATTATACTGGTCGAACCTGATGCAAAGAATCCTATTGTAGCTGCAAATGAGGAAGCATGTGAAGTAGAATCTACACAACTAGTAGAAGAAGCTCCAAGAAATGAACCGACACCACCAAGGTATGTCAGAATAAATCATTTTGCTGATAATATTATTGGTGACAAGAATGCAGGAGTATTGACTAGAAGAAAAGCAAGGGAGAATACCTATCCACTCTCTAAAATTGAGACCAAAATAGCAAAGGAGGCTCTGAAATATGAAGAATAGATCAAGGCTATGGATGAAGAATTGGAGCAGATTGAGAAAAATAAAACTTGGACCCTTGTGCCCAGATTGGAGAACAAAAATGTGATAGGCACTGAGTGGCTGTTTAGAAACAAAATGGATGAAATCGGTCAAGTAGTAAGAAACAAAACAAGGCTAGTTTACAAAGGGTATGCACAAGAAGAAGGTTTGGATTATAGAGAGACCTTTGCAATGGTGGCTAGATTGGAAGGGGTCATAATCTTGCTTGCTTATGTTTCTTACAAGAAGTTTAAGGTCTACCAAATGGATTTCAAATCGACATTCTTGAATGGTCTTCTAGAGGAAGAAGTGTACATTGAGCAACCAGAAGGGTTTTCTTCAGAAGATGGAAGAGATATGGTATGTAAGCTGAAAAAGGCTCAGTATGGGCTAAAAAAAGAACCAAGAGCTTGGTATGAGAGACTACACTCATACCTAATAAGTATAGGGTTCATGAGAACCAATGACAATAGTAACTTGTATTTGAAGAATGGAAAAGAAGGAAAACATCTGATTGCAGAGATTTTTGTAGATGGCATCATCTTTGGAGGAGATGATGAAATGAGAAAAGGTTTTTCAAAATAAATGAAGAAAGAATTTTAAATGGCCATGATAGGTGAAATAAAATTATTCATTGGTCTGCAAGTTTCTCAGCTAAAGAATGGTATATTCATTAGCCAAACCAAATATATAAGGGAAATATTGAAGACCTTTGGAATGAAAGATTCCAAACCTCTTGGAACTCTGATGGTTATAGGTTGCAATATTTCTAAAGATGATGAGGCTAATGAAGTGAATGAGATACTATACCGATCCATGATTGGTAAGTTGTAGTACGCAGTGCATAGTAGACCGGATATAGCACAAGTAGTTGGCTTGGTTTCTAGACTTGCTGCAAATCCAAAAGAGACTCATATGGTGGCAGTTAAGAGGATATTCAGATACCTTAAGGAGATTGACGAGTATGGTCTTTGGTATCCACACAAGAGAAATTTCAACTTAACTATCTTCACCGATGCAGATTGGGCAGGGAACATTGATGATAGAAAGAGCACTAGTGGAGGTGCATTCTTTCTTGGAGATAGGATTATGTCATGGACAAGAAAGAAAAAAAATTGTATCTCTTAATCCACAGTTGAGGTGGAGTATGTGGCTACTGCAGTCAACTGTACATAGGTAGTATGGATTAAGAAGATCTTGGAAGGTATCCAAGAAAAGGTGAATGAACTGGTGGTGATACAATATGATAATACAAGTGCCATCAACATATCAAAAAACATAGTAATGCACTCTAAAACCAAACATATTACAATAAAATATCATTATCTTAGGGAATAGGTACAGGACAAAGAAGTTAGACTAGAATATGTGCCAACCAAGGATTAGATTGTAGACATATTCACCAAGCCGCTACCTAAGGATACTTTTGAGTATCTCAGAGGTAAGCTAGGGGTAATTCCCCTACATGATCTAAGGTGAGTGAAGATTGGAACAACATCAATCCGATATGACTTTCTTGAAAAATTATATGGACTTGGATTGATGATTATGGACTACTCCTGTTAGGGGGAGCAATCATTGCAGTATGTGAAAAAGGATGTCTAGACTACACCTTTGGCATTGTTGTCAAAGGGGGAGTAAAGGAAGATAGAACATGAAGGGAGATGAATTTATATGTGACATGAATGGAAGCTAGTGAAAGGGGAGATTCAAATAGAGCAGTTGATCAGTACAAAAGAAGTAGAAGTGACTGGTTGCTAACAGATAAGTTTGAAGTGTTTCCATCAATGCCAAAGGGGGAGATTGTTGGCATAACTAATGGTGTTGGGACAATCGATTCATCAGTTAGTATTGCCATTGATGACTAACACTTACCGGTGAATAAGGCCAAGCTCATAGGCAAGGAGGTATGGTAAACCCCAATGGTTTACTCATGGTTGCAAATAGTATGGAGGATTCAGTGCTTCCAAAATATGAATTATTGACACACTTAAGTGGTGTGTTGGTAGAAGACTAATCGGTTGAAGTATAAATAGAGTAGATGATCAGTCCGTCAAACACTCGCTAGGTGTTGAGATCCATTTCTTAAAACTGGTAGATGAAATGATGATGCGGTCACAAGAGGTGACTCAAATTGCAGTTTAGTAGTCTTATGCACAAATAGGACACTCTGGATAGATAGGTGATCATTTTGCTTGATGATCAGTGACCGGTGATACAGGTTGAAGAATGCTATCCACTGAGAATCTCGGAGCAGTGACCAGTAAGCTGGATGTGATGACCAAAGGTGAGTCGGTCATGACGAGATATCATCAAAACAAACTGCTAGTGAAGTCTACAACAGTTAACAATCATTTAAGGTGAGATTTGTGTGAATTTTCCTATTTGCATTAAAAAAATAGAACACGAACTAGAGGTTGGTGAAATTATGAGTTGCAGAGGCAAATAAGGATGAGTTGCTGGCAAGATTGATGGAGAGCGTGCAGAGAAAGTGTGGGAAGATTTGGAAAGATTTAAATTTCAAATCTGTTGAGTGTTACGTGTAAACTCATTGAGGAATCAATGGGCATGTGTTGGCAAAATACGGTATAAAGGTTTTTGGCAAAAACCAAAAAGCTTGATTGTAATAATTGCAAAGTGCAATTTTGAAGAGAGGCGATCCAACAAGGTGAGAAGAGGGCAGACCTGCTAAGTGAATAGCAGAGTGGTGAAGAGAGTGTGGAGAACTTGGATAGTATGAAGAGTAGAGAAAGAATGGAGAGCACCAGTAGAGTGCAGAGCAAGTGTAACTGGTGGTCAAACCAAAGAGCTTCAATTGGATCTGATTAAGCTAAGAGTATCTATTATAGCATATCATTTTCTCTATTATTTTCTAATAACTACAACATCAAAATCCCTTAACCAGGTGGACTTTAATGGGTCCCTTTGTAAAATCCCTTAGCCGGGTGACATCTTAATTAATGATCCTAAGTCCTACCTCTAACATGGTAAAGGTTCTAATAGGCCTTAAAGAAAATACCTTAACCGAGTGGCACCTAAAAGTGTCTTTGTAATCTCCTAATAGGGATGGCTCCTCACCGGGCATACTCCAGAAGAATGCAAATTTTGTCAGTTTCTACTCATCATGGTTTTCTCCCATTTGGGTTTCCATGTAATAAATCTTTGTAGTCATGTGTGTTTGATTTTATGTGTGCATATTTCTTATTAATGTTGCCTATACTGATAAGTGTTAAGTTTGGATAGAAACTTTGATTAAGGTAAAATTTAGTAAAACTGATATAGTGTTGATTCACCCCTCCCCTCTCAACACCGGTTGGACTAACATAGTGATACGATTGATAAGACAGTTTAATCAATTGATTGCAGATTTGGTAAGATAGTTTTATCCTTTGCAAACTTCGTGCAAAGTGTTTGATTCTTTCAAGACATTTTATTGCAAGTTTTCAATTTTTTTGGATTTTTTGATGTTTTTGGTTTTTGTGGATGATTTTTGAATGTTTGGATGTTTTCTGATGTTTAAGTTTTTTGCATTTTCTGAATGTTTTTGGGACTTTTTTCAAGATGGTATTTGACTTTTTATGACATTATCTGATTTTTAGGATTTTGTTCAGCTATTCCCCCAGTATGCAGACCTATTATGACATGATGATCTATGGAATACATATGGAGACAATGAAATTTTGGCATGACCTATGTTAATGAAGCATGCAAGATGAATATGTATTTCCTATTCGAACAAGGATGATTTCATGTGTCTTTTATTATGAGATACACTAATTGAATTAAAGGTGCAAAATATTTTAGAGATAGGAGTTCAATCCATTCTCAAAAGACCTTAGACCACCCAACTTAACACGCTATGTAACCAAGATTTATAAATGGAGATCTGGAAAACTTTCCCACTGATTCCTAAGACTTTGATCTTCTTTTTCCCACGTGTATGCAATTGAATTTTATCCAACTCTTATAACCATTAGAGACCCTTAGAATTATATGTGACAAGCTAGGTGAGTTATTTTGGCTTCAAAAGCATCTTGGATAGAGCCTCACTACCAGTTAGACATCTATAGCTCTGACGAGGTTATACACTATAATCTCTTGAATATTGTTCCATTGCCAGTAGGCATCCATAGCCCTGATGGAGTTACTCGCATTTTCCCATATTCAAGCTTTTACCACACTTGTATGCATGATATTTCAGTTATATAGCATTGCTCTTTTGCCTTGATATTTTGATATGGATTTTGGCATAGCACTTTTTTCTTTTATTTTCTTTCCTTGACTTGTAAGTAACAAAACCTACTTGGGTATGAGGATTACATCGCCGAAGCAAAATATTGGATTTTTCACTAGCCACATGACCAACTAAGTATTTGTAATGACTTAGAGCATTTGATTAATGAGTGAGATATAGAAATTAATAGATTTTGGGTAGCAAGACTCAATAGTGAAACTTCCACCCAACCATGGATAAAGCTTAATCACAAGGCGACGTTGAAGGTGAATGACCTAAGACTTCCTAAAAATTCATGTACCAATATCTAGGAAATGAGACCACCTTCTCTCCTTTTAGTGCAGGCAGATCAAATGACTTAGATAATGGCCTTTGTTTGATTTATGCAAGTATATGCGGAAGTAGAGACAAGATGATATGAAGATTGCAAATTTGATGCATTTAGGAAAGAAACTATATGAGATGCAATGCTTTTAAGAAAATGATATGCAAGTGTAGAAAGTAAAGACTAAATTAACCCAACCCTTAGATGTAATATCTTTTAAGGTGCATGTTGTTCATAGGATCTGGGAGTGAATTTCCCTCCATTGTTGTTAGATTATAAGCGCCATTTCCAACTACTTTGGTTATTATAATAGGACCCAACTAGTTAGGCTCATATTTTCTTGGTTTTTCGTGTTCTGCTAAGTTCCTTTGGTTCTCCTTAAGGACAATATCCCCTACGTCAAAGCAATGTGGTCTTACTCTTTTGTTATAGCTTCATCTCATTCTATTTTGGTATCCTTGTAAATGATTCAGAGCGCTTTGCCATTTTTCATCCAATAGCTCAAGCTCTTGCAAGCGTGCGACTCTGTAATCTTCTTTTGATATGATGTGTTTCAGAGAGACTCTTAGTGATGACAATTCTACCTCAATAGGAAAAATGAATTATGAATCATATACCAAAGAGTATGGTGTTGAACTAGTGGCTGTGTGTACACCAATTCGATAGGCCCAAAGTGTTGGATTCAGTTGAAGATGTCAGTCTCGTTCAACTTTGTTGACAAATTTCTTTAAAATTTTCAATATTGTTTTGTTTGTTGCCTCGGTTTGACCATTTCTTTGGGGATAGTATGAGGTTGTAAAGCGTTTCTAGATACAGAACTTCTCACAAAGTTCAGTGACCTCTTTATTTTTAAAGGGACACCCATTATCCATCCCAATACACATTGAGACTCCATATCTATAGATAATATAATTTAGGATGAATTTTGCTATCTGTTTACCAGTGGTGTAGGTCATAGGGATTTCCTCGACCCTTTTTGTAAAATATTCAATGGCAGTGAAAATAAACTTGTGTCCATTAGAGGAGGTAGGGTTGATTTTCCCTAATAGATCAAGGCCCCACTATGAGAACGACCATGGTGATGTGATGGGTTGAAGGTCTTGTGTAGGTGCGTGAATTAGATCTCCATGTATTTGGAACTGTCTGCATTTTTTAACATATTTGTAAGAATTTGTTTCCATTGTTGGCTAGTAGCATCTTGTTATCAACAGTTTCTTGGCTAGAGCTAGGCCACTGGTATGGGTGTTGTAGATTCCATCATGAACTTCTTTTGGTTCTTGTTGTGCTTCTTCAAAACTAAGACTTCTAAGCAAGGTGATATCCAGGATTATTTTGTACAATGTGTCTACAATAAGTGTGTATCTAGATGCCTTCCATATTAGGGTCTTTCTCTAATTGGATGAAAGGTCTGGAGGCATATACTTATCATGTAGATATGAGTAGACTTCTTGATACCAGGGGGATTCAGGTCCCACTATGACACAAACATATTCTAAAGTAGGTATTTCATATAAAGGTACCATCAAATACTCTACTATGAACTCAAACTAAGTTCCATTATTCATCATATCAAGGAGAGATCCGATAGTTGCCATTGCATCAACGACTCTATTCTGTACTCTGGGGATTTTCTCAAAAGAGATGTTGGTGAAATTTTGTTTGCATTCTTCTACCAACTATGTGTAGGGTGTGAGTTTTTATCCTTGGTGTCATAATCATCATTCACTTGGTTGATGATAAGATGAGAATCACCAAAGACTTTTCGTTATTTGATCTTCCATTGTGTGATAATTTGAAGTCCTATTACTAGTGCTTCATATTCAACTATGTTATTAGTACATGTGAATCTTATTCTGAATGATTTAGGAATAGAATCACCTTGAGGGGTGATAAATAGGATTACTTCTCTTGCTCCATGGTTGGTATGTGATCCATCAAAGTATAGTTTCCAAGTGCTAGATGTTGTGATTGGGAAGATAGATTCATCTGGGAAGTCTATCAACATTGGATGGTGGTCTTGCATTGGAGCCTCTGCCAACTGATCTACAATTATTTTCCCTTTGATGGCCTTTCTATCAACATACGTAATGTCTAACTCACTTAGGATCATCACCCATTTAGATAACCTTACGGTTAATAGATACTTGAGCAGATCAATACTTGCAATGAGCTAGATGTTATGACTGATCATATAGTGTCTTAGCTTTTGGGAAGAAAAAATCAGTGCTAAACATGCACACTTAATAGGAGTGTAATTCAATTCATAACCTACAAGGGTTATACTGATGTATTATATTTCTCTTTCTTTTCCTTGATCATCATGTTGTGCTAATAGAGCACCCAAAGTAGAGTTTGTGGCAAATATATACAACAATAGTGGTTTTCCATGAATTGGTGGTGCTAACACTGGTGTGGTAAGTAGATAGTTTTTCAAAGCTTGAAATGCCTTCTGACATTGTTCTGACCATATGAATGTTACACCTTTCTTTAAAAGGTGTTGGAAAGGGTAGCATTTATTGGCCAATTGTGCTATGAAGCGTCTTATAGATTGTAGTCTCCCTTGCAAACTTCTCAATTGTTTAAGTATTGTTGGTGTTGACATTTCTAAGATGGCTTTCACCTTTGCAGGAGCTACTTCAATGCCTCTATTTGACACAATGAAGCCCAAGAGATTTCTATATGTAACACCAAATACACACTTTTTATGATTAAGCCTTACTTTGTACTGTTCTAATTTATCAAAGATTTTGGCTAGAACTTCCAAGTGATCTTCTCTGGTGTCTAACTTGGCTAAGATATCATCAACATAATCCTCTATGATATCATGTATCATGTCATGGAACAATGTTGTCATAGCTCATTAATATGTTGCTCCTGCATTCTTTAAACCAAATGACATGACGTTCCAATAGTATGTTCCCCAAGGACATGTGAATGATTTATTTTTTTGGTTTTTTGGTGCAATCCTAATTAGATTCTAATGCCCCCAGTGTTCTTGGTTATTGGGACTAGGTTGGAGATCCACTTTGCATAATCTACAAGTCTTATTAAACCCACATCTAACAATTTCTGCAGTTCAATTTTGACTAGTAGGGCTATTTGTGGATGCATCTTTCTTAACTTTTTCTTGTAGGACTTTATTCCAGGTAATAGTGGTAGATGGTATTAAACCAATTTAGGATCCTATCCTGGCGTATCGACATAGTACCATGCAAAGTTGATAGGCCTTTGTTTGAAAAATTGAATAAATTTCTTTTTTCAAAGGGTTTAGGGATTGTGCTAGATGAATTTTATGTACATTCTTGGCATCTCCTATGTTGATCGCTTCGGTTTCTTCCATTAGGAGTTCTGATTTCTCTTGATTTATTGGAAGATCATCGAGTCTACCTTTGGTCATATTTTTTGTTTCTTCTGAGTCATATGGATTGGAGGAAGAGCTTGCCTCTCCAAAATATGTTCTTCTATCTAGATCTATGACAAATAATGCCTTGTGGTCATCAAATGGGAATCCATCTCTGGCACCCAAGAACTCTCCTATAGCCTCATCGCTCTCAAACCAATCTAGCTTTGGTTGCTCTTCTTTCCCCCAGTCTATTAAATGTGGGTACATAAGGCATAGATCTCTCTCATCATCAAAGTTTAGGCTTGTTGTTATCATGCAGACTTGATTATAAAATTTATTTGTGAAGGAATTTGGGTCTATTCCTATATATTCGTAAACAATGCCATCAGCTATAGGTGGCAAATGATCATAATATTTGTCCACATCTCCTATGCTACTACTACCAAGAGATAGAAAATCATAGTCATGTGAGTTAGTTATTGTCTCTACATAGGTTTATATATCTAGTATGTCATCATATGGCTCCTCCTCAATTGGACTTAGAGGGAGCTCTACAGTATTGATGATGTGTGGAATATTCTCATGACTTGATGATCCAACTTCATTTATTGATATGTTGGTCATTACTTGGATGATTGACTCTGGCCTTTTTATTGTGGCATTTGCAGGTGCTATGTTAGTATTTGTTGATGCACTTGAAGATGAGGATGAGGCCAACTAGGTGTTGATCTCATTTGGTGGTGTTATGCTTGTGCATGAAGAAGTGATCCATGTATTTCTTTCAGTGCTAGGTGCTATGTCTGTCTCTATTCCTGCATTGGCATATGAAGATGGTGGACATAATGCTATTGACAAGTTTCCCAGTATAACATTATTAGGAATTCTGATTTTGTTAGTTAACTATTGTGGTATTGATTGTGGCATGTTCATAATTACCGAAGTAGGTGATTTTTTAGACCTTTTTGTTGTGTGGTTGTATCCCAAACCTTGATGTTTTGGGTTGTCTATGGGCAAGATGGGTTTCATGATGCCTTGAGAATTTAGTCCTAATCCTATTGTTTGATCATAGCCATGTCTTTGTAGCATTGTGAACAGAGAGTTTTTTAGTGGTGAATCTTTGCCAATTGGTGAATCTTTGCCAATTGGTGAATTCCGTGTGAATAGTGAGGGGCACAATCATGGTCAAATCGCCCATAATTTTGAAGAACAATGCACATATTTGTAATCTAGTTTTGCCATTGACCACACACCGTTGACGTGCATGCCCGTAATATTCACTTGGAATCACTCGGATGTGGGTATTAGATCACCTCTACTATTCACCAGCAATAGTAAAACGACCACGTACCCAAGACCTAATTTGCCAATGGTAAATTAAATATTCATTGCACGTGTCGGCCAAATTCGTCAATATCAATTAAAACATTATAAGCATTCAAGGACCCATTTCACCCCGCTTAAATTAAATGTTCATTGCATGCCTGCGCAATTCACCAAAAATACAATTAAATTAAATGTTTATTGGCAATTGAGACACCCAGGCCCCGCGCAATTCGCCAAAAATGCAATCATGGATTGCTATAAATACACTATTTATTACACTCTTTCTTACAATTTGTTCATGTCTGATTAGTAAATTAGGAGCTCTCAGAGTCTCGAGTCTCGATTCGCATTTTGCAAATTGAGTTGGAAAGTCAAAGTTCATTGTAGGGCGGAGGGCCAGAGTTACAATCCTACAACACAAGCCCAGGCATTCATTCCTGATTCTTGATTCAGAGAATTGAGAAGGCATCAAGGTGAGTAATCATTTCTTCATACTTGATAGTATTAGTTTTAACTTTTAATTCATAGTCTAGTCATTTGGTGATGCTCATTCACATGAAAAATCATCATTTTGGTGTTTTTCAACATGACTGTAGACTCTAGAAGTCATGCCTATCAAATCCACTACATCCTGCTAAGGCTCATCTATTGTGAATGATTTTGTTCTAATTTTATTCCTCCTTGATTGGACAAATTTTTCTTCAAAATCCCTGACAACAAGCAATCTAAGCTCTTATTTCTCAGAGAAATCCATGATCCCCCATCTCTAACTCAGAAGCTATCAAATACTTTTATGCCTCTGAAACCATCGTCCTTGCTTGTCTAATCAACCTCGACTCAAGAGAAACCTTCAAACTAGTCCCTCAAGAATGAGTCAGCATCCAAGCCTTAAAAATTTTAGGTTGCGAGCTACTGACCAGATAGTTTGTGGTTAAGTTTTGTGGTTATCGCCAGCTCGTGAGGTAAAATGTCTGAAGACGTGATCAAGCCATGAGCTGGCAACAAGTTTGTTTGGGTTTACATCGTGAGGTCTCTAGCTTTTTGGGTGCTAGCGTTTTATGTTACCGAGCTAGAGATTGTTAGTGAAATTGCTTTGATCGTGGGGTCTCGAGTTGGTTTGATGTCATACATTATAGCCGCGAGAGTAAGCAAGTAACTCATTTCATACAGTTGTCGCTAGCTCTCATGTTTGTTTAATGTTAGCATTTCTAGGTCACGAGCTAGCGACTAGACAGTTTATGGTTAGGTTTAATGGTTATCGCCAGCTCACGAAGTTAAATGTCTGAAGACCTGATCAAGCCACGAGCTTACGAGTGAAGTGCTAGCAGTTAAGAGATAAACAGTTTTATGTTGGCAAGTATGCGACAAGGGTTAAAGTTACCACTATCTCCAAGTCGCAGCGGTGACAAGGACTTAACATTTTGTGGTTGAGAATTGGCAAGTGCCTGTTCAGTTTCCCTCAGTCACTAGATCTCAAGGTTACGAAGGCTTAGCATTTTCAGCTTGTGAGTTGGAGATAGAGTCGTAAGGGCTTGTCGTTAGGTCATGAAATTTTCTAATGGGCAGTCTTCCAGGTAGAGAGTTGACGATTGTGTGCCACATGTTTTAATTACTTAAAGTTAATATCTTGAAATCGCCAATATATTTTTTTAATGGTTTGAAAATAGCTTGAAATCGCCAATATTTTTATTTTTATGGTTTGAAAATAGGTTGAAATCACCAATATTTGTTTTTAATAATTTGAAAATAGGTTGAAATTGCCAATGCAAATATTTTTCTGGTTTTAAAAACATTACAATTTGCACATGCAATTATTTTTTGGGTTTTAAAAATAGTACAATTCGCCAGGATTTTTCACAAACTTTGAGCGATCATGGCTAATTCACCAATGGAGATTATTATTTTTCTCCGTAAACCGTAAAAATTCACCAGTAAAATTAAAATTTTCTTTGGAATTATACAACTTTCGCTAGGTTTTTACACCTTGTCTAAGGGGGGGGAGGTTCTTAAACTTTTCCCTGATTGTGAATCCATTCCCATATAGGTCTAAGGGAAGTTTGATAACATGGTAGTCTTCTTCATCCTTGTATAGCCAAGCATTCATGTATTCCTCTAGGGCTTGATATTGTATATCTCCCCATCTAACAAATGAGCAAGAGTCTAAATATCTGACAATATCTTTTCCTTTATCTTGCTTTGTGAGAGCAGATGAGGGTCTCCTAAAAGTTCTAGGAGATAGAGATAATGGTCTTGTTGTTGATGGTCTAGCAATAGAATATTCTCCACACCCCTCATCCTTAGTTTGCAATGGAGGTACAATGGGTATGTATGGTGCAAAATTTTGTGCATCTAATGGTGCTAGGGATCCCAACTATGGAATGATTGTGGATTTGTGATTAATTGGGACTTGGTTATCTGTACTTTCTCTCAAGTAGTTGCAATGCTAAAAGGATCTAGGTCTCCATGGACTATTATTTCAACTTCAATGAATGGAAACTTGATGCATTGATGGAATGCAAAGAGTACACCCTGCATGGCATGTATCCATGGACGACCCAATAGCATATTTTATCCCATTTCCTTGTCTAATGCTTGGAAAATAACATTGGTAGTGACAAGTCCAACTTGTACTTGCAACGTGACTATCCGTTTTGAAGGATGCTCCTAATCATCATATGCCCAGGTATGTTGATCTTCTTTGTAGGGTCTATGTGAAAATGAGAATAACCTAGTGCTTGGAGCAATTTGAGGGTGCATATGTTCAACCTTGCTCCTTTATCAATCAACATTCTTCTGATCCTTTTCTTATGAATATATGCTACTAGATGTAAAGGATCATGTGCATGATTCTATCTATGGGGACATCTTGTTCTGTGAAAGAAACCCGAGATGAAGCAATTATGTTTCCCACCATTAATTGAAATGTAGTCTCATCCATATCTCTTGAGACAACTGAATCTTGGAATGCCTTGCTAAGATTTTACTATGACTTGGTGATATATGAAGTAGTTCAAAGAACAAGATTTGTGTCGGTGTCTTCTTTAATTGATCAACAACATTGAAGTTGCTTGTTTTAGGAGGTGTATGAGAAGGTACTCCTTGTAGTGTAACCTTTGATCTACGTGTCACAATGACACAATATTTGTTCCTAGGATTAACATTGATAGTGGCCACCACTGCATATCCTTCATTGAGTGTATTAATGGTGTAGTCATAATCAACCTTTGTGTAGTTGGCAGTGTTATCTTGCGTTCTTGAACTTGATTGTGCTTAACAAATGGATCTTTGTAGATTTTTTATTGGCATCCATTGTGACATCCCCTTGATCTATTAGATCTTGAATGAGATTCTTTAGCTTATAAAAACTAGATGTCTTGTGGCCTTTTGCTCGATGGTACTCACAAATTCATTGTCATTCCACCATGCTGGTTTGAATGTCCCTATTTTATATTGCCACACCTCAGGTGATGTTATTACATTAGTTTTCACAAGCTTCTTCAATGCAAAGTCTATTATCTCTCCCAAGGGTGTAAATTTTGTTTTTTGGTGCATTATTCCTTGGAGGTTTGAAGCCATTGGATTGTACTGCATTTGTGCTGGTAGATGTTGCATTGTTAACTTGTGAATGATTCACATTTGGTGAAGGATAACTTGTTGGTCCTTGCAATGATATTGTTGGTTGAACTCTATTTACCATATGAGCATCTACCACTCCATCATTCATCACATTCTTATTCCTAGACCAGAATTTAGGGTTATCTGCACTCGTTGTGTTGGATGTACCATTGTCTTTGCTATTTTTAAGGATTCCTTGTTCTAGGAATCCTTTCTCACATTTTAATCCTTTTTCAATGATATCTTTGAAGGTACTCAAAATTTGTATTTGTAAATGATATTTCACTACAGGTATAAGGTTTTGATTAAAAATATCCATGTGTTTTATTTCTAGTATGTGGCTTGCATACCGACGATATAAAGATCTCCATCTTTGCAAAAATGTATTAAAGGTCTCACTTTCCTTTTGCTTCGTAGAGCACAAGTCTACGAGAGTTACTGGGTTGTCAATATTGTGAGAGAAGTTTGTAATGAACAACTCTGACAACTCTCCCCATGAGGTGATCCTTGGTGGTAGATGTGAAAACCACTCTAGTGCATACCCTCTAAGAATTTTGGGAAAAAGTTGTAAAAGGTATGCATCTTCATGGGCTACTTCAATGCATGATGTAAAGAATTTTTTGCTATGATCTCTTGGATCACCCTTTCCTCTATACTTGTCAAACTTTGGTGTTTCAAAATGAGGAGGAAAGGGTGGCATGCATAATGACCTATCAAAAGGATAAGATCTAAGATCTTTCATAGTGTAATTATTTCTCTTTACTTGACTGCATTGTCACCATTTACCTTTGTAGATTTTGTACTTGGTGAGCCAAAACCTTTGTTTTCATCAAGGGTACATTGGATGTGAATATATTAGAAACATATGGTGAAGTTGTTGTATAGACAAGTATCATTGAGGACATTATTTGATTGTGGAATTGTGAGTTGAAACCTCCACTAGGCGCTGCAAAGTAGACAAATTGTGATCTTGTATTGGATTTAGTGGACCCAAAGGGATTGGTAGATCCTTGTTTTGTCCCTTGACCACTAAGAGTAGATCCTACAGATATTGTCATTGTCACTTGTGAAGTAATTTCCAATTGTGAATTAACCATGGGTGTTGTTTGGAATGTAACAGACGTGGTTCCTGACATTTGTGTTGAAGCCATGGTATCTTGTATTGCATTTTATTATGTTGATGTAGTTTGAGCAACACATTCCATTGAATTTTTTGTTGTTTTTGGCATCTGAGTTGTATTTTGGTTTAGAGTTACCCCAACTAGCAAGATTGCAGAAATGCCAACATTTGGGGGTAACTTTGCTCCATTTTGGATCATATGAGAGAGGTACCTATCTTTGTTGTTATTGATGAGAGAATTGAGTACTATTAGTACTTGTGGGTCTTGTTGAGGAGCCTCAATCTCTTGTATTAATCTAGTCTGTAACTCCTCAATTGTGAGTAGTTGATTTGTGTTTGTAGGTAATATAGAACCCCCTCTTTATTGTGAATTTGAACTTGTAGGTGGGCTCATATTCCAAGTAGGATCGTAATAGGGGTCACTATTTGGATCCATTTGGTGTTTTTCCTTTTTAGATCACATTAATGACATGAATGTAACTTCAAAGCGATCTTGACTCTCTATGATGTACCTAAAAGGAGTGTGAAGGAATTGGACAACTAATTTACAAGACTTTGATCTATTGACTATGGGATTACGTATGCAAACTTAAACTAGTATGAGGAATCTCTACAATTGAGGATTTTTTTCTTTGATGGTATGTCCGACAAGCTATCAAACAATTTCTTGTTCTTTTTGTCTCTTGATTTCTCGTTCAACTTGCCTTTGAATTCAGATTGACTTACGAACTTCGTTATCTAAGACAACTGCAATATCTTCATACTATGGGAGGCCTATTCTTAATTCCGAAGGAAGATTGTCCAAAACATCAATTATTTCCAATTTATCATTATCTGGTCCAAGGTTTGGTTGCTCAAATGGAAATTCTCCATTCCCTAGTAGACCCATGCAAATGAAATGCTCTGAAGACCTCTAAGGGTGATAGATTACATTTGATGTAGGTGCAAACAATGCAAGAATTAAGATGATGGACTTTGTTGCAACCTATTGAAGTGTGCAAGATTAATTATATCCTAGGAGGAATGTATATGATGGCTTTGCAAATACTATTTGGATGTGAATAGTTGACCTTACTTCCTAAGTATGTGGTGAGGACTTGGGAAAAATGAGGACATGAGTTTTGACTATGTATGGATTAAATGCATGGGACCTAAGATCACAAAAGGTAGCATATTGTCCATTTCTCTGAATGTGACAATTTTGTTTGATTTGTTGATGTTGATACTTGATATTGCAATGTTTTCTCTTGAGGTTCTTCTCAAAGTATATTTGTGGTTGAAAGATTCTTGACATGACTTGATTGTTTTTTACTTTGGTTTGGCTATGTTGTGAATGTTTGGATTTTTGAAAGTGTTGCATAAGACACAACAAAAAAGTAAGAAAAAAATCTAATATAACCCAAAGAGAGTACTATTTAAATGATCTTTTCAAATCCTAATGATTGTTGGGGTCTTTTCAAACCTCATTTATTTTCAATAAATTTTGGTCATACAATCATTAAACAGTCAGACTCTTCTAGGGTCAAAAGGTCACAAATAATACCACAACTCACGTCTTGATACTCTGTCAACTCAAATAGTCCTATCACACCCTAGGGTGTGCCCATTTTTTTGTCTTTGTTCAAAAGTTGAACCAGAGAGAATTGCTCCTCAATTAGCTCATTTTCTGGGAGATATATGGTGAGTGTCTTGGGGGCAGATTCTTCCCCACCCTTGCACTATGATATTACAAGTGTCTAGTTACTAACTCAGCTTGGCCACTAATTCCTAAAGTTTTTAATGAGGGTTCCATTTGAGTTGTCACAATTAGTAGTGTTTTCCACTCCGTTAAAGGATGTCTCCTAGTTTCCAAAGGTTATGGTCTACAAATTTTTACGTTCCATATAGACACTAAGGGAGGCATGATGTTGTTGTGACAACATTTACCACTCATCGCTTATGACTTTCCTCACAAACACATTTATTTATAGTGGCTTGGATTACTTGGCTTTAGCTGTTGCCACTTAGGTCATTCCCCTCTCACCGACCTTAAGGGCTTCTCAAGAGGCCAGGCCTGCTAAGGGTTTTATCCTATTACAAAATTGATAAAAAGCATAAAGGGTGGGTTTGGGTTTTTGATCACCAAGTTAAGGGGAGAGCATATGCCTATCACCTTCAAGACACGGAAGACAGATTGTTATTTGTATCCTATCATTGCAAAGTTTTCTAAAAACTATTTGGAGATGTTGCTCCAACAAGCATGATGTTCATTTTAATTCACAAATCATTAATGAATAACTTGTAATGAAGAAAATTTATTTTGATCTTTTTAAATAACACCAAAGGAAGTGTGGGTTAAACTAGGTCCAGTTGTACCTGCAAAACCCATGAAAGCATTAGTTTGTATTGTGGGATCACAAGCCTAAGTTTTTCCTTCGTTTACAAAATTTGCCTCATTGTATGTTAATGATCTGCTAGAAAACAGAACACTAAAAAAATAAATTGAGAAGATGATAGAACAAAATGTTTTCAATTATATACAGCGAATGCAAACCACTTTCTGATCAAATGCGAATTTTTGTGTACTCGGATGCGAATTTTTGTGTCATAAGCTAGGAATTACTATCTGATTGAATGCACATTTGTGTGTTATCAAATGCGGTTTAGAAGATAGAGTTTGGAAAAAGTACAGAAAACAGAATTTGGAAAGATAACCGAAACCTACAAGATAATGATTAGCTCAAAATGACCTAGTTAAACACATAAAGAAAAGACAAAAAAAATGTTCTTAAAAGACATGGCTTTCATCCATTATCATATTTCCCATGAACTTGATGTCATCAAATATGTCAAATTTTTCCAGGTATTTGTGAATAATATGATAGTATCAAGATAGGGCAGCCAATTCTTCAAGATCTTGGAATCTTTTTTCTGCTCTTATCATCCGTCAATAAGCTCTCCATTCTCTTTTGTCTTTGGTTCTCTTCCTGGCACCTGAAATATTGAATCTTACCTTCCCTACCATGGAGTTAGACATGTTTTATGCAGCAATATAAATTTTCCAAATTTCAAAAAGAATGAAGGGTTAGCAACACAAATAAATGAGAGACGGAAGCGACAAAAGAAATTTAACATGCAACTAAGCCCTACGAATGTGAATCATAATGTAGGAGAATGCAAACTGGTGTGTAGGTGATTACAAATTTCTATCATATTAAATGCATAGTGATATGAAGGAATGCGAATTTATGTGTTCGAATGCATTATGTTTTTTTGTGCATTCGTACAGATCCCACAAGACACAAAATCAAATAAAAAGGTTAAAATGCTTTTACTTCACGTCGGGTTCACCATTTATTTTAGGGGTAAAATCAATCATAATTAATCAGATATATAAGAGCGAATCATAAAAATCTAATCTAATTAAAACCAACTCCTAACTGACAATGAAATACATCAAATCAATTGAATATAAAAAATAACATAATGAAACTCCCTTAATTGATCTAAATACACTTCCATTTCTCTTCTCCAAATTGTGTGATAGGTGGCTCTCAAGTGTTGCATTGGGATTCCTACATATGATAGACACAATTTTTTCGAAGATCATGATTCTAGGTTGAAATTGAGAAATAAGCATTACTTTTATAAAATTTTAGGTTAAATGGGGTGAGATTTGGAACTGAAGTGCTTATTGATAGTTCACTAATTTTGATTGATCAGTTAAGTGGATTGATTGATCTGTTAACTCATTTGATTAATCTGTTAATAAGATTGATTGGATAGTTGACTCAATTGATTTACTAGTGGATTGAATTGGTCAGGGAGATGATTGATTTGATTGATTAGTCAAAAAGGTGATTGAGAGTGAAAAGGGGAGATTGGAGAGTTAACTGTTTTGATCAACTAGTTAATATTTTCAACATGTACTGTAGGACTTTGAATTGAAGTTCATTTTCATTTTGATTTGAATTTGAAATTGGATTTTTGAATGATGAAATGTACATGAGATTTACTGAAAATTACTGAAATTTATTGAAATTCAGATTTGGTGAAATGTAAATTTTGGATAAAATGAAATTGGTTGAAATGAGTTGAAATTCAAATTTGGGGAATTGGAGGAATGAATGAATTAATTAAATAAGTTAAATAAAAAAATTTAATCATTAGAAATGGGATTAATTAAATAATAATATTATTTAATTAAGGGATTTTAATCGTAATTAATAAGCAATATTTAATTAATATTTGAGAAAGGGGTTTAATGATGAATTGATTAAAAGATAGAAATTTAATGATTAGTAATGTGAAAGGTGATGATTGAGTTGGTTCAGAAGAATAAATAGTTTAATTAAAGAATTAAATAATTTCTTAATTAATAAGACAAATATTTAGTGTGAGATTAATGAGACATTTTTAGCTATCTACACTATCTACACAACTCTTTCTGGTTCAAAGTAGGTCTTGAATGGAGAGAACACATTCACATCGAGTGGTTGCAACTTGTGAGAGGTGTGAGATGACAATGTGAGCAAGTCTATACCTAGCATACTTGCCTCCTGGATGGTTGACAGTACACCATGGCTGTCATGGTCGTCAAATATCAACAAGTGCCTATTGGTGGGTGATACACCCCCTGGAACATAGAACTTGAAGTGGTGAAACCAATTAAGGAATAGTTCCTTTGTCATCCACGCATGTTTGTGTGCTACCATGCAAGCACCCGATTCACATTTAGAGATGTAATTTTGTAAGTGCTTCTTGCCTTTGAACAAATAGAAGCCTGGAATGCTTTTCCCGAAAGTGTTAACACATCAAAGAATAGATATCCATTCACAACTCTTCAAAAGTATATAAGACACATTTTGACTTCCTGTCCTTGCAAGCACCCTCATAGCCCCATTTCTACTAGTCATAACACCAGTTTTGTCATAGTTCCATATACGCGAAGGACCATATGGATTAGCGACATAGAATTTTGACAAAATTTCATAAAACACGAACACAAAGTTGTTATTCTCAGACATAGTGTCCTGTCTTTGTTGAGGCCTTCAGCTATCCAAAAGCTAAGTTCTGGATGTTGGGCCTTGAAACTAGACCACCATGACTTCCCAAGCATGCCATCCTTGAAAGGGGTTGGTCTACTCTCACAAATCGGAGACATAGTTGCCTTCAAGTTAATGATCTCAAGGCCATGACCAACTACAACCATCTCTTGACACCACTGAACAATCTATCCTTCTTCTTCAGTGGTGAGAATTATTGGTGGACCTTTCTTGAATGTGGTTGTGAGACTACCAAACCATTTAGACAGTGTTGCAGTTGAGATGCCCCATTTATTTGATGCACTTCCTATGGACATGTCATTGTCCTCAACACCACAGAGGGCACTGTTGGCAACAACAATGAGGGAAGACTGAGAAGGGGGGTGAATCAGTCTTCACCATATCTACAAACTTAACCACAAATATAGAACTAACAAATTGGAGTAATAATCAAGAAAAATAAATTGAAAGAACAACACACAACACCAAGCTTTTGATGTGGAAAACTCGGTTAAGGGAAAAACCATGGTGGGAACCTACAATAAGATGATACTCTGCAATATTATGTGAAAGTATTACAATGGGGAATGCAAAGGCATTCAAGCACACTACCTAGAGCTCACTGCTCAAAAGATAAAGGTCTATAATGTTACAACCCTCAGGGAAGTCTCATTGACTTACAACAAGATTTGGACCACAATTTGGAAGAGATGAACTACAATAATAGCATTTGCAAATGCCTGATGACAATTTTGGTTAAGCATAATTGTCTACTCTACAACACCAATCTCTTCTCAATCACAATGGCAAAGGATGAATCATTGTTCGCACATACACCACTCTCTGATAATGCACACACAACCATGACACCCAAATTACATGATAATATCACCTATATATACAGATACACAACCTTGACAACAAGATCGATTAAACCCTCAACCTATAATTAAAAAATTACATCACGTGATACAAAGATCAACCACCTGACCAATATAATTATTTACATGACATAACATGGACCTAATTCAAATTCCCAAATGCTCAACTCCACTGGAAATCATGCCAAGATCATCTGCATAACACGAAAATTATCACTGATTCATATAAACCACCAAAAACTCACATAACAATCAATGCGGATCAACAAAACAAATAGGACATAAATAGGAAGCGCCAATAAGCATGTTAGAATTATCATCAATAGTTGTACCAACACCACTTGTCAAATCTTCATCGATCAACATCTGAAAGCTCAAGAACACAACCAATCAACAACTGTCATGAAGAAAGATAACTTCCAGAGCACCAAAACATGATCCATCTAAAAGAAAGATACACAAGGCCATCCCAAACAATATCCCAAAATCTTAGCTCAATATCATATCACATCGAAATATACCAAAGGAAATATCGAGATCAACAAAGCACCGATACAACAAAATAAAACCACAAACCGGATCATGAGATCTTCCCAAACTACAATCACCGGAGAAAAATATAGGAATATGTTGACATCAATGACAACAACATATCCTAGAAACAACAATGACCAACAACCTCCAACATCTTCAATAGGAACCTTCCATGTCACCTGTCGACCATAGCTTCTATTGCATCGTTACTTTTTTTGCAGTTGAAGGTGGACTACAATCCTCCACCATGGGTGGGATAGGTTGTTGATCACAATCCTCCACTATCGGTGTTATAGGGTCTGGATTGGTCTCAACATGAGGGGGGTTTCTGGCTCCACATGGAACCTGCATCTTCTTTTATGTGAATGCACCCTCATGCATGTTGTTCTCTTTGCACCTGCTTGTTTGCCTTCCTCATCTATACACAATAAAAAGAACATGTATGGTAGCTATCAAATCATTTAAATTATGCAGATTAATAGAAAGATACACTAATATGAATAATATGTTTAATTTTATATGTCACAAGAGAACCAATATACAATTTGAAATTTGGTACTGTGAGATGGAACCAACTAACCATGTGATGTTGTAGACAGATGCTTGTTGATCAATGCTAACAGTGATGCTTTTTGTGGAAGTGAGGTGCATTTTTCAGATTGAATGACAATATAGTGCAAGATGACAGTGATTCTTGAACAATAGGACTATGGTTCTGGTCTAGGGGCACAAGCCTCAATTTCATAATTTATTGATTGAAAACTTAATTTTTTTGATAGAAAGGTGTTGGGAAGGATCAAATAATCCTTTGTTTATGTTTTGTTTTGTAATAAGGTCCTAATTGTCCATTTTGTAAGGCCTAGTGGCCTAGGGTGCATTATAAACCCTATGGTCAACTATGGTCAAAGGGACTTAGGATGAGTAGATTTATGGATTCAAGGTTTTTTTTGTCTATTTATATCAATTTAAATGTGTTTAGGTCCCTAGGTTGATGATAAAATTAGTTTGAATGGCAAAATGCAAAAAATGTCAAAAATTGACAAAGTTGTCAATTTGTAAAGCAACTTTTCAAAAAGTTGTTGTAATTGGTTTCCCAATGTTCATAACCATCTAAAATAAGTTTTAACATGTTTTAAAAACTATAAAATTCCTCAACAAACTCGTGTGAGGGATGTTGTGGTCGAAATTTGTAAAACTTGATATTTGAAATCAATAAAAAAAACTATATTTTCTAGAAAATTTGTTGTTCTTTTGGTTGGTATGGAATTTCACGACCTCAAAATTGAAAAATTATTTCATGGGGAGTTAGAGGGGTGAAATAAATTTCTTTTGAATCCAACTAGAGGTCTGGAGGTGGAGTATTGAGGGAGAAAAGTTGTAACAAATCCAAACAGCCCAGAAAAGTGCCCTTTCCTAGGGCTCCAACTTCAATTTCCCATTTCTTCCAAATCCACCATGGGAAAATTCTAAAACATGGTGAAATGGAGGATTTGGGAGTGTTTTTTAATATGGAAAAGGTTTTATATCAAAAGGATGCAGTTTGGGTAAGATTTTATTAAATTTGGCTAGGCATCTCTATGTGACTGGTTGTGGGAATTGAATACAATTCATGAACAGTCCCCATAACTTTAGTTTTAATGCAAACCAGAAGCTATAACTTGGTATTTGGTGATTATTTTGGTACCCAAAGGTTTTCAAATTTCCACCCTTGATAAATTTCAGGTTTTGAGGGCAATTCCTTTGTTAAGTGCTTAAACTAGCCCTTCTAGCCATAGATGAGGGTTCATTAGTAATGGTGCTTGCAAGAGGTTCCAAAACTTGTCCTTTGGTAGAAAGTGCTGCCATAGGTTGGTGTTAAATAAAATAAAATAATCTTATCCTATCCTTTGGAGTTTTTTGGTGGGAAGCCAAAAAGTGAGTTTTGAAGGCTAATAGGTCTAAGGAGCCAATTTGCACTTTGTGACTTTTGGGACTTGAACAACCAAATCAGAGGATTGTTTGGAATCATTTGAGTTTTTAGGAACCTATAAAACCTATCTTGAGCCTTTTTTGGCCTATAAAACCATTTGGAGGGGTTGTGAGCAATTTGAGCCATTTTGAGCACTTTTGCCTGTGGGGTTTGAAACCAAATATTGATAACTTTGCACACTATCCCATTGTGGGGTTATGGGTATGTAAATAGGTGAGATGGGATGTTGAATTTATGCTCTTAAAGGTTTGAGGCTTGGTTGGAGTGAATCCTTAAAAAGGAGGGTTTGTTGCTTGGTTGAACAAGTGAGTAACTTGGAATATTTTCAAGTTGTTTGAACCATACCTCTACATCAATTGGTATCAGAGCAAGTGTGATCCTTAGGAGAAGGATTGTTTCATTTTAGCCATGTCATGGGAAGAAGAAGAGGGTGAGTTGTCCTCAAGGATGACTAATGCACATAGATTGAAGTTTTTGAAGGATCAAAACTTGGTTCACAAGATTGATTCCTTGTAGAGGGAGGTTGATAGACTTAATGGGGAACTTCGTAAGAAAAGTGGTGGAAACTCTGATGTTGTTGAAGAGGGGAGTGATGAGGAACCCCTTGAGCAGGATGAGGAATAAGAAGTGCCTGCTGATCAGAGACTACTTGTGAAGACCTTGAAGGCCATGGAGAGAAGGACCATGGATGTTAGGTTGGACCTACCTTCCTATGATGGAAACTTGAATCCGGATGCTATTGTGGATTGGATTGATGCCCTCACAAGCTTATTTGAATGTGAAGACATACCTAAAAGTCAGAGAGTTAAGATTGCTAAGTCTAAGTTGAAGGGACCAGCCCTTACGTGGTGGAATTTCATTCAAGATTATAGGGTGAAGGAGAAGAAGAATCCAGTGACCACTTGGAATAAGATGGTTGCATTGATCAGGGATGCATATATTCCTGATGATTATGAAGTCCAACTTCATCAGAGGAGAATGAGTTTGAGACAAAAGGAGATGAGTGTCTCAGATTATACTCAAGAGTTCCATAAATTGGTGATGAAGTCCAATGTGGTGGAGCCTGAATGTGTGAAGCTTGCAAGATATTTGCAAGGGTTGAGAATTACCATTCAAGATGAACTCAGTCTAAGAAGCCCTCCCACAGTCCAAAAATGCTTTCAACTTGCTTTGAAGGTTGAGGAGAAATTCAAGAGGACAAGAGGAAGAGTGATCAGAGTGGTAGAGGGAGAGGAAAAAAAGACTTTGGAAATAGGGGTATAAATATGTCTCAAGGAAGAGGACAAGGTTCCAAAGACCTTGGTCAATCAAGTCAAGGAAGTGAACAAGGGGAAGGCAATTCTAGAGGATCTTTGAGATGAAAGAGAGGAAACTTTACAGGAAGAGGTGGTGGAAGAGGCCTAGAAGGCATAAAGTGCAATAGATGTCATCAAATGGGGCATGTTGCATCCAAATGTCCAGAGAAGACAAACAAACAAGATGAAAGGAGAGCCAATTTGGTGAGATATGAGGACACACATAGTGTTCACTCTCATGGATCCTTTGTGCAGCCTGAACAAGGAGAGATCATGATGATAAGAAGGACATTGATCAAAGCACCTAGTCCACTAGAGCCACTCCAAAGGAAGGCACTTTTTAGGACTACTTGTAGAAGTGGTGACGAAGTATGTAGTCTGGTGATTGATTCAGGTTCTATTGATAATTTGCTATCCATTGAGGTAGTAGAGAAACTGAAATTGAAGAGGATTAAACATCCAAGACCCTACAAGGTATCATGACTCACAAAGGGGCAGCAAACCATCATTGAAGAACATGCATGGGCAGAGTTTTCTATTGGCAAGTATAAGGACAAGGTACTTTGTGACATTGTACCCATGGATGCATGCCATTTGCTACTTGGAAGGCCATGGCAATATGACATGAAGTCAAAACATGATGGTGAGAAGAACACATACACCATCTGGTATAAAGGTGAGAAGGTAACACTACTACCCCTCCCTGATAATGGTGAAGAAGAAAAAGAATTTTTGTTCATAGGAGAGAAAGAGTTTTTAGAATGTTTGAAGGAGGAGGATACTCCTTGTTATGCTTTGGTTGTATTGCCAAAACATGAAGAAAGAAAGGTGCACAAGAAAAAGGAAAAACCTAGGAGGATAGGACCAAAAGAGGTGGCAGATTTGCTTGAGACCTATAAGGACATTGTAACCAAAGAGTTGCTTGATACCCTACCTCCAATCAGAGAGATTAGCCATAATATTGATCTAATCCTAGGGGCTACACTCCCAAATAAGGTTGCCTATAAGTTAACACCCCAATAGAATGAGGAAATGGCAAGACAAATCTAGGAACTCTTAGATAAGGGTTTGATTTCTAAAAGTATGAGTCCATGTGTTGTTCCAACCATGCTAGCACCTAAGAAAGAAGATACATGGAGGTTATGTATAGACTCAAGGCCATTAACATGATCACTATCAGGTATAGGTTCCCTACGCCTAGGATTGAGGACTTGTTGGATCATCTAGGGGGTGCAAGGTGGTATTCAAAGGTGGATTTGAAGAGTGGGTACCATCAAATTAGAATAAGGGCCAGAGATGAATGGATGACAGCCTTTAAGACTAATGAAGGCCTTTATGAGTGGAGAGTGATGTCATTTGGCTTGTCCAATGCACCTAGTACATTCATGAGACTCATGAATGAAGTTCTACAACCTTTCCTTGGTAAATTTGTTATTGTTTACTTGGATGATATTCTTATTTTCAGTAAGAATAGAGATGAACATATGCAACATTTGAATATGGTCCTTAAGAGATTGCAGGAAGAAAAGCTTCTAATCAATGTGGACAAGTGTCTTTTTATGCAAGAAGAATTGGTGTATCTTGGTTTCATAGTTTCAGGTGGGAGCATCAAGATGGATCCTAAGAAGGTGGAGAGAATCTTGAATTGGCCTTCTCCAAGGTCAATGACTGAAGTTAGAAGCTTCCATGTCTTGGCTTCCTTTTACAGGAAGTTTATAAGAGGTTTTAGCCAAGTTTGTGCACCTATCCTAGAAACAATCAAAGGGGGGTAGAAGTGCAAGTTTGTATGGACCAAGGAGGCTGAGGAGGATTTTCAAAGTCTCAAACAAAAGGTAGTAAAGCAACCTATACTTTCTTTTCTAGATTTGCAAAAGGTTTTTACAATTGAGTGTGATGCATCTAATGTTGCTATAGGGGCTGTTTGAGCCAAGACTGTAGGCCCATTGCATTTTTTAGTGAGAAACTCAATGAGGCAAAGAGGAAGTATTCCTCAAATGATTTGGAAATGTATGCCTTAGTTCAAGCCTTGAAAAAGTGGAGGCATTATCTCCTTCCAAAAGAATTTGTTGTTTTTACTGACAATCAGGCACTTATCTTCTTGAATAGCCAGGAGAAGTTGAGTCACAAACATATGAAATGGGTAGAATCTATCCAAGCATATACCTTTACAATCAAACACAAAAAGGGAGTTGCAAACAAGGTGGCAGATGCCTTGAGTAGAAGATCCTTGACAGTGCAAGAGGTGAAGTTGCAAAGTGTGGGGATTAACTCCTTGAAAGGTATGTATGAAGGTGATGAAGACTTTTGTGAAATTTATAAAGTTTGTTCTAATTTTTCTGAAGCATACCATGTTGAATATGTTGATTACTTGATCCAAGATGGTTTATTTTTCAAAGGACATCAACTATGCATTCCTAGGTGTTCAATGAGGGAGAATATTGTGAAATAAAAGCATTGTGGAAGCATGAGTGGACATTTTGGGTTGGATAAAACCCTTGAGCAGGTAAGAAGACATTATTTTTGGCCCAAGATGAAAAGTGATGTGAGAAAATTTATTGAAACATGCACCATTTGTCAAAAGGCCAAAGGTACTTCCACCAATGTAGGTTTGTATCAACCATTACCCATACCTACAAGGCCTTGGGAAAGTTGTAGTATGGATTTTGTAATGGGATTGCCTAGGACTCAAAAAGGCTTTGATAGCATCTTTGCTGTTGTAGATAGGTTCAGCAAGATGGCACATTTATTGCCATGTAAGAGTACAAGTGATGCAACCTATGTAGCAAATTTGTTTTTCAAAGAGATTGAAAGGATACATGGACTTCCTCTAACAATTGTGTCTAATAGGGATGTGAAATTCATTGGCCATTTTTGGAGAAGCTTATGGAAAAGGTTGGGAGTAAACTTGAACTTTAGTTTAGCATACCATCCACAAACAGATGGGCAAACTGAAGTTGTGAATAGGTCCTTGAGAAACCTATTGAGATGCTTGACAAAGCAATATGGAGAGAAGTGGGATGTTGTGCTTCCACAAGCTTAATTTGCATTCAATGATTCTATGAATAGGAGTATAGGAAGGAGTCCATTTCAGATTGTATATAGGTAGAATCCAAGAGGCATCTTGGATTTGAGAGACCTTCCACATGATGGGCAAACAAGTGCTCATGGTGAACAATTTGTTGATAGCATGAAGGAAGTGCATGATCAAGTAAGGCTATCCCTCCAAAAGAGTTCACAAAGGTACAGAGAACTTGCTGATAAGAAGAGGAGGGATGTGCAATTTCAAATTGGTGATATGGTGTGGGTGTACCTGAGGAAAGAAAGATTACCAAAGGGGAAGCATACAAAGTTACTCATGAAGAAAGTGGGTCCTTGCAAGGTTTTGAAGAAACATGGGTTGAATGCCTATGAGATATCTCTTCCCTATAACCTTGGTATTTCTACTATCTTTAATGTATGTGATCTAACACCCTATAAAGGGCATGTTGCTGCAGGTACAGACTTTCATGTGGAGAAGATTCAAGAGGACATTGCTGATATACCTCCTCATGCACCAAATAAGCTTGAAAAGATCATTGATGAAAGGGTCATTAAGAAGACCAGAAATAAAAAATAAAAACAATATCTTGTGAAATGGGTAGGACACCCTATAGAAGAGGCAGTGTGGATGGATGAGGCAGAAATTCTGAAGCATGGTACTTCATTGGACCAACTTATCTCAAGTGGAAATGATATCAGCCCACCCCGGGAGTATGGTGCAGGGGCACAAGCCTCAATTTAATAATTTCTTGATTGAAAAATTAATGTTTTTGATAGAAAGGTGTTGGGAAGGATCAAAGAATCCTTTGTTTATGTTTTGTTTTGTAATAAGGTCCTAATTGTCCATTTTGTAAGGCCTAGTGGCCTAGGGTGCATTATAAACCCTATGATCAAATATGGTCAAAGGGACTTAGGATGAGTATATTTAGGGAGTAAAGGTTTTTTTTGTCTATTTATATCAATTTCAATGTGTTTAGGTCCCTAAGTTGATGATAAAATTAGTTTGAATGGCAAAATACAAAAATTGTCAAAAATTGACAAAGTTGTCAATTTGTAAAGCAACTTTTCAAAAAGTTGTTGTAATTGGTTGCCCAATGTTCATAAAAATATAAAATCAGTTTTAAAATGCTAGGAAAACTATAAAATTCCTCAACAAACTCGTGTGAGGGTTTTTGTGGTTGAAATTTATAAAACTTGATATTTGAAATTAATAAAAAAAATCGTATTTTCCAGAAAATTTGTTGTTCTTTTGGTTAGTACGGAATTTAATGACATCCAAATTGAAAAATTATTCCATGGGGAGTTAGAGGGGTGAAATAAATTTCTTTTTAATCTAGCCAGAGGTCTGGAGGTGGAGTATTGAGGGAGAAAAGTTGTAACAAATCCAAACAGCCCAGAAAAGTGCCCTTTCCTAGGGCTCCAACTTCAATTTCCCATTTCTTCCAAATCCACCATGATAAAATTCTAAAACATGGTAAAATGGAGGATTTGGGAGTTCTTTTTAATATGAAAAATGTTTCAGATCAAAAGGATGCAGTTTGGGTGAGATTTAATTAAATTTGGCCAGGCATCTCTATGTGACTGGTTGTGGGAATTGAATAGAATTCATGAACAGTCCCCATAACTTTAGTTTTAATGAAAATAAGAAGCTATAACTTGGTATTTGGTGATTATTTGGGTACCCCAACAATTGCTTCCCTTGATAAATTTTAGGTTTTGAGAGTAGTTCCTTTGTTAAGTGCTTAAACTAGCCCTTCTAGCCATAGATGAGGGTTCATTAGTAATGGTACTTGCAAGAGGTTCCAAAACTTTTCCTTTGGTAGAAAGTTCTGCCCTAGGTTTGTGTTCAATAAAATCAAACAATCTTGGCCTATCCTTTGGATTTTTTTGGTGGGAAGCCAAAAAGTGAGTTTTGAAGGCTAATAGGTCTAAGGAGCCAAATTGCACTTTGTGACTTTTGGGACTTGAACAACCAAATCAGAGGGTTGTTTGGCATCATTTGAGTTTGTAGTAACTTATTAAACCTATCTTGAGCCTTTTTTGGTCTATAAAACCATTTGGAGGGGTTGTGAGCAATTTGAGCCATTTTGAGCACTTTTGCTTGTGGGGTTTGAAACCAAATATTGATAACTTTGCACATTGTCCCATTGTGGGGTTATGGGTATGTAAATAGGTGAGATGGGATGTTGAATTTATTCTCTTAAAGGTTTGAGGATTTGTTGGAGTGAATCCTTAAAAAGGAGGGTTTGTTGCTTGGTTGAGCAAGTGAGTAACTTGGAACATTTTCAAGTTGTTTGAACCATACCTCTACATCAGGTTCCCTTTTACCAAATGTAACATTTTCTCTAGAATTATGCCTACAACTATTTATTTGTTTATTGTATTGGACACTTCAATAGTACAGGTTTAAAACAATAACTGTATAAATAGCGCAACAGTTATTCTAGTAGGGATTCAAGGTCAAAACCTTCAGGGTCAACTAGATGTGGTGGTGTACCTGGAATGAGTTCTTTCCAAAGAATTACTTAATTGTATAGTCGAGAAGGAGTATTAGGCTTACAATAAGGTTGAATGTATACTTTGGTCAAAATCCATGATGGGATTTGTTCATTCACTACTGTACGAGGCATCTATTGCCATGACAGATTTTGAGAGCATTGTCGAACTTCAGTACTAAAGTTTTCTAAGAAAAATTTATTGATATAGCTGGTTTTCCATGATTCAAGCCCAAGCTTAAATAATTTTGAATAGAAATAAGATCTTGTGGGGAAGACAAGATCATCATAGGGGTATGGACAGACAAAGAGTTGGTTAACAATATGAGCATGTTCCACAATCCACTCTTGTTGTGCTTGAATGTGTGGAAATGGGATGTGAACTAGCCATTTTGTGGGTGAAATTGTGGAATGGGACGAGGGGAAATATTTACAAAGATATTTCAGGATTTCACCATCTGCATCATTTGGAGGGAGGCTTGCAATAAGACCTTGACTTGTTAGTGTGTGATGGGCATTCAAATAGTTTAGCCTATTGTTTTCATAATATTTTACAATCTGATAGTGTTGATCTATGTTTGACATTTCCACGCTCTATTGTGTCCATGTGTGTTGTCTGGAATGTATCATTCTGACTTGTCCATAGGCATCTGCATTGTGGTTTAGATAAAAATATATATATCATGTGACCTCAAAACATTATTTTACAATAGAACACTGAGTAGTCATTTACAAATAGGGACATGATAGTAAGCATGAGGGTGACAATGAAAGGATAATGAGGATAAAATATTTTGAGTAATCCAAACAGCGAGGGTATACAATCAAAAGAAGAAAAAGAGATATATTACATGAAATTGCATAATTACATGCTTATATGTATATATAGATATGAACATATCTGTATTTACATGCCTATATGTATATATAGTTATGAACATATCTGTATATACATAAATGATTCCAAATTCATTTATGGACATGATTTTATATACACTTGTATTTCCAAAATTCATACATATTTGTAGGCATCTAAAAATGGTCAACGCTTGTGGCGCCATACTTTAACATGTCAGGGTTTTTGCATCTTATTAACATTTCTTCTATGTCGCACACTTGATCTTTATCATTTGTCGGTATCTTGTCATTCTTTTGCATTTCTTCCCCTTTGGCTTCCAATTCTCTCACTTTCAAATTAGGTCTTGTCAATATCATCCTCGAATTGCAATCATTAGTTGTGGTCAATTTTGTCATATCAATTGGACATCATCAATCCTAATTCATGTCGAATTAGGCTTTTGTCCTAGGTTTCAATTATTTTCAATCAATATCATCATTTTAGATCATTTTGGATCCTCTTTCAATTGTTAATTGTTGGTCAATCTTGTCAATTTGCGATCGATTTGTCATCGGTCTTTGTCAATCTTAGTATCATGTCAACCTTCATCAAATCGACATTTTGTCAATCTTTGATTGAGTTGTCATCGATCTCAATCAATCATCAATCCTTGTCAATTTTCAATCGATTAGTCATTGATCCTTTATCATTTGTCATCTATCAATTTGGTCCTTCTATCAATCTTGATCAATTTTTCATGGATCTTTATCAATCAATCAATGTTGATTTCTTGCCAGTTATCAAATCCTTGTCATTTGGTCTCTTTGGTTGCAATCTTTATCTTTTGTTGGCTTCGATCATGTCTTGACCTAATTTCATTTCTAATTTATCCATTAGGGTTTAATAGTTTAATGATTTAATCCTTCTAATACTTCTCTCTAGGTTAAATGGATTAATTCCATTTATCCTAGGTTTCTTGTGTCATAATTAAATAAATCATTTAATTGTCTAATTTTGTGGACTAATTAATAAATGAGAATTTATTAATTAGGTGTCACCTAGTTTCCTAATTTCCTTAATTTACTAATTTTTAATTTTCAAATTTCCTCAAATTTTTTCCTCCTAACTTTTCCCACTAATTTCTCCTCCTAATTAGCTCCCCTTTTTGTGCTCAATTTGTCATAAATCAATGAGCAAGTTTTGAGGCCAATTTGTCATATGTCATGGAAAAAATGTTGTGCATAATTGTGTCATAATTTATGAGCATAAATCTCTCTCAATTTGTCACATTTTATCAATCAAATTTGTCATGAGTTTTGGTCATTCAATTGTGCCATTTTCAATAAATTTTGCCAAATTTCAATTCAATCCTTCTAATTTCATGGTCTTCCTCATTTTGGTCTATAAATTGAGCTTCTTTTTTTCAATCATTTTAACAACCACACTTTGAGTACCCTTACGCTGTCGTTTTCACTTTGCAATCTTGTTTCCATCACACTTGCATTTTTCGGTGAAATCGACAAAATCACATTTGAAGGTGAAATAACAACAATGGAATCAGATGGAGTAGATTCTGCGTTATGGTTTGCATTTGGTTTATTCTGAATCTTGTCTTCATTCTTTTATTGAATGTATTAGGATTGAATGTTATTAGCAATTAGGTTTTTGGTTGCCTAATGTTTATGCTTTTGATGTGTTTTCTCGATTTCCTATGTACAATATTCATTTCCATATCTGTATAGTTCAAAGCAAAATATGTTTTGGTTTACTATTTGTTTCACTATCCAAAATTGTCTAGAGGGTCTCATTGTAAACCACTCTAAGGGATTCAATTGATTAGTTTAAGTGTATATACATGTAGGTGTGTTTTGAATCATGGTTTGATGCACAAACACCCAAGTGTCTCATATGTATATCTATATATATGTATATATATACATACATACATATATGTATGTATACACACACACACACACACACACACACACACACACACACACACACACACACACACACACACACATATATATAGTGAGATTTTGCCAAGATCAAGAGGCAATGGAAAGCATAAATAAGAGAGACAAAATATATGATAGAAATAAACTGTATTCTATCAAGATGAAAATACTGATCAACAGGATCATCAATCGTTACATACAATGAATATGAGCTTGCTTATATAGGCAAGGCTATATGGATATGTGAGCACACAAACATGACATGTGGCTCAATAAGAAACAAGGGTAGGTAGGAAATAGGTGTGGGTAGGTAGCAGAAACAATATAATATTCCACATGAGGTGGATCACCCACTAAATGTGGAATGTAACAAAAAGATCACACCATAAAAGGTGGAAATTCTCCTACACATGCTATCCCAATGTGGCACAAAGACCCAAGTGTCTCATACCCAAACTACTATGAAATGCATTTCCTAAGTAAACTTAAGTAAGGTGTAATAATATCCATGATGAATAATTATTTACACCAACACCCCCCCTTAAGTGCAACTTAGGGGAATGCACTTAAGTCTACAATGCAACTAAGAAATGCAAGATGGGTCCCGGCTACTAGGCCATGTTAGGTACCCATGTACAAATGCATGCAAAACAATGCAAGGAAATCTCTCACAAAGCGGGGAGAGAGAGAAAAACCCAATGGGAAAAAACCCTCCCCCAAAAAAGAGATGAAAATCATGTATAAAGAACTCTCATAGAAGTATGTGAAGGACAAAACCCCATGTGAGGAAAAAGTGCCCCCCCAATATGAGAGAAGAAGAAGAAGAAGAGAGACTAGGAAGCCCCCCATCAATGTGGAATCTGCACCAATGATAAAAGATCGAAGATGAATGAAGAAACTACTCCATGAATGTCGAACCACGTTCCTCCCCTTAGGAAGAAACAAAACCAAAGGTGGATCCAAAAATTCTCCCCAACCATGAAGGGAATATGTGTGAAAAAACCTCATGATGAATGAAATCTTTGAAAACTGCTCAAGTGTCCCCATGTCGATGTTGAAAGGTACCCCCTCCAAAGGTGGTAAACTGTGCCACATTGCTAAAAAAGGCACTCTAAGATCTAGTGGAGATGAATGTAGAACAATATCCAAAGACTCATATGTCTCCTCAAAAGATAAAGAGACCTCCTCCAAGTATTGTACAAAAGTATCCACAATAATGTCAACCTCTAAAGATTGATCATGTAAAGAATACACAAGAGGGTCAGAGTGATCCCTCACAACAATCAAAGAAGGATCATCTTCATCAAAGAGAAGATGAATGTCATCAATGGTGTCTCCCAAATCTGCAATGTAGGAGTCCACAAAAAATGTTGGGAAAAATGGTGTCTCAACCTTGCATTTATGTGAGGTTACTATTTATAGTAAGTTTTCATTTGAGCACAAAATGGTGTGAAACTCTCCCTGAAGCTTCTGGTTGGCTAGATAAGCATTTCGGCAAAGTTGCGTCGCAAGGTCATAGCTAGTTTTGAAGATATTAAAGTTTTCGTCTTGGAGGGGTGCAATAAAATGTTTAAACTTAATTTTGGGGGCTTTAGAGGCTCCGAAACGCTCTGAAAAGTGGCCGTAACTGGTGCAGTGAGTTACAAGGTGATAGAGAACTTCGCGAGCTCTCCGGCGCTTCAAACGGTTCGTCAATCGGACACCCGGTTCTCAAGTTATGGCCTCCAAAAGTTTGTACTCCTGAAATAGGAAAAATAATTTGTATCGAATACATAAATGAGCTGCAAAAAGGGAGCGACACATGTTGATGTGTGCTTTAACATGTCATAGGGCATCTAGAAGGGAGATAAGGTCGGCTACACCTTATTAGGTGGTTTTAGCCCATGGTTTTGTAATACCGTTTGACAGTTTCTTGTATTGTATCTCCTATTTATGAGGTGTGTGAGATAGAGGTTGTGTGTAAGAGTCCTATGGCTATTGAGTTGCCTCTGAATCTCTGATTAGTGGTACTCCTACGAAGAGCTTGCTCTGCAAGTATGTTGTAATCTGTTTTTGATTGCTGAATAAAATATTGAGCTGCTTTTGGAGGGTGGGGTTTTTCTCCCGAAAGGGTTTTCCCCACGTAAATCATTGTGTTGTGGTATGAATGCTATTATATCTATTTCTATTTTCTGTAACTGTTGTAATGATCTGAAAAAGTTTTGCATTACCCTCCTCTCAAGGTTAGTGTAGGAAGTTGTTTCCGCTACTTAACTTCCTTACAAGTGGTATCAGAGTCTGATCACCTTTGGTTTCAATTGTGGGTAGTTGGGGTTTTTTGAACTAATCCAGATTTGAGTGGGAGCTTGTGCAAAAGACACTTTTTGATCTTGTTGCAGGAATATTCAGATGGCGAGTTAGTCAGGGAGAATAGAGGTGGAGAAATTTAATGGAAGTAATTTTGAGATGTGGAAGCTGAAGATGGAAGATCTGCTAATAGATCGAGATCTTTGGGATGCTGTTGATGCGCATGTCCAAAGGCCATCAGATCCTACTGCGGCAGCTCAGTATGATGTTATGGACCGAAAAGCCAAGGGTCTAATCAGACTGTTCCTGGCAGACTCTGTTCTAATCAATGTCCATGAAGAAAACTCTGCAAAGAAGCTATGGACTAAGCTTGGTGAGATGTATCAAGTGAAATCTTTATTAAATCAAATTTTCTTAAGAAAGAAATTGTATTCCTTGAAGATGGAAGAGGGTGGACGAATTGCAGACCACCTGGAAGCATTCAATATGTTGGTGGCTCAATTAGTATCAATTAGTGTTAAGATGGATGAGAAGGAGAAATGTCAGATCTTGCTTTGCTCTTTGCCTGATTTGTGGGATTCTCTTGTTATGGCTATCGGTAGTACTTCTGTTGTTTTGAAATCTGAAGACGTGGTGGGTGCCCTACTCAGTGAAGAGATGCGAAGGAAGGTATCCATCAGTTCAAAGGAAGCCCTAACCATTCGTGGAAGACCTAAGGAGAAAGGCAAGAAGAATGAGAAGCACGACAAGTCCAAATCCAAAGGGAGATCGAAATCTCCTGGAAAGTCCAAAGTCATTTGCTGGAATTGCGGTAAACCGGGTCACATCCGTAAGGACTGCAAAGAAGAAAAGAAGAAGAAGAAAAAGAAAAAGTTTGATTCTGATTCTGAGTCCGACAAGGAAGATGGCAATGCATTTATTGCGGCTTTGGCGACTCATGCAGGTAATGATGCCTGGCTAATTGACTCAGGTGCATCTTTTCATATGACTTCCAATAGAAATTGGTTTTCTGAATATGAAGGATTTAATGGAGGTAAGGTGTACTTGGGTGATGATTCACCTCTAGACATTGTTGGTCGAGGTAAAGTTAGAATCAGGTTTTCTGATGGTAGAATAAAAAGGATTAATGGTGTGCTGCATATCCCTGGATTAAAACGAAACCTGTTATCTGTGAGCAAACTAATAGATGCAGGTGTGCAGGTAGTCTTTTCTGAAACAGGATGTAAGATGATTAAGGGTGCTATGGTAGTTGCTAGAGGTGTCAGGTTTGGCACTTTGTATAAGCTTGAAGCATACACTGTTGAGTGTAATAGCACTTCTGTAAAAAGTAAATCTATGGATACTTCACTGGAAGATTTGAAGGTTTCACCTTCAGCAGATGGAAATGGTTTTTGGGTACCTAAGGGTGCTCTTTCGTCTGAAGCAAAGTTACCTGCAGAGAAGACTATGTTATGGCACCAGAGACTTGGTCACATTGGAGAAAAGGGTCTAAGGACCTTGAAAAATAAAAATCTTGTTGAAGGTTTGAATGATTGTAACCTTGACTTTGATTTCTGTGAGCATTGCATTTATGGAAAACAAAACCGCATTCAGTTTTACTCGAGTTCTCATAAAACTTGTGGTGTTTTGGATCTTATCCATTCTGATGTGTTTGGTCCAGTAGATGTCTCTTCGATTGGAAAATCCACATATTATGTTTCATTTATTGATGATTTCAGTAGAAGGACATGGGTATATTTTCTAAAGAGTAAATCTAAAGTTTTTAGTCGTTTTAAAGAATTTAAAGCAATGGTTGAGTTGCAGACTGGAAAGAAAATAAAATGTTTGAGAACTGATAATGGCGGTGAGTTTTTCTCTAATGATTTTGATAGATTTTGTAAAGACTGTGGAATTAACAGGCAGAAGACAACTCCGTATTCTCCACAGTAGAATGGAGTTGCAGAAAGAATGAACAGGACATTGATGGAGAAGGCTAGGAGTATGTTGAGTGGTGCTGGTCTCGAACAAAAGTTTTGGGCTGAAGCTGTTGCCACTGCTTGCTACCTGATTAATAGGTCTCCTACATCAGCTCTTGTTGATAAAACGCCTATGGAAGCATGGTCAGGTCACAAGCCTTCATTGAGACATCTTAGAGTTTTTGGTTGTGAGGCATATGTACATGTGCCAAAGGAGAAGTGAACAAAGTTGGAGAACAAGGCTGTGAAATGTATCTTCATCGGGTATAGTTATGGTGTGAAAGGATACAAGCTTTGGGACCCTGTTGCACAAAAGGTAATTCACAGTAGAAGTGTTATTTTTAGAGAAATTAAGTCTCCTTCTGTTACATTGCAGCCAGAACAGACTAAAAAAGAAGATGTGATTCAACTTCCTTCTACACCTGAAAGAGTTGAATCGAGACCCCTAGATAGGCAAGAATTTGAGGAGAGCTCGTCTAGCTCTGAATCTTCAGAAGAGGAGGAAGAACCTCCAACTCAGCTTGTTCGAAGGTCTACAAGACATAGACAACCACCTGAAAGGTATTCACCTGATGATTGGAGATGTATTTTTGCTCTGAATACTAGTGTGGATGAACCGAAATCTGTAGAAGAGGCATTAGGTATGAATGATGCAGAATCCTGGAAGATTGCTATGGAGGAAGAAATGGCAACTTTGAAAAAGAATGATACATGGGATCTTGTACCATTGCCTGAAGGACGAAAACCTGTTGGTTGTAAATGGGTGTTCAAGAAAAAGATTGGTTCAGATGGAAGCATTGAGAAGTATAGAGCAAGGTTGGTTGCAAAAGGCTACTCTCAGGTTGAGGGTGTTGATTACGGTGAGATATTTTCTCCTGTTGCAAAAATGACGTCCATTAGATTTTTGCTTTCTATTGCTACTACTTATGATTTAGAGGTTGAGCAAATGGATGTGAAAACTGCTTTCCTTCATGGTGATTTGGAGGAAGATATTTATATGACACAGCCGGAGCACTATGTGGTGAAAGGCAAAAGTAATTTGGTCTGTAAATTGAAGAAATCTTTGTATGGCCTCAAACAAAGTCCTAGGATGTGGTACCAGAAATTTGATACATATGTGTTGAGTCTGGGATTTGAGCATTCTAAATCAGATCACTGTGTTTATTATAAATCTGATGGTGATCATTTCTTATTCATTGCATTGTATGTTGATGATATGTTATTCATTGGTAAAGGGAAAGGTATGATTTCAGAACTGAAGTCTCAGCTCGCTGCTAAATTTGAAATGAAAGATCTTGGTGCAGCAAAGCACATTCTTGGGATGGAAATTAGAAGAGATAGGGTGAACAGAAAGCTATGGCTAGGCTAGAATAAGTATGTGAATTCAGTGTTACAGAGGTTCAACATGCAGAATTGTAGACCATTGAGTGTTCCTTTTACAGTTGGAACGAAACTATCTGTTTCAGATTGTCCTACATACCCATTGGAGATGGAAGACATGAGCAGAGTGCCTTACCAGAGTGCGGTTGGAAGCTTGATGTATGCTATGGTCTGTACTAGACCAGACATTGCCCAAGCAGTGGGAGTACTTTCTAGATATATGTCTAATCCTGGTAGAGTTCATTGGGATGCAGTCAAAAGAGTCTTCAGATATTTGAAGGGTACTTCAGAGTATTCTTTGTGTTATCATGGTAATTCAGTTGGAGACATGACTTCCCTTGATATCCATGGTTATGTGGATTCAGATTGGGCAGGTGATATTGATAGCAGAAGATCCACCAGTGCTTATGTGTTTACTTTGTTTGGTGGTGCAATTAGTTGGATGAGTAAGCGACAAGCTGTGGTTGCTTTATCCACTACTGAAGCAGAGTATATGGCAGCTACTCATGCTTGTAAAGAGGCCATTTGGCTTAAGAGGCTGTGTTCGGATATTGGAATAAAACAAGGTACAGTGATAGTCTACTGTGACAGTCAGAGTGCAATTAGCCTAGCTAAGAACCCGACATTTCATGCCCGGACCAAACATATTGATGTTCAATATCATTTTGTTAGAGATATGGTCGAAGATGGTAGGGTGAAGCTGGTTAAGGTGGAAACTTTGATGAATGTTGCAGATGCTTTAACTAAGGTTGTGAGCACAGAGAAGTTCAGATGGTGTTCAGAGTCTATGGGCCTTATGGCCCCTAGCAATTGATTCATTGTGTTGACATTCCCTTCCGCTCCTGCAAGGTGTTCGACAAGTGGGAGATTTGTTGGGAAAAATGGTGTCTCAACCTTGCATTTATGTGAGGTTACTATTTATAGTAAGTTTTCATTTGAGCACGAAATGGTGCGAAACTCTCCCTGAAGCTTCTGGTTGGCTAGATAAGCATTCCGGTAAAGTTGCATCGCAAGGTCACAGCTAGTTTTGAAGATATTAAAGTTTTCGTCTTGGAGGGGTGCAATAAAATGTTTAAACTTAATTTTGGGGGCTTTAGAGGCTCCGAAATGCCCTGAAAAGTGGTCGTAACCAGTGCAACGGGTTACGAGGTGATAGAGCACTTCGCGAGCTTTCCGGCGCTTCAAACGGTTTGTCAATCGGACACCCGGTTCTCAAGTTATGGCCTCTGGAAGTTTGTACTCCTGAAATAGGAAAAATAATTTGTATCGGATACATAAATGAGCTGTAAAAAGGGAGTGACACATGTTGATGTGTGCTTTAACATGTCATAGGGCATCTAGAAGGGAGATAAGGTTGGCTACACCTTATTGGGTGGTTTTAGCCCATGGTTTTGTAATACCGTTTGACGGTTTCTTGTATTGTATCTCCTATTTATGAGGTGTGTGAGATAGAGGTTGTGTGTAAGAGTCCTATGGCTATTGAGTTGCCTCTGAATCTCTGATTAGTGGTACTCCTGCGAAGAGCTTGCTCTGCAAGTATGTTGTAATCTGTTTTTGATTGCTGAATAAAATATTGAGCTGCTTTTGGAGGGTGGGGTTTTTCTCCCGAAAGGGTTTTCCCCACGTAAATCATTGTGTTGTGGTATGAATGCTATTATATCTATTTCTATTTTCTGTAACTGTTGTAATGATCTGAAAAAGTTTTGCATTACCCTCCTCTCAAGGTTAGTGTAGGAAGTTGTTTCCGCTACTTAACTTCCTTACAAAAAAATCTGCAATGTCTGTCAAGTAGGCATCCCAATCAACTGAAGCTGGAAGACATGAAATATCCTACTGCACTGAATCATAAGAAGGCAAAACTGTCACACTAGCTGCATCATCAGGTGCAATAGGTGGTGTGATATCAATAGAAGGAGATGAAATGCAAGGCTCAAAAACGGGGTCACATGTCAGAATTCCCAAGTTCAAATGCCCAAAGTTCTCCTCAAAATATGAATCATTAACATAGGAAGAACCAACCTTATCAATAGGACCAAAATCTGAAAAAGAGTACAATCGAGATGCATGATCAACCAACCCAATCGCAATGATAGCTCCACTCTCCAAGTCTCTAATGATAACTGAATCAGGTGTGAACTCCACAGTTTTCCTAGTTGCCCCATGTGTGATTTGATAGATGGAAAGAAGATTATTTCTCAAGTGGGGTACACACAACACATCATTGAAGGAGTTATCCCCAATGGCAATAGATCCTTTCCCAATCACATTCATGTATGTATGATTGCCCATCAAAATCTGTGACATGTGGCGAGGCTCAAATGTAGAAAACATAGACTGCAAAGATACCATATGATGAGAAGCCCCTGAATCTAGAAGCCATCTCCTTGAATCGTGACTTGTAGTAGGACAAAGAGCTTGTCCCTTTCCTTTAGCTGTCCCAAAAGAGTGATCCTTTCCTTTATCCTTGAAAGAAGAAGCCGATGTAGACATTCTAGAAGGTAGGTTGATTCTATTCTTCTCAAGAAGATTCTTCAACTCATCAATATCCTTCTTATAACAATGATGTTCATCATGTCCTGACTTCATGCAAAATCCACAAAAAAGATTGTCCTTATATGATTTCCTCTTAGGTGAGAATGGTGAATCACCTTGTTGTGGATAGGAAGATTGTGCTCCATCTTGATGTGGTTTTGGCTTAGGTTGCTTTTGATTCTTGCCTTTTCTTTGATTATTTTGATTCCCTTTATTAGCCACCAAAGCTTGTGACTTTGAAGATTTGAGAATCCCCATCGTGGTCAACTTAGAGTGCTCAAGTATCAACATCTCCGTGAATGAATCAAATGAGGAAGAAGTGTATGAGGAACCTTGAGCTAACCTATGGGTGTGAAAGCTAGATACAAAGGCTGCATACTCTGAAGGAAGCTTGTCCAACAAGTTATAAACCAATTGAGCATCCACAATCCTTTGGCTTTGCTCTTAACTCGGTTGCTTTTGTGACATAATCTTGGATTGTATCAAAATCCTTGGGATCCAAAGTTGTGAGTTCACTATCAAGCTTGTAGCCCTTAATCTCATCAACTTGACCATACAATTTCTTAAAAATATCCCAAGCCTCTTTAATTGTTGTACACTTATCAATGTGAAAAATGAGGTCATCTGATACATACTTTCTAAGAGTTCCAAGTGCCATAGCATTCTTAGTAAGCCATTCAATTTGAGCATTAGGATCAACCTTAGGATTAGGTGGTTCTATAATAGTTTCATTTACATAATGAATGAGTCCTTTTTCCATTAGTTTACTCCATGTCTTAATTTTCCATGATGCATAATTATGAGGAGTTAAAAGTTTAAATTTAGGAGAACCCATAACACCAAAATGAAAAAATACAAGATAGAGAGAGGCACAATCACACAAGACACCCCCCCAAAATACTCAATCAAGAAATCCCCCCAAAATGGTGATTTTGGCACTTTATACATAGTGTGTATACAATGGGCCACTTGCAAAACAAGGCAAAGTGGACTTTTGATTTCAATTTACAACTTCTCAAAATGAGATCTAAGAGACTTCAACAAATACTGCTAGTGATCTAAACTAAGATCCAAACAAAATGCAAGTACCAAATATGCCAAAAATAGCCAAATAATGAAAGTACAATTTCTACTTAAAATCACTACAAAAAAATGGCATATTATGAAGATAGATAAAAAAATATGCACTTTCAAAAAAAACGACACCTGAAAAGGAGTCCATATGAGCCCAAACGAAGCCTCCAAAGTTGTAAAAATCGGGATTTCATGATTTCCGAAAAACTTGTATCCGAAAATCCAAAAAATTTTGCACCACTGTACAGATCACGGAATTCTACCCCAAAACAAAAAAACATTGCTCGAAAAAATGAGTCCGGATGAGTGAGATATTGCTATTTGAAAAATGCCTGCAAAATTATAATTTCTGGAAAATTTCCACCGCAATGTCAAACTTCAAATGACTCTAGATTTGGCCTTCGAAGTCCGATTTTGATGAAACAAAAGGCAAAAGTGACTTTTTTGGACCTCCTCAATCCAATGACAACCTTAGATTTGACCCATCAAGCTTCAATAATAACCTGCAATAGAAAGATCCAAAATACACAACCTCAAATAGCATCAAATTTCTCTCAATTAGCAAACCAATGACACTCTAATGGCTCTGATACCATGTGAGATTTTGCCAAGATCAAGAGGCAATGGAAAGCACAAATAAGAGAGACAAAATATATGATAGAAATAAATTGTATTCTATCAAAATGAAAATACTGATCAACTGGATCATCAATCGTTACATACAATGAATATGAGCCTGCTTATATAGGCAAGGCTATATGAATATGTGAACACACAAACATGATATGTGGCTCAATAAGAAACAAGGGTAGGTAGGAAATAGGTGTGGGTAGGTAGGAGAAACAATATAATATTCCACATGAGTTGGATCACCCACTGAATGTGGAGTGTAACAACAAGATCACACCATAAAAGGTGGAAATTCTCCTACACACACTATCCCAATGTGACACAAACACCCAAGTGTCTCATACCAAAACTACTATGAAATGCACTTCCTAAGTAAATTTAAGTAAGGTGTAATAATATCCATGATGAATATATATGTGTGTGTGTGTGTGTGTGTGTAATATATATATGTACACACACACACACACACACATAGCTGCATTGAGTTTGAATACATACATACATAAGTGTCAATATACGTATATATAAATATACATATATGTATGTATGTATACATACATGTAAATATGAATATACCCCAAATACAGATATGTATATACACTTTATATATATATATATGTACATACATGTGTGTGTGTGTATATATATATATATATATATATATATATATATATATATATATATATATATATATATATATATATATATATATACATGAATTTTGTATATAAATATAAGATATATGTATTTTGTATTATGTATATAAAATTCGCAAACAATATTTTGATTTGGGGTAGCCAACTCAGTTGTCTACTTGGCTAGTGGTTAAAGGTGGTAGCCACATGAACCCCCAAAAGTATGGTGTGCACATTTTGGCCCCTCTCCCCTACATGAAGCAACCAAGTAAGTGTGTACACATGGGAATTATTTGTGTACGCATAGGAATTGCAAAGGGACATTATTAATTGCTTCATAAATGACAAATATTGAGTGAGGGAATAATAATCCCATTAAACATAATAAATACAAAGTCCTTTTGTGAATTACAATGCGAATGCCAATTAATTTCCATGTGGTAGTGGGATGAGGTGGCATTTGGAAAATCAAAATGGGAAGTGTGCATTGAGTCAGAAGAGGTACGATATATTTTGGTCACAGCCATGTCCGCGAAAGCATTTAAGTTGTCATTAAATTTAGAAGTCGGTAGAGTTTAAAGGGGTGAAAAAAGCATTTCGTGGATAGTTTTGGCAGGTTTCTTCTTCTCTATAGTGGACGACTGAGTGTTGGGAAGTTGCAGGAAAAATGGAAGCCACATTCACCCTTTACACAGTGAAGCAACAACTGGCTTTTCTCGAAAACATATCTAACTAAAGGTTGAAATCCATATTCAAGTACCATGAGGAGGAATCCTTGATTGCTTTGAAGGTTCTTCTCAGCGATTGTTTCATCAAACACATCACAGGTATCACACAAATGTGGATATCGTTAGCAAGGTGGTTGCATGGGGGTTGGAGATTGGAAAGAGGTCAGACAAGGTAGAGTGGTTGATGAAGGCATGTGTGGGGGAGGAATGGCTTGATGGTCTCCACGGTTTGCTCCTCACGAAAAACCCAGGAATTGGTTTTGATCTCACAAAGGGGGAGGATGGTGGGGTTACTACCATCTTCCCCTTTATTAGATTGAGAGTTGGGGACGACCGGGAGACAAGCAAGGCAGAAGCAGCAATGGGGTGGATATTGTTGGAACAGTTTCTACGTGAGAAAGATTTGGGCCTTGATGGGCATGCAACGGAGGCGGAGGGAGGTCTAGGTGGCAAGATGGTGAAGAGAAGTGGCCACCTCATCCAAAATACAGTTTGCAAGACTTATGGGTGAATGGTCCCCTGGGGGTCTCGAAGAATTGAAGGTGTGCGAGTGAATGATGATTGTTTTTTCCACATTTTTTGGGTGAGCTTTGTAATAATATATTTTTTAAACATAAACATAACAGTTTATTTGAACAAAGTCGACTATGAAAGTGAATGGACAAAATGATTTTTCATTGAGTCAGTAAAGGAGGACTGCGAACATGTAGGTTAGTAGAAAGATTAATACCTGGAAAACTCTCCGAGTTTGCTTACTCCTATGTATTGTTAGTCCTCTTTGATGTGATGTGTCTTTTTGGACAAGGTCCTCTGCTTTGTGTGTCTGTTTGCTCCTCTTTGATGCTTGATGTGTCTTTCTCTTGTTGCAAGGGTTGTTGTGTCTTTCTCCGTGACTACAATGAGATGAGAACTTATCTTTTTTATACAAACATGTTGTGGTGTCATCTTTAATGTTTGTACTTTGAATTTGAAATTCGAATCTCCATTAAATTTGCAGATGCAATCCATTGAGGCCCGACTTGATTGTTTTTGTATGGAATATGGTGGCCTTAACGTTTCTTGTCATGGATGCAGGTGGGAGTGGTTGTGACATGACTAGTATGCGTGCGAGAATTGACCAGTACGTGATGGTTCCAGTTGGACAGATGGGATGAAGGGTTGGCAACTGTGTTAATGTTGTCAAGTTTCATAGCGCACATGTGGAATGGCCACTTGTGGGTCCACATGTATGTGGGTGGCAATATGAACTAGTTATTTTTGTTCTTTTAGTCGGTGTCAGAGTCTATAAATGTGACATATTTTCCATAGTTATGATTTTATAAAAACACTTAATTTTTGATAATTTGGCCCAATTTTTGGCACTTTGAATTATGCACATGGGCAATTGAGGTCATGTTAGTGGCAGTCCAACTTGTTTGACCGATTACATTACTCTGTCTATGTTTTATATTTAAATATACAATAGAAAAACTTTATTATAAAATATGTTGTGTTTATGTGAGAAGATTATTGATTTGAATATGTATATATTTTGGAGATGGTTATGACACGTTTTGACAGGTTAGGCGCTCAACTATAAGCTTTAAACTCAAACTATATTGTATTCTAAACCTCGCACACATATTGGCTCCTCTCCCCTAAATGGTTAAAAACGAGGATAATCATTTTAACGCAAGGCTCACGCATTGAAAGGGATTGTGTAACAAGTTAGCAACGTGCCAACGAAAACGACTTCCACTGACGAGAAAAAAACACAATTTACTCGGCACTGCTATCACTATGGTCACTTGAATTATTGTAACTTAAACAGTAGGAAGATTGTTCTAAGCGGGCGGTGTGAACGAGGTGCTAGAAAAAGTTTAGAGTGCAAGGCCAGCTAAAGTATTCCACCAAGGTTCATAAACGGGTGAAATTGACGTAAAATCTAGATGCGCATTCACCGTATTTTCAGTCGAGAAGATAAGCGACATAAATCAAACAATGCGTAATGGTGGAGGAGAATCTTTAGTGAAAATTGGTCGGGAAATAATTCTTAGCCGTCCAAATCCCGTCCGGAGCCGGGTCTTTTGGGTCAGGGGATTCTTAGTCTCATTTTGTCTGCATATTAAAATCTGGTATAAGGGTTCAATCGTTTACTTGAGATAGGACACGGTGACGACACAGTGACGTAGTCGTATGTGGGTCTTTTGAGTGTCCTGTTTTCTTACGGGATTTAACATATTTAGAATACATGTGATTTGCACAGTAGTATATATATATCTATAAAATATCGTTTTCCATATACACTCATATACATATACATGTAAAGAACACATGCATGGTATGAAAATTTCATTAATTCTTTTATTACTTAATGGTTTTTTTTTTTTTTAGCATCCTAATTCCATTAGATTTAAAAATGAGCATTTAATCAAGAATTTATATAATATCTCAAAAACTTTAGATTTGATAGATTGAAATATATGAAAATATCTATGAGTTGTATAAACATACCAATATCATCTATTAAAGTTGTGGGTTCTAGTTTGAATTTCTTCTACAAATATTTTCTATTTTATCAAATCAAATTAATGATAGGTTAAAGTCAAGGAAACTACCAAGATAATGTTGATTATTTAGTTTGAAAAGGTTCTTGCTAGAAACGTTAACACTTCTACATTTCATAGATTTCCAACCATTAACATTATCTGTCCTATGATAAGTTTTAATTCACTCATGAAACCATCTGTTGATTTTATCGTAGTTGTGATCAGAATCCACAGGCCGACATTGATATCACAAAGATTGTGATTATATTTATATTATTATTATGAGATAATACAATTATATTATAATTATAATATATAATTATTATATTATATGATAATACAATAATTATTATATTATTATTATTATTATATTATATTAATAATATAATAATTGGTGTCACTTGGAAGAGTGGCGACCCTTGGTGCAAAGACACCTCTCACATATACATAATGAGATGTGTGATCTCATTCATAGGAGAGTAGAATATAACAAAATCTATAGATCGATATAAATCAAAGTGCTTGAGGGAGAGGAATATATCGGCTATGGTTGGAAGGGCAATATGAGTTATTACCCGTGGATAATCGAGCATATCAGTAAAAATAACACCATCTACTTTGACATACGTCTTCTTCTAGACATCATTAAGAAAATTGTACATTTGATGCAACTTTCTTTTGGATGATAGATTAATTTTTACATTCATAACTAACATAGCCTTATTATCAAAACCCATCATTTCCATCCACCTAAACTACACCTAAAAAAAGATTATTCGTATAAATCATATATTATATCTTACATTGTATTTATCTTGCTTAATCTATATAGTAGATATTACATATAGATTACACATACATACTTTATTTCTAAATTTCTCTCAATCATATTATTTTTGATCATCTTTTTATATTTTTCTATAAATTATTAATTCATAATATTTTATAGAATCTCAAGCTAAACATTATTTGTAAACAAATTCACGAATAAGATTATGTTTTCGAAGAATTCGTAATTTTGATCAATACCCATAATTTTTATTAACGTTTACTTTTTTTTAGCTCTTTCCATAGACAAATACAAATAGTGTCAACATATACAAATAGTGTGAACTATACTTTTAGTATCTCTGTCGATTTCAGTACAATGGACGCAAAAGCGTATCAATTTCTTGCTTTCTTCGGAACTCTCTTGATCTTCATTGTCCGAAATTTTCGCCACCTGCAACTTGTCACAGTGAATCAAATCAACAAACCAAATCAATATACTGTCTAACAACTGGAAGAACTTTTCCCTGCGTTTCTTCAGAAATAACAATGGAGCTATAATTATACCCGCGCCCACTCCAAAGCTCATCCCTGTCAACACATTGAAACTGTCAATTCTCTCTCTTGCCCTTATTTTATTCACTTCTTTCTTCTCAGGCCAGATTTCATCCTTTGACGAAGGCGACCATGACTCTTTCACCTGTAAACCGTATAGACCTGAATTATGTGAGAAGGATGAGGCTTCAAATGTTAAGAACTGCCCTCCTTGTGGTATCATTCCTGTAAGATTATTGTATGACAGATTCAAGTAACTTAGGAATGTGAGAAGTTGCAATTCACTAGGAATTACTCCAGACAGTTGGTTTTGCGAGAGGTCAAGGGACTCTAGTTGTGCCATGTTTCCCAAGGACTTGGGTATACCACCATCAATATGATGTCTTGAAATATTAAGAATGATCAAACCAATCAGAGATCCCATGCCTTGAGGGATATGACCAGATAATTTATTGTCTGATACATCAAGGCATTTTACCAAACTCAATGCTCTCACGTACTCCAGCTCCAATCCCTTGCTTCTGATGATTATTTTCTCTACATAAGTTTTATCTTTTAACCATGCAAACTCCAAGACTTTTGTATTCTCTGAACCATTTGCCATGCTCCTCATCTCTGAAATTGTGTCCGGAATTACTCCTGTAAATCTGTTCTTTGAAAGGTCTAATATTTGAAGATACTGTATCTTGCTTATAGCAGCAGGGACCCTTCCTTTAAATCTGTTTGATCTTAAGATCAAAATCTTAAGATTAAGAAGCTGTAGAATCCAATTTGAAGCAATGTTCCCCGTCAGACTGTTATGTCCCACATCTAATATCTGCAACTGCTTCCCATTTGCAAGTCTTGGCAGACTTCCATTCAGACGATTTTCCCCGACTTTCAGTGTTTGAAGCGAACTCATCTTTCCCAACCCCACCGGCAACTCACCTTCTAAGCAATTCTTCTCCAAATTCAACACCACAAGATAACTGCAGCTTACAAACCCTGGAAAAATCTCACCCGTGAGTCCATTATTTGACAAATCCAGAATCTGCATTGGCAACGGTTCACATATAGTAGGTGGAATGCTACCACTGAGATTGTTGTGAGACAGGGACAGATAGCTAAATTTATACTTCACAATTTCAGCTGCAATGGATCCAGAAAAATGATTTTCGGACAGGTCTAACGCAACCACTGAAGGAGGAGGAAGTGGAAGCGGGCCTTGAAAGTTATTGTGACGCAAGTCCAGAATCATCAATGTTTTGGGCCCCATTAGCTTAGAAGGTAAAGTGCCTGTAAAATTGTTATAAGAAAGGTTGAGCTGTACAAGAGCTGGAGAATCCCATAGCCACGCAGAAATATTGCCCCATAACCTATTATCAGACAAATCCAAATGGGAAATGCTAGTTTGAGTTATTAAGAAGGCCGGCAACTCACCATCAATGTTACATGATCTTAGTTTCAATGTGCTAAACGAGTTATGGGGAATCCAAGTCTGACCGACTTTCACAGTTAACACATTGTTCGAAATGTCTAGATATACCAGACTGGAAAGATTATAAAGATGGAACTCTGTAAGGTTCCCGCCCAACCGATTGGAGGATAGGGAAAGAACCTTCAGATGAGATAGACTTGAAATGTTGTCAATTATGGCATCTGTTAACACGTTGTTGCTTATATCAAGCGTCTCAATGGAAACTAGTTGACCAACGGAAGCCGGGATTTTGCCACTCAAGAGGTTATTACTCAGATCAAGCAGAACAAGGGACTTCATGCTGGCCAATGAAGGAATTGTGCCGTTCAGTTCATTGTAGCTCAGATCAAGCGATGTGAGGGAGGTAAGATTCATGTTAAGGGATGGAATGGCACCGGTCAATAGGTTTTGACTCAAGTCAACATAGCGGAGGTTCCCAAGTGCATCGAACCACATGGAGGGTATATTGCCCTGCAACTGATTATAGGAAAGATCCAGATGGGCTAAAGAAAATGTAACTAATGGAGGCTTAGCCCCAACTGACGGTATACTTCCTTTTAACATGTCACTTGAGATATCCAGCATTACCAATGCTGTAAGATTTACAATAGTGGGAGGAAGCATACCTTGGACAAAGCATTCCGAGAGATCCAAGAGAATTAACGAGGATATGTTTGCAATTGAATCTGGAATTGCTCCTGCTACACTCGTTGTTGTAAGAACAAGGCTGTTTAGCGAGGCAGAGTGTCGCGGCAGAATGCTTGATAGCTCCCCTCCCAAATCCGGATTTGCAGACAAGTCAACTTCTTGCAGGTTTGGTAGGCTCAACAGATGAGAAGGGATCGAGCCATTGAGGTCACAGCTACTAATCTTGAGAGAAACCAGGTTGGAAAGGTTGTGTAAGCAAGCAGGTATGGAGTAGAAGAAGGAATTGCCACCAAGTTGGAGGTGGGTTAGACGGGTAAGATTTGCAAGGGAAGGGGGAATTGGGCCAGAGAGCATACAGTTGTACATTTGAAGACGCCTGAGGCTGTGCATGGTGGAGATAGCTTTGCCCAATTCATCGCTAGCCACTTTCGTCATATTCACCCCGTCCAGCAGAAGCTCCTCTAAATCTCTCATGTTTCCTATCCACATCTGCATGTCCTTAATTGTGATTGAGGAAGAGGAAATGTAGTAATTAGTGGAAAGATCCAAGTAGCGCAAGGCGGACATGTTGCCCAACTCCCTGGGTATCATTCCCACAAATCCAGCATTTGACAAGCTCAAATAGCGCAAATATTTCAGCGTGGTGAGTTGCTGAGGGACAGCAACACCAATGAAGGCGTTGTAGCTCAAATCAAGGACTTGTAACATCTTTAGATCAAAGAGTGGAGAAAGAACATCCTTTTTATTACCATCAACAGAAAGTGAACCAAGATATCTCGTGGAAAGAACAGCATTGGTCGAATTCTGCAAAGCCATTGCCGGATTGTTGACGAAAGGATTGTGGAGATCCAACTGAATGACGTGATTTGTTATAATATCACATTGGATTCCTTTCCAGTGGCAACAATCGGTGGAATTATTCCAAGTCTTCAGTCGACCAGACGGGTCGTGAAGAGATCGCTTGAAATACAAGAGGGATTTTTTCTCATTTTCTGAACAGCAAGATACCCAACAAATCGGCAGCAACAGCACAAGTCTCACCAAGCTCCAGAACATATTCTCTGAGAATTTTATTTCGTTTTGTTAAATTTCGCCCTTTGCAACGCCTGTAATAATCAACATCTCCTTCAAGAAATAACCTGATAATTTTGTCCACCAACAGAGCCCTCATAAAGTTTCAACAAACTATTGGGAGGTCCCAGATCCTATCGAAAGATGAAAATGATGAACAAGAGGAACTTTGTGGCAAGTTGGCAACGTGCCGACGACCACTTTTTCCACTGCCGAGAAGAATACAATTGATTTAATTGGCACGGCTATGACTGTGATCACCTGAATTATCATAACTCAAGCCAGAAATAGTCTAAGCGGGAGGTGTGAACAAAGTCGTAGAAAAAGCTTAGACTGGACGGTCAATTAAAGTAGAGAAGGCGAGTAAATCACGACATATTCTAATTCTAGTAAAATAGGAGTAGTGGAGGGCCACCCTTAAACAGCACACACTAAGCGTTGACCGCTTAGTGTGGCAGGTGTGGGCCCATTCCCTTTGCCACCATCCGTTGCCGTTTGTCCCGTTTCTGTTAGCATTCAAATTCTAAAATTTCTCCTGTGCAGTAAGTATAGTGAATTCAGTACGTGTTTGCTGACAGCCTCTGGGCAATTTTTATTTCCTACTCCTACCATTCTTCCAGCTTCTACCGAAATGGGAGCTCTGTGGTGAGCTGGCACGGTTGGAAATGCTATGGCAAACGTATGCAAACTGTGGAAGCATAGACAAGGCGTTGAACTTTAAATAATATATTTATTATTGATGGTCTATTACTTTTTATCTAAAATATATATATATAATTTTTAAAATAAATAAATAAATATGATGCTCTAGAGAACATAATATATCTTTAGAAAGAAAAATGTAATTTTTTTGAAATATAATTTAATATTTTTTATTTAAAATTTAAATAAAAACATAAAATGCATTAAAAATTTATGTCATTTTTATGTGCTTCAAGTTTAAAAGCTAGACCAAAGGCTAGTGCTATTCATTTCCTTTATCATGATGTGTCACGGTATTTGGATTTCACCTAGTTGAATGTCCTTAATTTTAAATCACGTTTTAGTTTATGTAACTCTAGTTCCTTAAATGATAACAATTAAGATATTATACATTTTTAACATACTAATTCATAAAACATAACAAATTCCCTTACTCATATAAAGGGTTTGTTGCAATTGAACACTTGGTTAAACAAATAATTTTATTGGTCACATCACATGTCAAATTAAAGATAATAAATCCCTAAGGCATGCGAGTTTGTTTTAATTAGATTTACAGAGCCTAATCATCCTTAATTATGCACTATATTGAACTATTTGATAACCTAGTTTAATGAAGCATAAATTTAAGGATGATAGAAACATAATGTGTGCAACTTTGATTTAATTGGGTTTATGATTGAGGGCATATTTATTATGAAAATATTCCTAGTAAGCTCTATAACCAATTATAGATTGTCTCTAAGTTGATGAAAAATGGCTCTATAAACTTATAAATAATAGTAGTGATCAACTATAGTGACTATAACATGTTAATATGTAATGAGTTCTTAAATTATCCCTTTAACTATACAAATAATTTAAATATTCCATAAGAAATAGTGAGAAACCACATGTGAGTGAATTGGAGAAACAAATTATGAACCAATTTTGAGGGTTTGGTAAATCATTAGCATAATCACCATGAATTTGATGAAAAATTTAATTCAGAAATAAACTAGAAATGATTAGAAAAAATTCCAAGAAAATTTGCACAAAAAGGCAAGAAGAATCTTTCTAATTTGAATAGCTCCAAAGGAAGAAGTACACTTATACAAAAGAATACATGAATATCATGAGTCGCAAAAAGGAAAGAAAAGAATGCCATTTTTTTTAATAATCAATCAATATCTCAACAAAATATTTTTTTAATAATATCCATGAAAATAGTTCTTAAAATAGACTAGTGAATCTTTGACCTTTCAAGAAAGGAAATCAATGTTAAGAGGAGCAAGTGAGGCTAGGGAAAATTAACAATAATTCTATTCCATCAATCAAGATCCTCATCTAATAATTTGTGCCTAGAGAATGAAATTCATCTTTCATTTGGTTTGCTCTTGACTAGAGAATGAAATTCATCTTTCATTTAGTTTGCTCAAATTATAAATTTTATTGGCTCCTATCTTGGAAAAGGAAAATGAAAAATTAAATTGAAATTAAATAGGAGAATCCTATACACTGAAATTCCTCTCAAGATGATTCTTTCTAGTAGAATTCTCTATTAAAATGGAAATGAATAATGCCCTTAATGGTTGACCAAGGATGTCAAATGGTGTAGGCACCTTCTTGAAAAATTGTCAATTGTTTTGATTTATTAGATCTTAAAATCCAATAAATTTCAATATATTTAGAATTTATAGTCTTCTTCAAGAATAGTGGTAATACACAATCTTGGAGTAGATTGACATTTCACTTTAAAAAATTGAAATCTTAGATGAATTAATTGTGTAGGGAGATTCAAGGATTTATGCAAGGGTATGTATAAGAAGATATTTGTCCAAATGCTAATCAAATGTATAATTTAATATAGCTAGCTATAATTAGTTTATAGGAAGTTAGGTTAAACCAATCTTTTGTATGCATTATAAATCAAAAATTCATTACAGAAAAAATAATAGATAGAATATCTCACAAGTTTTTTAATGAAATGATACAAAAAAGAATTAGGCAACCCTAAGGAATCAAAAATCAACACAACACAAATATTAAAGGAAATGAAGAGATTATAAATATCCTAAAAAACTATTTGATCCATAAAGTAGTCTCATCAAATCAATTAGCATTGAGATTGTTAAAAGTTGCTTTCTTAATCTTCTTTGGATAATAAATATGAAAACTTCTCTTGTTTCATATATATTGAAGAATGAAATTGTCTTCCTCTTTCTTTATTGGTAGAGAACAAGAGTTATCATAAGAGCCAAGGACTAAGGGGTATCCAAATTCACCTGAGGCACGATCTCAACCTCATCCTATTTCAAGATGTTGGAGCCATGCACTTAGCAAGACTTGATCCTTGATGGGTTCATTAAGAACCATTCGACTTGGCCAAAAGTTCAAGGGCCCATTGACTATAGCTAATAATTTCAATCCTTTTCTTCATAAGAAACATCTATTTAATGTAATCGAGTCAAAGTTGGAGAGATAGCATCATTTTTCTTCTTAAGTTGATAAAATTGCTTCACTAATATATTGAAGATTTAAAAGTATAAGTAGTAGTGGCATGAGAAGCATGGGTGGAATATTTTTGTTTACTCAAGATGCATTTAAATTGTTGCTTTTGGAAGCCTTGTAATTTAATTAATTTGTGTTTTTGTTATCATCTCATTCTCCAAGATTTTTAATGGAGGATTTGTAAGAAAATTAAATTGAGGTTGTGGAAATCCCACAAGGAAAGATTCAATTTAGTTTCTGAGCAAAATTTGAACTATAATGTTGCTTGATTGTTACAAAATAGTAATTTAGGTTACCTATAACTGAGTTGACTAGTAAGAAAGAGTCCTTATGATAAGAAAGAGAACTTGCATTGTTATTTGTACAAATGAACAAAATTGTCTTTTAGAACTATTAAGTAGGTCATGATGGAAGAACATGGTAGAGTGTTTGTTTTGCACAATAAGAAATGGAGCAAGTGGGTATCCATGGTCTCATTTAGAAATGTGGATAATACAATGTTGTTTCAAGGGTATCTTTCAAACTTCCAAAGTATTGTAAAGCTATTGATAAGCTCAAAAACTATCTACCCATGGCTTGTCCAATGTAATCTTTTATAGAACTTGGTGGATATAAATGAAATCTTTTGTTACTATCCCATTCAGGGCATTCCATTAGAAGATATTTCTCTGAGGCATTTTGTCAAACAGTTCAGGTGCTTTCCTATGCTTTTAGATTTTGCATATCCTACAATCATGGCTTTCTGTCAATCAATTCATGTCCCTTGTCTATGCTTAAACATTTTGCATGGATATTTAAAAGGGCAGTCAAGACAGTTGCAGCTACAAGATCCGAATAAATTATTGTGATGGATGTCCATCCCCTGTTCCAAAGCTTCCATTTTCACAGAGGCTGAGAGGAAGCTGGCAAAGGTTGTGATGTTTGGCTTTACACCTGCCCATCTCATTTGGTTGAAATCGTCTAAATCCTTCTCAAGAAATGGATCTTCTCCATACCCTGCAATCACAGCATTCCGTGAGACCATATTTCTTCAAGGCATTTGGTAAAACCGTTCACGCACCTTGTCTATGCTTCCACATTTTGATCGAATCTCTACCATAGCGTTTCCAACTATGATATTTGATAATTATCGGGCCATGTTGTGTCGGGCTATAAAAATCCTTGACCATTTCATGACAGCGACGACATAAATGGGAATCATTAGGCGGGAATAAAGTTTGAATTCAAACATTAACGGTACTAAACGAGACTAGATGAAACGGATTTGGGAGAAGGTATGGGCCCACACCAGCCACCTAAGTAGTCAAAGCTTACCCCTTGTCCCCATGCGGCTGCTTAAGTGCATTTTCTGCTTAAATTTAAGCAGTTAATGTGTCCCCATGCAAATTTTTATTTAAGGGAATTGGATAAATTGGAATCTCTCCCTATTTTAGTGGAGCAGCTACTACTTAGAAATTAAGAATAAGCTTTGAAAAAAAGGGGGGGCTGAAAATAAGCAGTAACTGCTTATTGAGAAAAATCATATGTGGCTCCACAAATTTCTTTCCCTCTTTTTTATTTGCCTCCAATATTTTCTCCTAAATTTACTCCAGAATTATTACATACATTTTTTCATCTAAAACTAAAATTTAAGGTAATTGCTTCAAAGATAAGCAGTAAAATTAAATATCCATGGGGCCACCAGCTATATAAATTGCTCCTAAAAATATTGAGCAGTGGCTGCTAGCAAAAATAAGCTTAGCAGCTGCATGGGGACCTACCCTTAGTGTGTGCTGGTTAAGCCATCCCGTAGTGGAGGGGATTCTTTGTCCAAAATTTCTAGCCATTGGAATTCTACTCAATTTTTTCTTAACGTGAACTTGTGGAAACAATTAATTGAGACAAACAACAATCACGTTGAATCTTTGGTTGTACCTTATTTTCATGAGATTTTACGTGTGATTCAAGCTTATATATATATATATATATATATATATATATATATATATATATATATATATATATATATATATATATATATATATATATATAGTAGTGAATATTAACTAGCAATTGCGTTTTGGTGTGCAATGGGTATGCCGAATAGTTGTTAGAGGTCAATTAGGGAAAAAATGGTATATTTTTTAATACTTTATGTAGGACAAGAGGTTAATTGGCACCCTGCCATTTAGAAAGTGATGTTGTTTGTGAGAAAAAGGTATTAGAGGAGAAGTGATAGCTTAATTTGAATCAATTGTGTATCTACTTATAGGGATCCAAACATGATTGAACTAAAACCTCAAGAAGATAAGAAAAATTCATTACCAACAGGCTCATGTTATGTTTGCAAATGGGAGAAAGAGGGGGGAAATGCCTGTGTTTGAGAGAGAGAGAGATTGGGGATAGATATAGAGATGGAGGAGATGGAGATGGAGGAGGTGAGGGATATGGAGTGAAGAAGAGAAGGAGACGGATAGATAGAAAGAGGAAGATAGAGTAGAGAGAGAGATATTGGGTAAGATGGATAGTTAACAAGATAAAGACAAAGGGGGAGATGGAAGAAGAAATATGGATATATATAGATAGAGATAGAGGAAAGGATATATTGAAAAAAAAAAAAAAAGGTTTACAAAGAGGAAGATGGAGATAGAGGGGGGGCGGGGCGGGGACATCTCTATAAATAAAGGGGGGAAGATGAAGATAGAGGAAGAGAGGGAGAAACATATAGAAAGAGTTGGAGGGAGGGATAAAGTTAGGGAGATAAAGAGGAAGAGATAGAGATGTATAGAGGGAGAGGCGGAGATAGAGACATATCGATAATGGGATAGAGTGATAGAAAGATAGAGATATAAGGAGACATAGAGAGAAAGAGATAAGGTGATAAAGATAGAGAGATAGATAAACGAATAAAGAGAAATAGAGACCAAAAAGAGAGAGGGAGAGATAGAGAGGAATAGGGAGATAGAAGGAGAGATAAAGAGGAAGATAGAGGTGGAGATAGAGAGATGGATTGGGAGATAAGGAGCTATCGAGGGAGGGAGAGATAGGTAGAGGAGGGAGAGATAAATAGAATATTTGGGAGAGAGAGAGAGAGAGAGAGAGAGAGAGAGAGAGAGAGAGAGAGAGAGAGAGAGAGAGAGAGAGAGAGAGAAGGGGGTGTTGATCAATATAATTGAAAGTCTCAAGTCTATGCATGAACAAATCTTTATATACCTATGGGGAAGCCTCTACTTTATTTATTGATGAAGCTTCAAAATTGCCATATAACCTTAGAAAACCCTAAATCTATGAATAATTGAACATGATTTTGTTGATTTATATACTTCCTAAATAATTATATATTAAATATATATAAATATTAGAAGAACTATATATATATATTATTAATAACATATATAACATTAAATATATTTAAAAAAATTTATTAAACAATTTATAGTATATTATAATATAGTGTATAATACTTAATATTATTAAGAAAAAATTAAATTAATTGTATAATATAAATTATAATAATACAATCCAAATTTATTATCTTATATTATTTAAAACTAATACAAATAATATAGTGTAAAATAGGTAAATATTATTTATATTAATTATATCTTATATTTTATGTGTATTTAATAAATATAACTAAATTATTATATAAAAAATAAATACAATTATAATAATTTTTTTTATATAAACTAAATATATAATAAGATAATTAATATGAAAAATTCAACACAAAATATTCTCTAAAAACATTTCTTATTCTTAAAATAATATTATTTTTATAATTTTTTTAAAAATTCACTTTGGAAATCACATATAAAGATATATTTTTCTTGTTAAAGTTATTAAAGTTAACTTTGAATCTGTAAATTAGTGTGAATTTAGAATAACATGTTTAATCTCCCATGTTTTGATGAAAGCATGGCTTCTTAAATTATGGAATACTTAGTACAAAGGCAAAGAACACTTTGACAAGATGGATTCGTATTTCACCTAATTCTTATAACCACAATCTAAATGACAAGAGATACATGCCCATATATTCTTTGTACAGTTCATCAGTCTCTCTGTCTATTCACACTATGAAATGTAGGTAGGTAATGTAGATTATTCAAAACTTACCAAATCACACTTGATGAGGTAGTCACAGACAAAGGACTACACATTTTATCTGGACCTGCCCAAATCAACCGTCCAACTAAAGTCCTAATAAAAATAAATAAATCGTACTGTAGTCATTTAGTGCGTTGCTTACTAATGGAAGAAGATCGCACAATTTACAACGTACAAGCATGTGAAGATCTTATTCAATACTATCATGATGGGATGCTGAGGTTGACGTATTCTAACATTATGAGCGATGCAGAAGCTTGAATCTCAAACGACGAGTGAAAAATAGACGGTCACAATTTATTCAATCGCCATGCATAGGATATCCTTGAATCTCAATCGTTAATATGAAAAAGTAGATCGTCTATTTCAGATAGGAGACGCCTTCGACGTAAAAAAGTAGTCTTTCCAAAAATGAGACTTTTTACTAAAGCCATGGTAAATGTATAGTATTGTTAAGTTTGGAGTAACATTTCTATATAATTATATGGTTTCAAATTATAAATATTTGCATAGTATACGTGTTTAGCTTATATTTATCACATGTATCTTTATGTTTGTCTACGTGCATCCAATTCAATTGATTTATCCATCTAATTTTAAGCTTTGATCTAATCTTAATTTATAGTCTACTTTTAACAAACACTATCCAACCTAGCTATTTACTCAAGTTATTTCTATAGCCAAGTCATTCTCATAACTATGATGTCAATTTCACTTAATCGTAAAATCAAAATGTGCACTTCGGTCCCAAGCACACAATGAACAAATCTTTGCAATTTAGTGTTATGTTAAATTTTAAATACACATTGATTTGCATTCATTTCAACACATATACAAGGATATCTTAGTGCACATGAAAAAAATATGAACACACTTAAAGATATTATTTTTCCACAATCCATAACAATTCTTGCTATAGCTTCTGGATTAGATTGTGTGAGTTTGTTTGCATCAACGTTTCGGATCACACTCTGTGATCCATCATTAGGATGATAGAAAGATCATGAAGTAAAAAAGTAGAAAGTTGCAGATCCATGAAGGTATAAAAAGAGATCGGGATAGGAAGAAGATGATGCACACCAATGGAGGAAGAATCCTAGGGAACAAATAAAATAGGAGAACATCAATACAAGGACATTCAAAATCAATCATCCGTATTTAATCTACCATACACTCATCCTACCACATATAAATCACCTAGAAAACATTCTAGAATTTATGTGCATGTTTGAAGTATGTTGTTTGTCAATGTATTTTTGAATATGACTAACTTCACAATACAAGGACATTCAAAATCAATCATTCGTATTTAATCTACCATAAACTCATCCTACCATGTATAAATCACCTAGCAAACATTATAGAATTTATGTCCATGTTTGAAGCATGTTGTTTTCCAAAGTATTTTAAAATATGATTAGCTTCACAAAAAATCCTTTAGAGTGTGTAAGAAGCTATAATTATTTAGCAGCCTATTTTTTGATAATTCAACACCAAAATTCTATAGATCATCCAAAACCATGTTCATAAATATAAAGGAAGTTCATAGTGAAAAAGTATATCCAGAGCAATTAAGTTAACCAAACACAAGAGGTATGTGCATGTAAGTGAGGGACTAAAAGATGGTCTTAAATGGCCACTTTCCTTTTGAAATTAGGAAATATTGATCTTGATTGAGAAATTGAAGATGGATATGCTCAAAATTTGAAGATGCAACAAGAACAAGAGTCATAGTGCTTTGAATCTACTTTATAAACTACAATTTTTTTAAATGGTTGAGATAAAGGAGTTAAAATAAAAGGAGCACACAAAGTGTTAGCATGTTTATATAAAAAATATCACATTTAATGTTTGACATAATTTTTTACTAATTTAAAAAATGTACACAACTTGAAAAAAAATAAAAATTGAGCATTCTCTCACTCTCTCTCTCTCTCTCTCTCTCTCTCTCTCTCTCTCTCTAGACCTATTGCTACCACTCCCTCTCTCTCTTTCCTCCAAGCTCTAGACCTATCTCTTCCACTCCCTCTCTATCTATCCCAAGCTCTAGACCCATCTCTCTCTCTCTCTCTCTCTCTCTCTCTCTCTCTCTCTCTCTCTCTCTCTCTCTCTCTCTCTCTCTCTCTCTCTCTCTCTCTCTCCTCCCTCCCCCTCCCTCCCTATTGCAACTCTCAACTCAAGTTATAATACAAGCACATTTGTTGAAATCACAAAAATGGGTAAAAGGGCATTGGAGATATCATGATTAAGGACCCACAAACTATTTTTGTTTTTTCAATTTGTGTTTTATCTAAAATAGAAACACGTGTGTATGATATTTACAACATATGAATAACTGTGTGATAATTCCACAACTATTTTTTAAATAGAAGAACTAAATTGCATGTTTTTTAGATTAAATTTGATTCTATGAACTAAAATTTTCATGTTCCTAGTGTTGGAATGGTAATTATCACTTTTTTATTTTAATTTGATAATATACAAATGTTATTTTTATATTTTTTACTAATTATAATAGATAGAAGTAGAATTGAACATTGAATACCAAGGAAGTTGAAAAAAGCTCAAATTTTTTAGGAATGTGAAGCCAAAAATGAACTAGACAACACCATACAATAATGAAACCAAATCTCATTTTTTAGGTATGTTCTCTTTGTCTTTCTACATTGTGTTTGTTCCACCTTGTTAACATAGTTCATGTTTTGCATATCATAGTATTAATGCACTTTGGTGCAACCTATTATTGACCTCAAACACATATCCATGTAGAAGAAAACAAGTGACTAAAGTATCCACAAGTTATAAATCCCAAGGATGATATGAATTCATTATACTCTATGGATGATTCACCATTTGATCTTCCCAACACTAAACCCACCTCTATTCAAACTTCCTTGAAAAACCTAAATTATCACATTCCAACATTACCTATCTACACATTGTAAATTCTAATAGGTGCATCATAGTATAGATATCATTTAAAGTTATGTTGGATGATATCTATTTTCCCATTTTTACTTAATAATTATCCTTCAATATTTTATCCTCAATATGCACCATTTCAAAAAAGATGTATGACTGGATGATTACAACATATTTGATGATATAATTAGTACATGATGAGTCATTTTATTGTATGCATCTTTAATTAAGATATTGAATTTAATTCAAATGTCAAATAAAAATTCTTGTAATAAACAAATATGAGCTTATAGAGGTAAGAGTAACTCAAAAGCAAATCATTTTAGATGGCTACCATATAATCTTTGACTTGCACAAAATCCTTTTTGAATGCATGCAAATGTATTAAATAGAATATGCATATAAAATTACCATATTAGAACAAGCACATGAAAACCTCAAAATGATAATTATGTTGATATGTTGTTTGGTTGGATGTGGTTGCTCATTGATCCAATAGCATGATGGTATGATAAGGGTGATTGAGTGATAAAATGGCCATCATAATGATATAATTTGAAGAGATGATGAAAATGGGAGAAGATACCTCAATTAATAGTTTTTTCATGAAGAAAATTGATGGCCAAGATTGAATATCAAATGGATGGTTAGGATTGGATGGGAGTGTGGTCCTAGATTTGGGTCTTAGCCTTTTGACAAGTGTCACAAGGAGAAGTGAGGCATAAGGGCTAAGTGTTCTCACAAATGTGTGAACAAACATGGGGAAGATCATAAAAGAGACATGTCTATGACATGTGTAAGAGATAGGTTGACTTGTGTAAGAGTTAGAGGGCTTGTGAAAGTGACATGTCCATGACATGTGTAAGAGGTAGGGTGGATATGAAGTGATTTTTCATGCTCACACATATGAGAAAGAGGAGAGTAGGGACACTTGTCACATGATGACAAGTTTAGATCTTGATCCATGTAAATGGATTCAAGGGATAGGATTTATTGGACAAGGATTGAGGTGAGGTGGAATTAAATAATAGGAAAAATGGTAATGAGGGTTAATTAACTTAAATAAATTAAAATTAATTAATTAATTGGTTTAGTAGGAGGATTTGTAGGATAAGGTTAGGCATAATTAAATAAATGTAAATTTATTTAATTAAAGGTGAAGGTTAAACTTAATTAAATAAATGTAAATTTATTTAATTAAGGGTGAGGGATAAAGAGGATTAATTAAATAAATAATAAATATTTATTTAGGATATGTGTAGGATCATGGTGTGCCAAAATAGGCCCTTAAGTGGCAACGAAATTTCAGAAAATCAGAGTTATGCAGCTTGACATGAAAATTTGAATAAAATATAAACATTATTTTTAAAATATGTAAGAAGAGAATATATAGAAAATTGAATTTAGTTTCTAAGCTACTAGTTGTTTTTTGGAAAAAAAAAATTCTATTTGATGAAAATTTCAAATTTCAATGCAGTGGTACTAAAAATTCAGGAAAAAGATAAGAAGTAGGCGTATGTCTGACCACCCTAATCACAATCAAAGGGTGAACTCACAAAGCTGGTTCCCACTTTTTGGTACATCCTGATTTTCGCTGAAATCATACATTTTTTGGAAAATATAGTTATTTAAGCTTTAAGAGGTCCCATTTGAAGTAATTAATTGAAGAGAGTTAGATCAAAGGCTCTTAGATCAAAATTTCTTGGATAGAACCTCTCTACTTCTAAATCATACTTGCAATGGAGTCTCCTTTGCATCTATCAAATGTTGATAAAAAACCAATTTTACATTAGCTTTTGAGGGGTCAAACAAATTCATTTAGAAGTTTTGTTTTCTTGAGGATTTAGTCCTTATTATAAGCTTTCCAAATAGTATAATTTTTAATATATTTAAGTTTATTAATATATTTTTATTTTATTTTTTATGAATGTAGGTTTTTCACTGAACATGAACTTCTTTGTTCAATGCATTGGGAAAAATAGCAAACTAATTCAAAAAAATTCTAAAAAATATCTATGCCCTAGGTATTGATGTCTGCTTTCTAACAAAAAAAATAAAACTTAATTTTGATATATATAGAGCAAGTTATGCGTTCAAACGTACACCTATATCTAAATTATAATTAGTCGGACTTCAGAACTTAATAAAATAAAAAATATTCAACATATCACTATCAAACCAACTGCATGCCCTGAGTATTGATGTTACAAACCAAAATTTAAAAGAGATAAGTTTTTATCATTTATAGAAAAAAATTTATACGTTTCGGGATGCACACCACTCTTAAAAAATGTTGTTTCCTATAAAAAACTACTTTTGAGGGAGATGGAAAAATCAATAAAAGTTTATTCAAAAAAATTTGAAAAAAATATATCTAGAATCTACAAAAAGGATGTTACAAATCACTAGTTTACATCATCTTCAAATTATTAATGATTTAAAAGTTATAGGTGTCGGAAAGTGAAGGTTTTTTGCAAAATGTTCATCTAAGTGTCAAAGTTGGTCAAAAAGTGGGAACTAGTATTGTGAGTTCACCCCAAATCATAATATTTTTTTATAATATTTATAATATAAGTATTAGACTCATGTCTGGATGTGACACATATTTTTTTATTAAGTAAATAATTATTTATAATTTTTTTACTACAACTTTTCAAAAATTGTTTGGATAGAGCACTTGCACAAAGACAAAGACTTGATCCACTTCAACATCATACATGGGCTTTTGGTGAGAGGATTCCACATGTTGATAGAAAGTTGACTGACAATGTGAAGGAGGAAATTCAACAATTTTGGCACTCTAATTCTAGAGTATCACCCAATGTAAAGGATGTTTTGAAATTAAGAATCGACAACCGAGACCGCACACCGCATCCCAAACATTTCTTGGAATCAAGCCAAACAATGTTGTACAAAACAATTTTTGAAGTACATCCAACTTTGCAAATATCACAAAGGGCCTTTGAATCTTTGAAGCCATTTTATTGTGTACCTCTTAAGATTCATAATACTTGTTGTTGCAAGTACCATGTGGAGTTTTCAATGTACCATGAACTTTTATGCCATATTCATTCTATGATGCATACTAATGAAATGTTGCAGGAGTGTGGTGCAATGCTATTTTTGAGATCATCAAGAGACTTGCAAGATATATTTTTATGCCCTAGAGATGATCGCTAATATTTATATAGAAATAATTATTTGAATGAGAAGTGCTCACAATATGGACGGTTGTTAAAGATTTTTTCATGTTTACATGAGGGCAACGAACACAAGTTTGGAAAGAACTATGTTGAGAAAAAAATATATGAGACAGTGAAATATACTTTTAAGAGTGGAGGTGAAGGTTCTAGATGTGAATTAGTCTCAAGACAAGTGAGTGTTGTTTATTCTATTTTGGATTTTAAGAAAAATATTTTCTACAAGTATGCAAGGCACACCCATAGGTCTCAGTGGTTGGATCAATAGTTTAGGATGTGTAAGAACTCTTTCCCAATTGGCACTATTGTATCGGTGGTTGATTTTACAGAGAACTATACATTGCAACCACATAATGAGGTACAACCTCAGTACTTTAATTCAATCTAGATTGCTATTTTTGTTCACATTACATATAGACATGCTCCTGATAGTACATAAGAGAGCAAGAAGATAATTAGGGAGTATCATTTTTATATGAGTGATGATAGATCACACTCCTCTAAGTATGTGCAACATTCTTTCTAGAGTTTTTTTGAGTTCTTGCATGAGAAAGATATTGCAATTGATCGACATCTCATATGGTCAGTGTAGACGTCTAAAAATGGTCAACGCTTGCGGAGTCATACTTTAACATTTGCGCATTGCCTTATTTTAGGGTTTTTGTGTCTCATTAACATTTCTTCTATGTTGCGCACTTGGTCTTTATCATTTGCGAGCATCGAGTCCTTTTTCTGCATTCTTCATTTGTCTCGCTTTCGAATTTGGTCTTGTTGATAATAATCTTCAGTCATGATTTTGGTCGATCTTATCCTGTCGCATCAATGTGCATGCTCATTTGGCATATTTTGACATCGTCAATTCGATTTCATTTTGGACATCGTCAATCCTAATCGATGATAGAATTAGGGTTTTGTCCTCTTTTCAATCTTGCCATTTTGTGATTGATTTGTCATCGATCGTTGTTCTTGTCAGTCTCGTCAATTTTGCGATCGATTTGTCATCGATCGTTGTCCTTTTCAATAATGTCAATTTGGGTCAATTAGTCATTGTTCCTCGTCAATTGGCGCCTATCAATTTGGTCTCTTTATCAATCTTGGTCAGTTTGTCAACCAATCTCAATCGTTTGTCAGCATTGGTCCTTTGTTAATCAGAATCATGATCGAATCAACATCAATTATCTTTTTGTCAAGACCTAATTGTCGTCCTTGCATTTCTAATTCATCTTCTAAGGTTTTATGATTTATTCATTTAATCTTGTTTGTCATTTTCCCTCTAGGTTAAATAATTTATTTATTTATCCTAAGTCTTCTTGTCACAATTAAATATTTATTTAATTGGCTAACTAATTCCTCCCTCTTTTTGTGAATTAATTAATGAATGAAAAATTATGAATTAATTTACCTAATTTTCCAATTTCCTAATTTCCAATTCATCTAATTTTCTATTTTCTCCTATTTTTCTAATATTTCCTCTAATTTCATGGGAATGACATAGCAATCTTGTCATAATTTGTCAATCAATCAATTTTGCATAGCAACTTTGTCAATTTTGTCATAATTTGTCAATCAATCAATCTTGCATAGAAAGTGTCAATTTTGTCATAATTTGTCATATTTGTCATTCTTGATTTGAAATTTCCTTTCAAATCTCTTCATGCTAATCTTGTCATCTCTCCAATTTGTCTATAAATTGGATGAATTTCTTCAATCAGGCCCCCCGATCGATCAATCAATCACGCTTCTAGTATCCTTATGTTGTCTTGTCAATCTTGCTTTCATATTATGCTTATGCACTTGTAGGTGAGATCCACAAACAAAGCAATTTGAAAGAGAAAGAAGGACAATGGAGAATTATGAAGGAGATATCTGCATTTGGTTTGCTTTAATTTCATTTTGAATATCTTGTCTTCATGTTTTCTATTGGATGTTTGTAGGATTTGTCATTGCAATTTAGTTTTCGTGATTGAGCTAGTTTAATTTCTTTTTTGTTTTGATGATTTCCAAATTCCTATCTACATTAATTGGTGAACCCGACATGAAACTAACCATTTAACCATGTTTTGAGTGCCTTTTGAGCTGATTTGCAGGTGAAAACCCAAGAAACAGGGCAACTTAGGGCTTTCTGGGCACTTCTGCGCCTGTGTAGGAGGAATCTGCGCCTGTGTCAAGGGATCTGCGCCTGTGTCAAAGGGATCTACGCCTATGTCAAGGCATTTTGAACCTGTGTCAAGGCATTCTGAGCCTGTGTCAAGACATTCTGTGCCTGTGTAAGGCCAGAAACAGAGGTGAAAATCGGTGTTTTTACTTACAAATTACTTTGTTTTGCATTCTGTTCTTGTATTCTGGTTTTATTTGGTACTGATTCTCTGTGCAGCACCTTGGCATTATGTGTGACGAAGACTAAGAATGAAACTACTAACAAATCTTATGCAGGTTTGCTAGTCAAAGACCAAACAAATCAAACTTCTAACTTAGTGATTTTGCAGGTGTGTGGGGGAAAAAGCGAGACTAGGCTAACATGTCCTAATCCTACCTTTTGTCACACATTACAGAATACGAAAGAGCCTAGAGGTATCGCATAATTGGCTACTTCTTTTTGGTGAAAGAGAGAGCCACGGGCTACCTATTAGGGTTTCTATTCCTTTGTTGTAATTGAAAGGTAAGATTATGCAAGTTCAATTCCTAACCCCAAAATGCAAGTATGAACTAATAACAAGATTGCAGAATTGAACTTAAACAATGGAAAGCTGTAAACACAAGGACAAGACAAAAATGCAAATGCATACCTGGAGTCAAAATCTGAGTGGAAATGTTCGGGACGGGGGTGCGGGTGCCACTGTCCTGATTCTGCACCTGAAACTGCACCTGAAACTGCTGTTTTGCACTCTGGAAAACTATCGGAAATGTTGTCTGTCAGGAGGACCAGGGCACCCAGCGCCCCTGTCCTAGGGACCAGGGCGCCTAGCGCCCCTATCTTGGTAGGACCAGGGCACCCCATGCCCCTGTCCTGGTCTTTTGCTCTGAAACTTGGTGTGTGGTTCCGTCTCCGTCTGCTTCTTTCGGATCTGCAACTTGCGGCGTCGTCTGAATCCCGAAATCTGCACTTATATCTGAAAAATATGTTTGGGCGGCTATATAGGGTTTTGCCTTAGTCAAACCCCCGCTTCGGTGATTTCCACCTCCACGAATAGCCAAGTTGTATTGTAAAAGTAATGTGTGTGTAGACCTTGTGTGTGTGCAAGATATAATATGCAAGTAAGCAAACTAGAGCAACCTAGAAAGTAAACCCTAATTGCTTGTAAATGACAATGTAAATGCTCCAAATCAAGATGCCAAGTGATCTAAAGCATGAATCTAAGTGATATAATGAGGCTTATGCCAAGACATGAAAACAACATGAAATCATACCCAACCCCAAGGGAGGGGTACAAGCCAATCTTCAGTCGGTGATCCCTTATTGCTCTTCAATGCCTTCAAAGCCCTAAGTGAATGAATGGATTTGATGAATGCTTGGAGAATGAATGTTGAGAGTGGTTGAAGTCTTCAAAGATCTGCTCTTTCACTGCATATGAGGTTCCTGAAAACAAAATTCGGATCCTTTCAAATGAAGAAAGAGAGCTCTTATGTATGAAAACCTAGGTCTTAATTCCAACTTTTGGCCGACCTAGAGATTGAATATCCCGCCAATTTCTTGGGGTTAAGCTTTATTTTATGATTGGATCGCGCTCCTAAAATTTCGGGAAAAATGTCCGGGACCGTGTGCACTTCGGGTGCCACGGTCCCAACAACTTTTCACCAAATTTTCAGGGTTGTTAGATATGATGATTTTAGAGCGAATCCCGAAGTTATAGGTGATTTCGAGATGTTTTGACCCCCGAAATCAAGCCCCCAAGCTCAGAATAGGGCCTAATTAGGGTTTTTGATTAAGTGATGTATTGGAGGAATAAAATGAAAGGGGCACGCTTTAATGAAAGGGCCCGACTTTATGATGTGGAAGATGATGAAATAGAACCTTTAGACCTAATTAATTTGATTAATTAAGTGCTAAAGGGGAAATGAAATGCAAAATGCAACTGCGCCAAGGCGGGTGCTAAAATAGGTGTTAAATTGTACTGCTTTAGCAAGTGCGTACAATTTATGACGTTACATTTAGCCCCCACTTTAGCGGTCATATGAGTACTACGTGCATATGCAAGCTAAAGTACAGAAAAGTAAACATTATTTGAAAAAGGATATATCCATAAGTTGTCGGACGTAGCCCCCAGCGGTATCTGCAGTACACAGTTAGGAACCGCACCCTACAAAACACACGTTAGATCACAAAATCACCTAATGCTTACTAAGGAAAGTGATGAAATTTGCGAGTAGCTATATGCCCCCCCCTGTTTCGGCTTGCTTATTAGGGAGGTGAAATAGGGTAACATGTTTACTTACGACAAATTGTGTAAGAGAGTATTGATGAGGGATGTTCACTAAAAAGGCTTCATCAGAGCACTTTTTGGAACATCCCAAGAGTAGGGGAATGAAAATACAATTCCTATGCAACAAACGGTTCGAAAATCGCATCTCCCAAACTCAAGTTATGATGAAATGAGTGAACGAGGAAAATTAGGGTTTTGAAAGTAACGGTAAAGGAGTGAAAGTATATACCTTGAAAGTGACATTTGCATTTGTCACTTTGTTGATTCTGAGTACTGTTCATTGCAGCGGAGCCCAAATAGCCATCATCATGCCTTCACGACGACCAGAGCGTCCCGCGAGGATTGAGATCATGCGATAGGCCATGATCGACGACGAGCCACTGGACGAGGTGAGTTGACTGAACTTTGACTTTTGATTTTCTGCATTTGACTTTTTGTGATCATTTGCGGGCCCTGGAACCTGACCTTGGGTCCCACCCAGGGTGCCATGGTCCCTGTGGGGCGCCATGGTCCCTTCAGGGTGCCATGGTCCTTGTGGGGCACCATGGTCCCCTCAGGGCGCCATGGTCCTTGACAGGGCGCCATGGTCCCTTCAGGGCACCATGGTCCCTGACAGGGTGCCATGGTCCCAATCAAGACTTGGCGAGAGATGTTAGGGTTAGCATACGATGTTCGACAGTTTGCATGAATGATTTTGATGATTGAGTACTGATTATAGTTATGTTTTTGTGATGCAGGGTCTCCCGTACATGAGAGAGCACACGGTGGAGCAGATTCTTCGCAGTGTGCGTGATTAGATTCCCCGACTTACTCAGGCAGAGAGAGACACGTTGTCGATAGTAGGTTTGTGGTCTATGATTCTTATGCCGGCCATTCGATTTCATCCCGCGATGCTGATGGCACTCATGGAGCGATGGGATCCTGACACATGCACGTTCCAGCTTCCAGTAGGGGAGATGATGGTGACACTTGAGGATGTGTACCGCATTCTTCGCCTACCGATTAGAGGAGCTACGGTGACATGCGACCGATCGATCAGTAGAGGATCATCAGAGGGAGAAGGTATATTGCATAGGGAGAGTCATGCCGAGTGAGACGAGAGGTCGTATCATGGTCAGCTAGCTCTTACATTCTATAGGAGAGGTGCCCCTCATGAGACGTCTTATGATAGCCATCATTGCACTAGCTATCTGCCCTAATGGGCGAGGTACACACATGCATGGGGGTCTCACATGGTGCATCAGGGCTATGGAGAGACACAGGAGAGTATATGCCTAGGGTCAGAGTATGCTTGCACATCTCTATCACGACCTCGAGGAGTATGTTTTTGGATAGGGTTGCAGCTTGATGACATGCACACTTCTGCAGGTGTGGATATTTGAGCACTTTACATGCACCGGGCCTGTCGGCTATCCGATGAGTACGGCTAGCGAGCGACCTAGGGTATTTGCTTATCCACTTACCAGCGAGTGGAGATTTGGAGATCTATTGTATTGGAGAGTGACATTTGACAGATTGACAGCTGAGGTGACTGTGTGGAGACCATATCTGCGGATGCACAGATGGGATGGGATGGAGAGACAGTTAGCATGCTTATAGAGGAACCACCTACTGAGAGGGTGATATCCACACATCATAGTCCCATTCTACTTTGACCGAGTACGGAGGCAGTTTGGGCTAGAGCAGTGTGTTCCAGCTGATGTGCCCATCTACACTTGACACTCACGAGTCCTTCCAGACCCAGAGTAGTAGCGAGACCGACGATAGATGATATCGAGATCACAGATATAGAGGGGTCCGACCAGGATGTGGTCACTGATTATGCTGCAGACCCCGGGGCACAGCGCAGGTATCTCTCATGGTTTATGAGATCATACCCAGGGCATATCTTTCCACCAGATCACCTGACAGGCCATCCACGTCCATGGAGGCATGGAGATCGAGATGAGGATCAGGGATCCAGATCGGAGGAGCTAGAGGAGGGAGAGGGTCATGAGGAGACAGGAGGTCCTGATCCGCCTATAGGAGATTAGCCTAGTGTCGAGGAGGAGGAGGACGAGGATGACGAGGAGGAGGAGAGAGATGATGATGAGGAGAATGAGGATGCAGATGAGGATGAGGATGCAGATGAGGAGGAGGATAGAGATGATGAGGAGGAGTCAGATGCAGCTCCTCACCATTCAGGAGATGATACCATAACCTTGGATCCTCCTTTTATTCCCCAAAAGGGGGAACATGAGGCGATACGGAGACCTGTACCTATCGCGCACAGATCGTTCGAGCGTGGGGAGCCTAGTAGTTCCCAGTCACAGATGCTTCCATATCACGATCCCTATTGGCGTGAGGGAGATCCAGGTATAGTAGGTTTATATTGATTGATTGATGTTTTGATGATAGAAAATGGTACTAACACAAAATCTGTTCTACTGCTATAGCTAATGTGCAGGAGTGGCGCTCCTTGATCCAGCAAGCAGTGACAGATATCTCCACGACAGCACAGATCCTTAGTTCCTCACAGGTTTCTTATAGACCTCAAGGGAACGTGGGTCGGCATAATGATTTGTTTTCCCCATTTCAAGTACAGGTAGAGATATGGAGAGAGAGAGAGAGAGAGCGAGCTCTATCAAAGGACCTTCAGCGGGCACAGCGTGATCTAGCAGCCGCTCAGGCCGAGGCTACCTCGTATCACGCAATCCTTATGGATAGGGATCGTAGGAGTTCCTCTCAGAGCCATTCACGATCTATATCATGGTATACCCCTATGGGTCCACCTGCATGGTCGGATCAGGAGGGAGCATCTAGTCGTCACTCTCTAGCCACCAGCTCTAGGGATAGGAGATGATTTTATGATGTAGGGTAGGTCACATTTTGGATGCATAGTGACCTACCTTTGTATATTGATCCACACACACACACACACACATATATATATATACATGCTTCTTTGTCTCAAACATGTTATCTTTAATGTCTAAAACAATGTGTATTTTGATTAAATTTAATACATTTGGTAGATGTACATGTATGTTCTGAATCTAATTTCCATGTGATTGATTTCTCAATGCTCCATGATTAAATTGATACATGTGTGACTTAATTAAAATATTTGATCAAGTACTACATTGATGATAAGGAAGAAAGTATGTATTAAGCCTACGAATCATATAGCTAATGTGATTTAATTTGAATTTAAACACAACATGACATGATTCAACTTAACACATAAAAACATTGTATAATATGTCTACATAATGAAAAATGTAAATCTTTTGCAATTTACATAAATGAATTCAAGACAAACCATAAAGTAAAGAAACATGCTTGTCAGGAACGAAGCAATATAGATTAAACAAAACATCATTTAATTCTATTTGCTCTAACAAAGATATGTTAACATATTATCCAATTTTGAAGAAGTGAGGAAGGAAATAGATAAATGATAAGGAATGAGGAATTAAGCATAGTATCTACGCAAGTGCATAGCGTTTATAGGGTCTTTAAGAGGCGTACCGTCTACATCCGCTATTTTGTAAGCACCTGATCCATAATCTTCAATAACGATATGCGGTCCAAGCCAATTAGGACTAAATTTTCCCTTTTCTTCAGGTAAGGCATTCACATTGCGCTGATTCTCATAGAGGACTAAGTCACCTACTGAGAAGGAACGTTGAATAACCTTATCATTATAACTTCATTGTAGAGTTTTGTGATACGCTTGAATATGCTCAAGAGCATTTATACGCTGTTCATCAAGCATCTCAAGCTGTTGAAGCCTTTGTTCTCTGTAAGAGTCATCATCTACTATACCTTTGAGAGAAACTCTAAGTGATGGAATCTCTAATTCTAAAGGCATAATAGCATCAGCACCATAATCAAGATTATAAGGGGTAGTTCCTGTAGCAATTCGTACACTCGTTCGGTAGGCCCAAAGAGCATAGATTAGCTGAGTACTCCAATCCTTACCATGCTTATTCATGGTTTTACGAAGAATTTGTTCAATTATTTTATTGGATAATTCGGCTTGACCATTTGATTGAGGATAGTATGGTGTAGAAAATCGATGTTTGATATGATACTTCTCGAGGAATTTCTTCACATCCTTGTTCTTAAAAGATGTCCCATTATCAGAGATTATAGTGGAAGGTATCCCGAATCGAGAAATAATGTTTTCTAGAAGAAATCGACAAATCACTTCAGCAGTAGTAGAGCGAAGAGGAACAACTTCTACCCACTTTGTAAAGTAATCTGTTGCGGTTATAATGAAAGTATGTCCTTGAGATGAAGGAGGAGAGATTTTACCGATGAGATCCAACCCCCATGCAGAGAAAGGCCAAGAGGCTACCTGAGAACGAAGTTCTTGGGCGGGAGCATGAATCAAATTATTGTGTTGTTGACATTGATGACATTTCTTAACAAATGAAAAAGCATCCTGCTGCAAAGTTTGCCAATAATATCCCATACGAAGCAATCTTTGAACCAAGGATTTGCCTCCAAAATGCCCCCCATAGGCACCTGAATTCGCCTCTTCAAGAGCAATAGGGATTTCCAATTTGTTAAGACAGCGAAGGAGAAGACCATTATAACCCCTTCGGTAAAGAACATTAGAAAGAATGATATACCTAGCAGACAACTTGCGAACTCTAGCCCTAGTGTTCCTATTGGCGGAATCAGGAAAAGTACCATCGATCAAGTATCTTACGATATGTGAGTACCATTCATCTGAGTCTATAAAGTCGCAACATGTCACCAGGCTGGAATTATCTACAATAGCTGGAGAAATAAGGTTGTGAATAACAAATTTAAGATCAACCACAGGGTCCTCTAAAGATACAAGAGAAGCCACACATGCCATTGCGTCCGCATGTCGATTATCTTTTCGAGGAACAGGTTCTATGGTGTAAGAATAAAATTTTTGTAACAAAGAGATAGCAAGGTCTTTATATTGTGATAATTTGTCTTGTTTTGCTTGATACAGTCCTGTTACTTGTCTTATAATCAGTTGAGAATCTCCAAAAATATGTATGTGTTTTATACTCAAAGCTAAGGCTGCCTTTATTCCTGCTATAAGAGCCTCATACTCAGCAATGTTATTGGTACATAGGAAATTGAGACGGTAAGATAAGGGAATGGACTTCTTTGTAGGAGAAATCAGAACAACACCTGCCCCCGATCCCGTACGACACTTAGAGCCATCAAAGTATAACTCCCAAGTTTCATCTTTCTCTGTACAAAGGATGAAGTCGTCAGGGAAAGACTCAGGGTTAGGGAGGGAGAAAGGTGAAGGGGCCTCAACCAAGTGATCGGTCAACGCTTGCCCTTTAATTGCTCTTTGTGAAACAAATTTAAGGTCAAATTCAGTTAACATCATAACCCACTTAGCTAGGCGTCCTGATAAATCAGTTTTAGAGAAAAGATGCTTCAACGGATCAAACTTTACCATGATGTGGACTTCTTAATTTAAAAGATAATGTCTCAATTTCTGAGTCGCAAACACCAAGGCCAAGAATTGTCTTTCTATCGCAGAATATCGGGTCTCATAATCGAGTAAGGTACGACTTATATAATAAACCAGACACTCCTTACCATCTTTATCATGTTGTGCCAATAATGCTGCAAGAGCATGAGAGGAAGCAGCTGTATAAAGAAGGAAGGGTTTAGAAGGTTCGATCGGTCAAAGGATAGGAGGATTAGCCAAATACACTTTTAAATCTTCAAATGCTTGTTGACAGTCTTCATTCCATTGAAAAGTGATATTCTTTTTGAGAAGTTGAGTAAAAGGAAAAGTACGATCCGCAAGTTGAGATACAAACCTACGAATAGCTTGAATCTTTCCTTGTAAGCTTTTGAGTTGAGACACATTTCTAGGAGGTGGCATGTTGACAATAGCATCTATTTTCTTAGTATCCACCTCAATCCCACGATGCGAAACTATGAGTCCTATTTTCCACTATCCACACCAAAAACACATTTTCGGGGATTCAAGCGCATGTGATATTTACGAATCCTTTCAAAGATTTGACGAAGGATCTTAATATGATCTATATAGAGGATGGATTTGGCTAAAACATCATCAACATAATCTTCTAAAATCTTATGCATGTAATCGTGAAAGATAAGGGTCATCGCTCGTTGATAAGTTGCGTCGGCGTTTTTAAGTCCGAAAGGCATCATTATCCAACAAAACGTACCCCAAGGAGTGGTGAAAGAGGTTTTGAATTGATCTTGAGGGTTAATGAAGATTTGATTGTATCCTGAAAAACCATCCATGAAAGATAACAAGGCATGTCCTGCCGTAGAATCAACTATCATGTCAATGTTTGGAAGAGGGAAATCATCTTTTAAAGAAGCTTTATTTAAATCTCGAAAATCGGTACACATTCTTATTTTATTATCTGGTTTAGCCATAGTGACAATATTTGAAATCCATGGGGAATAATCAATAGGGCGGATAAATCCAACCTCCAATAACTTTTCAATCTCAGCCTTAACAAGGAGAGCCACCTTAGGATTCATTTTTCGAATCTTTTGTTTCACGGGCTTAGCATCAGGAACTAAGACAATATTATGAGTGACAATCTTAGGATCTATACCAGGCATGTCAAAATATGTCCAAGCAAAGATCTCAGGGAATTCACGCAATAAATCATCATATTATTTTTGTTCCTCTTTGTCCAGACATTTTCCAATTTTAATAACTTTTTCTTCATTGCAAGGATCCATCTTAACATCAGTGGTGTCACTTATGAGAAGATTACTTTGTTGAGGAGTATCCTTTAACTAAGGGAATTCTTTCACAATCTCATCATTATCAATCTCTTTTCCAAAATAGGCTTCAATGTTTAAACAATAAGGGAGTCCCCTATTGTGATGATAACGAGGAAGAGTATCATAAGCTCCTAAAAACTCAGCTAAGGCATCATCGGTAGGAAAAACATCCAAAGCACAGGCACACGAAGGATCCTCATCAATATACTCAGGGTGTTGCATTGATAGAGATGTAGAAATAGTATTAACACTAATACATGGTCTTCTAGAAGCTTTAGTGTGCTTGCAGGGATTATAGCCAAGTCCAAAGGCATAATTATGAAGATTATTCTCTAGAGGAACCTTTATCCCTTGTTCGTGAGTGCCACAACCATTTCCATGATACCCATGCTTAGCAAAAATGTGAAAACCACGACCATAACGATCAGCCATTTCAAAAAGAGAAGGTGGTTTTTCATAAGACAAAGAATCAAACCCTTCAGAATTGGAAGTGTGAGGAGAAGAAGTTTGAGAAGCGGCCATGAAGTTATTACTCATAGGTTCAGGTAGTGTTGATTGATTTTTAGCTTCTTCCTTCTTTTCAGCTTTAAGCTCTCTAGAAGGAACCTTATATTCACCTACAAAGGTGGGATTAAAATCAAGAGATCCCCAATCGTCGTCTGCGAGAATCTTCTCAGGATCAAAATCCTTCTTATGTGTAGATTCAAGTCGAGAAGAATCCTCCTCAGGAGTTCCAGACTCATCCAAAGAGTTTTGATCATCAAAGAGCGAGGATTCATCGATAGGTATCTTGTTTAAAGAGTCATCACTAGACGAGGACGGCTTAGAAGAACCCCCTTTGGAAGTAGATGTTTGTAAACAAGCTTGGAAATTAGTATCACCTATCAAGGTATATGTCTTATTGTTATAAATAAATTTAACTTGTCTATGCAATGTAGAGGGGATAGCTTGCATACTATGAATCCAAGGTCTCCCTAATAGCAAGTTGTATGTTAGATTTCCCGACATAACATGGATAGGAGTAGGCAAAGTAACAGGCCCCACTGTGACGGGTAAGGTGATAATACCTAATGAAGTTTTAGCCACATTATCAAAGCCTCGAATAGGACGAGAGTCAGGCTCAATTAGGGATGTATCCACATTCATCTTATGCAAGAGATTAATGCTACACACATTAAGACCAGAGCCATTATCTACTAGTGTTCGTCTTATAGCAGTGTCATTTATGATAACCACAATCATCAAAGGATCATATTGATGTTGAATTTCACTAGTGGGCAACTCATCTTGAGTAAACACAATATGAGCTTTAGGATTCATCACAGAATTAACCAAAGACACTATATTACTAGATGTATTCGGTGGAGGAACATTCAAATCTTTCAAAGCATCTTGTAACATTTTGTGATGAGCAGAAGAAGTTTGAATCAAATCCCAAAGAGATATCTTAGCAGGGGTAGCCTTAAGTTGTTCTATGAGATCATATTCCTTGCCAAGAACTTGTGAAATACGCGGAGCTTGCGAAAGAGTTGGTTGAGGATTAGGAAGAGGAGCTGGAATAACCAGAGGAGGATTAGGTTGCCTATTATTTCTAGTATGATAAGTATGAGCAACCGCATGATAACTCTCTCTAGTTAATTGCTTGGCATAATTATAAGGACTTATAGGTTTTCTTCCTTGCACAGTGATGATAGGTTTATTTGGAGTAATAAAGGAATCATGATCATACCCTCCTTGGACAGTAAGGAGAGGTGATTTAGGAACTTGAAAGGTGGGAGAAGGACAAGCACCTTGGACTTCAAAGAGAGGCTTATTATGCTCATTCAAGTTTATCATGTTAACTAATTTAGAAGTTTTGTTCTTGTTTAGAGATTTCGATAAAGCCACAAAGTCATCAAGAGCATCATCCAACAAAGCATGATCATATCTATTAAAAGGTTTATCTTTTGATTCAAAAGGAGACATCTCCTCATAGAGGGGATTATTGAAAACAACCATGTTACTAGATTCAGTGGAAGAGTTGATAGGAATGTACCCTTGAGAGGAATCATTCAACTTATCTTTCTCATCACAACGAAATGGCACAGTAAAAAGGTTTATGAGTTTTTGGTAAAATGAAGGTTTGGCATTTTTAGGATTCAAAAAATCATCTAAAGCTTCATCTAATTCATCTTGGCTATACTCATAATCAACATAATTGCATACATCATCATAAACATGAACATCTTGCAAATAGAAATCTGACATTTTGAAATAAAAGTTGCATAAAACTTAGACACACAATGCAAAGAAACAAGAAACACACTCCTTTCTCTTTTTTCTTTCTCTTTTTCTTTTTCTGAAATGAAACTTAAATGAAACACACTAAATCTAGATCTAGATCTAACAAATGCAATGCAAGAGGAAGCAATAATAAGGTTCATGTCGGGTTCACCAAAATGTGTGGGGGAAAAAGCAAGACTAGGCTAACATGTCCTAATCCTACCTTTTGTCACACATTACGGAATACGAAAGAGCCTAGAGGTATCGCACAATTGGCTACTTCTTTTTGGTGAAAGAGAGAGCCACGGGCTACCTATTAGGGTTTCTATTCCTTTGTTGTAATTGAAAGGTAAGATTATGCAAGTTCAATTCCTAACCCCAAAATGCAAGTATGAACTAATAACAAGATTGCAGAATTGAACTTAAACAATGGAAAGCTGTAAACACAAGGACAAGACAAAAATGCAAATGCGTACCCGGAGTCAAAATCTGAGTGGAAATGTTTGGGATGGGGGCGCGGGCGCCACTATCTTGATTCTGCACCTGAAACTGCACCTGAAACTGCTGTTTTGCACTCTGGAAAACTGTCGGAAATGCTGTCTGTCAGGAGGACCAGGGCGCCTAGCGCCCCTGTCCAAGGGACCAGGGTGCCTAGCGCCCCTATCCTGGTAGGACCAGGGTGCCCCACGCCCCTGTCTTGGCAGGACCAGGGCGCCCCAGGCCCCTGTCCTGGTCTTCTGCTCCGAAACTTGGTGTGTGGTTCCGTCTCCGTCTGCTTCTTTCGGATCTGCAACTTGCGGCGTCGTCTGAATCCCGAAATCTGCACTTATATCTGAAAAAGGTGTTTGGGCGGCTAAATAGGGTTTTGCCTTATTCAAACCCCCGCTTCAGTGATTTCCACCTCCATGAATAGCCAAGTTGTATTGTAAAAGTAATGTGTGTGTAGACCTTGTGTGTGTGCAAGATCTAAAATGCAAGTAAGCAAACTAGAGCAACCTAGAAAGTAAACCCTAATTGCTTGTAAATGACAATGTAAATGCTCCAAATCAAGATGCCAAGTGATCTAAAGCATGAATCTAAGTGATATAATGAGGCTTATGCCAAGACATGAAAACAACATGAAATCATACCCAACCCCAAGGGAGGGGTACAAGCCAATCTTCAGTCGGTGATCCCTTATTTCTCTTCAATGCCTTCAAAGCCCTAAGTGAATGAATGGATTTGATGAATGCTTGGAGAATGAATGTTGAGAGTGGTTGAAGTCTTCAAAGATCTGCTCTTTCACTGCATATGAGGTTCCTAAAAACAAAATTCGGATCCTTTCAAATGAAGAAAGAGAGCTCTTATGTATGAAACCCTAGGTCTTAATTCCAACTTTTGGCTGACCTAGAGATTGAATATCCCACCAATTTCTTGGGGTTAAGCTTTATTTTATAATTGGATCGCGCTCCTAAAATTTCGGGAAAAATGTCCGGGACCATGTGCACTTCGGGCGCCACGGTCCCGACAACTTTTCACCAAATTTTCAGGGCCGTCAGATATGATGATTTTAGAGCGAATCTCGAAGTTACAAGTGATTTTGAGATGTTTTGACCCCCGAAATCAAGCCCCCAAGCTCAGAATAGGGCCTAATTAGGGTTTTTGATTAAGTGATGTATTGGAGGAATAAAATGAAAGGGGCACGCTTTAATGAAAGGGCCCGACTTTATGATGTGGAAGATGATGAAATAGAACCTTTAGACCTAATTAATTTGATTAATTAAGTGCTAAAGGGGAAATGAAATGCAAAATGCAACTGTGCCAAGGCGGGTGCTAAACTAGGTGTCAAATTGTACTGCTTTAGCAAGTGCGTACAATTTATGACGTTACAGCAGGTTGCCTTATATTCCAACCAAACTTTGTGTTTGTGATTCATAATTAGGCATCTAATATGTTTGCTAAGTAGGATGGAATGAACATGCATTCACTTTGCTTGTCGAGTTTGACATTGGAGTAGGAGAGTATGCTCTCATCCTTCTTAGGGTGATCAAAAATCCAGATCTTTGATACCATTCTCATATTTTGGATTGTTTGTTACTTTTAGAGGGCCTGCCTTCCGAACCATTTGCTTTCTTTTACAAGAAAGTGATAATCGTGAGAAGGGAACGACCCAAAGTGAGCACAGCTAGAGTACCTTGGCATTCTAACTCACTATAAATAAATACCTGATGGGCAAAAGCTTTGAAGGAAGGGTTACATGGGAATTGTAGTTACTTGGGAAGTGATGACCCTTGGACTCTTTCTCATATCAGCATCTAAGTAGGGCCTCATGGTCTAAATCGTGCTTGCGTGACTACATTTGTTTGGTATCTTGGTGGGCCTATGTCTCAATCACGCTTGCGTGACACCAAGGAGTAACGCTTAACAGAAATCCTTTTTAAACACCTTGTATTCAAAGACCAAAAATCCTTCTAGTTGCTTGAGAAGGAGGAGTTCAGATACTTGGAAGAGATACTAAGTTCACCATGGGGAGATTTCCATGGGGACTGATGCTTGGCTGCCCTGAGAAGTGAGTTCCATGGAGGGGAGACCGTGGGGTCAAGCATCTATGTATTCTCCTTGAATCTCATAACGAGTCTACCTCTCAAGTACCTACTTTCCTTATCTACCATAAGAAATGTGTGAATGAGCATGATTGTCTTGAGTCTAAGTTAAAATATGTTGTCTTCTTTGCTTGTCAAAAGTTGAGTTGTGTCTCACTTCAGAAACAAGACAAATTGATTCAAAACAAGGTTAAACACAAGAGTATTTCATTCAAAAAAGTTCAAAACACCTTCAAACATGGTTGTCAAACATTTTCTTAAATCTTGTCTCAACATTCATGTCACTTAGATTTAGCTTCATCCTAGGTTTTGCATTTTGCAAATTCATTGTCAACTACCAAGGTTAGGTTTCACCTAGGTCATACTCCTTTGCATATCAATAAGGGTCATCCATTTGCATATGTCCTCTTTCATTAGAGCAACACCATTTCATAATTCAACCTTAGGTTTTGCCTTAGGTTGACATTGTCATACATTTGCATTTGCATCCTTGTCCTCATAACATTAGGTCACATTTGCGTACCCTAGGTCTCTTCATCAAGCTTAGGTCATTATCATATCATATTAGGGTCATTTGCATAGTAATTGTCCCTTTGCATATAGTGTCAAAACTAGGTTTTGTCATACTTGAGTAATGCAAATCTTTGATAAACCCTAAGTCATTGTTAGGAAGTCTAGACCTTATCAAACTTTTGTCTTTTTGTCATCAATGTCATTTGGTCAAACCTAGCTTAGTATCCAAGCATATAGGGGAGACATTGTCATTTTGTCCTTTTGTCACTTGGTCCTTTTGTCCTTTGAGGTCTAGACATCATTTCAATTTCCTAAGGGTCTCATTTTTAGAATTGCATGCATGAGTTTGTCAAAATATTGAAAAACAACAAAAGCATAGGTTGCATTCTTGCCATAGATTGCATTTTCATTTATTTAGGTTGCATTTAGTTGCATATCAGACATCATCCTTTTAAAATCAAAAATCCCAAAAACATTGCATAGTGACATGTCTATTGAAACAAGGTTCCAAGCACCAATGATGCAACAAAGTTTGACGTATCAACCGACAATACAATCGAATTTTAATCCAAAGCAATCACAATTATATCCAACCCAACAACAAGGCAATATCGATCAAACTTTTTATGATGAAACAAGTCTCCAAATACAAAAACTAGAGGAGAAGCTAGCTCAAGAAAATGATATTTTGGAACAAAGAGTGAAAAACATTGAGAAGAATAGATCACAAATGTCGAAAATGTTTCAAAAGTTTCCAAGTCGAAATCCAAAGATTGAGCCAATTGATGTAAGATCTCTTATTGAACGATCAGACGTACCAGCTCTCCTCTCACAAATAGAGATGATGAAACAATTTCAAGAAAAGAGACAACAACATTATGTGCCTTCACAACAAGAACAAGGTGTTTACTATCAATTAGATTTTCAACCATCACAACCAACTGTTCAATAGCTCCAACATTTCCAACAGACACAACCAATTGTTCAACATATCCAACCAATACAACCAATTGTCCAATTTCAACAATATGTCCAACCAACTATACAATGTCCACAAATGGTTCAACCAATGGTGGAATATCAATGTCAACAACCACAGCCAAACATTCAAAAACAAAGGTTGCAGCACACACCAACCCAAGTTTCAAACATGTTAGAAAAATTGAACCAAATCCAATATCAAAACATGACATCAGATCAGAACCAACTCCTTGCCAAACAATTTCAAATTCCAGATACAACTATGTCAAAACCTCGAAAGAAAGGTGGATTTATTGCAATGATCTAAAGGAAACTACCAAGTGAGTTCTTTGAGGAAGATCAAGATAATACAATTATGTCTAGCAATGCCTCATCCCCCCACAAACAAATTGACTCTCCAGTGGCATCTATCCCTACACCTTTAGAAGTTTCACAAGAACCTTCTATATTGTCCTCATCAAATAATACACCCAAGGATGCAATTATCCAAGGGCTATCCATAATTGATTGCCAAGATAATCCAATTCATGATGCACATCCTTGTCATGTTTCAGAAATACAAGACCCAATGCAACCATGCACTTTATTGCCATTACCTGTTTTAGAGGACCCCATTCGAAGTCCCTCTTCCGCATGTTCAAGCATTGATTCCTTTCCAAAATCCATCACAAATGTTCAAAGTGCATTTCCTTCATGCCAAAACATTGATTCCTTGTCCGAATCCCCCATGCATATCCAAAGTCCAACCTCATGTCAAGAGGATAATTTAGAGCATGAAGAAACGTGTCTTAAAATAGATCATCCCATCCAATTGTTGACCAAGATCCCATTTCCCCAAACACTCATGATGATTCCCCTATTCTTGTCCATCCAAAGTCCTATTGACACTCCATTCCCCGAGCAAGATCAAGATATCCCAATCCATCCAATCCCAAATGATCCCCTTCCATTTCATGAAAAAAATGTCCTTTCAAATCCCATTGACATTCCAGCTATCCCTTCCATTCTTTCCGATGATCCCATTGAAAGTCAAGGGAAAAGCACCTTTAAAGAGGAATCCAATGATCTTCCTCCTTGTCAAGATCAAAGTATCCTTCCAAATTCATTTCCAACACAAGATCAAATTATTTCTTTAAATCCTCCACAAGATCCTTTTGTTCCTCCATCTCCTTGTCTTAATGCTCCATATACACTCCAAGATCGCATTTCTTTTGATGATCCCATTATTTCTCCCATTCCATCTCTTGAAGAGCCTATCATTGAACCATGTCCACTACACAATCCTAGTCCCCCTCATGATCCTAATCCCCCTCATGATTCTAACGTGTCAGTGCAAGATGTTCATGAACCCTCAACATGCATAATGGGTTCTTCCACCTTGGTGCAATCTGATCCACTTCAAGATCTCATTATTTCTCTCATATCATATCCACCTCATAATGGACTCGCGTCTTCTTCCCAAAGAAAAGAGTATCCTACAAGTCAAAATATTCATAAAGGCAAAGGAGTAGACCTTCATGAGAAAGAACCCCTCCATATCAAAGAAGATCTTAAGGGTCATGTCTACACAACTCACTCTCAAGACGTTGGTATCCCCCCATCAAAATCAAAATATACACCTTCCCCATCATACTTTCCATCCATCTTAGGTCCTTATATCCCTTTGTCCTCTATGCAAGGTTAGCAAAGGCACACATCCTTGAGTAAATTTCATCCATCCAAAAGAACTCCATTTCATTCATATCCATCCATGCATTCCTTTCCCCCTCCAAGCAATTTGGATGCCAAGTATAAAAGTCATAAGTCTAGAAATCCACATGTATTCAAGGATCAACATGTCCAATATAATCAACATGTCAAGACAAAGAAAAATTTGATCTATAAAGAAAAAGAAATATTCAAAAGGCCACAAAGGCCCATTGCTCAAAAACAAAAGTCAAAATATATATGGGTTCCTAAATCCCTTGTGCAAGCAATGCACTCCAAGGAACCACGAAAGCATGAAAAATCAAAAACCATGTGGATCCCTAAGCGGCTCCTTGAAGCACAAAATCCCAAAGAAACATCCAACTTGGCATCCAAAGTTGCTATTCCTCCATCCAAACCTTCCAAGTCTGTTCCTTCATCACCTTCTTCATCCATTTTGGGCCCTTATGTCCACAAATCCCTAGCTATTACTTCATCCAAATCTCAATATCCAAAATACATTTTTCCTCCATCAGTCCATCACCCCTCAAAGTGTGTGCCAATGTTGATGTTGCCTTCATTTCCATCCACTGAAGCCAATTCTTCCAATACCCTATCCATTATCCAATGCATATTTTCCATCCTTTGATCCCTTTGATCCCATCCTTTGCATAAATCCTTGCCTTAATTTCATCTCTTTTTCCATGTCCTTATCCTACCAACTTCTTTGAGCATACTTTTAAAGGTCATGGTCTATTTTTTTCAAGGCTACTATCCAAACAAAAAGATGTTTGAGTCCTTCTTCCATCCCCTATCATGTGTCCATCTTCTATTGAAAAAGTCGAAAAAAAAAAAGTCAAAAAAAAAAAGTGAAAAAAAAAAAGTAAAGCAAAAATAATTCGTCCACTGGCCTGGCAAAAAGGCGCCTTGGGCAAGTACCGTGATGAAAACCTGGCAAACAGGCATCATGTGTAATCTGTGAACTTCTTGCATATTGTACTTGGGGACAGGTTTTATCCTATCATATCCTTTTGTCCTTCATTGTTCCATTATCCTATCAAACCCTTGTCATTACCCTTCATATCCTATTGTCCCTCATGTCCAGTTTCCCTTTCCACCTTTGATCTTGACAAGGCTGAGGATCGTCATGAGCATCATGCATCTTGTTTGCAGCTTTTAGTCCATCATAGCTTTTGGTCATTTATCCATTTGCTTATTACAATCTTTCATCCATATTCCCTGGCTTATTGCAACTTTCTGCCACTATCCCTTAGCCTATCCCAACCTTTAGTCCATATCCCTTACCCATTCTTGGTCTTTTTTATCCTATCCATATCTTATCACTATCCATACACTCTTTTTCATTCCTTGATCTTGATCTGACATAAAGACGCAAAATTTAAACATGGTTTCAAAAACCTCTTGACATGTCCCTCATGCCATGTCACTGCTTTACATTGTCATATCCAGTCCCTTGTCCCATCACGCAATAGCCCTTGAAAATTGCATCTGTATTGTCTCCATAATAAAAGGCCTTTGTCTTCCCTCTATCCACCAACATTTCAGAAAGCCTATTTATTCACCTGTCATATTCCTTGCCTTGCTAGACACTGGGGGCAAAATAAAAAAAAATTGAAAAAATGTCCTGAAATAATCCAAAAACATTCGTAAAATGTCCTAAAATAAATCCCTAAAAAACCAAATAATGTCTTGAAAAAATCCCTAAAAATCAAATAATGTCCTGAAAAAATCATAAAAATTGAAATAATGTCCTGAAAAAATCCCTAAAAATCAAATAATGTCCTAAAAAAATCCCTAAAAATCAAATAATGTCCTGAAAAAAGTCCCTAAAAAGTCAAATAAGGTCCTGAAAAAAATGAACAACAAAAAAAAATGTAAAAATTTGAAAAAAACAAAACAAAAATATCCCCTTTGTGCATAGACAGATCACTGAGCATACATCCAATGGCAATCAATCACACACTGCGCTTTACTGAAATCACGCATTTCACAAATGAACTTTTCAATCAAACCAGACATTCAAACTAATTAAACTTTTCATATCAATCAATCAACATCAATATCATTTGTCCTTGTCACTACTATCATGGGTCTTATACAGGGTGTAGTATACTCGAAACTAGACTATGTCCTGTCTTAGATGGGGTACCGCATTCCCTGAAACCAGACAACATGATCATCCTATAAACACTTTCAACTTTTGACAATGAAGATCAAGATGTTTGTTTGACTTGTTGGAATTAGCAAGTCTTATCATTTATTGATTTATCTTCAATCGTGTTCCTATGTTGCTCGATGATGTCACTGAGTGATTTAGAGTGACCGGGATGGTTCATGGTCCTTTTTTTGTGGTGTTTGCTGTTTGTGGAATGTTTGTCACAAACTGGGGCAACTCTATCATTGGGTGTCCGTGATAAGTAAGTTCGCTTTGTGAACACCGCACATACCTCGACCCTTGATGTCTGCACCCTAGGATGCTTCACTCATTCCTTGTGTGCGATGTGTCTGTCTTTTGCAAAAAGGGTTGTGTTTTAGCTCTGGCCTTCAATGCCATGATGCTCTGCATCCGTTTTGCTACATTAAATAAAGGTTCTCACCTACAAAGTGCATTGGTGAAAGCAAGCTTTTCTTCGTCTCTAACTGTCCTTTGTCTAATTTCTTTTTACTAACATTTCTTTTGTCAGTTTAGGTAGTCAGTTCAGTCTAGTTCCCCGATCTCCAAACACATAAGTTGCGACCTGCATTCATTGATTAGTACATTTGCATTATATCAAGCCCATATCAAGCATTTTATTCATTTCATATTATAAATGCATCAAAAAACATAAACATAAATGGTACATAAATAATTCATAAGCCATCCATACATGGAAAGTAAACATAAGCCATAACACATTGCATCCCATCATATAGCTGCATATCATATCATATATCAAAACAATATTGGAGTACAAAATTGGACTGTCTGTCCTAAGTATGGCTCGCAAGCTGAATACATAATGTCAAACTACATATGTCTTTGTCATATGGAGCATGTGCCTCTGCCACTGGGTGCTTCCTCTATCCTCCTCATCCCTGCCATGTCTCAAGGATGATGTCCCTCCTGTCCTCGGTCCTGGCTATGGTGGTCTCATAGGTCCACTCACCCCCATGCTACTCACTAACCTCCGAGAACGTGGCCTGCTCTCTATCCTCGATCATGCCCGATATGATGTTGCTCTCTGGTGGAACTGCACTCTTATATAGTGTCCTCCAATGGCGTATCTCCTCTCCAGTCTCTACCAACATCTGTGCCATCTCACGTGCACTGGCATCCCTAATCGACCCAATAAACTCAGTCACTCTCTTCTTTGCTTGTTGTGTCTGCACTATTGTTGTATCTCGAGCCGCTATCAGTCTGGCTATCTCTGCTCTAAACTAATCCTTCTCTTTCCTCAAGGTACCATTCTGTCTTTCTAATGTCGCAATGTGATCATGCTGACTCGCTATGGTAGCCCTACATATCTCCATCTCCTCTATGCTAGCTATCTCTGGCTCTATGGGTATATCCTGTAATGACTCTTGATCAGCTGAATCTGGCTCATACTCCTCATCATCATCGTCTCCTCCATCCTTGTCATCTTCCTCATCCTCATCATCTCCCTCATCCTCATCTCTATCCTCATCATCTCCCTCCTCCTCTCCAGTGAGTGGGAAGTCCTCCTGTCTCCTCGATACTGGAATATCAGGATCTGTCAATGGCACTGGCCATCATCATGCAAACCATCACTCATAATCCTCTATCGTTCCAGCATCCACCACATCTGATCTCCAATCCTACTATCTCTTCTATAGCTATGTGAAGTCAGCATATGCTATGTGTGGCTGAATCATCCTTCCACACTGACTCGTCTCTCTGTGAGATCGGGCGAAGTGTGCAGTCCCTCTTGGTACATCCTGTCTCTCTCCAAACTGTCATCTGACTCTCTTTGGCAGGTACATCTCAATCACTCTCTGGTGATTCATTGGTCGCCCAATCAGGTATCTCTCTTGTCTACAATACGGTAGCTCATCACTATCATCTGACCATCTAGGGCAATCAAGATATGGCCTCCATGTGAACTCTCTCAATTTGTCTAGCTCATGTCGCCAATATAATATGTATCCAAAAGGACCCTGTCTTAGTGCCCCCCATAGCAGTACACATATGGTTGGTGTGGTACTATCTGTCTCTCTACAAGCAGTCGACATATGGCTATGTGCTCAAATGCCCATACCTGTAACAGTGTGACCCCACAGCTCAATGTCTGCACCCCCTGATATGCTATTTGATGCAACTGAAAATATAGCATGGCAAGCACACATGGTCCCCATGTGTATACCGTCCCCTTTGTCACCATCCACTCTAGCACTCTTCCCCATCCAATAGGGAATCCATGTCCTCGTCTATCTCCTGCTAATAGGCATGCTATAACCACGGCTATCACCACATATCGCTGATCGTACTCTGCTGCCATGGTCTCCCAGCCAATCTCCCTCTGTATGATATCCAGATCATCTACGTCGCACTCAAATAATCTACACAAAGCATCTCTCCCTGTCCCTAGGTCATACTCTATCATCTCCCCATGAATCAGAATGCGGAGGATACGCCATACATCCTCTAGTCTCACAGTCACCTCTCCAGTCGCTAGATGGAAAGAGGAAGTCTCTGAATGCCATCGCTCTGCCAATGCGGTGAGCAGTCCTGTGTTTGCCCTAATCTCGGGCATGAATGTAATATAGTATAATCCAAGTCCTGCTAATGTATCTCTATTGGTACTCCTAAGTCTATGTCATAACATGAAGCAGTCAGGTCTATTCTCCCGTGTAATCAATGGATACTGTCGACTCTGCATCACAATTGGGGCACACTTTGTCAGTTTTAGGGTTTTCTCCTAAGGGCTGCATTTTCTTGTTTCATGCACAAATTAGGGTGTTTCTAATCTATTTTGACCTATCCTACCCTTATCCCCTTTTCCGGGATCATCCGCATGCTGTTTTTGGTCAAATTAGGGTTCTCAGTGCACAACTGCACCTGGGTACCCTGTCCTACACCTGTGTAGCATCAAGTTGCACCTGTGTACCCTACACAAGTGCAGAACATCCTACACAAGCGCAGGATGCACCCACACAGGCGCATAAGTCATTGATTTTATTCCCTGTGGGCCCCGCAATGTCCCGCAAGCAAGTCAAATTCATGAAATTGACAATATGGGTTTTTGAGATACATACTGCTGCTCTCATGTCATTTAGTCATCTGTAGGTGCATACACATTCCCCAAGGTGATCTTCCATTGGAATGTTCACCATCTCTTTGCAAGGGTCCTTTTCCAGAGCGACAAATCCTCCACTTTGGCTAGTGCAAATGAGCTCTTTTCCCTCTCTTTGTCTCATTTATAGATCTTTGTCAGTGCATAGATGGACGTGCACCCTCTCCATCTTATGCTGGTCATGGTCTTTTACACCTTCCATTGCTTGTCATCCATGCATCCGACCTTCAATTCTTGATCTGTTCGAACCTATCATTTTCTATCATTCTTATCGATCAATTGGCCTCTTTTCTGGCTGTTTCCAGCCAATTCCTTGAGGGGGCATGCATATGTCATTGTTATTTTCTGGGGCATTTTCATTATTGTTCTTTGAAACAACGATTAGAATCACATTGTCTCAAAGAGGGGCAAAATGTAGACGTCTAAAAATGGTCAATGCTTATGGAGTCATACTTTAACATTTGCGCATTGCCTTATTTTAGGGTTTTTGCATCGCATTAACATTTCTTCTATGTTGCGCACTTGTTCCCTATCATTTACGAGCATCGAGTCCTTTTTCTGCATTCTTCATTTGTCTCGCTTTCGAATTTGGTCTTGTTGATAATAATCTTCAGTCATGATTTTGGTCGATCTTATCCTGTCGCATCAATGTCCATGCTCATTTGGCATATTTTGACATCGTCAATTCGATTTCATTTTGGACATCATCAATCCTAATCGATGATAGAATTAGGGTTTTGTCCTCTTTTCAATCTTGCCATTTTGTGATCGATTTGTCATCGATTCTTGTTCTTGTCAATCTCATCAATTTTGCGATCGATTTGTCATCGATCGTTGTCCTTTTCAATCGTGTGAATTTGGATCAATTAGTCATTGTTCCTCGTTAATTGGCGCCTATCAATTTGGTCTCTTTATCAATCTTGGTCAGTTTGTCAACCAATCTCAATCGTTTGTCAGCATTGGTCCTTTGTTAATCAGAATCATGATCGAATCGACATCAATTATCTTTTTGTCAAGACCTAATTGTCATCCTTGCACTTCTAATTCATCTTCTAAGGTTTTATTATTTATTCATTTAATCTTGTTTGTCATTTTCCCTCTAGGTTAAATAATTTATTTATTCATCCTAAGTCTTCTTGTCACAATTAAATATTTATTTAATTGGCTAACTAATTCCTCCCTCTTTTTGTGAATTAATTAATGAATGAAAAATTATGAATTAATTTACCTAATTTTCCAATTTCCCAATTTTCTATTTTCTCCTATTTTTCTAATATTTCGCCTAATTTCATGGGAATGACATAGCAATCTTGTCATAATTTGTCATAATTTGTCAATCAATCAATTTTGCATAGCAACTTTGTCAATTTTGTCATAATTTGTCATATTTGTCATTCTTAAGGAGATATCTGCATTTGGTTTGCTTTAATTTCATTTTGAATATCTTGTCTTCATGTTTTCTATCGGATGTTTGTAGGATTTGTCATTGCAATTTAGTTTTCGTGATTGAGCTAGTTTAATTTATTTTTTGCTTTGATGATTTCCAAATTCCTATCTATAGTCAGATAACTGTACGGGTCAATTCAAGAATTCCCGTGTGTTTTATTAGTTGAGTAGAATGCATGTAGAGAGGCATATACCTCATATTTGGTTTTTTTTTTAGATAGGGCATGGGAAGGGGGAGCATGATGGAGCAAGTGCATGTTTGAAGAGAGCTCTAGTTAAAGAGAAATTGAGGATTTCAAGTGCAAATTTATCTGATGCATGTTCTATTGTTGATTGGTGTAGTTCAGCATTATCACATGGAGGTACTCTTGATTTAGCAGTGACCGGATTCTTTTGGTTGGTTGAGGAGGGCACAATGGGAGACAGATTGGATTCTCAAACAATTAAAGATTCTTCAAAGATGCATTCATTTCTCAGTTTAGATGCAAGTACATGGACCATTTGGACACGAACGTTGGCTTGTTTTTGTCAAAGTTGTGTTCGGTTTGAATGGGATCAGTGCGATTCAAGTGAGTGGGTTGATATGTGGGTTCCACAATATCTAACTCCTTTATCTCAAACAATATCCTTGTCAAATGATGACATGGAAAGCTCACTTGAGTATGACTGTCTATCAGATCTTGTACAACCAGGACATGTTTTTGTAGTTGTTGCACCGCAAAGGAATGAAGAGAGATCAAAATATTGGTTGATACGATGTGTATAGTGAAAATAGAAGCTAACACAACCAGTGACAGATGATGATGGGTTCACATATCCTACAGGTTGAGTTGTTGTTGTGGGAACTTGGTTGCGAACATACATGATTAGAAATAATGGCATACCTGCATTTGAAGACTATGAGAGACACAAAACCATTCTCATGTATTCACACCTTATTATAGCTACAAATGTCAAGTTGTTGAAGCATCAAGAAAAACCAAAGACTAAAGAGCTATGGATAGTGACTACTGTTGATCATGAAGCAATACTGGATACTCTTAAGCAAAGAGATGACCCTTCAGACACACTTGAGTAGTAGGTCTTTAATGGTGTCTTGTTTTTTTTATCATGTATTTCATTTCAAACAATGATCATAAAACCTTAATGTTCAAGTTTGTTATGTGTATATTAAGGATGTGTTCAAAATGTAGGTCTACTGATGAACATATTTTTTTGCAACACGGTTTTTGCATGCACATAGCTAGTACACTCGATATAATTAGAAGGGACATATTTTGCAACACGACTTATTATCATGCATTTGATGAGCATTACAATTTTTGATAATAGACAACACTATTTGACAATTTTTGATGATATAATTATTGCAAAACCTTTATGCTCATGCAAGCCTTTTTGATGATAAACAACACTATCACATTATGATTTTTGCATCAACATAGTGGGTTCACTCGATATTATTTGAGGGGATGTGTTTTTATGGTATATAATCCCACCTTTTCATTTATTATCATGCATTTCAGTTGAAGTGATTATCATAAAGCCTTTATGTTCATGCATATGCATTTTATGTGTCGACTAACAATTCTTAAAAATACAAGTTCATGCTAGATCATTCGCCGTTGATTAGTTTACTCTTGGTGATGGTACATATTCCTTGGGGTTATCAATATTTAGCTACTTTTTAGGTTTTCTTTTCAAGATCTACAAAAATTTACAGCCAAACACAACACCGTATGCTCTATGTGCATTAATGAGATTAAATTTTTGTTTGTAAACACTAAGTCCCTCACTTTGTCAGTGTGATTAAATTTTGTAAACTTTCACACACTATGTCAAGTGAATGTATTGCCATTCAGAAATGACAATATCTACCATTGTCTTCAACCATGCAGACAATGCAGTGAGAAGGGATTTAATCAACATGCATCTTTCTTCAAAGTTATGCTTGTAGACTTTGTAGAGAAATTGGTAAGTTTCATAATTATACAATCTTATACGTCTTAAAAATGTTTCAAATGATCTTTTTATAATTTGACAAAATAATTTATATTAAGTGTTCTAATTTGTTTCTTGTAGCACATTCATTCCACATAAAAAGGTTGCTTATTTTGGTCTTCATTTATATACAGGCATTGCACTATGTAAGCCTTTCTCTTAGAACATGAGGATGTATGATGCAGATGAAGTGGGATGTTGTATTTGTATATGGATGTGAATTTATGTAACTTTGTTATGATGATACGTGATGTCCATTAGCAAACCGGTTTAGTTATATTGATGATATACAATGTATATGTACATGAGTACATTGGTGTAGTTGTATTGATAATGATGAAAAATCATGTTTACATATTTGTTCATGGATGTCACATGCAAGTGTAATGGTAATTATGTGTCTACAGTGTAATGCTTGTTTATCTATATTTTTTCATCTATTGAAAAAATTTTGCCCTGATAAAATCGTAGGGAATCCTGAAAATAGAGATAGTAGGAAACCCTCTCATGGCTCCATAGATTCAAACAAATCATTCGCAGGTACCACAGATTTTGATTTAGGGCCCCTCAAAGTTTGACAATTTTTAGTACTTAGGACACTCAAGGGACGACGTCAGTAGGGTATGACCCTGAGCGTTCGTCCAAGTGGGGGGGGGGAATAGAAGCATGCATAGGGTAAGAATTCCTAATTGGAAATTTCAGAACCGATGGTTCATATCACAACGAGCAGAACGAGAAATTGGCCATGCGACAACATTTGATTGAATGAGACTGACGATTTTTTCATCAACTGAAAAAATGTTGCCCTAATAAAACCTTAGGGAATCTTGAAAAACCAAGATAGGATTTTGTAGGGACCCCTCTTGTGGCCTCGTAGGTTCAAATAGATCATTCACAGGTGCCACAGATTCTGAGTTAGTGCCTGTCAAAGTTTGACAATTTTTAGCACTTAGGGTGCTCAAGGGACGACGCACGTAGGGTATGTCCCCGAGCGTTCGATCAAGTGGGGAGGCCAAATAAGAGCATGCATAGGGTAAGAATGCCTAACTAGACATGTCAGAACTGATGGTTCATGATCATGACAAGCAAAATGAGAAATTGGTCACATGATAACATTTGATTGAATGAGACTGATGATTTTTTCCTGAACTGAAAAAATGTTTCTTAATAAAACCATAGGGAATATTGAAAAACTGAGATTGGATTTTTTAGGGACCCCTCTCGTGGCCCCGTAGGTGCAAATAGATCATTCGCAGGTGCCATGGATTCTGAGTTAGGGCACATCAAAGTTTGACAATATTTAGCACTTAGGGTGCTCAAGGGACAATGTCGGTAGGGTATGACCCCAAGCGTTCAGCCGAGTGGGGGGAATAGGAGCATGCATAGGGTAAGAATGCCTAACTTGACATGTCGGAACTGACGGTTCATGATCACGATGAGCAAAATGAGAAATTGGCCACGCGACAACATTTGATTGAATGAGACTGACAATTTTTTCACCAATTGAAAAAATGATGCCCTAATAAAACTGTAGGGAATCTTGAAAAACCAAGATAGGATTTTGTAGGGACCCCTCTCTTGGCGTTGTAGGTTCAAACAGATTATTAGCCGATGCCATAGATTCTGACTTATGACCCATCAAAGTTTGATAATTTTCAGCACTTAGGGCGCTCAAGGGACGACGTCAGTAGGGTATGACCCCGAGTGTTCAACCGAGTGGGGGGGAGAAAATAGGAGCATGTATAGGGTAAGAATGCCTAATTGATGTCGGAACTGATGGTTCATGATCACAATGAGCAGAACGAGAAATTGGCCACATAGCAACATTTGATCAAATGAGACTGACGATGTTTTCGCCAACTGAAAAAATGCTGCCCTAATAAAACCGTAGGGATTATTGAAAAATCGAGATGAATCATTTCAACACATGAATCCCCCATTGACAACTTTTTACAACTTTTGAGCAATTTTGCTAATATGAGTAACCTATGACTAGACAGAACAAATATTGGTCTAGATGACCTTATTGCATAAAAAATGATTATATTTCACCTTATTTACATAGAGAATCCATCAAAACACTTGTCTTCCAAATTTGACCTCGTGGAGGCCTAATGAGAAAGGAGGTCATTAAGTTTGGTGAAGTTGCCAAAGGCAACCAAATTTTACACTTACGATTTAGATGAAATGAATTATATATAATCTGAAGATTATACAAACAACACTTACGATGAAATGAAATGAATTGTATTGTTCATTAAATAACCATTATTAACCATTGTTAATTATTGGATTGAAGATTAAAGTTTAAAATGATAACACCATGCACACATGAGCAACAATTTATATGATCAAATATCAACTTCTGTATATATGAAAATGTCAAATGATTACAAGTGTATGTCCATACACAAATATGGCATAAATGCTAACTCAAACAAAATACATATGTCTATATACATGAATGTATGTCCATATACAAAATATGCATGCCAATTAGACATGTAAGCATCCAAAAACTATCTATAACATCCTAAGCTACTGATGGATCATCAAAATCAATCCTCTTCGTTGAACTTCTCGGCTCTAAAGGATCCTACACGAGAAAAAATAAATCATGATTAAGATTAGTTATATTATATAACTCACATTTGAAAAGTTAACATAAAAATGAACTATAATTGAACTATTCTTGTTTACCTCATCTCCATGTTTTCTCTTCGGCTTTAGAGGACTCTTGATGTATGTCTTCAATAGAGGAGGTATGTTTTCAATATTTTCATACACAACCTACATATGTTCACAAACATGATATTGATACAAGTTAGCATATAATTGTCGCTGATAATAACAAATTATATCTACTAAACATAGATAAAATAAACACACGCACCCGAGGCATCTCTTATTCTTCTTCTTCTTCTTCTTCAAGTACAGTGGGTGTAGTCAACAAGGATGTGAAGCCAAGAATTTTTTGTACATATACACAACAAGTATGTGAAACTATCAATCTATGTCTAGACATGTATAATCATTATAAGTTATTTAAACTATTCAGTCAATCATATTTGCATTCAATTACCTTTCCCTTGTCTCCAGTTGCACTACCAAATCCCGAATCACATAGCCCCGCACTCGTGCTACTTGTGCCCTACAAGAGTAAAATAAGATATACATGCGAGTTACTACATAATCCAATTAATGCCAATATAAATGATGAGCATGTATGTACAATAAAATACAAATGACTAGGTGCAATAATATATGTATCGTAAAGCTATCAAGGCCAAATGAAATGGCCGTCAAGGTACCCTCCTGGATCTATGTCAACTCCTCCTCTATCATCAACTATTAAATAGACCATGTAAATAAACATTAGTACTTAATATTATCTAGATTATAAATATTTATTTAAAATATAGAATAAACCGTGAAAATACAAATCTTACCACTACATCATCAATGTATGATGATGGTGCCTCCTCGCCTCTAGCATGCGAGGACTCTCCGGGCTATCCTCCAATCCCTGTCATAACATCTCATGCATTGTGCATCTCATGCACTTCATTATCTGTAGTGTGCGTAGGAGGATCAACAAGTTGTCCAACTAGACCCAAGCATAGGTGCCCACACATGACACAACTATGGGGCACACAAATGTGTGAAGCTGAGGAGGACATGTCAGTGCCACTAGATGCACTGCTACCATCAAAAGAAGGCTGAGCTACTGCCCCAGCCTGAGAAACCAAAAGGCTACTCAAAGAGTGAATAGTCAATATGGTTTGTGATGCCGCCTCGCAGATGATATCTGGATGTTGCACTGGAGGTGGGGGATCAACACGAGGAGGGGGGACATATGGGACCTAGACTACTCTGACTGCCCTAGGTCTCTCTTGGGGCATCCCTAAACCCACACCCTAGAAAGGTTGGATGTTAAAGTAGTTCATATGTTTTCCTAAAATAAACTCAACATACAATTTTTTGATGAAGTAGAAGGGGACATCAACATTGTTGTTGGGTGGTTTATTGAAAACCATCCACCAACGATCCCAAAAGTTTTCTATAATATCATCATTTGTGCACCATTTAATAGAAAGTTTTGTTTTTTGGGGGTCTATGGGTTGACCAGTGCGGGGATTCGCAAACAATGCAGCGATATCGGCTTTGGATATCTCAAGATCCTTGATCTTCTTATAGGATAACCCATCTGCATATTTTTCCCTCATAGAATCTTGCCACAAAAGAGTGCCATTGTGCTCCTCAGTATATACTCTTTATGGTGGACATGAGGGGATCTAACATTGGGTTTAGGCGAGGGATCCTACGATAGACAACTGCAATCCCCCTCAATTGGTTCAAATTTTATGAAATTAAATCCTAAATTGAGGGGGGGTTTGGCAAAGGAGGGTTTTGTGCAGGAGGTTTTGATTGCTACGGTTGTGGTTGATCAATATTTTCACTGTTATCCCCCATTTTAAACCTAATTGAATGTAAACAATTGAATTTAGTTAACAAATTTGAACAATTTTGTATTTGATTTTTAAAAAAACCTAGTTTTCATGAAAAAAACATATTTTGAATGAAAAAACAAATAAACATTAAAAAAAATGCAAACATTTAAATGAAAATGATGAAAAACAATAAAAATCCTACCTTTTATTAGATTTTTTTGCAAATTTGGGTCACAAAATCAGATATCGGGTCCAATTGGATATCGAATTTGCTTGAATTCACACAGCCCATGGGTAAAAATTAACCCACAGGCTATCACAATCCTCTTTTATTATCTCAGAGAAATCGGATATCCGATAAAATCGGATTTATCAGATATCTGAATTTTATAGTTAAATTATTTTAAAATAACAATATATTATATAATATATAATATATATTATAATTATATTATATATTATGTATTATTTAATATATAATATATATTATATAATACGTATTATTTATATAATATATAATTTATTTTTTAATTTAAAATTACCTATAAAAATCAGATATCTGATTTGCCCAGGTGTTTACCGTGCCAAGGTGTACTGACACCCAGACTAAGCAAAAAGTCAACATGGATTTTCAATTTTTTAGGTGAGTGGAAAAGGCTATTTTTTTCACATCCTCACTTTTTGGCCTCCCATGATCCTGCACTAACCCTTTAATTGGATAGAATGGGATAAGGTCAAGTGTGGTCAAGTATGGACAAATTTATGTGTGTACATTTTACCCCTCTTCAATATAGTGTCATGAAGTGATGTTATATCAAAGACAAATAAAACATAATGGATATAAATGGATAATGACTAGTAGCATGATACCCTAGTCACTAATAGGATTTAGGGAGGATGAGGAGGAGGTAGTAGTATGCCCCCTTGAGAGGACATGCGGGGTTCAAATAACGTGAGTGTGCTCTCAAAATGGATAGGAGGACTATAAGATGAAAGATGAAAGGGAAAAAGGTAGAGATGATGAAGGTTTTGATAAGAGGTAGTCTGAAGGAGACTCATGTTGCAATGTTATGAGCAACATAGATTTGATATTGTACTTGACGTTAAATGCACCAAGGTATAATGAACCAGGATGACAATGTGTGAAGTACACAATCAAAAAGTTCAAGTACAAACATATATACCTGTAGACACTTAAAAATAATTATTTTAATTATTTTAAGTTCTTTGCATAATTAATTTATTAATTCTGCCAATTCTTATTCCTCCTCAATATTAATCAGATATTATTAATGTTGTCACTATAGTTTGTTGATTGATAAATCAATCTACCCTTATTCTTTTAAAAATCCCTAATATTAAGTCTTCTCAAATTCCTCCTTTTAATTAATTAATTTCAAAGTTAATTAATCTAGGTGATTCCTACAAATCACCTTTTTCCTAATCCTTCATTAACCTAATGAATTCTTCTAGAAGCTCCCTAAACTCACTTGGCATTATTCTTCTAATTTTTAATTCCCCCCACTTATTCTCTCTCCTAGTCAAATCCTCCTACAAATCTTGTCTACCCTAATCCCACCTAATCATTCTTCTAACCCCTCCTAATGAGTTGCTAGTGGCTAATCATCATGATTATCCACAAAGTCAACCCTTTGTCCCTTCCATCCAACCACCTTCCTTAAATGATCTTTTCCTAGGTGAATGTGAGATTTTCAAAATCTCACATTCATCTAGGCATCCCATCCTCCAAGGAATTTTTAATTCCTCCTTATTCCTCCAATCCCCATGAACATACATTTTGAAGAATTTTTAATTCTTCATCCCCATCCCTCAAGGAATATTTTATTCCTTGTTCTTCCTTAGGCACATTGGGAAGTCTTCCCGATGAGCCTTGAGGAGTGTGGGGACAAGAAATGCCTTTAAGGCATATCTCTTGGTCTCCACACTTGTCTTGTCATATCCTCTTGGGCCTTGTGTGGGCTCACAAGAGATCTTGACCCTCCATCTTGGATCAATCCTAGCCCTCCATTTCTCCTCTTCTCCTCCTATAAATTGAGGACTCCATCCCCTTATAACTCATCTCCAAGTTTAGTAAATCCATGTTGTTGTTTTGTGCCTAAGAAATCATCCTCATACCCTTACTATACCAAAATTTGCACTCATCCATACAGCCATTTCATCCTTTGATCATCAATCCATCCTATATCATTTGTGCATAGTATTGGAGAGCCAATCACATCATTCCCATTGGACCGATCATATCAAACTAGAAAGAGGCACGTTCTTGGCTTCAACAAGAGTCTGAATCGGAGGAACAAGAGAACTCTATTGGCAAGGTATAAAGGTTGTTTTCATATTTTGTTATTTGGTTGTTTTATGTCTTTTTGTTCATTGATTCAATCTAACCTTGCAACAAAGAGTTTTTCCTTGGTTCATTTTGGCATGCTTGGTGGGACCCACATCCCTGAAATTTAATATCTTTCAAGCTCTCTTTGTGAGTTTTGATTGCAGGTATTGGAACAACTTGAGTGCCTGCAAATTAGCACGACCGACTTGAGATCAGTGCGAGTGAAAGACATTTCAGTGCGAGCGCTCCATATTCAAATTTATTTTCCCTCTCCCCTGTAGGTCTGCACATCGACGCGAGTGCTTCTAGAACAGCGCATTCAATCTAAGAATTTCCTACCTAATCTAACAATCTTTTCTATTTCTCATTCTGCTTTTTTATCTTGCTACTAACAGTCAAAATACATAAAAAATAAAATTAAAAAATCTAGGAAGAAAAATTTGTTAGTTTTACTAATTAGACGTTTTTTTTAGTACTCCCAGTTCAACGCAAGCAACCTGCAAATAATGCGAGCGCTCTACTGGATCCCCGCCCAAATTCAAAATTTTGAATTTTTTGAATTCTGCTGACTATATTGACCTTTTTCAGCGTGTACACTCGTGTTTCAGTGCAAGCAAAACTGTATCAGCGTGACCATTTCTCAGAATCCCGTCCAGCTTTAAAAATTGAAAAAAATTGAATTTTTAGCCTAATCACTAACTTTTTTTTTCTGATTTGTTGTGTTTTAGCGCAAGTGTAGGCACTTCAATGCAACCGAATCGAAACAGCGCAATAGTCAGGTATAAATCAACAACTCTTCTTTATTTTATTTTTTGTATTCATTTTTTGCTTTCGGTCCACTTCAGCGAGTATGCAAGCGTTTCAGCACCTACGTAGGCGCTTCAGCGCACTTGACTATAGATCAATGCATGCGCTGTTTCTACAGGCCTGTGGCTACTAATTGCATTTATTTTTTGTGATTTGTGCAACTTCTTTGATTGTCCAAGACTTAAAAAGACAAAACTACTAATCAAATGGTTTTGCAGGTTGCCTAGGAGTTTCAAACAAACATTGTGTCTCCTTTTTACTAGGCACCTAGATCTAATGAGGGGGTAAATAAATAATTTCTTTTTGTGTTTGTGAAAAGCATAAAGGTAGGAGAGTATGCTCTCGTCTATATAGAAGATTAGAAATCCAGGCCCTCCAAAATTTTCATGTTTGTCGCATGTTAGCGGGTCCGCCCTCCCAAGTTGCTCTTTGAGTCGGTGAGAGGGGAATGACCCAAGTGAGTACACCCAGACCTGGGGTTCCCAAGTCACTAGAATAAATAAGCCATTGAGATCAAAATAATCAATGGTTGGGGCTATATGAGAGTTCACTCTCACATTGGGTGCTTAGTAGGATCTTAGAGATCTCAATCACGCTTGCGTGACTACTCAGTTCTTGGTGCTTCGTTGGGCTATAGGCCTCAATTGCGCTTGCACAACTGTGAAGATTAGCTCCTAACGGGAAGCCATATTAAACACCTTGTGCATAGTGGCAAAAAAACTTCTAGTCATTAGTGCAAGAGATCGGACCTCCAAAGCTGCCCATATTTTTACGGCCCTTAGTAGAGACACATAGCTCGCCATGAGAAATTTTAATGGGAATTGATGCTTGGCTGCCCCATAGAAGTGAGTGTCGTGGAGGGGAGCCAGTAGGGTCAAGCATCTACGTGTCCGCTTTGGGTAAGTGTAGTTGGGAAACCAATTGGGATCTAATGAATATTGTCCTTGCTAGCCTTAGGAATGTTGTATATGAGCATGAGTGTCTTTGAGCTAAAATTCATTTGATTATTATGTTTTCTTTGCTTGATACTTACTTGCCAAGAGTAGATTAAACACATCATTATCCTCAAACACTTTGCAAAAACACTTGTCTAAAAACAAACAATTATCCAAGTCAAAGTCCTAGTCACAATTCCAATCATAGTCATACCCAAGTCACATCCTAGTCACTTTCCACACAAAGTCCCAATTGCGTCAAAACTCCATTTGTCTCATGTTTCATAAACCCAATTCATATAAGCATCCTAAGAAGTCAATCCACCGACCTATCAAGAAGAAGAAGCTCACACAAACACAACTCATTAGACATCAGAAATTTTGGTACACAAACCACAAACTCTTGCTTAAACATAGGACCTTCTTGCATCATTACCACGATTACGTCCATGGACATAGCAATGAGTTTGATGCTAGTGATGAATTAAGAGTTTGTGTCCTCCATCAAGGTTCAGGTTTGTCTTTTATCACCAACTATTGTCAAAATCAGGGTGGTTGTATCCCTTCGTACAACTTGCCATCCGAACCAATCATCTATTGAGTCATGTTCATGCCAAGGATAGCCTAATCACCAAATTTCTTCTAATCATCACTATCATCCCTCTTCAATCAATCATCCTCAATCTTTTCCTAAGGACTTAGCACATCAATTGATCATAAAATCAATCACCTTCAATTATCAAATCAATTCTCAAATCCAAATCAAATCATCTAATCCAATTTAACCTCACGTTAAGGTTGCATGCCTTATGGAGTTTCATTTAGACCTCATCCTTAATCAATCAATCAATCACTCAACTTTGTGCTTGAAGAAGAATCCTCTCCAAGTACCTTTGCCTTATCCTTTGATTCAATCAAGACTCTTATCTCATGTCTTTATTTTGCTTAGGGTCATTAGTCAACCCTTAGTGGAAGAAAGGCTTTTAATCATCATTCCAAGGTCTAAATTCTACCCAACTTGGTCATTACCTCACTTGTGGTTTCATCAACATTTCCCACCTAAAATCCTCATCCAAGGACTAAGGTGCAATCCTAATCAAATCCATGTCCTAATCCAAGGACCCTATCGATCAACAAAATCCATTCAAATCCTAAAATCCAAGAGCCTTGCTAAGTCCTCTCATCAAAATTTCTTCTCTCTTCAATCGATCTTTTCTAAGGATATTCTTGTATGGTCACAACTCGATCTCAAAAGAAAAAGATGGCTGAACAACAATACGGTATGCCAAACATTAGTGTCCTATATGAAGACCCTACATAAGATCCTACACAAAGTGTGCAACCTAGCATTCAAAATCCACTACAAGATCCTAATATGGTTGACCAAGATGAACTCTCACTGGAAGTGTGAACTTTCTTAGAAGACTCTTATAATCAAGAAATGATGGAGAAATTTATCCGACATAATCTTAATGCTCTTCTAAAGTATCTCCTTGAAAATGGAGCTCAACTCCCACCCGATTTTGATAGATCTACCCTTGGTCAACAACCACAAGGAGACCTTGCTTCCACTCATACCGCCACACCTGTTGTTCAAACTCAATCAATTGTGGCCCCACCGATCATTCAACCCCAATCAATAGTGCCCGCGACATCTGCCCCTGTGGTCTCCATTTTGCCTTCTTCCTTCTTACCATCTATACCACGATCAAATCCGATTTTGTCTATTCTCCAACATGCCTCTATACCATCTTCTTCTACCCAACCATACATTTCTATTCCACAAACCTCCATTCCCATCAATAATGTCGCTAACTTCATTTGAGCCTCACTTACTCTTGTCACAACAGTTTGCGGGTCACAACCGACTGTCACTCAGGTCCCTGTGACATCGGTCATCACATCTCACATCCCCGCTTCCTCATCATATCAATACATTAGTGGACCTTCCATAACTCATCCGATTCTAGGGGCAAACACAATTAATCATGTCCAAAATCCACAACAAGACCTCATTAAAGAAATTCAGGACATGAAAAACATCATCAAAGACATGAAGGAAGGGACTAATAAAAGCAAACCTTACTTATTTGAGGAATTTTGTCCTTGTCCTTATGACCCATCTATATCAGTTGCCCCATACCCACCAAGATTTGAGATCCCTAATTTCACAAAGTATGAGGGCAAAGGGGACCCTCGAGACCATGTTCAATAATTTAACATCCTATGTCAAGAAGTCTCTTATAGCGACCTATACCTTCGAAGACTCTTCCCTAAAAGTCTCACAGGAGATTCTCTTTCATGGTTCTCATCCTTACCTCAAGGTTCCATTACCTCCTTCCTAGACTTGGCAGAGAAGTTCATGGCACACTATGCCTACAACATGGCTAATAATGTTTCCATGATGGACCTTTGTAACACAAAGCAAAGGCCTGGAGAAAATTTTGCTAATTTCTTGCAAAGATGGCAACACCTCATCAATAAATTCCAATGGGACATGCCATAACAACATCAAATTGAATTATTTCAAAATAATCTGGTGCTCGAACTATCAAGGCCTCTGACATCTCAATGTATTAAATCTTTCCAAAAATTGACTGATAAGGGCCTATCACTTGAACGTGTCTTGTTAGAGGAACGAACCATGAAACATTACCAAAAATCAAGTCAAAATTATTCCTCTTATCATAATGATAAACCAAAATTCTGGTCCAAAAACAAGAACGTAGTCAATGATGGTGTGACTGATGCAAAACGGGTCCAGACCGTGGCCGCTCATCCAAATCCCACCACCACCAATCGCCAATTCAACAATCAAAATAATCAAAATCAATCTCAGGACCCAATAACAGGACTCCAAGAGATTTCACTCCTCTTGCTAAACCCACTGAAGTGGTGTTTCAAAAGCTTGTTCAAGTAGTCACAGTGGTCTTCTTGATTACTCACTCATTGGATCCCAATCAACCCAAACCTAGGTGGTATAATGAGAATGAATATTGTGAGTATCATCATATCAAGGGGCATGATACATGAAAGTGCATGAAGCTTAAAATCTACATACAAGATCTCATTGATAGGGGTGAAATTGAGGTAGCAAATGCAAAACTTGGTAATAGAAATGACAAACTCAAAATGTACCGGGAACCCTTCCCAAAACATGATAAAGGAAAAGTCTCATCATCTAACGCTATGAACTATGACTACATTAATCATATAATAGGCTTTGACTCTTTAGTAGGTCACATTGAGCCCGCATACAATCATGTCAATGTCATAACTATCCAAGGAGCTAACCCTCCCCCTTCCCAAAGCAGACCTAACCCTGCTAGGATAGTCATTCAAGGTGCCACACCTTCCACTTCCCACTCTCAGAGTGACTGCAATGTAACCACCCGCCGAGGCAGAGTCACTATTCAAGGAGCCCCTCCCCCACCAAACCCTCCCCCCATGTCTTCCACCCGCCGATATGACTTCCTTGACCAACTTGGGAAGACCCCTGCATAGATCTCCATCCTAGAACTTCTCAAGACTTCCCCTATGCATAAAGAAATCTTGGAACAACCCCTCCTTGAGTCTCACATTCCCGTTAATGTTAATGCTACCCAATTTCAAGCTCTCATTGGAAACCTTGTTGCCTAGCAACACCTTGTGTTCACTTCCAATGATGTTTCTGAAAATGAAGACCATAATAAACCTTTGCACATCGAAGCCCTTATCCAGAAACATAAGGTCAAATGTATCCTAATAGATGGTGGATCTGGACTAAATTTGTGTACATACAAGTTAATAAAACAATTGGGACTTTCTGAGGACCTGGTAGATACATCAAGAAGGATCACAATAAAAGCATATGATGATGCATAAAGAGTTTCTAAAGGCATGATAACCTTACCTCTTCAAGTGGGCCCTATCACAATTGAAACCCCTTGCCAAGTCCTAGATCTTGATCTCCCCTACAACATCCTTCTCTGTCGGCCATGGATTCACTCCTTGTAGGTCATACCCTCCACTTATCACCAATGCATCAAATTACCCTTCAATGGAAGAGAGATCACTATCAAAGGTGATCCACAACCTTTTCAATATTGCAAGCTCCTAGAAGGGAATAATCCATATCATTTCCCACTAAATAGACCCTTGCCAACTCCTCCATATGACGCATCAAATTTTGCCTCCACCTCATCCCAAGCGGACCCACAAATCAAGATCTTGGATAATGGCTATAGAGAATACAAATTAGAGGATGTCTTATTAATAGGCAACCTCCCCTTATCTCCCAAGTCATTTGGAAAACCAAAAGAACTCAAAAAAGATCAAAAACTAGTTATACAATGCAAAGACACCACCTTTCAGCAATGGGGCCCACTTGATGAGGAGAGCCTAAACATAGATGTTTCTTCATCGTTGTACCAGGAAGAAGATTAAGACCCAACAAAAATACCTAAAAAAATGTATCCAAAAGCATCACCTATAGTAAAAAAAATGGGTTACAAAGGACACGGCTTGGGACTAGAGGAGAAAGGAAGAAAAGCACACACAAATCCTATCTCCTACAAGTACAACAGAGGCTTGAGGTACACCCTAGTGTTTGAGATCACTATCATTGGTGCCCCTTCAAGTCTTTCTTTGGATATCGAAAATTCTGACAAAGAGGAGTTCCATGAAATGCCTTATGAATACGAAAATGACATCTTCTTTGACACTCATGTCAACACCATCACCCCCATAACCCCTCCCATTTCACACAAGCTACATCTTGTCCATCCTAAACTCATAGACTGGGGCCAATGAGACAAACCCACTTTAGATATCTGCGTTGATGATAACGCTCTCATTACTCTCTTGACTATATGAAATTTGGAAGACTGCAACAGAGTACATGGGATTCAACTACATGAAAATGGATACTTTGGTAGTCAATTCAATGCCCTTAGCCACAAAAAAGATAATAAAAGGAAAAAACATGATTCCCCAGGTGAAAACCTCTCTGAGGCACCTTTGGATGAGAAAAAAGTAAAAACAAACGGCATATCCAAAAGTGAAAACCTAGAAAAGGCACTTGAGGATGAGGGACTTGACCTCCCTACCATTGGTCACCTTCCACAAGACAGGTCAAATTTGTTAATAGAGGAAACATACAGTATCAATATGGGCACTGAAGACATTCCAAAAAATGTGCTCATTGCCAAGTCCCTCACAGAGAAAGAGAAGCAAGACTTCATCAATTTCCTCATAGAGAAAAATCAACTTCACATGGTCCTATGCTAACATGCCAAGTCTAGATCCTAACTTGGTGGTTCATAATCTTGCGGTCCACCCAGATGCAAAACCCGTAAAAAAAAAGTTGCACAAAATGCATCCACATATCGCACTCCTGGTCAAGGTAGAAATCCAAAAGATGTTGGATGCAAAATTCATCAAACCAATAGACTATGTTGAATGGGTATCCAACATTGTACATGTTGGCAAACCTGTTGGGGGCATGCACATCTGTACTAATTTTCGAGATCTAAACAAGGCTTGCCCTAAAGATGATTTCCCACTCCCCAACATAGATATGATTGTAGACCTTATAGTAGGACATGAGATTCTATCACTTATGGATGGATTTTTTTGGATATAATCAAATTAGGATTGCAGAAGAAGATCAACACAAAACTTCGTTCACAACACCATGGGGGACTTTATGTTACCGGGTCATGCCTTTTGGCCTCAAAAATGTTGGAGCCACATACCAATGTGCTATGACAACAATTTTTCATGACCTCTTGCACAAAATTATGGAGGACTATGTGGACGATATTCTAGGCAAATCAAAGACAAGATAGGAGCACATCCCTATCTTAAGGCAGATCTTTGAAAGATTGGAAAAATACAAACAGTGCCTCAATCCTAAGAAGTGTGTTTTTGGTGTCACATCGGGAAAACTACTAGGTTTCATTGTTTCTCACCGAGGCATCGAGGTCAATCCTATAAAGGTGAAAGCCATCATGGAAATGCCTCCCCCAAAGACCCTCAGACAACTACGCAACCTCCATGGGAAACTCCAATCTGTTAGACATTTTATTTCACAACTTGCAGATAAATGCCATCCATTTGCACCCATGTTGTGCAAAGACACAAAATTCAAATGGGACTGCTTGTGTCAAAAGGCCTTTGAAAATATCAAAGAATATCTGGTGTCACCTCCAGTTCTTATGCCTCCTACTCCTGGAAAGCCCCTTATTTTGTACATATGTGCTACTACGGTGGCATTGGGGGCATTATTGGCACAAACAGATGATCAAGCGAAGGAACATGCCATATATTACATCAGTTGGACACTACTGGGGTATGAACTCAATTATACCCCCATTGAAAGAGCATGCTTGGCATTGGTATTTAGTACACAGAAACTCTGACACTACATACTAAACAACAAAACAAAACTGGTTGCTAAGATTGACCCTCTTAAATATCTCTTGTCAAAAGTTGCCCTCATGAGCAAAAATGCTAAATTGGTCATGTTATTAAGTGAGTTTGACATTGAATATGTAGACAGAAAAGAAATCAAGGGACATGTTATCGCAGACCAACTGGTTGACGCTCCACTTCCAAATGACCATCCTATCCTTAAAGAACTGCCAGATGAATTCATAATGATTGTCACCACATCCTCCACATGGCAATTGTACTTTGATGGCTCTTGCACCCAAAATGGATCGTGGGTAGGAATACTATTGATCACACCTCAAGGAGATTGCATCCCAAAGTAATACAAGATAGCTTTTGCATGTACCAACAACATCGCAAAATATGAGGCACACATTACTGGACTATGCTTAGCTATTGAGTGGAAGATAAGGGAATTACAAGTCTATGGTGATTCCCAACTTGTCATAAAACAAGTCAATGACGAATACCAAACAAAAGATGACAAACTTCTCCCCTATCGTAGCATGGTTGAAGATCTTAAGAAGCACTTCACAACAATAAAGTTTGATCAAGTCACGCAAACAAACAATAGAGCTACATATGCAATGGCCACCATTGGCACCCTCCTTCAGATGCCAGCACATAGTCAGAAGTGTGAGTTCTTGCTTGAGAAATTATTCATACCAGCATATGATCTACTAGAATCCAAAATGGTGTGTGTACTCATTGGTCCCGAATCCCCTTGGTACCAAGAGACCTTCGCTTTCCTAAAAGATAACACCATTCCCCCACACCTTACCAAAACCCAACAACAAACCTTCATCCGCTGATGTGCTCATTACACTATCCTTGGAGACACCTTATTCAAAAGGCATTTTGATGGGTCCCTCCTAAGGTGTTTAGATAAACAAGAGGTTGAATGGGCACTATGTGAAGTGCATGAAGGCATCTGTGGGGCACACTCAAGTGAGATCACCTTGGCTAAAAATATTTTGAGAATAGGATATTACTAGCCTAAAATGGAAGTAGATGCATATAACTATGTGAAGAAATACATCCCTTGCCAACAACATGGCGACAAGATCCATGTGCCATCATAAGAATTGCAGTCATTCATTACACCCTGACCCTTCTCACAGTGGGGGCTTGATATCATTGGGGAAATCCACCCTACATCCTCCAATGGGCATAAATTAATTTTCACTGCTACCGATTATTTCACCAAGTGGGTAGAGGCCATCCCTCTTACTTTCACCACTAGTAAGAAGATATCCAAATTCATCTGGAACTACTTGATCTGTTGATATGGGATCCCAAAAGTTATCATTATAGATAATGGTAGACAATTCAAAAACTAGGATGTTAAAGAACTCTGCCTGAAATTCGACATCCAACATCACTTCTCCACCCCATATTACCCATAAGGTAATGGTCAAGTTGAGGCTTCTAAGAAAACCCTAATCAAAATCCTCAAAAAGACAGTCAATGAAGCTGGTTGTGATTGGCACCTACAACTCCACCCTTCTTTGTGGGCTTACCACACTTCCATTTGCACACCCACAGGCACCACCCCCTATTCCCTTGTCTTTGGTTCTGAAATCATCCTCCCGCTTGAGATTGAGATACCCTCTCTAAGGGTGTCACTGCAGAATATCCTACCAGATGAAGAATACAGAATTGCCAGACTACAAGAGCTAGAATTGTTAGATGAAAGGTGCCTCAAGGCCTTGAACCATCTCTGGGTATATCAAAATTTCCTACGCATGAGTTACCACAAGAAGGTCAGAACCCAGGAATTTGAAATTGGTGATCTTGTCCTCATGGAGAATCAGAAAAACCTTCAAGAAAGAGAAAAGAAAGGCAAGTTCGAGCCTAATTGGCTTGGACCATATGTAATCACAACAAAATATGGATCAGGGGCCTATCAGTTGGCTACTCCTAAAGGAGATCCTTTGAATGATCCAATGAATATCATGCACCTAAAAAGATTCTATGCCTAGTCCTCAGAAAGTCATCCATTGTCAAAAAATAAAAATAAAAAAATCATGAAAAATACATAAAAATGAGAAAAAGATTCTGAAAAAAGACCGCAACTTTGGTGAAAACCTGGTAAACAGGCACCTTGTGACACCAAAAAAAAAATAGAAAAAACAAAACATTCGTCCATCAGTAAAAACCACTTTGTGGCGCAATGGGCAAGTACCTTGGTGAAAACATCCATGCAGGTGTCAAGGTAAATAATATAGATCCATTGTCTATCAGGTTGGTACTCCATCATCCTCATTATCCAATTCGCCCATCGTGACATCCCCCCCCCCCCCCTCTCCCACCTTGGAATAAATCATGCGTATGATGATAAGTCTTACCCTAGATCATGAATAAAAAGTGTCCCATCAAACTGAGTTTGTGTGCCTCTATGTAAGATTCATGAAGTCTTGAGAACAGTCCTAAGTTCATAAGTTAATCTTCAAGGTCATCTGATCACTTGCCTAATCCAAAAATCCACCCACTCTATCCTTTGCCCTAGGGATGAATCCTTCCCTCACCTAGTAATTTAATCCTCCATCCTAATCCTACTCTTGGCAAGAGGTGTTAGTAGGTCATGAAGGAGTGACTTGTTTGATTTCTTGGATTTTTAATTTAGACTTGCATCTTTTGCCCTATGACTGCACCTATCGACGACTACCCACATTTTCCATATCCAGGTATGTTTACAATAGATGCATACTGGGGCATATTTTCATAGCATGGCATTTTTTGGATCTCTCTTGTATGAACTGGTGACCTGGTACTAGTGTTTATCAACACTTACTTTCTCAGGTACAAGAGATATCGGTGTGTTTGAGGGTTTTCTTGCATGCACCCACAACTTTGTATTAGTGTTCCTCAACACTTGCATAACTGTGTGTAAGGAATTCTCATTTGACTGTGAGTCAGTCCATGCCTTGGGTTTCTCATGGGATCTTGATTTCTATAATCAGTGGTGCAGGTTACCTAGGGCAATATCAAACTAGATTGACTCTCCACATTTTTGTGCACAACTCTCACCATCATTCCATCAAGTCCTGATCTAATAACCCCATGGAGTCCTCAATTCCCCTCCTCCCCCTACTATTCCATATTCTTCTATTTTCTATCTAAGTTCATTGTATTACTACTGGCATATTCCCTCTTTGAATTATGCATTCATTTCATCCACCTAGGTGGCATTGTTCATATAGATTTCATTGTCTATCCATCTAGGTGGCATTACCTATTCATTTCATTACATTACTCATTTAGATTCTCATAGATTGCATTTAGATTTCATTACATACGTCATTTAAGTTGCATTATCAATTCATAGTAGATGACATTAATGCATTCATTTAGATTACATTACATTACACATATATTTCATCATTCATTTATATGACATCATTTGCATAGCATTGATGATTTACATCGCAATAGCTGTATAAGTGACATTACATTCATTCCTCATATAGATTGCACCTATGCTAATTAATCATTCATCATAAATCATTTACATCTACATCTACTATTGCATTACATATCCATCATACATCTGCACATACAACATATATACACATAAAAAACATGATCACTCATCCTACATCAATAAACATGTCAGCAGCATATCATAAGCATACATATATAAGTATCCACACTGCACCACAAACAGGTCAGCACAACATATCCATAATCATCATCTATGAATCACATCACAAAAAATAAATAAAGTCCATCATAATAAAATACACACATCATTCGCCGTTGCAAATCATATATATGCATATAAGCTCAAAAAGATGAATATCTCTGTCATAATACAATGATCACCACGAAGGTTCAAAATATGATACACAAGCCAAAATGGAGCTATCTCTCCCCTCCTGTGTCTCCAACCCCCTCCTCTACACCTCCTCCACCTGATCCTCCTCCTCCCCCTCCTCTAGGTGGCCTAAAACCCACTGATCCTGACTCTGTGTGGGTCGTTGACTCTATGTCTTGTGGGATCGCACACTCTTAGTGTACGAGGCTGCTCATTGTGCCATGGGTACTACTCTATGGTATAGTCCCTGTAGTATCCTACCTCCCAAACTACCCTCTCTTCCCTATCCCTTTGCTGCATCATGTCAGAGTACATCTTCCCAAGCCTTACAAGAACCAACATCTGACGGGCCGCATCCCTCTCCCCCTGCAGTCGTGTCACATATGCCTCTACCCTTTGTTCTCAGCCCCATAGCTCCTCTAACTCGTCATCTTGCTGATGGAGAGCATCCTGTAAGGCCTTAATATCTATCCTTGTATGTCCTCCTCTAGCATCTGCTCAGATTCCTCCCTCTCCTCCCTGAGATCATCTACCTCTGTCCTTGTTGTATGGAGGCTCTCTATCAAATTTGCTATCTCTCACCACAATCACTACATCTCTGCCTCCATGCTCTCCCTCCCAGCTCTCTCTATCTATCTCTCATCCTCGAGGGAGTGAAGCCTCACCCGATTTGCATCTCTCACGCTATACTCTGTCAAGATCAGCCTGTGATACTCTTACCCTGTGCTCCACCTATGCCTCGGGAATATCCATGGGTACAACATCCTCTCCCTCAGCAACCCCTCCCTCAGCAGGCTCTCTTGCTGGTACTGCTCCTACCTCCTCCTCTCTGACCTTAGGATCCCTCCTCTATACCACCCTAACCATCCTCCGATGTCCACCAGCACCACGCTTTGCTCCAACCATGACTCTCTCACCTGGTCTGTCATCCTCCCTGCCAACTATCTGGTCTACCGCTTGCTGCAGCTCATCCTCCTCCAAAACCCTAGGAATGGTAAGACGTACTGGAAAGTGCCCCTCCCACCTTCTCCTATATTCCCCTATCATCCCCGAATCCTCTCCTTCCCCCAGTCGCTCATTCTAGACCAAGTATGACACTGTCTGAAAACTGGTCCTACCCTCCATTGGACTCACTGTCGGGCCCCAAGATCTCACCTCTCGTGTAATCCGAGGATATAATGGTATGTCTGCCACTATGTCGTGAACCTGCCTGAGTTGTCTCGCTACTCTATATGGTGCATAATAATCCATGATGTATACTAACCTGCCAAACATCTACATCTTCACTCCAGCCTAGTGTAGCTACCAATCCCCCCTCCATCTCTCACAACCCAAAAATGGCTGCCATGTAAACTGCATAAGCTCATCAAAGATACATCACCAAAACTATATAGATCCTATCTGGGTGTAATGTAGCAATCCCTTGTACCTATCTATATATGGTTGATGACCCTACCTATCCTGTACACCTAGTGGCCGAGTAACCGCAATATGCTCCCAAGCCTAGATATGGAGAAGTGTCACTCCCATAAACAAGCTAGCATACTCCCTATACACCACCAAATGTATATCATGATATAAGTGAGCCAACATCATGGCTCCCTAGGCATACTGTATGCCATCATGTACCATGAAATAAAGACACTGGCTCCATCCAACAGGAAATCCATGCGCTCTGAGATCCGGTATAATCCATCCACTCAAAAATTCATAAATCACCAGTACCACACGAGGAATATGCCGAATACCCATTGCCCTACCCAAATGCATTCTACTCATGTCCAGCATCGGTAGGGTCTCATACTTGCAAACCTCCTGAAGGTAAAAATTTGCTGCATCTAAATGGTACTCTGGGATGACACTGCGAACAAGGATCTTCAAGATCCTCCATACATAGAAGAGTCAATGTCGCCTTGCCAGTAGGTAGACGGAAGGTGTTATATCTACTGTCCCACCTCTCAACTAAAGTCATCATCATCGCATTATGAGCTCAAATCCTTGGTCAACTGCCCATAAAATGCAACCCTAGAGCAGCTAAGATCTCCAACTCATTCGACCGCAACCATCGATATAATCTCAAGGTAGCAGGCCAATGCTCCCTCGATGCCAGTGGCCCCAACTCAGCCTGCATCCAACAGTCCAATTCATCATTCCACATCCTTGACTCCTATTGTACCCTTAGGTACACCCATACCTTCAACCAATCCCAAAAATTCTAAACCTATTTCTAATTTTTTTCTTTTCCCAGTGCACATGCTGATTCCCTCCACGCTCGCACCAAAACCATGGCACTCATGCCATTTTGTAGGCGTAGGCACTAGCAGACACCCCTAACCTATCCTAACCCTAACCTTAAAGCTCCTCCATTGCAAGCGCTCGTGCAGTAGCATGAGCGCCTGCGCAATACCTTGAGTGCCCGCACAGTTGTGCGAGCGCACACGCTAAACACCAGTAAATCCCCAAAACCCCCTTTCTTTATGCCTTTTGCCTGCGAGTACTCACGCTACCCTATAGGCCCGCGCATTGAAACGATGATCAGTGCATCCACCTCACCTAAATATGGCCCTAAACTAAGCCCTAATTCTACCCTAAACCTAAAAATCCACAAAGGAGGATAGTCCTAGGTACCAGTGCTCCGTAGCCTATGGGTCTCCGTATCATTGGATCCTCTCGGTGTGATGCTCATGTGTGGGAATACGATCCATCTATCCTTCTCTCCTTCTAGGCTTTGATTGGCTCCAAGGCTTGTGTGTAACAATGACTCCTCATTGGGCCCTTTGTGGCTTATATGGACCCCCTTGAGGGCCGATTCTCTTCGTGGCCTCCCTCCTTCTATTTCCTCTTCTAGTTTTTCTTCATTTGCTTCCTCTTTCTTTTTCAATTATCTCCTCCACCCTAATTCTTCCTTCTTCATTTCAAGAATTTTTTGTCAATTTTCTACAAAAAACTCCGAAAAAAATTCTCGAGGGGGCATACACCACCCACGCTTTATGCTGGGCATATATTTCTTTTTACTTCTATCTTTCAGCCATCGCCAAATTTGCCACTGCATAAAAGAGGGGCAAAATGTAGACACTTAAAAAAAATATTTTTTATTTTAAGTTCTTTGCATAATTAATTTATTATTGTGCCAATTCCTATTCCTCAATATTAATTAAATATTATTAATGTTGTTACTACAGTTTGTTGATTGATTTATATAAATCAATCCACCTTTATTCTTCTAAAAATCCCTAATATTAAGTCTTCTCAAATTCCTCCTTGTAATTAATTAATTTCAATTAGTTAATTAATCTAGGTGATTCCTACAAATCACCTTTTTCCTAATCCATCATTAACCTAATGAATTCTTCTAGAATCTCCCTAAACTCACTTAGCATTATTCTTGTAATTTTTAATTCCCCCCACTTATTCTCTCTCCTAGTCAAAATCCTCCTACAAATCTTGTCTACCCGAATCCCACCTAATCATTCTTCTAACCCCTCTCCTAATGAGTTGCTAGTGGCTAATCATCATAATTAGCCACAAGTCAACTCTTTGTCCCTTCCATCCAACCACCTTCCTTAAATGCTCTTTTCCTAGGTGAATGTGAGATTTTCAAAATCTCACATTTCTCTAGGCATCCCATCCTCCAAGGAATTTTTAATTCCTCCTTATTCTTCCAATCCCCATGAACATCCTTTTTGAAGAATTTTTAATTCTTCATCCCCATCCCTCAAGGAATATTTTATTCCTTGTTCTTCCCTAGGCACATTGGGAAGTCTTCCCAATGAGCCTTGAGGAGTGTGGGGAGAAGAAATGCCTTTAAGGCATATCTCTTGGTCTCCACAGTTGTCTTGCCATCTCCTCTTGGGCCTTGTGTGGGCTCACAAGAGATCTTGACCCTCCATTTCTCCTCTTCTCCTCCTATAAATTGAGGACTCCATCCCCTTATATCTCATCTCCAATTTTAGTAAATCCATGCTGCTATTTTGTGCCCAGGAAATCATCCTCATACCCTTACTAAACTAAAATTTGCACTCATCCATACTTAGCCATTTCATCCTTTGATCATTAATCCATCCTTCCTCATCCATCCATCCTATATAATTTGTGCACAATATTGGAGAGTCAACCACATCATTCCCATTAGACCGATCATATCAAGCTAGGAAGAGGTGAGTTCTTGGCTTCAACAAGAGTTTGAATTGGAGGAACAAGAGAACTCTCTTGGCAAGGTATAAAGGTTGTTTTCATATTTTGTTATTTGGTTGTTTTATGTCTTTTTGTTCATTGATTCAATCTAACCTTGCAACCAAGAGTTTTCCCTTGGTTCAATACCTTATGACACCATGATATGGAAGACCATGATGCCCTTATTGCAATAGGATCCAAAGACCATGATAAATGAAAACAATTATAACACACAAAAGAAACAAATAAGCATGGACAACAAACCAAAAGAAAACCAAAATTTTTCCCCTAGAGACAAGTTGTAAACCAATTTTGATTGATTGATAAGGATGATAGAAAAGTTAATGATAAGAAAAATGCATACCCCAAGGATTGGGAAGGATACATCCCATGATAATGATTGGATTATAGATGATAAATAGATTATCAGTTGATTTAGATTAACTTTGATGGATTTCTTAAGAATAATGGGCTAGATTGCAAGATTGGATTGCATGAATTAGGATTTATTACATTTGGTTGGACTAATTTCAGATTTCTGGATTATAGGGATGAAACATGGATAATGTATTAGATATGATGGAAAGAGGATAAATAGATGGGACTTAATGGTGGTTAAAGGAGAATAAAGGGACATGATATTATAGAATTTAATGGAGGATATTATTGTTAAGATATAAGAATGTATGGGAACTAATGATAAGGGAGAACCAAGGATTCATAAAATGATGGATTAGATGGAGAGATTGCTTGTATAGGAGAAGGATGTATTGAGTGTATGGATAGTGATAGGATATAGAGGACTAAAGGATGAAGGATAGGTGAATGGAAATCCAAGGAATATGTTGCAAAGGAGTGCAATGCCCCACAATAGAGGTAATGGAATGAAAAATGGAAGGATGGTGGGTAAATATGTATGAGATGGAAGGTTAGCATGTAATATATTTGGATGATAGAGGAATTATGGCTTGTATTGTCCAAAGAATGCATGGATATTATTTTGCCTCTAGGTTGATCAAAATGATATGTAGGATGGATTTGGATAAGATGATGGATAGGATAGTCAAGATCAAAGATATGAAAGGGGGATGGAGTTACATAGGATATTGGATGAAGAATAAGGGATATAGGGAATGTGGACAATAGGATGGCATGGATGAAGCTTGCCCCCAAGTGTAGAGTTCAATAGGATGGGGGATTCCATATGACACTTTTTACCAATTTTTCATCATCGTACTTACCCAAGGCACCATAAGAAGTATTTTTCACGATTGGATGGATTTTTTCTCTTTATTTTTGTTATCTTCTTTCTTTCTTCTTTTTTTTGGGGGGGGAAATTTTTGGATGGATAGGGATGAGCATAAGGATATAGACAAGTTGACTTGGAAGATAATGGATAGGTGATAGGGGATGGAGGAAGGACTCAATTCAAATCCAAATTTAAAATTTAATGTAATTAAAAAAAAAAGAAAGAAAAGTAATAAATACACATGCATAAGAGAACATCAAATTTATGTGGAAAATCCAAGAAGGGAAAAACCACAGTGAGAATTAACTCACACTATATAAATAATATTATATAATTTTTTGGAGGGCTCACTACAAATCTCAGTACTCCCAGAAGGACTTGCAAATTGAGGGTTGGTTTCTTGGAGTAAGATACAAAGGACTTGCAAGGGAGGCACACTATCTTTGAGGAAAATACATGAATATCTGAGTTACAATGGATAAGCCTTCAACAACATTGAAAATAATCTCCTCTAAATGTAGTTGCTCTTGAATAACTATCTTAAGTAACCATTAGGCAACTTAGCTCCAATAATTCCACCACGTGCACTTACAGCTTCACATTTACATCTTCCACATTTTACTTCAATCCAACCAACTTGCAATTTATTTGGTCTTCTTTATATACCATTTAGAACTTCTCAAAACATTAATTAGTTGGGCTAGCATAGGGAACAAAAGAGAAATCCCACAATGTCAACCAAACAACATAATTATGGTGAAAGTGGTCATATTGAGGAGATAGAGAGGACTTATAAGCATCTTAATACATCATCAAATGTAGTCCCAACAAACACAAACTGGTTTTTATCCTCCAAGGTCAGTAACATGGTAACATCTAGGTAGAATGTATAGCACATAACCAGTCGGCCCAAAAACACTTTTCCCAGATGAATTCATACAATCTGGATCCCCACATAATATATTAGGAACCAAATGCAGGCCAACACAAACTCCAACACTGGCATAGTACCTTAGAGATACAATTCAAGTAGGAGAACAAACCTTGTTAGCCATATAACAACAAATTACCCTAAAACCCAACATCAGAGCAAACATGACACCAAATAGACTATCTAGCATCATTCAACTTACATAGAGATGTTACATAAACTCTTAACAATATCCTCATACACTTCTTGCACACCATCAAAACAAAATTAGCTTGCAAAACCAAACTAATATAAGATTATTCATTACCAAAACACTGGTCAACATAGTCATAAGATAAACATTGATAAACACACTTCCAAAACATTTCATCATTTAAAATCCAAATTGAGACACTACATGTAAACATTATATGCATTTCCTCTAAGCCATAGCAAAAGGAACATCAAAGGAAATCAATGTGGAACATTCTCTTGACTAGTGCTAACCAATCAATACACTACCAACATATTGCCATCACCAAAAACATCAAATCTAACACAAGGGACTTAAAAATATAAGAGTGCAACATCCATAGAGAGTAGAAATTATATCCAAAACCACAAGAACATATCTGTGAATGTGGAAGAATGCAAAAAATTATTCGAGACCATCTTCAACACACTTCCTACAATTTTCACTATTCATCAACTTTTGGATACTAAAAGAGCATTTTCTCACATAGAAGCAACAAAGGATACACTAAAACAACTTGTAGTATGCACAAGATCATTTGGATAAGATCACTTCATCATAATGCTTCTAATCTTCATCTTAATATCATTTGATATCATATCTACAATTAATCATAAACATTATCATCTTTGTTCTCCAACATATCAATAGCATCACCACAACATATTGAGTGTAGACATCAATACCAAGAAGGTGGAAATCCACAACAAAGGACCTCTCTCATCAACATAAAATATCAATGATCACAAGTTTCAATAGAATATATTAGAAATAACAAACTGTAACAACATGTACTATTATTAGTAAACACAACATATCAAAGCCATTCGACAACATCATAAATGTACTAGTGATGATCTCCAATCTCTTCCTCAACACTAATCCAATAACCTCTCTATATTCTAAGAATCATAATACTGAGTATCACATGAAATAATATAACAATATCAAGCTCATCAATGACAATACCAAGTCATTAAGACAAAACCTTCCAACACATGGTACATTATCTTTTCCATCTCAAGTTGAAGGTACATCATCTTTCCCATATTAATTTAATTTTGAATAAATTTCAAATATTGAGGTAGGTTTATGTTGGAATTACATGAAGATTGCATTAATGAAGTATAAGTGTTGTCATTGATGTCAATAGTAACTAGTAATAGAGTTGTATTGCAACTGGTAGTGATGCAGTAATGCAACCGGTAGTAGAGAAGTGAAGGAAACTAGTATTGGTATTTGAAGTAGAGTGATAAACCGGTAACCCTAACCTATTTATATGGTGAACCCTAACCGATGGATCTTGGTGAATAGGTTATGATGATCTATGATTGGATGATGATTAAAGATGGAGATGCCACATATGCATGATCCACGTGATGATTTTCAAAGTGGTTCTGGTGCGTAGAGATAACTGTTTTATCTTGGAAATGAGCAAATGCATAGCATGAAGTGAATAACGCATGATGAGTTACAAGATCCAATGTGCGGTGATCCAGGAGCAGTCGAAGTTGCCTTAAACAATGTGTAGCTGATTGCTATGTAATCCAACGGTCATGTTTGAACCGATATGTTTGTAAATTCTATGAGATCTTAGGTTTTGTGATGTGTTACCGACCTATTGTATTTGCTTTTAAGGCCGATGAGTTGTTTGTAATTTGTTGGCAATTTTGTTAAGTGTGGTAGTGTGATTGATTGCCAAACCAGAAGGAGTATCTGCATAATGTTTTGAAGGCAGATAAGAGTATAAAAGGATTTGATTAAGCAGAGTTGTGCTACTACTAGATCAACAAAGACCCTGTTGTTCTCTAACCATTACAACAGTTGAATCCCTTAACCGAGTAAGCTTTAACAGGCTTGGTGATTTATAAATCCTCTAACCAGGTGATCCATTAGCTTGGATTTGTAATCCTCTATCGAGGTTACTCCTAACAGGGTATTGTAGTCAATCCCTTAACCGGGTGGTCCTTAACCGGATCTGTTCCTAATAGGACATTTTTGTAAAGCTTCTAACAAGGCTTGGCTCATAACAAGGTGAACTTGAGAAGAGTTCAAAATACTTGTGGGTATTCATCCCCACCATGGTTTTTCCCATTTGGGTTTCCATGTCAAAAATCATTGTGTCAAGTGGTGAATGATTTTTTGGTTATATTTTGATAAGGTTGATATGATTAACTGGTAAAGCCACTTAGATATGATTACATGACCAGAAGTGATCTAAAATGAGTGATTACTGATGTTAGTAAAGTGGTTTAATTTTTTGGTTAAATGGTATGTGAGCTTTAGATCCATTCCACTATTATATTGATATTTTGGTCAACCAGTAAACTTGATAGTGTAGTTGTAGTTTTAGTACATAGTCTAAACTAGTTTTGCAAGTTGTTTATGAGTTGGGTTTAAGTTTGGTGAAAGTTTAGTTTGTTTTCTATCTACTAATTCAGCCCCCCCTCTCAGTAGTTGACTGGATCCTTATTGATTCATCATATCATCAATTGGTATCAGAGCATTTTAGGTCCTCTTGTGTTTAAGCCTAATAGCTTGAGGTAAAGATCTAGGAGAACATGATGAAGAAAGAAGGTCTGAAGTTCCATAGGAAAAAATACAGAATCTGGAGTGATAGGATGAAGATCTATATCAAAAGCTTAGGAAGTCAATATTAGGAACATGTTATTACTAAATATAACTTGCCTAGTGGGATTTTGTCAGATGATCAAAATAAGGAGCAACAAGAGAATAATCAAGCATTGGAGGCCATTATCAGTTCCTTATCCGATTAAGAGTATGTTGATGTCCATGGTTTGGAGAATGAGTTTGAAGTGTGGAATAAACTTGAGGATATCTATAGTGGTGATGAGCATGTGAAGATTTCCAAAGAGGAGAGTCTGAGAGGTAGATTTGATGATATGCAGATGGCTGAAGGAGAGAACATTCAACAGTATGGTCAGAGGATCAAGGAGATAGTCAGTGAGATCAAAAGTGTTGGTGGTATAGTGGAGGATACCACAATGGTTAGCAAGGTGTTGAGAACCCTTCTACTGGTCTACGCTATTTGAGTTGTAGTCATTCAAGAACTCAAGTCTATTGATAAATCAATTGTAACTCTTGACTCCATCATTGGTAAATTAACTGCATTTGAATTAAATGGTTTTGATGGAAGTGTTCAGAGATCGAAATATACATTTAGAGCTTTAGTTTCAAATCCACCGGTAAGAAAAAGCAGAGAAGCTAGTTACAGTAATGAGTCTAGATCCAACAGATTGGTTGATGATGAAGACAGTTTGATTGAGCTTGAAGAATTGTTGGCCAAGCGGTTACCCAGAGGTACTGGTAAATACACAGGTAAATTACCTTTGAAGTGTTTTGCATGTAACTGGATTGGACATATTGCTGCTAACTGTCCAAATAGAGATAATGAGCAAAAATGTGAGAAGTATAAGAAGTACAAAGGAAAAGGTAAAAGAGATTGTCTCATTACAGTGGATGGAGGAATTATAGATGAGGAATCTGAGGAAGATGCAAATGAGGATATTGTCTTTGTTTCCATTAAAGAAGAGACATAAGATCATAAGGCATTAGTCTCTCGCATGGATAGTTACGATGACTGGATTATAGACAGTGGTTGTTCACACCACATGATCGGTGAACGAAGTAAGTTTCTTACTTTGAAGGAATTTGATGGAGGTGTTGTGAGATTTGGAAATGACTCACCCTACATGGTAAAAGGAAAGGGAACCATCTCTTTGAATGAAAAAAGAAGTGCAAATGATGTCTACTGGGTTGAAGGACTGAAACACAATCTTTTGAGTGTTGCTCAACCCAATGACAAAGGTTATCCACTGGAATTCAAGAATGGAATGTGCAAAATATATGGAAGAAAAGGTCAACTAATTGCAACCGACAAGCAGACAAAAGGTAACTTGTTTCATTTAAGTTATAAACTCAACAATTGTTTAATTGAAAAAGTAGAAGATAGTATGCTTTGACATCGAAGATTCTATCATGTAAATTTTGATAACATTGTAAAAGTCAGTAAGTCCAAATGCCCTGTGTAAAAGTCTGGTTTGCCTCAGTTGGACAAACCGGTGAATGCCCTGTGTAAGGAATGTCAGTTAGGAAAGATGACATCCTCAACCTTTAAGAGAAAATCTTTCTCAGCAAAACATTTGCTAGATTTGGTTCATACCAACCTTTGTGGACCAATAAGGACTAGGAGTATTCAAGGTGATTGATATTTTATGATTTTTACTGATGATTGCTCAAGAATGATGTGGGTCACATTCTTGAAGGACAAAACATAAGCCTTTATCAAGTTTAAGGCATTCAGAGCCTTAGTTGAAAAAGAAAGTGGAAGAAAGCTTAAGTGCTTAAGAATTGATCAAGGTGGTGAATTTACTTTAGAGGAATTCACTAGATATTGTGAAGACAATGAAATTAAGAGGCAACTTTCTGCACCTAGGACACCACAACAGAATGGTATTGCAGAGAGGAACAACCTGTCAGTTGTTGAAGCTACAAGGACTATGCTAATACAAGGAGGTGTAGCTAAGACATTTTGGAGAGAAGCTGTCAACACAACTGTCTACACAATGAACCAGATACTGGTTAAAAAGGTAAGGATAAAACTCCTTATGAATACTGGTATGGTAGACCACCTAATGTCAATTATTTTAAGATTTTTGGTAGCATATGTTTTATCAAGAGAGGTGACTATGTTGGTAAGTTTTATGCTAAGAGTGATGAAGGCATATTTCTTGGTTACTCCACCAAGAGAAAAGCCTACAAGTGTTACAACAATCGGACAAAGAAGATCATTGAAAGTGCTAATGTCCAAGTGGATGAGTTTCCTAAAAATTTAGGAGAAATCAGTAAGGAGAAGGAGGAAGATGAACCTTACATTTTAGTTTTGGAACCAGAAGTTGGTGAAATGAATACTGTAGCACCAGCTCAGCCTGAATAGGTAGATTCTGTAGAAGATGGAGAAAGTGAAGAAGAAGAACCTAAAGACCATGATCATGTTATTCCAAGGTTTGTTAGACTCAATCATAATCTTGATCAGATTATTGGAGATAAATATGTTGGTGTGTTAATCAAAAGCAGAATAAGAGACAATTCTTGTATGATCTCCACTATTGAGCCTAGAACAACAAAGGAAGATTTTGGGGATGATCATTGGATAAAGGATACGGAAGAAGAACTTGATCAAATTGAGAAGAACAATACTTGGTCATTGGTACCTAGACCAGAGAACAAGAATGTAATAGGTACTAAATGGGTATTTAGGAATAAACTAAATGAAGATGTAGTGGTCAAAAATAAAGCCATACTGGTATGCAAAGGTTATGCACAAGAAGGTGAATACTATGGTGAGACATTTGCACCAGTTGGAAGATTGGAAGGTGTTAGGACTCTATTTGCATTTGCAGCATACAGAGGATTCAAAGTATATCAGATGGATGTGAAGTCAACATTTCTAAATGGAATATTGGAAGAGGAAGTCTATATTAAACATACAGATGGTTATGTTTTGACTAAAGCAAAGGATATGGTTTGCAAACTACACAAGGCACTATATGGTTTGAAGCAAGCACCTAGGGCATGGTATGAAAGACTGCATTCTCACTTGGTGAAGATAGGTTTTCAGAGAACTAGTGAAGACAACAATATATATCTCAAGACTAAAGGAGATAAGATACTGGTTAGTGAGGTATTTGTGGATGATATTATTTTTGGGGGCAATGATGACATGAGTGATGACTTTTCTAATGAGATGAAAAGTGATTTTGAGATGTCCCTAGTAGGAGAGATTATTTTTTTTATAGGTTTGCAAATTAAACAGATGAAGGAAGGTATTTTTATCACACAGTCCAAATATGTGAAAGAGGTATTGAAGACTTTTGGAATGAGAGACTGCAAACTAGTTGGAACACCAATGGTTACAGGTTATAAACTGTCTAAGGATGATTCTGCATCAGTGGATGAAAAGGACTATAGGTAAATGATAGGTAAACTACATTTGTTGTTCACAACAGACCGAATATTGGGCATGCAGTTGGATTAGTTGTTAGATTTCAGAAAAAGTCCTAAGGAGAAACACATGGTAGCAACTATAAGAATTTTTAGATATCTAAAAGGCACAATTAATTATGGATTATGGTATCCATATGTAGGTAGCTTTTATTTGAAAGTCTATATAGATGTAGACTAGGCAGGAAATGTTGATGACAGGAAGAGTACAATCGAAGGAGCATTCTCTATTGGAGGAAGGCTTGTATCTTGGAGCAGTAAGAAGAAAAGTTGCATATCACAATTAACTGTAGAAGTTGAATATGCTGCAGCGTACATGAACTGTACACAAGCAATCAGGATGAAACACATTTTGGAAGGTTTCAAGTTGAAGATTACAGAATCGGTAAGGATTTTCTGTGATAACACCATTGCAATAAACATTTCAAATAACCCAGTGTTGCATGCAAGAACCAAGCATATTGAGCTGAAGTATCATTTCTTGAGAGAGAAAGTGCAGAGTAAAGATGTGTCACTAGAGCATGTATCTACTAAGGAACAGTTAGCGGATATCTTTACTAAACCTCTGCCTAATGCTACTTTCGAGTATCTTAGAGGTTAGCTAGGGGTTGTACCCCTACATGAGGTCAATTAAACCGACGTGGAAGACATCAGTCTTGACTTATTGAAGATCTTAAAGCAGGATTGGTGTAGAGTGGAGCTATTCCACAAGGGGAGAAACAAGTTGCAGATTGGTGAAGCATGGAATGGTTAGCCAGCTGATATTGATAGTCACTTTGGCATTATTGTCAAAGGGGGAGAAGAACTAAATGATTGATAGGGAGAAGAACTATATATGATTGATAGCTAGTTACCAGCTTAAGACATGGAGACACAGTTAAAGGAGAGTACATGGAAAATGCAAACTAGGATTCCTATACCTGTGTATGTGCATTACTCTCAATCATCACAATCAAAAGGGTATTGATATTTGTATTGCCATCAATGTCAAAGAGGGAGTTTGTTGGCAGTGCATGAAGATTGCATTAATGAAGTATAAGTATTGTCATTGATGTCAATAGTAACCGGTAATGGAGTTGTATTGCAACCAGTATTGATGTAGTAATGGAACTAGTAGTAGAGAAGTGAAGGAAACTAGTATTGATATTTCAAGCAGAGTGATCAACCGGTAACCCTAACCTGTTGATATGTCGAACCCTAACCGATGGAGCTTATTGAATCGGTTATGATGATCTATGATTGAATGGTGATTAAAGATGGAGATGCCACGTATGCATGATGCATGTGATGAGTTTCAAAGTGGTTTTGGTGTGTAGAGATAACTGTTTTATCTTGGGAATGAGAAATGCATAGTATGAAGTTAATAACACGTGATGAGTTACAAGATCCAATGTGCAATGATCCAAGAGAGGTCAAAGTTGTCTTGAACAATGTGCAGTTGATTGCTATGTAATCCAATGGTCATGTTTGAACCGATATGTTTGTAATCTCTATGAGATCTTAGGTTTTGTGATGTGTTACCGACCTATTGTATTTGCTTTTAAGGTCAATGAGTTGTTTGTAATTTGTTGGCAATTTTGTTAAGTGTGGTAGTGTGATTGATTGCCGAACCAAAAGGAGTATCTATAGAATGTTTTGAAGGCAGATAGGAGCATAAAAGGATTTGATTAAGTAGAATAGTGATATTACTTGACCAACAAATAATTAAATCCGTTAACCGGGTAAGCTTTAATAGGCTTGGTGCTTTCTAAATCCTCTAACCAGGTGGTCCATTAGCTTGGATTTGAAATCCTCTATCGAGGTTACTCCTAACAGGGTATTGTAGTCAATCCCTTAACCGGGTGGTCCTTAACCAAATCTATTCCTAATAGGACATTTTTGTAAAGCTTCTAAAAAGGGTTGGCTCCTAATGGGACGAACTTAAGAAGAGTTCAAAATACTTATGGGTATTCATCCCCACCATGGTTTTTCCCATTTGGGTTTCCACGTCAAAAATCATTGTGCCAAGTGGTGAATGATTTTGTGGTTATGTTTTGATATGGTTGATATGATTAACTAGTAAAGCCACTTAGATATGATTAGATGACTGGAAGTAATCTGAAATGAGTTATTACTGATGTTAGTAAAGTGGTTTAATGTTTTGGTTAAATGGTATGTGAATTTCATATCTGTTACACTGTTATATTATTGATATTTGGTCAACCGGTAAACTTGACAGTGTAGTTGTAGTTTTGGTACAGAGTCTAAACCAGTTAGTTTTGCATGTTGTTTATGAGTTGGGTTTAAGTTTGGTGAAAGTTTAGTTTGTTTTCTATCTACTGATTCCCCCCCCCCCCCTCTCTCAATAGTTGATCGGATCCTTATTGATTCATCATATCATCAATTTACTATTGAGAACACTTCCTAGAATTTTGCATGGAAAGCTTAATATTTTTAATTGATACCAATGGGAATATTTAAAAATAAATTATTGATAAGACTCTATATATAATTATCAAAGATATTTGATTAAAATATGAAAATTATTTGTTATAAAGTTAAATAAAATTGAAAGATGTCAAATATTTGTTTTTTATTAAAGGAGTCAAGCAGGTTTAGAAGGGACCTGAAACCCTATTTACAAGAAGCTGCCATCAAACAACCATCAACAAACCATCAATAAGCAGGAAACTAGTACACACAAAAATAAAGAAAAAATCAACACAAAAAAATAAGAAGAAGCAGCTAATTCAAATTCTTTAAAGCTTCTTCTACCTCCACTTCAAGCTAAGAAAGGTTCATGGATAAATTCTTCATATATCTCACATCTTGTGCAGCTTGATCCACCATCTTCTTATTGCTCACCCTGGTCTGAGTACAAGGTCCTCTTGGACCTCCTCCTAAGTTGCCTTCTTTCCTTTCTCAATGGTATCAATGTCAATGAAGAAATATTTTTCCTCCTAATCCCTCTCAAATTTCTCAATTATAACTCTAACGCTCTCTGCACTAGACTGGATAACCTTGTAGTTGAAGCTAACCAAGGTTATTAAATTATTATTGATCCTTGTAGCTGAAGATGCCAATTATTTGTTGAAATGATGAGAAGTCTTAAATTTAGACACATAATGAAGATTCTTGGCCTAGGAACATTGGACACTTCAAGTAAAAAATCTATTTAAAAAAATAAAATGAATTCATATAAAAGTTTGGGTTCAACCTCACACACTAAAGATAGTAATGTCACTCAGCATATAATTACATTAGATATAATAGATAATCAAACAAAGAACACTTCTCTAGTAAGAAAAACAAGTGAAACACTAAAAATAAGTAGAAAAACACTAATGACAGTTGTTCGGAGATGTGAAAGATTTGACAACCCAAAAAACAATGAATTATGAGGGCAAAAGCATGGAGTTGTGTCACACTTTGGGCCAACGGAGGGTAGTCTGGCCGAACTGAGTTCGATCAGACTACTCCTTGATTGTGTGGCACTGAAATGGCTCTAGGAGTTTAGCCGAACTCCCTTAGTTGAAAAGCCACCATAAAAAAAAATCAATTTTTTTTGAAATGTTGAAACTATCCTATGTGGCTAGCCATGTGGCACCAAAAAGGCCAATTTTTGTGCATTTTTGCCAGATTCAACTTCTGGCTAATTTTTCATCAATTTGAATTTTTTTTCAACAAATAAAAAATACCTTTTGCAGATCTCAAAGTCACAAATCCTGTCATATTATTTTTTTACTATTTTGATAATTTTGAATATTTTTTATTAATTAAACATTGCGAGTAGCTTTTTAAAGTAAAAAAAGAGGCTCATTCGAAATTATAAAATAAATATCAATTGAATAAAATTAAAAAATAATTTTTCACTAGATGAGAGAATCTTCTTGAAAAGGGTATTTTTTGTTTTTGGTTAATGATAAATTTACTAGTCAAGAGGTGGCACCAACCAAAAATTGTCAAATTTAGCTATCTTGGACTTCAAAATATTATAATGAGAAAAATATACATCAAAATTTAAATTTTTATTTATTTAACACTGCATATATATGTTCTCTACTTGGAAAAATTTTTTTTTTAAAAAAAAAGTCCATTTTCATTTTCTTGTGTGACGCCAACTAGAACCCCTGATTTTAAGCATTTTTTAGCAATGAAAAATCTGTCATTGAAATTATAAAAAAAAAAATCAATTTTTTTCCTAAAAAATTTTAAAAATAACATACATAAATTTCATTAATATTTCTACATTTGGTCAGTTTATATCATTTCAAAATTCAATTTAGAAATATCACTTTAGTTAGATAGTTTTAGTTCTGTTGTCCGATGCCTTTATAAAAGTGTGACACAACATTATGCTTTTACCCATGAGCATTCTTTGGTAGAATCCCATGGAAATATAAAACTATATTTGAAGCCTTGAAATCCCTAATTGAGGTTTAGGAAAAATAACATAAGAGTATCAATTAATCCAAGAGAGATTGTAGAAAAGAGAATTGGTTGTCCAAACCATGAGCCACATCTAAAGAATTTTTTGGATATGACTAAACCTATTTTTTCTCCTAATTTGTAGAGATGTATCCACAAATCAAAATTATTGATTGAAGGTATTTTGAAATGGAAAATATTTTTAATATAAAAATAAATCATACATGCACAACTTGTTGTGTAGAGTATAGATTAAACTTTTTAATCATTATCATGTTTATCGACATATATGTGTAGGTTTATAGACTACTATGGTTTTACATGAGTGTACGTATGATAAAGACATCTTGATGAAAAATTAGGGTTTCCATCACAATAAGGATAAAAAATGCTAATTTTTTTACTTGGGGACCAATACATTAGGGAAAGATAGGAATTAGATAGATCTAGATTTTGATCTGATTCTAGGGGTTTAAGTGTGCCTCTTCTTTCCCTTGAGTTGAATTGATTTATTGAGGATGTTGAGATTAGGGTAAATGGGCTAGAATCGAAGTAACAATGTGTGAATAGTGATCTACAATTATCGGATCGAGCCACAAAGCTGGATTTAAGGATTATAAGAGTATTAAGACTTGTTCTTAAAAGGAGCTCCTAATTGGCTAGTCCACTAGGATGGTGGTCGCTTTGGTCCTCCACACCTTTTGCACTCCAATAGGGGATTGATTCGTCACTATAAATAAAGCCAATTTTGAAGATTGTAGTTCCATAATTGTTCCTGCACACACTAGAGAAGGTAAATAGGTTGGGGAAAAGGGTTTGCCTAAGTTAAACCTCGTTTAGGAATTAACCTTAACTGAATTATTACAAATATTGAAATAAACAATGGAAAGATATACCTCAGATCTACAATGGCTGATAATGATGCTTTGCTTCTTGAATGCGTAATCATCTATGTTGTATGAAATGGCATGAACAAGACAAAACCCTAATCACATAGACATGATTGCATATGAATGTTGTAATTTTCTCCAGAATGGCTGAATGAAGGAAATGTAGCCTTGAAAATCTCTAGAAATGCTTGATTGCTTGAATGAAATTGCTAGTTATGAAATTAGGTTGATCAAATACCGAGTTATATATGATGATCTAGGTCAATTTACTGGTTAGGCCAACCTCCAATGGTCACATAGAGCCACCAAATTCATTTCCCACTAGAGAGATAGGTCTCATCCCTCTCTTGAAAAATGGGCCTCATTGAGGGGGATTCAAGCACTGGGCACTCTTCTCCAGGACTAGTGTGCTAGCACCCTGGTCCTCCTCTATTAGGGGCCAATATTTTGGCCTAGTGAGGTGGACACCCCTCCAGAGAGTCATTTGGTAGGTGTATGTGGCATTGAAATTAGAGTTAAGGCACTTAACGAACTTTGATAAGAGATGAGGGGGATACACGCTAAAGTAGGGACACAAACATGAAGTGTAAATTGGCCTGATGATAATTTACTACAAAAGGTTCCACCTAGATAATCAAGGTATTTTATTTTAAATTTTTTATGTGAAAGAGTAGATGGTCAATTACTATACAAGAATTCGTGCTTATATGGAACATGTGATAGTTGTGGTCGCTTGCAATGTTTGATTTATAGTGTACACATAGATAATACACATGAAATTGAAAATAAAAAATGTAAGTTTTGAAAACTATGTCAGTTGCATATAGACTAAAAGATGGCAAAGAAGGAAAAACGAGTGAATTGGTGAGTTAAAATATAGTATTGAATCAATTTATTCCTATTTTGGAGATAATGTAGCGTATGAGTATGCAACACATACCCATAGAGCTTAATGGTTTGTCATGCAAGGACACATTTTCACTTGGTACCATCATTTTAGTTATAAATTTTGTAGAGAACTATACATAACAACTATAGAACGAGGTTCAGTCATAGTATTAACGCCACTCAATTTGCTATATTTTTATATATACTATTTAGTCATGTAATTCATAGTACAAAGGAAGATAAGAAGATCTTGAGGGAGTATTACTTTTATATCAATGATGATCGCCCACATTCTACAAAGTTTGTCGAGGGTTTCTTTTATAAATTCTACCATGATTTGATTAGTAGGAACACCAAATTTTGTTATCATACCATATGTTTAGATGATTGTGCATCGCAATTCAAGAACTTATAAATCTTTTTTTGGCTGCATAGGATACATAAGATCATTGGTGCTCAACATGTATGATTTTTTTTAGGATGAGAATGGAAAGAGTGAGCATGATGATGTAGAAGCGTGCATTAAAAGATCCTTAGCACAAGAGGAATTTGTTGGAGTAATTAGGATACCACCTTAGTAACTAGTTAATCAATAATTAATTACTTAAGGATCTTATGCTTTTATATTCTTAGATTGGGATAAATATAGGTCAAGTTGTCTCAAGCCATATGATTAAGACACTCATTATGTTGTAATTTAATCCTCCCCTAGGGTTCACATCTAGGATTTTTTTTATCTTTATGCTTTTATAAACATTCTTTGTATACATCGTAATAAATGCAAGTTAATTTAATATAATCTATTTGCAAGTTTGTCTCAATATCATATTCCTTTGTGGATCAATCTCTCTCAAGGTTGTATAACAATAATCATGGTTTTTTCTCTTTGAATTTGATAGGGATTTTAGTTGTAAGTTATTTTTGGGAGCTATGGGGCTAGCTATCATCTCCAACATGGTATTAGAGCTCAATATCTACTCTTTAATGGTATTAGAGCACAAGATCTATGACTTCCTATCCATTTTTTGTAAGGACCACCATAATACCAAATTAAGATAATTTACATAATTCACAAAGATACACATAATCAAGCATAAATAATTGCCACGCATTCAAATATACAAGGTCAGAGACATGAAATTACATTTCAACAAGAAGTTAGAGTGCACAAGCCAACAAGAAGGACATACATAATGATACATCTTTGAAGAAAAGTGTGTTTGATTTTGATTAGGTGCTTGATTGGAATAGTGTGTTTGATTTTGATTAGGTGCTTGATTGGAATGCTCTTCATTTGAAGGTGTTTTGTAACTTTTGGCACCTTGGGTTCATTTCTTATGCCATCTTACAACTATGACATACTAATTTGAGATCACCCATTGCCTTTATCTATAATGTTTAAAGATGCAATACTATCAACTAGTAACTATTCCTATTCCTATGGGAATGCAAATGTTTTAGTTAGGTAGTGTTCTTGGACACCAAATGTTGTTGAGAGTATGATCCAAATTCATGATATGGATTGTTGGTAGTATGATGTATGCTATTGTCTAGACTAAACTATACATTAACCAAGTAGTTGGAGTGCTAAGCAAGTATATATGTCCAAATGGGGCAAGGAGTATTAGATTAGAAATGATATTATTAATATACATTTATGACACTCTATATATTATTCTAATTTTTATTAAAGGACTTATTGTGTTAAATATAATTGATATGCAAGGATTCATCAATGTAGAATAAGCAAGATTTGTGGATAGAAAAGTTCTACTAGTGGTTATCTTTTTAATCTATTTACTATCTAGTGGTTAGCTGAATGAGAAAGAGATGAGTTATTCTTTTTCTTTTGGCTATAGAGGTAGTATACATAATAGCTACCCGTGCATACATTAGGGGATATTTTAGATTCAAAGATTATGATTAGATATATGTTTGGGAATGGATATAGTTTTTTTACTTTAAATATGCATAAATGTCACATGAATGTATAATAACAATTTTTTGAGACACGTTGAAGGTTAAAATATTATTATTGAGAAGGTGGATACTCCAATAAAAATTAAAAATAATGTGACAAAATAAAGAAGTGGGTAGATGTAAAATTGGTGAATTCAACATATAGTAGTTACATTATTTTTTAGAACAAACTCATGTGATCTTTTAGTTAACATATATAAAAATTGGGATATTGTTAAGACTAGGTGTAGTAGACTTTATAAATCCTAAAGGATGTGTTATTGTGGTATATTAATAGGTCCTCAAGGAAAGAGGCACACATGGTGAGAAATTTAATATTCCTTGGTTCAAATAGTAAGCCATTTATCACAACTCATCTCATGATAATTGTAAGAAGTGTTTAATATAGCATTTTATATATTGTGTATTAATTATTATTTTTAATATTGAAAATCAAATATATTAAAGAGATCAATTAATTTTAAAAAAAGGCATTACTAGTGGTCATTCTATATTGCCTTTTTTGAGCATAAAATAACATTTTCCATAATCTCATATACTTGTGAAAACAACCTACATAGTGGGCTCATAATTTATTTGAATTTTTGTAGATAAATTTAATCAATTTTTTAGTTTGACTTTTAAAAAATATTAATTAATATTTTTTTTTAGTGTCCTAATTTTATTAGATTAAAAAAAATGAGCATTTAGTCAATAAATTACATAGTGTGCATTAAAATTTGGATTTGAAAAATGATGTATAGATTGAAAGATATGATTACTTTTCCGTATAAACATTTATTAGTTGTATATCCTTAAAAATAATTATTAATCATCTATTGAAGTTGTGAGAAAAAAACTATAGTTTTTTTGTCCTAATTTGAGTTTCTTCTACAATTATTTTCCATTTTATCAAATCAAATTAAAGGTGGGCCATGTAAACTTCAAGCCAAAGTCAAAGAAACTACCAAGATAATGTTGATTATTTGGTTTGAAAAGTTCTAGCTAGAAATGTTAACACTTCTACGTTCCACAGGTTTCCAACCATTAAGATTGTTTGTCTTACAAATAACTTGAATTCACTCATGAAACCATCTACTTTGACATTTCTCTATTTCTATACATTATTAAGAAAGTTGTACATTGGATGCATCTTTCTTTTGAATGATACATTCTTTTTACAATGATACCTAACATGACCTTATTGTCAAGACCCATCCTTTTCATCCACCTAAACTACACCTAAAAAAGATTCTTTGTATTAATCACATTTTATTATATCTTAGGTTATATTCATGTTGCTTGGATCTATATAATTGATATTACATATAGATTACACATCTACTTTATTTCTAATTTTTTCTAAATCATATTATTTTTTAAAGATCAAATTATATCATCCCTTTTTATATTTTTCTATAGATTATAAAATTATCATATTTTATAGAATCTCAATTTAAACATTATTTATAAACAAATTCGTGAATAAGAATCTTCTTTCTAGAAATTGGTATTTTTGATCTTTACCCCTAATTTTTATTATAGCCACCATTAAATTTAGATCTTTACATAGATAATATGTGATTTTGTCAACATATACAATTAGTATGAAGAATACTTTTAGTATCTCTGTCGATTTGAGTACAATGTACGCAAAAGCGTATCAATTTCTTGCTTTCATCGGAATTCTCTTGATCTTCACGGTCCGAAACATTCGCCATCTCCAACTTGGCACAGGGAATCAAATCAACAAACCAAATCAATCTACTGTCTAACAAATCAAAGAACTTTACCCTCCATTTCTTCAGAAACAACAATGGAGCTACAATTATGCCCGCGCCCACTCCGAAGCTCATACCCATCAAAACAATGAAACTGTCAATTTTCTCTCTTGCCCTCATTTTATTCGCCCTTTCTTTCTTCTTAGGCTTGCTTTCATCCTTTGGCGAAGGCGACCATGACTCTTTAAGTTGTAACCCGAATAGACCTGGATTATGTGAGAAGGATGAGGCTTCAAATGTAAAAAACTGTCCTCCTTGCGGTATCTTTCCTGTAAGATGATTGTATGACAGGTTCAAGTAACTTAGGTATGTGAGAAGTTGCAATTCACTAGGGATTACTCCAGACAGTTGGTTTCGCGAGAGGTCAAGGGACTCCAACTGTGCCATGTTTCCCAAGGACTTGGGTATACCACCATCAATATGGTTTCTTGAAATATTAAGAATGATCAAACCAATCAGAGATCCCATGCCTTGAGGGATATGACCTGATAATCTATTGCTTGATAGATCAAGGCATCTTACCAAACGCAAAGCTTTCACATACTCTAGCTCTAATCCTTTGCTTCTGATGATTATTTTCTCTACATATTTTGAGCCTTTTATCGACCCAAACTCAAACTCAAAGAATTCTGTATACTCTAAGACATTTGACATACCCTTCATCTCTGAAATGTTGCCCGGAATGACACCTGTAAAACTATTCATTGAAAGGTCTAATATTTGAAGATGCAGTAACTTGCTTACATCAGCAGGTACATTTCCTTCGAATCTGTTTGATCTTAAGATTAGGAAGCTCTAGAATCCAATTTGAAGAAATGTTCCCTGTCAGTATGTTGTCTCCCACATCTAATATCTGCAACTGCGTACAATTTGCAAGTGTTGGCAGAGTTCCATTTAGACGATTTCTCCTGATTTTCAGTGTTTGTAGGGAAGTCATGCTTCCCAACTCCGCTGGCAACTCACCTTCCAAACAATTGTTCTCCAAATTCAATACCTCAAGATAACTGCAGTTTACAAAACCTGGAGGAATCTTCCTGTAAGTCGATTATTTGACAAATCCAGAATCTCTATAAACCCCCCTTCACAAATTGTGGATGGAATGCTACCACTGATATTGTTCTGAGACAGAGACAGGTAACTAGATTGATACTCGCCAATTTCAGCTGGAATGGATCCATAAAAGTGATTTTCAGACAGGTCTAACGCAACCACTGAAGGAGGAGGAAGCGGGAGCGGACCATGAAAGTTATTGTGATGCAAGTCCAGAATCTTTAATGCTTTAAGCCCCATTAGCTTGGAAAGTGAATCGCCTGCAAAACTGTTATAAGACAGGTTGAGCTTTTGAAGAGGAAGGGAATCCCATATCCACGCAGGAATATTACCCCACAATCTATTGTCTGACAAATCCAGATCGGAAATTTGGATTTGAGTTGATAAGAAGGCCGGGAACTCACCCTCCATGTTACATGATCTTAATTTCAAAGTTCTAAACGAGTTTTGGGGAACCCACGTCGGACTGACTTTCACAGTTAACGCATTGTTTGAAATGTCTAGAGATACCAGACTGGAGAGATTATGAAGGTGGGACTCTGTAAGGTTCCCACTTAACCAATTTGAGGATAGGGAAAGAACCTTCAGTCGAGATAGATATGAAATGTTGTCAGGTATGCAATCTGTTAACAAGTTGTTGCTTAGATCAAGCGTCTCAAGGGAAATTAGTTGACTAACGGAAGCCGGGATTTTGCCAATCAAGTGGTTATTACTCAGATCAACCAGAACAAGGGACTTAGTGTTGGCCAAGGAAGGAATTGTGCCGTTCAGTTTATTGTGGCTCAGATCAAGGTGTGTGAGGGAGGTAAGATTCATGTCAGGGGATGGAATGGCACCGGTTAATAGGTTCTGCCTCAAGTGAACATTACGGAGCTTCCCAAATGCACCTAACAACTTAGAGGGTATGTTGCCCTGCAACTGATTGTATGAAAGGTCGATATAGGCTAAAGGAAATGTTCCTAATGGATGCTTAGCGCCAAAGGATGGTATACTTCCTATTAACTTGTTATTTGAGATATCCAACATTATGAGTCCTGTAAGATTAACAATGGTGGGAGGAAGCTGACCTTGGATAAGGCAGTTCGAGAGATCCAAGAGTGTTAACGAAGAGATGTTCGCAATTGAATCTGGAATAGCTCCTGCTACGTTGGTTGTAGTAAGAACAAGGCTGTTAAGCTTCGCAGAGTGTCGCGGAAGAATGCTTGAAAGTTGCCCTCCCAAGTCTAGATTTGCAGACAAGTCAACTTCTTGCAGGTTTTGTAGGCTCAACAGATGAGGAGGGATGGAGCCATTGAGGTCACAGCTGCTAAGCTTGAGAGAAACAAGGTTGGAAAGGTTGTGTAAGCTAGAAGGTATGGACGAGAAGAAGGAATTGCCACCAAGTTGGAGGTGGGTTAGATAGGTAAGATTTGCAAGGGAAGGGGGAATCGGGCCAGAGAGCATACAGTTGTACATTTGAAGACGCCTGAGACTGTGCATGGTGGAGATAGCTTTGCCCCATTCATCGCTTGCCACTTGCATCATATTCACCCCGTCCAGCAGCAGCACCTCTAAGTCCCTCATGTTTCCTATCCACATCCGCATGTCTTCAATTGTGATGGAGGAAGAGGAAATGTAGTAATCTGTGGAAAGATCCAAGTAGCGCAAGGTGGACGTGTTGCCCAGCTCCCTAGGTGTCTTTCCAACGATTCCAGCGTTTGACAAGCTGAGACAGCGCAAATCTTTCAGCGTGTGGAGTTGCTGAGGGAACCCAACACCACTGAAGTCGTTGCAGCTCAAATCCAAGACTTGTAACATCTTTAGATCAAACAGAGGAGAAAGAACGTCTTTTTTATTACTCTCAACAGAAAGCCTAGTGATCTCGGAACGAACATCAGAGGTTGAATTCTGCGAAGCCACCGCCGGGTTGTTGGCGAAAGGATCGTGGAGATCCAACTGAATGACATGATTTGCTGTATCATCACATCGGATTCCTTCCCACTGGCAACAGTCAGTGGAATTATTCCAATTGTTCAGTCGACCAGACGGGTCGTGAAGACCCCGCTTGAAATCCAAGAGGGATTTTTTCTCATTTTCTGAACAGCAAGATACCCAACAAATCGGCAGCCACAGCACAAATCCCCCAAAGGTCCAGAACAAACTCTTTGAGAATTTCATTGGGTTTTGTTCAATTTCGCCCTTTGAAACGCCTGCAATTAACACCCCTTCCAAGAAATATTCGGAGGGACCATTCTTAGCAGAACAATATGAAGCAATCAACAATCAGTACTTGTTTGCATAAAGTCCCAGCAAGCGATCGGGAAATGGGAGGACCCCATTCCTATCGAAAGACACAAAATTGGAGTAATTTGTGACAAGTTGGCAACGTGCCAAGGACAACTTCTTCCACTGACGAGAAGGACAAAAAATTGATTGAGTTGCCAAGGCTATTACTGTGATCAACTGAATTATTGAAACTCAATAGTAAGACGAATATTATAAGTGGGAGGTGTGAACGAAGTCATTGAAAAAGCTTAGACAGGACGACCTATTAAAGTTGTATGGTATTTCCAGGAAGGTTCGTAAACGTGTAGAGATGAGAAAGCGAATAAATCTGCGACATATCCTAGTTCTACGGGGAAAAAATCTAGCGAAGCCGTAAAACAAACGTCAGGTTGTCGTAGGGGACGGGGATCTTTATCGAAAATTATCAACCGTTGGAATTGCATCGGGATTCTTTCTCAATTTTGTTTGAATATGGGCTTCAATCATGTGGACTTGTCGGCATAACTCATATTTTAATCTTATGCGGGTACCTTATTCTCATGGGATTTTGATTTTACACATGATTGCAGCTTATATATACTATGTAATTACTCGTGAATATTAATAGAGTTGTCTTTCCAAAATGACTACTTTTTGAGTAAAGAAATGTCAAGACAATATTCAGCAATATTGTAATGGTTTAAAAATATTCAAGATTAGCATATATTTTTATTTAGTTTTGTGTTTAATTTGGTGTAATGTCTTTGTATAGTTATATAGTTAAAAATTGTAAATATCTTTATAAAATTGGATATGTGCTTAGTTTATATGTATCACTTATCTTTATGTTTGCATGTGTCCATCCAAGTCAATTGATGTATCTTTTTTATTATAATCATTAATCCAATCTTAATCCATAGTCTATTCTTAACAAACACTATCCAACATACTATGTCTATGGTTGTGAGTCATCCTCATAACTATGATGTCAATTCACTTGATTGTAAAATCATAATCAAACATTTTAGTCCACCAACCTCTTGTACACTTGGGTCCCAAGCACACAATGCACAAATATTCGCAAGATAGTGTTATATCAATGTATAAAAACACATACATTAATTTGCATTCATTTAAACACATGTGAACAAAAATCTTAGAAGACGTGAAAAAACACAAGCACATTTCTCAATATAAAGACATTCAAAACTAATCATTCACATAATTTAATCTAACAAACACTCATCCTACCACATATTGCTTTTGAGGAGAAAGGCCTCATCAGAGCAGGGGAATCAAGCTTGAGGGTAGAAAGACCATGGGCTAGTGATGAGGCCTTTCTCCTCAAAAGCAATTGGAGACCAATATGAACCTATGGACAAGGAAGAACCCAAATCTTTATAATCCTCTTCCTCCTTAGAGTGCACCAAATCAACTTCCTTAGAAGGGGGAGAAAGGATTTTTTCTATTTAGCCCCATGAATAGGGTTGAATCAGGTAGGGACAAGTTTAGTCTTGGATAAGGAGGTTGTGCATTGGGGTCAATTTTGAAATAGGGGATCTAGAGAGATCAACAACCAAGTTAGAGTTTGGCATGAGACCAAAGGAAATCAAAGGGGTCTCGCTAGATGAGGTAAAAGCCAAGTGAAATTTATAAAGCCTTAGGATTAAGCCTTGCTAGAGAGGGAAGACACTCCCAACTTCAGCCATAACAACTAACTGGGATAAAGAGGAACAATTAACCAAAAAGGGAAATTCCTTTTGATGCCATACCTGAGATGGTTTAGCATTAGAAAGAGTTGGGTGTGGAATCGTTTGAATCTCCCATCCAACATGAAATACTTTATAAGCATGAGCACCACATCCTTCCAAACCTAGGGAAGGTTTTCTCTATTGTAACCACTCTACAATCTCAGGACACCTTTTCTCGACATAAAGAACCTCTTGAAGTCATCTTTATAGGTCCCCTTCAACATTTTGGGAAAATTCAAGTTTGGGTGAACTCACAATAATGGTTCCCACTTTTTTGCCACTTTTGACACTGAGATGAACATTTTTAAAATAATCTTCAACTTCCGACAACTATAACTTTTAAACTATTAAGAATTTGAAGATGATGTAAATTAGTGATTTGTAGCATTTTGTCTATAGATTCTAAATATATTTTTTTCAAATTTTTTTTGAAGATTTTTTTTTAATTTTTCCATCTCCCTCGAAAAGTAGTTTTTTACACCAAACTACATTTTTTAAGAGTGATGTGCCTCCCGAAACACATAAATTTGTTTCTATAAATGATAAAAAACTCTATTCTTTCGAATTTTGGTTTTTAACATCAATATCCAGGACTTGCAGTTGGTTTGATAGTGATATGTTGAATATTTTTTATTTTATTATTTTTTGAAATCTGACTAGTTATAATTTGGACATAGGTTTAGGTTTGAACACATAAATTGTTTTATATATATCGAAATTAATTTATGTTTTTGTTAGAAAGAAGACATCAATATGGAGGGCTTATATTTTTTTAATCTTTTTTGAATTAGTTTCCTATTTTTCCTAATGCATTGAATAGAGAAGTTCATGTTCGGTTAAAAACCAATATTTCATAAAATTAAAAAAACAAGATCATAATAAATTCACAATGTAATAAAATTATACTCGTTGGAAAGATTGCTCTTAGTACTACCATCTTATATTTTTGGGTTATCAAGATTCTTTCATTTGAGCCTAGAACCAAAGGTTTGAAGGCCAAAATTTCTTAGAATTGTGAAGAATTTTGGGAAAGGTGTCAAAAAAGGTTAGTTTGTATGAACAAATGTTTGAACGAAGGGTGTTCGCTCGAACCCCCTGGGCAAAATAATGGCACAAACATTCACATAATGACCTAGTTCGAACGAACCCGGCCTTTTGTAACGGACGATGTTCGTATGAACCCCAGCCAACCCAAATTTTCATTTTTCTAACAATTTAATATGTCATATAAATATAGATATTTTTTTTATTTTTTTAAACATAAATGATCAATATAATTCACATTTTTTAATGAAAGAAGACATTTGAAAGTTATTTTGAGGGAAATAATTTGAAGATATTTGAAGGTTATTTTAAAAGCATGGGGAACAAGAAGAGATGGCAAAATAAGACTTCAAGGAATTATTCACCCAAAATGGAACAAAGATATCGAGAACAAAGAAGGAAAATATATTATGATGCAAATATGTATTTTTATTTAATTTCTATTTAAATTTATATGTATTACATACCAAAAATTGTGTTTATTTGATAGTATTAGTTAAATATTTTTATGTAATAATTTTATGAAAATTATTTTAACTATTATTAATTTAATTTATATAATAATTTTGTCTTAATTAATTCTAAATGATGTTATTTTTATTAAATAAATTGGAAATGGTAAGATTAAAAATAATTTTGTTTTAATTTGAAATATGTGTGTTTTTGCATTTCAAATTCCATTAACTTGCTTGTTGTGTAATTGACATTTTCTCTCCCACCTTAAGTCCATTTATAATAGAGAGTTTTAATTTAAAATTTAGATCTTTAGGACCCCTCTCTTTCCCATTTATAATTTAATTTAGATAGTCCATAAATATATAATTTAATTTAGATTTTGAAACCATGTGTCTTTTTAGTTTAGCAAACACTTCAATTGGTGCTCTAAAATTAATAAACTTGTCTTCTGTGTCTTGAGCAATGGGTTCTTTTTGTTTTATCCTTAGAAAGGGGCCTGCCTCCCAAGTAGCCCTTAAGGATCAGTGAGATGGAACAACCCAAAGTGGTAACAAGATAAAGCCAATCTCTTCTAGACCACTATAAATAAAAGTGATTGTAACGAAAGTTGCAAGTAACAGGTGCTGGAATGGCATAGCAATGTTAAATTGCCAGATCTATGCCCACCTGAATGGATGCCCTTACTAGTGCCTTTTATGTGTTAGAAGCTCAAAACCTTCTAGTTGTTGGGGCAGGAGGTCAGACCTCTGGAGCGGCTTACACACATACGGTTCTTAGTAGAAATACAAAGTTCGCCACAGGGAGTTTTCATGGGGACTGGTACTTGTCTGCCCTGGAGAAGTGAATGTTGTGGAGGGGAGCCAGTGGGGTCAAGCACCTAAGTATTCGTTATGAATTGCATAGCTCAGAGTAATCCCCCAAGTGAGATTCAACAACGATTGTCTTGGCCAGCCCTAGGATTTGTGCTTGCATAATCAAAATGATCAAACACTTTCAAACAAACAAACATTGTGTCTAATTTGATTTCAAGTGTATGCAAAAATATTTCACATTATACTTGAGTCCCCTTAAGACCTATATTGATAATAGGACCTATTATGTGATATTAGGGCCTATTATATGCGATTATAGGTATGTCTTAAATATGACATAATATGTCTTATTATGACTTAATATGGCCACGTATGCAAATACATTTCACATTATATACTTGAGTTCCCGTATGACCTATATTATGTGATATTAGGGCCTATTATGTATGTGATATTAATGACCTATTATCGCATAATTTAGGTCCTAATATCACATGTAATAGGTCCTAATATATGCATAATATAGGTCTTAAGGGGACTCAAGTATAATGTGATTTTTTGCATACGTGGTCATATTAAGTCATAATAAGACCTATTATGTCATAATAAGTTCTAGTATGTCATATTTAAGACCTATAATCGCATAATAGGTCCTAAAATCACATAATATAGATCTTAATGGGAGTCAAGTATAATGTTCAAAATATTTTTGCATTCGTGGTCATAGTAAAAAATATTCTCTGTCATCTTAAATTATGTGCAGAACGGGCTCGAAAAGAGATGGGAGATAAAATAAGGTACTCTAGAGAGATGCCTTGAGTAACTATAGTTTCCCGACTTTACTCAAAATAACACCTTTCCAACCTGCAAGTTTTCTCTAGATTCTTTAAAGAAGCCCGGTCTAGATCGACTCCTCCACCTTCCAAGTAGTTAAAGGTAATCCCTAAAAAGAAGATGAGAGGCTTGCAATGTTACATTTCAAAATCATGGCATTCTAATTTGGATGTTCTAGGGGACATTCATAAAGTAAAGAGCACTCTTACCCAATTAAAATTTTTTCCCCAAAGCACAAGATGTATAGTCTAAGAGTAAGGAACCTTCTTTGAATTTGATCTAGCTTCTTGGCCCATGAAACCAAAATATAGAAAAGAGATAGGAGATAAAAATAAGGTACTCTGCAAAAATGCCTTGAGTAATTATAGTTTCCCAACACTACTCAAAATAATACCTTTCCAACCTGCAAGTTTTCTCTAGATTCTTCAAAGAATCCCATCCTAGATCGACTCCTCCACCTTCCTAGTAGTTAAAGGTAAGCCCAGATAAGAAGATGAGAGGCTTTCAATGTTGCATTTCAAATCATGGCATTCTAATTTTGGATTTTCTAAGGGACATTCATAAAGTAAAGAACGCTCTTATCCAAGTTAATTTTTTTCCACAAAGCACAACTTGTATAGTTTGAGAGTATAGAACACCAGCCTTTAGCCTCTACCACCAAAGACAAGCCAAGCAAAAGGGTGTTATCCACAAATTGCTGATGAGAGATCACAAAAGGGGCAGAAGAAGGTTTAATCCCATTGAGAATGCCCTACTAAACACAAAGATTGATATTTCACTCCAAAACATCTTCCATGAGAATGAAGAGATAGGGGGAAAAGAGGGTCTCCTTGCTTGAGTCCACTAGAAGAAAAGAAAAAACCTATAGGAGCACCATTGACCAACACCAAATACATAGGAATTTTGAAGCAAGCCTTAATCAACTTTAAGAATTTACCCCTAAAACCAAATTTTATGAGCACCAAGGAAAGAAAGGGCCATGAAACCATATTGTATTCTTTAGAGATATCTAGTTTCAAGAGAATACTCTCTCTTCGGTTGTTCTCCATAGAGTGGAGAGTTTTGTGGACAACAAGAACAACATAAAAAATCTAACAACTTGGAATAAAGCCTTTTTTATTAATATGCGATAATAGGCAAATAATATTTTTTATATTTTTTACTAATTATATTAGATTGATATAAAATTAAACCTTGAATACCAAAAGTTGGCAAAAAAATGACATTTTGGAGGGATGTGAAGCCAAAAAAGAACTATACAATATCATGCAATTATTGAAATGAAATCTCAAATTTTAAGGTATGTTCTCTTTTTCTTTCTTTCTTTTGTTCATGCCATCTTATCAACATATTTCATGTGCTACATATTATAATATTAATTCACTTCATTGCAACCCAATTATTGACCTGAAACAAATAGCCATGTAGAAGAAAACAAGTGGACTAAAGTATACACACTATAAATACCAAGGATGATATGATATCATTACACTCTTTGGATGGTTCACCATCCGATCTTCTTGTAGTTTTGTAAATTTTATGGCTCTACAATTTCACACTCACTTTGGATCCACTTTGATGATCATATCATGTCTCATCGTGCTTAGTTTCAAGCCATTTCTAGGAGGTTAGTGCAATACCCTACTTAGTGAACTTTGTTTCAACCCAAACTATTGGGACTACAACACATAGCATCCCTATCCTCCTAGACTACGACACCTAGTGCTCCTGCCCAAGCATTTTGGCCCCAAATTTAAAATTACAATGGTTGGCTTTGTGAGAAATGACAAAGCATTCATAAAATAAGGTTTCCTTCTAGGGAAAATGAAGCACACAAAATATCCACCTTTAGATTCATGACCTAATGATAAATAGTCAAGGTTTACAATGATAAAGTATACATGACCTAATGATAAATGGTCAAGGTTTACAATTTTAAATTATGCATAACATGAATAAGTTTTCTTTTTTTCTTTTTAGGTTTTTGCATGGCCTAAAAAACGTTTATGATCTTGAATATGAATCTTGGATGGGGTATTTTTTATTAGTTTATTTTTATGGCAAATTATTATTTTCTTTGATGATCATATTGTAGCAACAAAGACCTATTTACATCACTTATCTTCAACAATAACAATGTATTTTAAATTTTTTCTATTTAAGACTTCAATCTTTTACCTATTATATTCTCCAATCCATCTTTATTGACCAAATGGATATGTGCATGATATAGTAGTAATTTTCAACAAATAATATTATGTCTTCAACTTGTAACTTTACTCATCAATTTTGTTAACTTCATTTCGAGATTTGACACAAACATGCAATAAACTTTTCGAAATTGTAGATTTCTTTCTTGCAAATTTAGAACAAATCTATACACATTAATTTTGAACTTCATTTCCTTTTTGTCTTTGACTAAAATTATAATTGTTTTGGCTACAAATTGTTTTTCACTTTTGAAAGCAACTTTTCTTTTCAATTAACAACAAGAGCTTTTTTATGGAAGCAATATAAGAAGAAAAATAAACTATAGTCCTCTTCCTTTAACGGTGACAGATACCTTCAGGGCTACTACATATTCTTTTTAAAAAAATACAATGTTTCTCCTTACTCCAATTGATTTAAATAATCACGTTAAAAAAATTGTAGTGTGATGTAAAAACCGGTCCAAATTGTCATGGGATGTCTAAGGAAATATGGTCCTTCTTTCATTTAATTTAATGTTGAAATACTTAAAATTGATAGAGTTTTATGTTGGGAATGTGAAGTCTAATAGTCACATGACCATTCCTCTTCTCTCATCTATTCGTTTCATAGCTGAATACGATTGTATAAATGGCTGTGTGCAGCCCATGTATGTAGTGGATTTAGATATCGATTAATCAAGAGTTATTCCTTGCTTGAGAGTGGACATAACCTTTATGGTGAACCACTATAATTTTGTGTCTCGTGTCCTTGTTGTATTGTTATTTTAGTTTCAGTTTTTGTATAAATAGATGTGTGCAGTCCATGTACGAATGTCTATTAAAGATTGATTAATAAAAAATTTTCCCTGCTTTCTGATGGATGAAATCAGTTATGGTGAACCACGAATATAGCTGTATTATATGTCAAATAGTTAAAGCTGCCCTATCTGTGTTTCCACATTCTGAATGCAAGTCTACGAGGGGAATTTCATCTATTACATGAGACAAAAATTCCCCTTTTGTTATGATTTGGCAGTCTGGGAGAATGCAAGGAAAGGTGGTAGAGTCTGGCTCTACACCTGCCAGTTCCATTTACTTGAAAGTTTCTAAAGACTTTTCAATTAATCCATTTTGTGCATATTCTGCAACCATTTCAGTCCGTGAAACCACATGTCTCGGAGGCATTTTGTCAAACACTTCGCATGCTCTGAACAACATATGTAAGAACAACTGGTGGTGAGAACTGATCCATCATGTTTAGTTCAAACAAGGCACAGGCACTCATCCGACATATCATGGGTATTCTCTCATATCCAATCTTTTATTTTCAGTGGTAAAATATATTCATGTTATTCACATCGCATTTGGCAAAGGTGTTTGTCCGTGGAGAACCCCCGGACTTGAGGTGTGTTTTAAATTTTTTAATTATGTTAAAAAAAAAAACGAGCTGTTATATTTTTCTAAAATATTATGCCCTGTTGTTTGTTTTATATTTGTTATTATTATTAATGAGCACACAGTCAATGCAGAAATGGGTTTTGACTCTGATATTGTTCTACACTCGATTGTCAACTTTGTTTTTAGTATTGATTCTAAATTTTATGGTTAATATTGGGAGTAGTGTACCATATAAATAATGTTTGAACACAATGATGTTACAGAAAGAGAATTTAGAATTACTATCTGTCGATCTTTCTTGTGTTATGGTTTACTTTGATTAAAATAGTTTGAAGTATTTGGTCACCTTTTTTCAAGGTTTCTGAAACTAACTAAAAACTAACTAATTATTGAAAAGATTAGATTTTATTCTTGAAAAGATTTGATTAAAATTGTTTGAAATCCATGACTTTATAAGCAATTATGAACTCTTATTTAGTAGCTCACTTAAATATAAAATATCATGATTTTGGAAGTTTGAGTCTTCTATAGATGTCATTAAATCTCTATCTACCTACTCAATCTATCATTACATGTTTTCCTACTCTTAACTCATTGGAAATTTTGCATTTATAGTGATCCAAATTATGGATTCGGATGACAACACCTGAGTGAGAACCTGCGGTATTGTGGATTTGTTTACATGAACAAGATAAACATAGAATTGAAGCAAGCCAAAAAGTAATCTATTCAATTCAAAAATCCAACATATATCAGTTCATGAGATTCCAAGGTCACCAAAACCCCTTGAGAATCAAAACCCAATAGTCATATCTGATTATTTACATAATAAAATCCAAAACTACGAAAATTTAAAAAAACTATATGAAATTTTGTCCTAACTTTAACTAGACATAACTTTCTACTCGGGACTCGAAATCGCAAGCCGTTTAACTTGTTGGAAAGGTCTCCAAGAGTTGAAGGCGAAGTCCTAAAAGAACTTGCCTATGGTAATGTTCTAAAAGACATGCCAAAGTTTCAAGGGCTGAAAATGCCCCGAAGGCCTTCAAAAACGCCAATTACTAACTTATAGAAAAACTAAAAAAAATATGAATTTTTTTTTTTTTAATATTTCAAATTTGCTCCTGATCATATAGCCTACAACTAACATATCCACTAATCATCACAAAATATCAACAAAAATAGTCCGATAGCTAGATATGCACATCATTTCCACTAGACTACTATCAAACCCAGCCATTTGAACATACATGAACAGACATTTTTATTGATTTTTTCAAAGGACCAATGAAAATTGACTAAAAAATAGCCATCTAGTACCCTTGTATTCACTTGAGCACACCATTGGTGAACCTGCATAAATAAGTCAATTACATGCAACAAGGAAAATTTATCTAGATGCTACAAACTTTATAGTCACAAACATGGGATATATGGGTTAATTTAGCTCTAAGTGCATTGCATTATGTAAATTTCCTACAACAAGTTGTATAAGTAAATTTGATCTTTGAACAAGTGTTTAATATATCATATCTAATATTGTTATCGTTAGGTTTTAGAAGTAGACTTAATCTTAGTTCAAGTGTAGATTATGCCATAATCCTCACTAGAGCCATAGGTGTCAAAGGTGGTTCCTACAAATCAATATATATTTGTATATATTTCTTTAAAGGTAGTGTATGTGGCCCCTACAATCCTCCCATAGAAGATAAATAAATAAATATATGATTATTTACAAAATAAAATGATAGGCCCTATCCACTTATGATTTGTACTTAAAACATGTTTTAACCTCAACAACATGCGAGAAAGATTGTAACTCATCTATAGATCCAAGCTAGATTTTCAAAAACTAGATGAAGAAGTAACACCTTTCATGGATGATCTTGTCTAAAGGAGAGAGAATAATATAGGTACAAATACCACTCAATATATTTTAACCCAACATTTGTAATATAGTGACAACTTCATCTATCTATCTACCTAGCCTTACCACTAAATTTAGTTTATTTTTAATTTCATTTTAAGGGATTAAACATCTCTATATTTTGGGACCCAAATGGTTTATACATACAAATATATTTAGGCCACTGGAGAATTTATTTAATGTTTAGTGGACTAAGGGACACCAAAGTCCCCACATGTATTCTAGTTGACTAGGTTGTGTCCTCAACATCAAATTTCTAAAAATCCACATGTAATCAAAATTAAATATTAAATCTTGCTTGTGTTTAAAATTTTATGGATTTCAATTTTTGAGTCTCTAATAGATGTGATTATTTTTCTTCACTATAAGATTAAAATCATGGATTTGATACACCTATGAAGTGACAGTGTATGATTCATATGTGTCAATATATGTGAAAAATTATTATCTTTACATTATCAATATTTTATGTGCTTTGAATAAGTTAATTCTCATTTAGAGTTACCTAAGTAGGTTATCAAGAGTGAGGGACCATGGTGCTTGAGAACCACCATAGTGATATCATCCATACCCAATTCATTTTTGAAAATATTTCAGTTTCTATAGTATCTATGTAAACTAACATATGCCAACTTCTAAACACAATCTATGTAACCAAATTATCTCCTTATAGAAATGTGTTTCTATTATATATAGTACTTTAATAGCATAAAAACATAGCTTTAAGCTTCCTCATACTCATCCAGCTATCAACACCAATCAAATAAAACAAGTAGCCACTAGTGGATCTTTGACTATGCAAGTCACCTGCCTAATCTACATAAAAAATAAATGCATGTTTAATAAATTTCCCATGTCATTACAACAATGATAACATAATCAATAATCAAAATTTTCCCATGTCATTACAACAATGATAACCTCTTGACACAAGTCCAATACTCTATACCTAGGTTAGACATAAATTGTTATTTGAACTCTCACTATTTGGGAAATATTCTAGTTCTAGTATAGTTTATTACATACATCAAACTACCAACAATACTAGAATAATACACATTAAATACACATCCTTAAAATAATCATCTAACTTAGGATACATATCAAGTCTTAATTTCTATAGGTAGATAAATGCTCACTAGTTTGTAATCATGGATAGTAAATTATTGCAAAGAAATGTCAAAATTCTTATTCTAGCCAAGACAAATATATTTTAATGAACTCTATCTCGATTCATTTATTTTTTATAAAAATTAATTCTACCCCTAAATCCTTCATTTCAACATGTAGGGTAATGATTAAAATTTAATTATTATAACATTTAATGTAAACTGGAGATCCTCTTTTCTTTTAACACTACCTAGCTTCAATGCAAAAAAATAACAAAATTTTGATAACATGTCAAGGTGATTATTTCAAACATTAGAATGACTATTTTAACTTGGAAACCAATTTTCTTTATAATTTACCTCAAACCCATTTAGTAGTCACATAGGAATTTCCTCTTCAAGATCCCTATGCAAGAAAGTATTTTTAACATCTACTTTCTCTACTTAGAATTAACAAGTTACAAAAATAGAAATTACAAAAGTTAATGGAAGATATTTTTCAATAGGATAGAAAATTTTACCAAAATCAAATCTATCTCTCTAAGAGTATCCCTAGGCCACCAATCTAGCTATGCACCTCTATAAGTTATTGTCTAACCTTATCTTAAATAGCCACTTGAAACCAAGGGGATTCATTTCTTTATGAAAATTCATAAGATCTTAGGTGTCACATATGTTCAAGACCATTTTTTAGTCTTGCATGGCCTCTATACAATAATCAAACTCAATTGAAGAAGTATATTTCCTAAAAGATCCCAATTCATGATCAATAGATGACAAAGTAAACACACAATATAAATTATGTGGGCTATATTTCTAAGCTAGGTTATATTGTCTTATGGAACATCTCATGAGTAGAGTAAGAGACTTTTCATACTTATCCTATTTATAACTTTCACCTAAATATTCTTCCACTCCACCTTTTAATTTGTCATTTTGTTCTTCAATATGTGCATCTTCTTATTTCTTAACCTTAATCTCAAAGTATAATATTTTATTTCCTTGTTTTTACTTTGACTACATAATATCTTAAAATAATCTAAGCTCCTTAAAAATCACATCCTTAGAATAAATAATTTTCATGGTTAGAGGATCCCAAAGATAATAGTCTTTGACATTCTCACTACAACCAATAAATGTGCATTTCTCTACTTTTAATTCCAACTTGTATCATTTTTCCTTAGGAAAGTCAACAAAAGCCTTAAACTCAAATACACTTAATTATGAAATATAAGATTTCATACTTTTTTCGCACATTATAAGGAGTCTTTTATGAAATATTCAAACAAGGAGATCATATAATCAAGTGACAAGTCATAGTGTCTACTTAAAAGAATGGATCTAACTAATCATACTTCTAGCTTTTTCCTTTAAGATTCAATTCCTCCTCTATACAGCCCCATTCCACTCGGGCATATAAGAGATATTTTTCTGGAAAACAATACTTACATATTACAAAAATCATCATATTCATCACTATTGTCAATCTCAACTCATATACTTTCTTATTCCACTATTTCTCTACAACTACTTTAATATCTATAAAATTTAGAGAAAACATTAGATTTAAAACAAAAATTATATAGGTATGTCTTAAGTAATCAACAATAAATTTAATATAATAATAAAATTTACCCATTGAACCCATTCACTAGACCAAACACATGCAAGTGAATGACTTATAATAATCTATTTGCTCAGTTACTCCAAACAAGAAAGGTAAATCTATTTTTCTTATTAGACACGCAATGTTCATTAAAAGTAAATAAAAAAATTTATCATCAAAATAAATAGAAAAAAATCAACAATATTTTTGTTAATTAGTTTTTTAATACCCTTTTTTAATCAATGTGACCCAAACATTGGTGCCATAACATACATTCATTTTCAAAAGCAAATTATATTGACAAAATTATAAAATATAAAGACATCAAACCTAAGTAGAATCCCACATCATTAGCCTCCCATCACCATGGAATTCTCTCTAACCAATCTACAACTAAAATTATCAAATATTACATTTATTCTAAAATAATTCTAACTTGAATATAGAAATAAAATTTCTCACTAATCCCGAAAGGGTGGTGTATTTGACTAAGAGCTTTGGGTTTGTCCCATATAAATTCCGAGGTCAATTCTCTCCACCTTAATTTACCTTACTGTATGTTTCTTCAAAGCTGGTCTACAACCCAAAAGATTTATCGAGGACTCACAGGTAAATTCTCTAAGTTGAACTCCAAGTCACTGAACTACCCCTCGTTAAGAAAATAAAAATAAAAAACTCATTGAAGTCCTAGAATATGTAAAACAACAATTGATTTTTAAATATTGAGATCGATAGATTTTAACAGTTGGTGCCTAAGAATGAATAACGCCTCCATTTTGGAAAGCAAACACTGCTTACGTGTACCAAATGTTGATTACACCTGGAATGCACTTCAAACTCCCTCAAATGAATCTACTGCCTTACACATCTGTAAATCTCCGATTTTCATTTCGTACATGGCGGTGGGAGCTTTTGAAGCAAGGTCGTAGAAAATCCCATTCATTCGCTTTGCAAGTGATATTCGCCTTGCAATTCAATGGAGAAACAACCTACAAACTGCTACAAGTATGCACCATCGAGCACGTTGGTGTTCATTGGAGTGTGTGCTGTTTAAGCCTTAGGTGGATGTGTGCATTTGTTTTATCGCCGTCTGCAAATCAGATGTGAATATAGGTTTAGGAGTATTTCAGCAATGCTATTTTTTTATTTGGATCTTAAAAAATATTTGATTAATATTTTTATACCTTGCAACACCATCTCTAATTTTAGATAAAATCATGGAACCTTTTGTTGATCTTGGTCCTTTTAAGCCTTTACTCTATACATTATTCCCATTGAAAGGACTCTAATGTGCTTCTCATTTCTTTTAGTTTGACTTTGTTATCTATGGAGCTCATCATTGACATTTTATCAAAAATTTATGTTTTTGTCCCTATAGTTATGTGATATATGTCTTACCCCTTTCTAGGTGATATTGGGGTCTATATTAGGAAGTGCAAATTTATCTAAGGCAAGTGCCTTCCTTTCTTAATAAAACCATGTTTTGGCTACTATCTATAGCCAATCTAAGAAATCCTTCAATAGACCTCCTTATCAAAAAATGTTCTTGTTGTAGTGTTTTGTCTTTCTTATACTTGTCACATGCCTGAATATCTTAACCTATAGAAATTTATAAGTATTAGAGGTGATTGTGTCTATTTGTAGCCTTTATTGGGCTTATAGGTTTCCTCTTGCCAATACTCTTTCCCTCCATTCCTTGAAACCAAACATTTACATTTTTGTTTAAGACCTTTGATTATTTTAGTCATTTAGACTCCTCATTACCTATGTACTTTATCATGGATTTTCTTATGCTTCTACTCACTACTTTACCTTTGGCACTAAGATTTATGTCTCCATGTATTTATGTACCTATTAAGCTAAAAGACTAATCCACGAGCCTCAATTATTGTCCATTTACAATTTCCATGATTTCTCTCCTTTAGCATTAAGTATTCACCATGATTCCTAATTTGTGGATTCACTTTTCTTTTAGCCCTAAAACACTTGGGTTTGTTTATTTTCCCTACTCATTTTTCTCAACCCACTTCCCTTCTCCCTTCCTTCTTGTGGAACCCGTACTTGTAGGATTACTCATACCATCATATGCAAAAGGTATAAAGTATGTGGTAAAACCAAATTTTAAACCTTGAAAGTCTTCCACCTTATTTCCCTTGCCATTTTTTCTTCTAGCAATAGATACACCACATTTATAATCCTTAACCCATTTCCATTCACCTAATGTATGAACAAAAAATGGAAGATGAAAAAAACCAAGGAATCAATAGAATATTATGAACAATGATTTTTAAAGTGTGGTTAGAAAGATAGAAGATACAGTCACATAAAAGAAATGAAATGATTTTTTAACCTCTCAAATTATAGTAGAAATAGGTGAGAAGATTTTCTCTTGATATAAGGATGTAGTACAATTAATTGCCATAATAGAATCAAAGTCAAAGATAAGGGAGAATGATTTAGTAGGAAAGGATGAAATTGATCAATTTAATTAGAGTTCATAAATGTAATGTTGAAGTGATAAATTATAATGAAAGGTGAGAAAAATGAGACTTCTCCCCCACCTAGAGGAAGTACTTGAGTTTTGGTTTGAAAATTACATTAGGGAATAAATCTAAGGAGTGATGTTTGATAATTAAAGGCATGAAGAGGGCTATCGCAGTAAGAGAACTTGAGAAATTCTCTAGAAAGATAGAAAGTATATATTGTATGGTATAAAGTGGGACAAAGATGAAACAAATAGGTGTCCAATGTTACTTCATGAAGAAGAAGAATATGAACCAATAGTTCATGGATTGCCTAGGGAAGAATTTTTTGGATGTGTATGGAGAGAACATAGGGTTTAACCATAAGATAATTCAATGTTTGTTTGGCCTATGGCTATGGGAACTTTAATTGAGAGAAAGTATAAGACCACTTCACCATATATAGTACATGGTACTACAAATTAGTTGACATATATGAGCTTCCATGAGTTACCACGATAACTATTAAGGAGATGGTAGTGGAGGATACCATGATAATAATAGAGGTACCAAACAAAGGAACAAAAGGCCAAGATATTATAATGATGGTAAACTACCTAGACATTATGCTAATAAGTGCAAAATAAAAAGGAGGAAAATATTTATATAATTTTGTGGTGATAAAAGACATGATATTTATAATTCTTCCAAATTGAATAGCTCTATAATAACTTGTTGGCACCAATGATTAGAAAGTGAATAATTGTCTAGTCAAGATGTAAGATATGATGCTAAAGAAGGTAAGAATAACTAAGATAGAGGAGAAAACAAATCAAATATAGAAAGTGAATGTAGAAAAGGAGAATCCTCGTTGACAAAAGGAAATTTAAAAGTAATACAAAGGAGGAAAAAAAAAGGAAAACTCAAGAAAAAGGTGTCAAGTAGAAAAAAAGAGAAAAAAAAACTTCAGTAGAACGTTAGTAGCGTTGGATTAATAGAAACATATCCTAGGAGAACCTTATGAAGGTGAAGATGAAAAAACTGTATTTAGTTATTTAAGGGGGGACATGATTCGGTGATAGGGAATTCCAAAGAGATAATTAAGAAAAATAGGTCTATATACTAAAAAGAATTGGTGAAATTTGTAGAATAAGAAGAGGTTGGGGTTCAATGGTTGGATAGGATGAAGGTGGATAAGGTTATTCAAATAAACTCATGAAAGATGGAACTAAGGTTTTTTTTTTGACAAAGAGAAGTAATGAAAACTCAATTAGTTTAGTCAATTCTAGGGTTGGATTAAGGAGAAAACTTTAAGCTATTAATGTTCTTTGTAGAATTATGGGTTTCTTAAGAAGTGGACATTGTCAAAAAATAGAGGCATCGAGGTGAAATATATTACCTTAAAGCGATCTATCACCTATAATACAAGGCAGTACAAAGTTTTATAAACGTTGGATATTTATGCAAGATATTTTGATAGCAAAGCTTTGCAAAATATTCTTAATAAATACCCTCTTGATATTACAATAAAAAAGAACATACGAGATCTATGAAAGAGGACATTAATAATAGAAGATCAAATCCATAACATCCTCATTTATGCCTTGATTACAGTACATCGTTGATGAAATTGACCTACAATCCTATATTGACTTGAATGTGTTCCATGAAAAGATAAGTGAGATAAAGAAAGAAACCCATATAATAGGTAGCTAAAGAGTAGAAACATTTTAAGATGTTTTCATTAATGAAGTGAGGAAATGATTAGCTATAAATTGATCATCAAAGTAGTAATTAATGCACATTGATCTATAAAGGATTGAATGTGTATGTTAGGATCACTTATGTAATTAAATACATGCATATGTCAATGTTTAGCATGATGAAATACAACTCTTGTGGATGATTTATTATAGCCTAATATATTATTTTGTGGATGAGGTTTAAGGTTCCATCCCCCAAGGTATAAGATAGTGAGATAATAGATAATTAGCATTAAAATTATTAGCATTTCTTGAACTAGATGGTAAATGATAGATATAGGGGATAGGTTGGGAATATGCTCGGGTAAGAGACATTATTTATTTTGTTATATGATAAAAGTATGTCAAGGGTTGTGAGGTTTAGGGTAGGATAGGATAGATGGTGACAAAAGTGGAAAGAGAGAATGAAGAAAGACAAGTGAAGGATAAGGGTTAAGAGGATGGCATATAGGGGTAGGAGATAAAGTGGTTTCTTAAAATAATACGATCATAGTTAAATGGAGAGAGAGAGAGAGAGAGAGAGAGAGAGAGAGAGAGAGAGGCTGGATAAGTAGACATGAAAATTTAGGTGGAGGAATATTGAGTGACAGGAAAAATAAAAGAGGTTGGGTAGAAGAGAGGGATGAAGGTATGAGAACTAGATTGTAAAGGGACTTGAGTGTGGATTTAATATACGATATATCTTAAAGTGATGGTAATATTTGTCAAGGAGTGTGCAAGTAGTCTAATTTTGATATAATGATGTTAGCACACCTGTAGATTATAACCATGCCTAGTTTTACAAGTATTATTTATTAAGGAGTGTGTAAGTAGTCTAGTTTTGATATAAGGATGTTGGTACACCTGTAGATTGCAACCATGCCTATATTACGTATATTATTTTAGAAAAAGGTAGAATAGATAATAACAATCAAAGAATGCTAAAAATTTAAACGAAACAAATAATATAGAATAAGGATGGATAATTCCTTGTAAATGGATAATTCACACCCCTTGTCTATGCTTCCATATTTTGCATAAATGTCTATTAGGGTAGTTCTAACCACACCATCTAATAAATTGATCTATCCTTTATGATTTGAAGGATGTGCATATCATGTCCTAAAGCTCCAATTTTGGTACAAGCTATGAGGATGCTAGAAAAGGTTGCAAAGTTTGGATTTACACCTACCAATTACATTTTCTTGAAATTTCCCAAAGACTGTTGAAAATTTTGATTTTGTGTATAATCTGTAATGGGTGCATTCCATGAGTACAATTTTCTTCAAGAAATTCTATCAAATATTTCACATAATTATGCATATCTTGTGATCATGGTATTCCATGGGACCACATTTATTTGAGGTATTTTATCAAATAGTTTATGTTCCTTGTTTATCCTTCTCAATTCTCTATATATGTCTATTAGAGCATTTCAAATGATAATATTTGACAAATAATTTGGCATTTTTTTTAAGCTTTTATGGATGTCCATACATATGATAAAGTCTCTCTGACTTTTATCTTTTGATTGATTGCATACCTTGTTCCAAAGCTCCATTTTGGCACGGGAGGGGAGGATGTTGGAAAAGGTTTTGGATTATGTGTTTACACCTACCAATTTTATTTTCTTGAAAGTTTTTGAATCCTATTCAACAAATCCCTTTTGTGTATATCCTACAATCATGACATTCCATGAGATCATATTTATTCGAGGCATTTTATAGAATAGTTTGTGTGCCTATATTTGTGCTAAACTTATCACAAATAATCTCTTCTATGCACTACAATAATCATATTTGATCAAAGGCTATCCCTTTTTTTATGTGATCAAACACTTTATTATAATCATGCAAGAATAATGACGAGTTTGAATTTGAACATGAGTTTCCTTATGCCCAGGAATTGCTTGTTAATTGGTGGCTCTAACAAGAACTATTTAGGAGAAGTGACTCTATATTCTAGGTTGTAGATGCAATAGGGAAGTTCATACCATTAAGTATTTGTGATTGCAATTTTTTTACCAAACCCTAGGAAGAGAGTATTGTCCAAGTTGAGTAAGAGGTGAGTGAACAATGAATTTTATGAAAATTAAAACTTTGGCCAAAGTGTCATACTTGTCACTCTTTAATGTATGGTTGTGGAATCTTTAATAGCCATGGACCCATGAGCTACTAATTCATTGAGTCATTGCTTTGTTACATTAGCAATATATTCATCTCATCAATTGCTAAGGCATGCTCATGAGAGATAATAGTAGGTATAGAAAGCAACACTTGATAACTAGGTGTTTAATACAAGAGGTCAATTGAAGTCCCTATTCTTTTATCTTATGCTTGGTCTAATTGCTTATTTATTTTACAAATGATGGAAGTAATGATAGATTGATTATTCTCAATTTATAATTGTCTTATCCATACTCCCAAATTAACCTTCAACACTTGATAATCAGATGGTTGGGGATCTCTTTATCTTTATCCACAATTAGAGTACCAATTTTTTTATCCTTGACTATGGTGTATTAGTATAAATTAATAAATAACTATTATTTTCTTTGCTTGAGGTGGTTTGTATAACATTGTTGAAATTGTTTGCAAATCCATTACTAAACATTTAGAAACCTTCTTTATTTTCTTGGTAGTGATATTAGGCCATGTTAAAAATTCAACAAGAGATGAATTGACTTCTTTTGACTCTTTCCCCTACTCTTAGCATCTTGAACATATTGCACATAAGTTTGCAGGGGAGTAGAAGAAATAGGTGGGAACTATATGCAAACATTAGAAATTAGATGAAACAATTTCCTAACTTTGCAATTGTAGTTTTATCCTCCATAGATAGACATTTCTTTATATTTTCTCTATCAATTTGATCAAATAGAACATAACATTTTTATCCCTTTTTAAAATGTTTTTGTCTTGCCTAATTAAGAATAGGATTCATAAACCTTTTTTTCCTTAGAGCAATAATTCCAACTTTAACTAGTCCAAGGTAAGGAGCTTTCCTTGTTATCAAATAAACTCGATATGAAGTCATAGAATTTTGGCATCTTGAATTTGCAACAATGTCTTATGTAAGGTGTCACTAAACAGATTTTCCTAATCATTTGTTTCTTTATTTTCAAGGATGATAGTCACAAATTTGAACATCCAAGGTTAAAAATTTCTAGCATTTTGATTTCATACTAATATATTTAAAATGGATTTTGAAAATTGTTCATTTATGTTTGAGAATTACTCTTGATTGACACCTTAGGCAACCTTAAATCATAAATTAGGATCCAAGTTAAGTCTAGACACCTTCAACGATAGTTAGAGCATTATACTTTTGCATGATGATAAATTTGAAATGTCTCCTCAATCCACTCTTGCATGATATCTATCTAGGAACACTTACAGACCATCTCCATCTCTCTTGCATGATATCCAGGAACACTTACAGACCATCTTTAAAGTAAAGATTTAAGGTTTTTACAGACCATCTTTGGATATTTTCGCAATCCGTGAAGATAACCCAAACTCCATTTTGTTAATAGTATGCAATCAAGAGCGATCAGATGAGAACACATTTCTTTGAGGCATTCTGTCAATCAGTTCGCGTGCCTTGTCTAGGCTTACACATTTTGATTACGTCTACCATGGTAGTTGCAGCTACATCATCTCTGTGATGGATGTCAATACCCTGTTCCAAAGCTCTCATTTTCCCACAGGCTGGCAAAGGTTGCAGAGTCTGGCTGTATACCCGCCAATCACATTTGATTGCAAGTTTTAAATCCTTTTCAACAAATGCGTTTTGTGCATATCCTGCAACAATAGCATTCCATTAGACCATGTTTCTTTTAGGCATCCGATCAAACAGTTCCTATGCCTTGTCTAGTATACTCCCACATTTTGCAAACATGTCAAACATAGTATTTCCATTTGTAGCATCTGATAATAATTGCCATTACGTCCCGCTTTAATGGATGTCCTTACGTTCTACTTTAATGGATGCCCATACCCTATTTCAAAGCTCCCATTTTGGCACAGGCAGAGAGTACGTTGGCAAATAAGACTGATCGGAATGGAAGCCTGTTTGGTGCATTGACTGCGTTGTGAGGATACCCATTTCTTCTGTCCGCTGCATAAAGCAAGAAAGTCGTGAAAATATCACAGTGACGAGGTATTCCATGAAAGTTGCGAGGTAGATGAGAGTGCCCTCTCCCATTCGCTTTATTCTATGCAATGAAGCACGCGGGAACATGTTCAAATTCAAAATTCAAAATCTTAACGGCGATTGTTTCCTAAACGGAAACGGATGGGAATGAACCGGGCCTGGAATTTGACGGTCACCCCTACCTGTCATATGAATTTTTGATGACGGTTTAGTCATTTCAATGTCTTTCAATTAACGTTTTAAGAAAAATTTTAACTGTCAAAAAATATAAAAGTAGAAGATTGAAGCAATGAAATGAAAATCAATGCACATCTTTCTTGGGAAGAAATGAAAATCATTATCTTAATGAGAAAATAATGATAAATTAGTAATATATGCAAAAAATTTAAATTTACGAAATAAGTTTATAAATTAATACACTAACATATATTATATATTAACATTAAATGATAATCAATTAATAATTACTAATTTAGTAATAATAAGCATTTAAATTTTAAAATTATATATATTAAGACAAGTTTCTATAACAATCTTATTAAATATATTTAAAAAATTAAATTGAATAAGTTTGTAAATTCATATATAAAAAAATAGAATATATTATAAAAATTCATATTAAAATATTTTATCAATTATATTCTATCATTTGAATTATGACAAGTTTCTAAATTCATATGAAAAAATAAAACTATTCTAAAAAATCATATTAAAATATTATAAAATTAGAAACAACTACATCCTTCCATATTCTAAATCCTTCCATTTCAAAATATTCTAAATAAATTTGTATTTTTATAATAAACATTCTAAACTAATATATATATTACCTAATATATTTTTTTACGGTTTATTTATAATTTGAAATGTGATCTATACGGTTTTAGAAAAAAATAGCATGTCAATGCATACGTTCTACTAATTTTTTAAGCTGTCAAATACGGTTTAAAAGTGAAAAAACGGCCATTTTACTTGTCAAATTCCAGGCCTGGAATGAACTGTCAGGGGAAGGAATGGCCCATAGCCACCTAAGCAGTCAAAGCTTAGTGTGTGCTGTTTAAGGGTGGCCGGTAGTGTGCGTGGGCTGGTGAAACAAAAGACGTAGGCCTCATAATATCTACTGCAATACGTAGTGGACCATGCAAATGAATTGAACGGTTTATGGAGATGCACCGTATAAGAAGATCTAACGTCGGTAAGTTTTGTTTGCCACAGCTTATATGCCCACAACCAGTCATAATAATCTACCTACCAATGGGCACTTGAGGACAACACAAAAGTGGGCTGGTCAACAACCATAGGGGTCAACACAGAGGAATAAAGAAAGTCAACAACGATAGGGGTCAACACAAAGCCATAAAAAAAACATCAAAGAAAGATTTAAAATTCTCACTGATTTATTTCCAAAGGAAAAGCTTATATTGAGAGGGTTTAGGGTGAACCCACAATAGTGGGATATATTTTTTTGGACGAAGAAATTGCATTCACTTGTCTAAAACATAATTTTTATTGCTTTCGATTGAATGATATGTTCGATCAAACCAAAAACACCTTTTGATGAAATGCATTATTTTAAGTATGTTCAATCAAATATTATATTATTATTTAAAGGGGTTTGATCGAACCTCTTTTAATAATGATTTTTAAAAAAATGTATATTGTCGTTTAAAAAACCAAGTTCGATAGAAAGGAGGTTCAATCAAACCTGGGAGGTTCTTCGAACATATGTTCTATCGAAAGTCCTTGTTAGAGGTCTGTCCCCCAAACTCTCCTAGTTTCTGCAAATTTTTGGCCTTCGAAGCTCAAATTGTGTGCTCAAATGGATGAATTTTGACAAACCCAAATGCATGATAGTAGTACTTGAAGTGATCTTTCCAATTATTATTATTTTGTAGACACCCAAATCTGTCTACTTAATTGAAAGAATATTTAGTATTTATTTGATTATATAAACCATTGATCAACAGTTAATTAAATTAATATTTAATTAATTCATCTTGAACCTCTTCTCCTATTAATTAATTAAATTATTCAATTTATTTAAATTAACTCATTAAACCATATTCTGACAATTAATTAAATGAATAAAGCATATTTATTTAATTAACCACTCTCCACATTTAAATAAATAAATATTTATTTAAATTTCTAAAACCCTCTCACTTGCATTCTCCTACAAATGCAAGTTGCACAATTTTAGTTGAATTAAATGAATTTTATTTTAATTAAAATCCTCTTTTATCCTCACCCACTTGCCCACTAAATTTCTTCTAGACTCTTCTAACCCCTTCTAATTAGCCTAATCCCCCTCTCTAATCATTTGTACATTCCCAAACAAAGGTCACTTCTCAAAAATGCCTCAAAGTCTTTGAAATGCATTAAAGACTTTTATTTTTCAACAATTTAACCCCCAAAGTCTTTCACAGCCTTTATGGCTCTTACATAACCATTAATGGTTAATTCCACCTCCCCACATGGTTAGAGACTTTCTCTATAACTCAACCCTCATTTAACTCATGGGTCTCTTCAAGCATTTATTGCTTTGACCATGGTTATCTCCATAAACTCTTGCACAAGAGTTTATCCATTGGATAAAAGCTTTATCCACTAACTCAAGCCTAACCAAACCCTCCTAGGGTAACCCTCATGTCATCTCAAGCATTTAATGCTTCTTCTCTCTCCTCTCAAGCCATCTCATGTTGACACTTGCCATCATGGGATTGGGTTGAAAGCCATCACATGGATCTCAAACCCATCAATCTTGACCCTTCATATGCCCACTCAATCTTGGCCCTCTTTGAAGCGAGGTGTGATGACGCATTGATTCAAAGAATAATCTCATTTTGATGATGATATTGGTTCGATAGGATGCCATGGACATTGATTGATAAATTATGGTATGATGATGTCCTCTTGGGAGATCAATTGAGATAATTGACTTTTGGAACGTGTTGATTTTTGGCAAAATTCACATCCCGATTAGAAATGATTCGATTTTTGCAACTGTTGTTGATGAAAGTGTGAGTTCTACAATCACGATGATGTGATTCTTGAAGATTGATAAAGCGTGATTAATTAGATTGATAAGATCGAGATTAAGTCTGGTTTAAGGAATGACATCTCCTATATAAGACAAAGATGATCAAAGCATCTAGTTTTAGGAACGATATATCATGTATAAGACTTGATCAGAACGTCTGGTTTCAGGAAAGATACATCCTGTATAAGATATGATAGAATCGATCTAGATGTGATCGATTGATAGAATTGATAAGGTTGATTGAGTAAAGAACTGATAGTTTGTTGATATCAAGTTGCAGGAAGATTCAGATATGCTGATGTTGGTTCTATTGAGGGAGTAACATAAAATTTGTGTTGGGTCGACAATATCTAGAGAGAGATGAGTCATCAGTCTGATTGTGTATACACTTATGATGATACCTTAATGATTCCTGCAATAGATTTAACCTTGGATAAAATGAGCATGTGGGATCCCATGCAAGAATGAAATGCAAGCTAAATGCAAATTAAACCATGATGACCTCAGAACTACTTTCCCTAATTTTAGCACAAGCATCGAGGTATAATTGAACCAAGATGACTTGAGTGTTGCTTGCGTCAAATGGGCAATATTAACCATTTCAATATGCAAATCGGAAATGTCTTTGATGATACTCTGATGATCGTGTCCTGAGACAAATTTGCACACATTAATGATTAATTTATAGACACTAGATAAGAAAAATATCATGTTCCTTCCTTGTTCCTCTAGTCATAGCCATCCTGGAGTCACTCAGAAATCATGATAGCAAAAATCAAGATAGAAAAGTTGAACAAGCATGTTAAAATCATTAACCAAAAGATATCATCCATTGAAAAGTGTGTGATGTGTTTAGACTGATATGTGATAGTTTGATGGCTGGCAATTTGATCTCGTGTTCAATGTTGGATGTGTCTCAGTTTTTGCTTGATAAGAGTTGCCTGACTATTGTTCTTCCTGTTTGATTAAGCTCAAAATGATCAAAATTTTTGCCCCCAGCTAGGTGTAGGATTTTGCCCCAAGCCTAGAAACAAAGCCATTATGATATGCCCAATGATCCAAACTACGATGATAAGCCACCTGGGATGCCTGCATATCTACAAAGGCTTTATGATGGATATGAACAACACTGACGGAAAATGAATGCAAGCAGAGGGATGCATGAACTAATAGAAGGAAGAGCTAGCAGACAGATAGCGCTTGTTTGCTAGGTTTTCACCATCTGTTTTTGTTGCACTTTTTCTCGTATTTGATTTTTATTTATTTTTTCATTGTTTTTGTATTTTCTACTTTTTCACTGTTTTTGTATTTTCTGCTTTTTCATTGTTTTTGGATTTTTTTTGTTTTTCCACTGTTTTTGGATTTTTTTGTTTTTCCACTGTTTTTGGATTTTTTTTGCTTTTTCAGACATAAAAATTCTACAGATGCATGTTATTGATGGGTTCCTCAAGCTGATCCCCATCCTATGTTGATAGTTGATATGCTTCTGACCCAAATATTGTTATGACCACAAACGGACCTAACCAGTTTGGTTCAAACTTTCCTTTCTTTTCTCGATCTGACTGGTTTCGTGGATTTTCCTTTAGTACTAGTTCCCCGATTTGAAAGGTTTCTGGTTTGACCTTGTGATTATAACTACGGCACATTCTTTGTTGATATGCCTTTAAATGATCAAAGGTATTTTGTCTTCATTCATGGATTAATTCTAACTCCTGCAATCTAGATACTCATTTTTCATCTGGGATAAGACCTTTTAATGATACTCATAGAGAAGGTATCTCTACTTCTATTGGCAGTATTCCTTCTAATCCATAAACAAGAGAGAAAGGTGTGGTACCTTTTGGTGTGCAGATACTAGTATGGTAGGCTTATAGAGCAAGGTTCAATTGAATATGCCAATCTCCGCCAGCATCATTCACTGTCTTTTTGAGGATTTTCAAAATAGTTTTGTTTGATGCTTCTGCTTACCCATTTCCTTGTGGATAGTAGGGTGTGAAAAATCTGTGTTGGATCTTGAATTTCTCACATAGTTCTTGGACATCTTGATTCTTGAACGGTCACCCATTATCAATGATAATGATTATGGGTATTCCATAACAATAGATGATGTAGTTCAATATAAACACAACAATCTGTTTTCCTGTGATATTGATGAGAGGTACTGCCTCAATCCATTTTGTGAAATATTCTATAGCTACAAGAAAAAATTTGTGATCATTGGATGAAGAAGGATTTATCTTTCCTACTAGATCAAGACCCCATTGGTAGAAAGGCCAAGATGTTGCCAAAGCATGAAGTTCTTGTGTTGGTACATGAATTAAATTCCTATGGATCTGACATTGTTTGCATGTTTTAGGTATTTGAAAAATAATCTCGTTCAATAGTTGGCCAATAATAGCCCAAGCGTATGAGTTTTTTTGAAAGGGTAAGACCACTTGAATGAGTGCCACAAATGCCATTATGGACTTCATTTAAGGCCTTCTCAGATTATTCTTGTTCGATACATCTTAAAAGAGTACCATCAAGACCTCATTTAAAAAGGGTATCCGCGACGAGAGTATAATGGGAGGATTAGCGAATAAAGTTTCTCTTTTGATTTTTTGATAAGTCTATTGTCCTCGATTTCAGCGCGGCCAAAATCATGAGGCAACCCTACGAAACTGGTTCGTTTCATACCTTATGGTCTCCAGGAGAGCTTAATCGACTTGGTCGGTTAGTTTGCTTTGTTCTTTGCTTTCCATTTTTATTGTTTTCCTTGTTCCTTAAGTTTGCAGTTTTACCTGCAGTTCGGACTTTAAAGTCTGAACTGCAGGGTTCTTTGTTGCCAAATAAACTTTGGACTTTAAATTTCGGTATGTATTTGTATGTTGTTTAACCTACAGTTCCAACTTTAAAGTCCGAACTACATGTGGTTTCAACTTGCAGTTCGGATTTTAAAGTGCGAACTGCATGTTGTTTAGCTTGTAGTTCAGACTTTAAAGTTCGAACTGCATGTGTCTTGTCCATGGCTTGCATGTCGGACTTTAAAGTCCGACGTGCAAGTGTTCCTAGCTTGCATGTCAGACTTTAAAGCCCGAAATCCAACTGCGTGTTGGCTTTATTACAGCATTAATTGCTAATTAGGGTTTGTTAAAAATCTTTTAAAAGTTAATTTTTGTGTTTTTCATTTTCATTTTTATTTGTCTTGCGCATCCTCCTCAGTTTCTCCATCGCAACTCGGTTTTTCTTCTCAATGGCTCGATCGAATCGCTCCATTGTCGGATTTTTCGATCAGTAAAGCGGAAAAGGAAGGGTTTTGTTTTCTTTTTAGGTTTTTTGTTCTTGTTTGTTTTCTCTTTGTTTTTGTTTGTCTTTCTTGGCCTTCTTTCCAGAGGGCAATCGGATTTTGTAGTCCGATTGCCTCCCTTGTTCCGGAGGATAATCGGACTTCAAAACCAGATCGTCCTTTAGACTTCCCCCCCTTTCTAAAGTTGCATACCGGACTTTAAAGTCCGGTGTGCAGCTGAAGAAATGTATCTCCACATATTGGATTTTAAAGTTCGATATGCGAGATCTTTACCTTCGCATATCAGACTTTAAAATCCGATATGCGGAGGGGAGTAGGTTGGCATGTCGGGTTTTAAAACCTGAAATGCTGACCGATTGTCCTTTCCCTTTGAAAGCACATCGAACATTAAAGTTTGATGTGCCCTTAAACCTTTTCTAGGAAGCACATAGGACTTTAAAGTCCGATGTGCTTGTTTAAATTTTTTTTTCCCCTACACATTGGACTTTAAGGTTCGATGTGTTAATGTTTTTCCCCAGATTGACACATCAGACTTTAAAGTCTGATGTGTTGATAACCTTTCACAAGATTGCACATTAGACTTTAAAGTTCGATGTGCAGATCAAGGTGTTTTTATTGCACTTCGGACTTTAAAGTCCAATGTGCAGTTTTTGTTTTCAAAAGAGCAGATTGGACTTTTTTCCCCGACCTGTTGTTTTTGGTAGTTTTACTCCTAAACCTGTTTTGAGTCCCATTTTTTGATCCGTTTGAGAAAAATTGATTTTGATAATGATGAATAGCTAATCATTAGTGTTGAATGCATTCATTATGCACGAATGTCAAAGCTCTCTCACAAAAAACCCGAGTCTTCCTCGGGACAACCTTCTCTAAGTAAAGCATCATCAAAAAAGATAAAATACAAGTACGATAGGTACTTGAATCTATACCTAGAGATTTTAGTGGACTCAAATATTAAGGAGATCAGAGACACCAAAATTGGGCATGTTGATATGCAAGAATTTGTTGACTGGGTCCAAAGGGCTCCTGCACGTCTAACCAGTTTAATCAAATCTGAGCTGCATAAGTATGCATCTTTCCCAGTTGTGGCTCATGATCCTGAATTTGTACTGGCAGAAGGTGATCACTTTGATCCAAGCACAAGGCAAGTGAAACATGAAGATCAGAATGTCATCATGACTCTAGACAGTGTATTCTTCAATAGTATCTTTAAAGGTTCATCAGTTGAAGAAGTAGCTGATATGTCTCAAGGGAGTGCTCAAGAGTACTATGAGAAACATGAGGATAAATGCAAAAAAGTGATCAATGTTGTTTATCTCTCTACTACAAGAACTTACCTCACCTCACGATAGCCTAAGTCTTTCCATAGGAGTTATTTTAATGAGGAATATAACGACATGGTCACCACGTTATCCAGAGTGAGAGGATTAAAGGACTCTCATTATTTTCAAAGCTGGATGTCTTATTACATAAATATAATCAGAAAAGGGGCCGCAAGAATTGATTGGGGAGAACAGATCAGTGATGTGCTTTGTGCTCAATTAAAGGAGGTCAAGGTAACACTGAAGTTTTACATGACCTCATACCTAGTTTATGTAGCTGCTTCAATGAGGCAATATCCAGGCTTGTCTACCAGGGGTGACAGAAGAGTGGTGCTCATTTGGGAGTGCTATGACCAGCTGACAATCAAGAATCAAGGTAATCATTATAGAAGGGTTAATGACACCTTCTTTGCTGTATGGAAGTGCATTTTTGATAAAGGCCTGCAGAAGAGAAGAATATCAGAGGCCGCTTATAGCAGGGTGTCTCATTTTGGGTGTGTATTTCTACAGTTTCCCACATTCACCTATATCCGAATTGGATGTTTCTCAGGTGAGCCCTTCATTCTTCCAAGGTTCCCTTCAGACAAAATCATCCTTATGGAGTTTTTCAAACAACTGATTAATGTGCATGAGAAACAATCACAAGCACATAAGACTTGGCTGAAATTCCCAGAGTCAATTGGCAAGTATTCAGTTCTAACCAACCCCAAGGCCAAAAATATGGAGGAGGAAATGTAGTGGAATACCATGAGAAGATTCAAGGCCCACACCGATTTTGATTTATGGGGTATAAAGAACAAACTCAAAAGGACTTATACTCATATTTATAGGTTCGAGGATGTTTGGGCAGATTGTTAGAATGAGGATGATATAAGAAGGATGGATTTCAGTTGCCTTACTCTAGAACAAATTGAAAATTTGGATTTAGCTAAGATCCCAATGACCATGGAAGACACAGATGATATAGTGGACCCTATTTATTACGAGAAGAAGATTACTGACTCCCCAATTCCACTTGTGCAATGGTCAAAGAAAGAAAGCAAATCTATTACACAGAGGATTTCTTCTATTTCAGCGAACACCAATGCTTGGTTACTAAAACAGAACCTTAGGATGAAATAACTTCCCACTAGTTCAGGAGATGATGAAAATAGTGATGGCCCATTAGGCAAGACAACAACGGCTAAAATAAGAACAAAGAGTAGGGCAGACTCACAAGCACTATCCTCCGCTCCTATGATACAATTGAAAGGTAAAGGACCCAAAATCAAATTTATAGTTAAAGGGTTGAAGAAGGGTGAGTCATCATCTCCATCATAGGAAGCAGTGGTCAAGGAGCCAGAACAACCGCCTGCCAGTGAAGTTGGAAAAGAAAAGGAGGTTGAAGAAGGTGAAATTCCTCAACAAGAGGAAGTACAGGCAGAGGAAGTATCACATCCATCTAAAGTTGATGCCCCGATTACTTCACAGGTAATCGTCCATTCTATTGACTCTGACTCTGACTCTGACCAAGAAGATGAATATTTTCAAGAAGATGGAGATCTAAGTATGGGTATGACACAATCAGAGACCGTTGGTCAGTTTTTTACAATAACCAACTTCTCTAATTTAGATGATATTCCTTCATCTACTTTTGAATCCACCATGATGGATTTTAATGAGACCTTGTGAGATGCACTTATAGAACAGGTTTCAATAAATTTACCTGTCACTACTACCACCACCACGACAATTCCTCCATCGGTAAGTGCTGAAGTTACATTCACAACACCCTCTACTCTTCCATCTGTAACTAAAGAGGTAGCAGCAACAAATGTTTTGCTGGATGCCTCAATATCAGCACCATCAGTAACACTCACAATTGCACCAAGTTCTAGTCTCCCTACTTCCAAAGCTTCATGTTCGAGTCAGCAAGGAGCTACTACTCCATCAGCTAATCTAGAACTACCCCCTGGATGGAAGTAGTGGCCCCTAAAAGGAAAAAATAGGTGATATTCCTAGATGAGTTTGAATTTGAACTTTTAGTTCCCCCAAAGCCTAAGGGAACAAAAAAGCCAAAGACAGTATCCCGGGTGGTAATAGACCTAGGTTCCAAGAGAAAATACATAGAAGTTATGGTGCCATCATCAGACAAGGACAAAGGCAACATACAATTTGAAGACTATACCATGTAGGTCGTAGAGCTCTGGGTGGAAACACATGAGAGTGTGAAATTAGATTCTTAGACAGCCCTTAACTCTTTATTGAGAAGATTGGATCAAGAGAGGGATGAGAAAAATGTCTTGAAGTAGAAGTGTGAACAACTAACCAATGTTCTTCTAAAGGTCACACAATCTTCTCAAGAGATAGAGCCTATAGGATCTTCAATAGATACCGAAGCTCTCAAGAAGATTGAATAGGTGGGAGCTAAAGGTTGAGTAATGGATGAGTGGATTTCAAGGCTAAGGTCAGAAGGCTCTCATCTTCTGAGCTCAATAGTGGAACTATTGTTTGATTATGAAGTAATCTAGAGTCGGATGCAAGGACTCAAAACCTCTTTATCACAAGAGATTGAGGAGGTTGTGAAAAGTACTACCTTGTGGAGCAAAATGGAGGACTTCAGGATAGATGTCCTGGTTGAGAATAAGGTAATTCCCACAAGGGAAAAGTACATTCAAATCTTGTCTTTATTGTCTCATAAAAAAGAGACAATGAAGTTAATGATTGCAGAGATGGACAGGGAGAAGAAAGAAGGTGACGACGAGGTTGACCTTATTTTTTCTAAAGTTGGTGATCTCCCTTGCTATTTATATGATAGCGATCAAAAGCTCATCACTGCTGAAGTTGTCATGCAAGAATTCCTTTCTTTGATGGATCAATGCACAGGACAAGATTTTTCTTTTAATACATTTGATAAACTGTTAGAAATCTAGGTTAGCTTCGAAGTCCTCACATCCATGTTGAAGGATGTAAAAAAGAAACCGGTGAAGATTCAAGATGCAATGTCCCACGTCCAAATCATCACAAGTTCTACCTTGATGTCGAACGAAGCAGAAATGAAAGCCATCCTTGTTAAATTTGAAGATTTCCAGAAATCCAATGAAGAGGGGAATCAAGAATGAAGTTCCCCCTCCTGACATCCTTTCTTCATGCAGCCGCACCGATAAATGTTGTCAATTTTTGTGTAGCTGCACATTTTCTTTATGTAGTAGTTGTAGTAAAATGGGAGTGTGCAGTTGAATAAGTCAGTTGTGCCCACCTTTTTCTCAACTTCTTTTCCTATATAAGGAGGACCGTTTTGTAAATATTTTATCTTTTTCATGCTTAGCAAAACTCTGCTGATTTTTTTATCCCAACTAAGACTTTGGGCTTTTTGTGGTGAAAATCCTATCAAACAAATAAAGAAAATAGTTTTGTTGATTACAAACTTTGTGTTGTATCAAGAAACTCATTTATATAATTTGATGTTCCTATGTCCATTGAATCTATATTATCTTTACTTCTTTGATCTTTAAGATATTGCTACGTGGTTAGAGAGATCTCAAATCTTGCAAAGTAGACTTTGTGCTCTTAGCATACTTGAGAAATCTGCTGATAAATTAAGTAACTTGTGGTAAGCTTTGTATTGCTGCGGTTATTTGTAGTTTAGTGGATGAGAAATCCATACTTGAAGACTTTGAGCTTGAAGCTAAGTTTCTAATTGTTTAATTTGTAACGATCGGTACGAATTAGTGTTACCATAAAGGAGACTTTGTGCTACTTAATAGTAACTCTTGGTGTAGTTTGTTAGATTAATAGTTCTTTTCTTTAAGTATCTGAAGAGGTAGATAAATTGTAACTAGGTGAAGGGAGAATACATAATCTCTGAAAAAAGAGAGTTATATGCCCAACACCAACCCACAAATTTAATTTCTTATTAATTAGAGGAGAAATTTCATAGGGAACCTCCCCTTGATGAGAGGAGAGATTAATTTCTTAGCATAGTGTTGTGTGAATTATATATTTTGTCATTAGTACGCTAGTGACAAAATATTCACCCAACAGTTTTTTGGCGACTTTGCTGGGGAGCGACGTGCAACCGGTTTGTCTTTTGGGTTGCAATGCGCTTTCATTGTAATTTCCATATTGTTGTTTTTATTTAAATCATAATCTGGCTGATCGAAGTTACACTCGTGGGCAATGATTAGTAGGAATTATTGATCCTACTTTTGAAGTATTGCAGTGGTTTAATTTTCCCTTTGTGACACCTCCACAGACGCTTTTCCCTTGCAGCGGACATGAAGTTTTCCTCCATCTGCATGACGATCTCCCGTACCAAGTGAGGCATCAAATTTGCAAGTTTCAGTTGTTCCACTTGCAAATCATTTTGTAATACCACCTTATAATCCATTAAGGATGGCCGCTGCTGGCCCTTGGGGCACTTCTTTTGGTCCTCTGAACCTAACCGCACCTTTGCATGAACTTCCCAAAGGTACGCGGAAAAATTTACCCAGATTTTTTGGGGATGGTTCTCAACACCCGAACTAACACATTGCTGCCTTCTACATCGCATGTAGAGTCCTAGGTGTTGAGCATGAAGATGTTTCAGTGAGATTATTCATTGAGACTTTGCATGGAGCTGCTATTGATTAGTTCTATCATCTTACTAACGCTTGTATCACAAATTGGGCAACTCTCTGAACGTTGTTTGAGGCAAGATTCAAGTCTTTCGAAGATGATCATTCTTTATTGGCACAATTAACTCAATTGAAGAAAGAGCCTCAAGAACCCATGCGTGAGTTTGTAGCAAAATTTGACAAGTTAGATAATCGTATTCCAGTTGCTTCAAGACCCACTACTAGAAACTTGAAATGTTTTTTTATCAACTCCCAATTGCCAGAGGTGAGTTTCCTTTTGCGAAGGAACAAACCTACAGATTTGGCTGCAGCTCAACAAATGGCCATATCGGTTGAAGATGATCTTATCCTTGTTGGCAAGATAAGGAGAGATCCTAACAAGGTTAGGAGTAATCAAGCTGCCGATACGTCTCTCCCTTCAACTAGTTCTGCTGATCCTATGATACAAAAGCTAGCAAATGAGTTGTTGGCGCTTAAGAAGCAAATTTCCTCACAAGGAAATACTTCTTATCGTGATGTTCCAAGAAGGACTTATCCAAACAATGCTTCCAATTACGCCATGCATAATCAGAATAAATTACCTCCTGCTCTAGAGAGGCTTACATTAGAAGCACCACCCCAAAGTTCAGCTACTGGATATTATGAATCTGAACAGAATGATCTTCCTCCTTTTGGTGAAGAAAATGCTAATTCGCATCAAGAATGTGATGTAGATTTGGCTGGCGACTCTAATATAAGGTTTATGCAATATCAAGAAGATGATATGCCAGGCACACATGATGGAGACATCTTTGTAGTATTCACTCGTTCGCAAACACAGGCAGCTCAGCCACCTGTCATTGCGAAAAGTGATGATTCTACTCAAATAAAGGACTCTCAACATTTGCCAATTTCTATTGCGAAGCGTGGGACTCCCATACCAAATCCTGAAAAGGACAACACTATCTCAATGGACGTTGCGAAGGATAAAAATGTAAGTGATTCTTCGACTGCTGTCAATTTTTCTGCACCTGTCAATTCTTCTACACATGCATCGAAGACTAGTGTACCAAATATTTTTAATTCTCAAAATGAGAATCCAAATCCCTCTTTGATGATGAATTCCTCTCAGTCATTTGATATTTTAGATCATGAAAAGAAAACCAAAATACAAATGTCTGAAGTTGAATTTTTGAGATCTAAAGATCAATTTGACCGTTATGTCAAATTTGTTAAAGAAAAAGATACTACCCCTAGAAATCTTCCGAAATCAAACTTGCTTCAAAACAACCTAGTATCTTCTCCTTCTCTTATCGAGAAGATAGAACCATTTTACATCTCTTTGTTAATAAATGGTTACAAGCTTAGTAACTGCGTAATTGATTCTGGGGCATCTGATAATGTTATGTTGTCAAAAATTGCCAATGCCCTTGGTTTAACTTTGACCAAAACATTTGGAAGGTGTTTCTCTATGGATAACAAACAAGTTCCTTTGATTGGTCAAATCAAGGATGCACAGTTTGCCTTTACTTCATTCCCAGAAAAGAAAATCAAGATGATAGTACTGGTAGCCGATGTACCGGCCTCCTATGGGCTATTATTGGGAAGAAACTTTTGTAGAGATGTTGGGGGTGAGTTAAACATGGATATGACTGAGGCTCGTATCCCAGTTAAAGGAGTTGTCCAAAGGTTACTTCCAGAAAAAGAATCAAAATATACCGTTGTCAAGTCCAAAGATCAGTAGGCCCAGATTATTTTCGAATCATCAGGCATGGGTAATTATTTCATGCATGCTGATGATGGTTTAAAGACGACTCCTGAGAGTGAAGTTGACACTTCACTCAATTATTTCCCAGTTGATTGTGAAAGTAGTTGTGAAAGTAGTTTTATGGAATCAGAAGGATCTTCAACTTCACAACAAGAAATTCTCAATTTTGATACCATCAGCATTGGTAGTCCAGATGATGTTTAGACACTGGATTTTGATGGCAGTTGTTCTTCTATCGGATCAGGAGCTGGTATTGTTTTGGTTTCTCCTGAGGGTAATCTTTTCGCTTTCTCCTTCAAATTGTAGTTCGATAACACAACTAACACTGCTGAGTGCGAATCTCTCCTTCTGGGAATGAATGTTGCTCAGAAGAAGGGAATCAAGAACTTGCATTCTCAAGGAGATGCCAAGTTAATAGTCTGTCAGATCAGGAACATATATCAAACAAGGAGTGAAAGGTTGCGGCATTACCGCAACCTTGTTTGGGATCTAATAGAAACATTTGATGCTTGTGATATATCTGTGGTTTCCTATGAATTCAATGATAGGGTTCACTCATTAGCAATATCAGCAACTTCTTTGGCTCCTCACAAAGATTTTTTAGGATCAACTTATGTTGTTGAGTTAGTTTTCCAGCCAAGCTCTCCTGACAAGTCTGATCATTGGCAGGTGTTTAATGATGATCATCATGCAATAAATTTCTTACAGACTTGGGACAATTTTGATGATTTGTACTTTGAAGGTAGTCACTGCCCTTCAAAGGATGCAATTGAAAGTGTTGACGCAGAAACATGAGAGAAATTTCTGCAATTAAAAGGAAACAAGATCCCCAAAGGGTCTAGTTTCGCTAGGAAAGCTTTTTGACAAACATGGTCGCTATGTTAAGAAGCAACAAAGATCAACTACAGGGTCAATGAAATATGAATAAATAAACATTAGGACTGAAGACAATCCAAAAATGATAAACATTGGAAAGTGTTGTTCACAAGGAGAAAGGCAGAAATTTGTTGCATTATTGCAGTAGTATGTTGACGTCTTAGCATACTCCTATGAAGATCTAAAGTCTTTTCATCCCAAAGAACTCTGCCATGACATTCCATTGAAACCAGGTATTATGCCTTTCCGTCAGAAGCAAAGGCAATACAACCCAAAAATCTCCGACACTATCTTTGTTGAAGTACAAAAGATGTTGAAAGCAAGGATAATCTTCCCCATCCACCATTCTTCTTGGACAGCCAATATTGTACCTGTACATAAGAAGAATGGCGAAATTTGAATATATGTAGATTTCTGAAACTTGAATCAAGCATCCTTGAAGGATAATTATCCTTTACCTATCATGGACCATGTCATACAAGTTGTTACTGGAGTAGAAATGATGTCCATGTTGGATGGGTTTTCAGGTTATAATCAGGTAGAAGTGTTGGAGCAAGATCAACATAAGACTGCATTCACTACACCTTGGGGTACCTTTGAATATCGCAAGATGCCTTTTGGATTAATAAATGCGGGAGCAACTTTCCAACGTGCAATGGACTTGGCCTTCCGAAGTTTTCTTGGTAAGTTCATTGTGGTCTATTTGGATGATTTAACAATTTATTCTAAGGAACGTCAAGATTATTTTTCTCACCTGCAACGAGTCTTAGAAAAATGTCATCAGCATGGAATTTCCCGCAATCCCAAGAAATCTATTTTTGGGGTCACTGAAGGTAAATTGCTTGGGCATATTGTTTCGAAGGAAGGTATAAAAATTGATGCAAATTGGGTAAAAGCTATTCGTGACCTTTCCTTGCCAACAAGTAAGTCTATTGTTCATTCTTTCTTTGGTAAAGTTAATTTCCTGCGAAGATTCATTCTAGACTTTGCTAAATAGACTCATCATATAGTTAATATGATGAAAGGTAATTCTCTCTTCAAATGGACTCCCGAGGGAAAGAAATCTTTCCATCAGATCAAGGAATCCATGGCAAATGCTCGAGTCTTAGTATGCCCCGATTATACCAAAGAGTTCATCATGTATAGCTATGCGTCAGATCATACCTGTTCAGTTATACTAATGCAGCGAAATAATGAAGGTGTAGAATCACCTATTGCATTCATGAGTTATCCACTGAAGGCTCATGAGTTGAAATACTCAGAAATGGAGAAGCATGCTTTTGCTGTGGTGAAAGCGGTTAAACATTTCAGGTTTTATATTCTGAATTTGCAATTCATTGCTCTTGTTCCTGATGCTATTATCAAGTCGGTTCTGATGCAACAAGAGTTTGGGACTAAAAGGGGCAACTGGGTTGCCAAGATTCAAGAATATGATATGGAAATCAAGCCCACTAAGTTGGTTCGTGTAAAAGGTCTATGTCAGTTGATAGCTGACAACAAATCAATAGATGAAGTGGTGCTTGAAAATGAAGGTGTTAATCAAGATCTTCCTCATGTTCTATTTGTTAGCACTAGTGATGAGTGGTATTCCGACTTGGCATATCTCTTAACATATGGAGATTGTCCTGCACACCTATCAAGGAAAGAAAAGCGAACCTTAAAGCTTAAAGTAGTGAATTTTGTCCTATGGGACAAAGGTTTGTACAAGAAGGGTCTAGACAGAAATTTCCTGCGCTATGTGGACAAATAACAAGTAAGATTACTTCAAGCTTTTCATGATCTTGCTTGTGGAGGACATTTTTCTGCCCCTGTTACTGCACACAAAATCTTATGTGCAAGGTATTACTGGCCAACATTGTTTAAAGATACATACAGTTGGGTTCGTAAGTGTGAGCAATATCAGCAATTTGTTGGCAAGCCTAAATTAGCTTCTCTCCCACTAAAGCCAGTAATAATTGAAGAGCCTTTCAAATAGTGGGGGTTGGACTTCATTGGACCTGTCAATCCAACATCAAGTGCAGGTCACATATATATCCTCACAACAATAGATTACTTCACCAAGTTTGTGGAGGCAATTCCAACTAAGAAATCTACCTCGGCGATGGTTTGTCAATTTCTGAAGGAGAACATCGTCCCAAGGTTTGGTGTTCCTCATAAGATTGTAGCTCATAATGCTTCATGTTTTTCATCTTATGAGATAATTAACTTTTGCTTTGATCATAGTATTACTCTTTCACATTCATCTGACTATTATCTGCAAGGAAATGGTCAGGCTGAGTCAAGCAACAAGAATCTGGTTACTATTATGAGGAAACTTGTTGATGAGAAACAACGGACTTGGCATAGAGCTCTTTATGATGCGCTATGGGTGGATCGTATAACTCCAAAAAGAGCAATCAGTATGTCACCTTTTCAACTTTTGTATGGGTTGAATGCTGAGATTCTGATCACTATAGAACTTCCAGCATTAAAGCTCGCCAAGGTCATTGAAGACGAAACATATCACGATCCACTAGATAAGCGAATCATGTTTCTTTCTCAGCTGGAAGAAACAAGTGTTGAAGTGGTAGATAGAATTGCTACACACCAAAGCCAAGTGAAGGCATTGTTTGACAGGAAAACAACTTCCCATGACTTCTCAATTGGTGATCGTCTTGTTATGGGACAAGAGGAGGGAACCAAAGGGTTTACATGGAAAGTTTGATTCTTTATGGAGAGGTCCCTTCACTATTCATTAAGTATGTGGCGAGCATAGCTACTTACTTGCATATGCATATGGTACCTCATTCTTGCTACCTCATAGTGGAGAACATTTAAAGCTCTTTACTTAATAGAGAGTGATGTAAAGGAAGTTGTACTTTTTGTAAAACATGTACCGTCTTTTATTTTCAATCTTTTCGTCGCCTGACTCTATAGCCCAATGGATACAAGTACTCGGAGTTCTGGATTCTACAAGCTTCAAGTGGTGCAGCTTGTTCCCCAGTTAGAGTTAGCTGTTGTCCTCGATTTCAGCACGGCCAAAATCATGAGGCAACCCTACAAAACTGGTCCGTTTCGTACCTTATGGTCTCTAGGAGAGCTTAATCGACTTGGTCAGTTAGTTCACTTCATTCTTTGCTTTCCGTTTTTATTGTTTTCTTTGTTCCTTAAGTTTGCAGTTTTACCTGCAGTTCAAACTTTAAAGTCTGAACTGCAGGGTTCTTTGTTGCCAAATACACTACGGACTTTAAAGTCCGGTATGTATTTGTATGTTGTTTAACCTGCAGTTTGGACTTTAAAGTCCAAACTACATGTGGTTTAAACCTGCAGTTCGGACTTTAAAGTTCGAACTGCATGTTGTTTAGCTTGTAGTTCGGACTTTAAAGTCTGAATTGCATGTGTCTTGTCCATGGCTTGCATGTCGGACTTTAAAGTCTGATGTGCAAGTGTTCCTAGCTTGCATGTCGGACTTTAAAGCCCGACATGCAACAATGTGTTGGCTTTATTGCTGCATTAATTGCTAATTAGGGTTTGTTAAAAAGCTTTTTAAAGTTAATTTTTGCGTTTTTGGTTTTCATTTTTATTTGTCTTACACGCATCCTCCTCAGTTTCTCCATCGCAACTTGGTTTTTCTTCTCCGTGGCTTGATCGGATAGCTCCATTGTCGGATTTTTCAATCAGTAAAGCGAAAAAGGTAGGGTTTTGTTTTCTTTTCGGGCTTTTTGTTCTTGTTTGTTTTCTCTTTGTTTTTATTTGTCTTTCTCGACCTTTTTTCCAGAGGGCAATCAGATTTTGTAGTCTGATTGCCTCCCTTGTTTCGGAGGACAATCTAACTTCAAAACCCGATCCTCCTTTGAAGCCCCCCCTCTTTCTAAAGATGCATACCAGGCCTTAAAGTCCGCTGTGCAGCAGGAGAAATGTATCGCCGCATATCGGATTTTAAAGTCTGATATGCGGGATCTTTACCTTCGCATATCTGACCTTAAAATCCGATATGCGGAGGGGAGTAGGTCAGCATGTCGGGTTTTAAAACTCGACATGCTAACCAGTTGTCCTTCCCCTTTGAAAGCACATTGGACTTTAAAGTCCGATGTGCCTTTAAACCTTTTCTAGGAAGCACATCAGACATTAAAGTCCGATGTGCTTGTTTAAAGTTTTTTTTTCCCTACACATCGGACTTTAAGGTCCAATGTGTTAATGTTTTTCCCCAAATTGACACTTCAGAATTTAAAGTCCGATGTGCAGATCAAGGTGTTTTTATTGCACTTCTAACTTTAAAGTATGATGTGCAATTTTTGTTTTCAAAAGAGCAGGTTGGACTTTTTTCCCCGACCTGCTGTTTTTGGCAGTTTTACTCCTAAGCCTGTTTTGAGTCCCATTTTTCGATCCGTTTGAAAAAAATTGATTTTGATAATGATGAATAGCTAATAATCAGTGTTGAATGTAGTCATTATGCATGAATGTCAAATCTCTCTCACAACAAACCCGAGTCTTCCTCAAGACAACCTTCTCCAAGTAAAGCATCATCAAAAAAGATGAAATACAAGTATGATAGGTACTTGAACCTATACCCAGAGAGTTCAGTGGACTAAAATATTAAGGAGATCAGAGACACCAAAATTGGGCATGTTGATATGCAAAAATTTGTTGACCGGGTTCAAAGGGCTCCTGCACGTCTAACCAGTTTAATCAAATCTGAGCTGCATAAGTATGCATCTTTCCCAGTTGTGGCTCATGATCCTGAATTTGTACTGGCAGAAGATGATCACTTTGATCCAAGCACAAGGCAAGTGAAACATGAAGATCAGAATGTCATCATGACTCTAGACGGTGTATTCTTCAATATTGTTTTTAAAGGTTCATCAGTTGAAGAAGTAGCTGATATTTCTCAAGAGAGTGCTCAAGAGTACTACGAGAAACACGAGGATAAATGCAAAAAAGTGATCAATACTGTTTATCTCTCTACTGCAAGAACTTCCCTCACCTCACGATGGCCTAAGTCTTTCCACATGAGTGATTTTAATGAGGAATATAATGACATGGTCACCATGTTACCCAGAGTGAGAGGATTAAAGGACTCTCATTGTTTTTAAAGTTGGATGTCTTATTATATAAATATAATCAGAAAAGGGGCTGCAAGAATTGATTGGGGAGAATAGATCAGTGATGTGCTTTGTGCTCAATTGAAGGAGGTCAAGGTAACACTGAAGGTTTACATGACCTCATAACTAGTTTATGCAGCTGCTTCAGTGAGGCAATATCCAGGCTTGTCTACCAGGGGTGACAGAAGAGTGGTACCCATTTGGGAGTACTATGACCAGCTGACAATCAAGAATCAAGGTAATCATTACAGAAGCATTAATGACGCCTTCTTTTCTATATGGAAGTGCATTTTTGATAAAGACCTACAGAAGAGAAGAATATCAGAGGCCGCTTATAGCAAGGTGTCTCATTTTGGGTGTGTATTTCTACAGTTTCCCACATTCACCTATATCCGAATTGGATGTTTCTCAGGTGAGCCCTTCATTCTTCCAAGGTTCCCTTCAGACAAAATCGTCCTTATGGAGTTGTGCAGACAACTGATTGATGTGCATGAGAAACAATCACAAGCACATAAGACTAGGCTGAAATTCCCAGAGTCAATTGGCAGGTATTCAGTTCTAAGCAACCCCAAGGCCAAAAATATGGAGGAGGAAATGCAGTGGAATACCATGAGAAGATTCAAGGCCCACACTAATTTTGATTTACGGGGTATAAAGAACAAACTCAAAAGGACTTATACTCATGTTTATAGGTTTGAGGATGTTTGGGCAGATTGTCAGAATGAGGAAGATATAAGAAGGATGGATTTCAGCCGCCCTACTCTAGAACAAATTGAAAATTTGGATTTAGCTAAGATCCCAATGACCATGGAAGACACAGATGATATAGTGGACCCTGTTTATTATGAGATGAAGATTGCTGACTGCCCAATTCCACTTGTACAATGGTCAAAGAAAGAAAGGAAATCTATTACACAGAGGATTTCTCCTATTTTAGCGAACATCGATTCTTGGTTACTAAAACAAAACCTTAGGATGAAACAACTTCCCACTAGTTCAGGAGATGATGAAAATAGTGATGGTCCATTAGGCAAGATAGCAATGACTGAAACAAGAACAAAGAGCAGGGCAGTCTCACAAGCACTATCCTCAGCTCCTGTGATACAATCGAAAGGTAAAGGACCCAAAATCAAATTTATAGTTAAAGGGTCGAAGAAGGGTGAGTCATCATCTGCATCACAGGAAGCAGTGGTGAAGGAGACAAAACAACCGCCTGCCAGTGAAGTTGGAAAAGGAAAGGAGGTTGAAGAAGGTGAAATTCCTCAGCAAGAGCAAGTACAAGGAGAGGAAGTATCACATCCATCTGAAGTTGATGCCCTGATTACTTCACAGGTAATCGTCCATTCTATTGACTCTGACTCTGACTCTGACCAAGAAGATGAATATTTTCAAGAAGATGGAGATCTAAGTATGGGTATGATGCAATTAGAGACTGTTGGTCAATTTTTTATAATAACCAACTTCTGTAAATTAGATGATATCCCTTCATCTACTTTTGAATCCACCATTATGGATTTTAATGAGACCTTGCAAGATACACTTATAGAACAGGTTTCAATAGATTTACCCATCACTACTACCACCACCATGGAAATTCCTCCTTGGTAAGTGCTACAGTTACATTCACAACACCCTCTACTCTTCTATCTGTAACTAAAGAGGTAGCAGCAACAATTGTTTCACTGGATGCCTCAATATTAGCACCATCGGTAAAACACACAATTGCACCAAGTTGTAGTCTCCCTGCTTCCGAAGCTTCAACTCCAAGTCAGCAAGGAGCTACTACTCCATTAGCTAATCCAGAACTACCCCCCTGGATGGAAGTAGCGGCCCCTAAAAGGAAAAAATAGGTGATATCCCCAGATGAGTTTTACTTTGAACTTTTAGGTCCCCCAAAGCCTAAGGGAACAAAAAAGCCAAAGATGGTATCTCGGGTGGTAATAGACCCAGCTTCCAAGAGAAAATATGTAGAAGTTATGGTGCCATCGTCAAACAAGGACAAGGGCAACATACAATCTGAAGACTATACCATGCATGTCATAGAGCTTGCAGTGGAAGCACATGAGAGTGTGAAATTAGATTCTCAGACAGCCCTTAATTATTTATTTAGAAGATTGGATCAAGAGAGGGATGAGAAAAATATCTTGAAGCAGAAGTGTGAGCAACTGACCAATGTTCTTCTACAAGCCACACAATCTTGTCAAGAGATAGAGCCTATAGGAACTTCAATAGATACTAAAGCTCTCAAGAAGATTGAAAAGGTGGGAGCTAAAGGTCGAGTAATGGATGAGTGGATTTTAGGGCTAAGGTCAGAAGGCTCTCATATTCTAAGCTCAATAGTGGAACTATTGTTTGATTATGAAGTAATCTAGAGTCAGATGCAAGGACTCAAAACCTCTTTATCACAGGAGATTGAGGAGGTTGTGAAAAGTACTACCTTGTGGAGCAAAATGGAGGACTTTAGGATAGATGTCCTGGTTGAGAATAAGGTAATTCCCACAAGGGAAAAGTACATTCAAATCTTGTCTTTATTGTCTCATAAAGAAGAGACAATGAAGTTAATGATTGCAGAGCTAGACCGCGAGAAGAAAGAAGGTGACGATGAGGTTGACCTTATTTTTTCTAAAGTTGGTGATCTCCCTTGCTATTTATATGATAGCAATCAAAATCTCGTCACTGTTGAATTTGTCATGCAAGAATTCCTTTCTTTGATGGATCAATGCATAGGACAAGATTTTTCTCTTGATACATTTGATAAACTATTAGAAATCCAGGTTAGCTTCAAAGTCCTTGCGTCAATGTTGAAGGATGTAAAAAAGAAACACGTGAAGATTCGAGATGCAATGTCCCGCGTCCAAATCATCACAAGTTCTACCTTGATGTGGAATGATGCAGAAATGAAAGCCATCCTTGTTAAATTTGAAGATTTCCAGAAATCCAATGAAGAGGGGAATCAAGAATGAATTTCCCCCTCCCAGCATCCTTTCTTCATGCAGCCGCACTGATAAATGTTAATTTTTGTGCAGCTACACATTTTCTTTATGTAGTAGTTGTAGTAAAATGGGAATTTGCAGTTGAATAAGTCAACTGTGCCCACCTTTTTCCCAACTTCTTTTCCTATATAAGGAGGGCCTTTTTGTAAATATTTTATTTTTTTCATGCTTAGCAAAGCTTTGCTGATTTTTTTATCCCAACTAAGACTTTGGGCTTTTTGTGGTGAAAATCCTATCAAACGAATAAAGAAAATAGTTTTGTTGATTACAAACTTTGTGTTGTATCAAGAAACTCATTTATATAATTTGATGTTCCTATGTCCATTGAATCTATATTATCTTTACTTCTTTGATCTTTAAGATATTGCTACGTGATTAGAGAGCTCTCAAATCTTGCAAAGTAGACTTTTTGCTCTTAGCATACTTGAGAAATCTTTTGATAAATTAAGTAACTTGTCATAAGATTTGTATTGATGCAGTTATTTCTAGTTTAGTGGATTAGAAATCCATACTTGAAGACTTTGAGCTTTAAGCTAAGTTTATAATTGTTTAATTTGTAATGATCAGTGCGAATTAGTGTTACCATAAAGGAGACTTTGTGCTACTTAATAGTAACTCTTGGTGTAGTTTGTTAGATTAATAGTTCTTTTCTTTAAGTATCTGAAGAGCTAGAGAAATTATAACTAGGTGAAGGGAGAATACATAAACTCTGAAAAAAGAGAGATATATGCCCAACACCAACCCACAAATTTAATTTCTTATTAATTAGAGGAGAAATTTCATAGGGAACCTCCCCTTGATGAGAGGAGAGATTAATTTCTTAGCATAGCGTTGTGTGAATTATATATTTTGTCATTAGTACACTGGTGACAAATTATTCACCCAACAAAGTCAAGAGGGAGGATATTATCTTTCAGGTATGTGTAGGTTTGGCCATAGTGGGAGGAATCATGCCCTACAAGGTGACAAATAGTTTGGGAATCATAACAATTATGTGCAGGGTAAAACAACTCTTCCACCAGGAATTCGTAACGCTCTTGATTTTCCTGTGTCTGAAGGAGAGAAGCATGTGTTTTCATGGAATCTGTTGCTTTGTTGTCATTCCTTGGGATCTGCCGAAAAGTTTTTTGTACAAAGTATATCTTGAAATCATCGACCATCTTCTTATAAGGCATTTACTTTTCATCCTTTGTTTGATAATCCTCATTGATTTGATTGATGACGAGCTGAGAGTCTCCAAAGACTTGAAGCTATGTAATTTTCCATACTATAGCCATTTTGATACCTGTAACCAAAGCTTTATATTCTACTATATTGTTGGTGCATGGAAAGCTTAGTTTGTATGCTTTTAGAATTGTATGATCTTGTGGTGTGATGAATAGAATACCTTCTCCTAGACTAATATTTGGGTGATGTATTATAAGATCTGGATTTAACCCTGAAATGTTTGCATATGACCAGGCAAAATTGATTTTCCATATTTTGAAGGGTTCCAAATATTTTGGTCTTTCTTATTTTCATAGAGCGGTTGTTGGATGTAGATCAATTGTGCCAATGGTAACTGTTTTTGTTAGTTCTATTAGGATAGATGACCTCTCTTGATAGTGCTCAGGTAAAGTGTCAAATCTCCCATCTTTTGGCGCCTCAAGGAAGTTTTCACCGTTAGATGCATCCATTCTTTTTACTTTTTCTTGGTCTAATGTTGGCAATAAATAGTTTTCAGCATTAGACCTAATATTGTTTTCTTTATTTTCATTTTTGTGACTAGGAGATTTGGCATCCTCTTGACTCAAAGATATGTTAGTGAAATCCTTGGTGAAAGTTTTTGCGGGTTCGATTGCATTAAGATATAAAGATATGGCATGGTCATTAGGAAAGGTATCAATGGCAGTATGTTTTTCATTTTCCCAGCCCATAGGTTCAGGATGGATTAAGGGTAAAGGATGCTCAGGTTGAATTATTTCAAAGATATTAGGGGTCATGATAGAGATGTCAGAGCTTTGAATATGCATTTCCATGTCTAGAATGATACTCTCGTCAGAATAACCTCATGCAAGTAGCTCCTGATCGTCCTTGATTAAGTCCAAGTCAGCTGAATGTGATTCTGATTCAAGTATTCTAGTTCCTAACATTTGCCCCACATACACATGAACTACATCGACTCCTACATCTTCTTCTTCCTCTTCAATTTCAAGTTGCTCTTGTTTGTTTTTCCATGATAGCAGATATTCTTCATTCCCTCGATCTCTTAGCCACATTTTCTTTTCCATGCTTGACAAAGTTGATGCAAATGATTGTTCCTTGGATTGTGTGCTTGAAGATGCTGCCTCTTTGTTATGAGGAACGATGACCTCTTGAGCTGGTTTTAGATTACTACAACACTACAATGGATTTGAGTCTACTGAGATTGTGATTTCCTACCCATTGTAGGGAAATTTTAGGCACTGATGACATGTTGATGGAATAGCTTGCATGTCACGTATACAGGGTCTTCCCAAGAGTATATTGTATGGTAAGTCCAAGTCTAGAAATTGGCATGCTGTGTCTTTCTGCAAAGGTCCCACTCTGATGGATAATATCACAATTCCTTTAGAGGAATGCTCTTCTTCATCATATGCTTTCACTGTGATCTTTTTCTAGGGATCAACTGCATCTTCTGAATAACCTAGAGCACAAACAAGACTCAATAAGAAAATGTTTAAGCCAACTCCCCCATCTATTAGGACATGTTTAATGAGCATTCTATGAATGAGGACTTCAATTTGCAAGGAATCAATTCTTAGATATGAAGGAGATGGGCTTTGAATAGGATCCTGTGAAATAGGTTTGATGGCCATTATGGATATCCCTTGGGGAACTTCATCGTTGGGTGTATTGTTTGGTGAGGATGCTATGGAAGGTTCTTGCAAGTTTTAAAGAGGTGTAAGAATAGATGCCTTTGGAGAGTCAATTTAATTATTAGGGGATGAGCCATTGCTAGACATAGGTGCACGATTTTGATCTTCCTTAGCAAAATCCTTTAAGGATCTCTTTAAGAGTTGCATAAAAGAGCCACCTTTATTTGGAGAGGCATTTGAATCCTTGTGTGGTTTTGACATAGTTGGGTTTTGATTTTGGACTTGTTTGATTTCTCGGATATGTTGACTTGTTATGTCTTCTGCTTGTATTTTTCTTTGGTATTCCATGTTCCTATGATCTTCAACTATTTTGAATATTTTTGTTTCCATTGCAAGGATTCGATTGTCTAAAAGGTGTTCTGATAAGTGATCAACTGTCAATGTAAATGTGATAGACTGATATGACACAAAAAATGATTCAAGTGTTTAAAAGTTTGCAAGTTTTTTGATATTCGGTTTTGGAGTGCAATGATGATGATTTTGATAAAACCAAGTCCAATAGGAATGATATATCCTACGATGTGGGACAAGGTTGTCCTAACCAAATGTTGTAGTTTTGTGTTAGAGGATGATAGATCCTGATGAGAAACTATGTTTTGAGTGATTAGTTTATCAAAGAGGGTGATAATGCACTTTGAGATGTTTAGATCTTGAAATTGTTGAAGGAGAATACTTAAAAATCATGACGTGTCTATTTCTAGAATTTGATTTGACAGATGATAACTCGACCAAGCGAACCAAAAAGACAATCTAAGCATAGAATGACAAATATTAGGTGTTTATGCTCACTATAAATTGACCAACCAAATATGACAGATCTAAAAAAGACATGCAAGAAGACAACTCTAGACTGACAGAGACAGAAATTCGTACACCTTATACAACCTTGAATGACAATTTAGACAGGCTCATACGACAAACTAGAAAACTTGGACAACAAAGGCATAAACTCATATGAGCTTTCTCATAGAACCACACGACAAAAGATGACACAAGATTCTCTGCTAAACTGACTCATACGACAATTCCAACTGGACCAGACGATAAAAGATAGCACAAATTTTTCTGCTGAGATGACTCGTACGACAATTCCCACTGGACCAGACAATAAACTAGATGCTTCGTACGACAAACTAACAAACTCATACGACTAAGGATAGAACAAAGACAAAAATTTTGTTTGGACAGATTTTTTATCAATGAAGTTTGATGTTTTGCTTTTGTTTTCTAGTTTTAGATGTTTGATTTTATGTTTTAGGGATGAAGACACAACAAACATGTGATATGATAAGTGATCTCAAGCACAACACGCTAAATCCTAAGGAAGTTGGCTGAGAGAGAAAACCTTTGCTTGCAAACTTAGGTACACGCCCAGTACCTAATCAGAATACGACCACTGAGTATCAGGTAATGGATTCTCAACATTGTATTATCTGACTCCAAATGCTAATGGGGCACGATATGGCAAGTGTCTTGGGAGAGTTACTATCTGTCTTGCACAAAGATTATCCCCCTTTCGAAGGTGAATTGGGTAGCTTCTATCTTAGGGTTCATAGTAAGGGTTTCCGTTTGAAATTACCCCTTGTAGTCACACAAGCACAATTGAGGCCTATAGCCCTACAAAGTACCAAAACAAGAAGTAGTCATGCAAGCGTGATTGAGATCACGAGGCCCTACTAAATGTACGATATGAGAGATCTCAAAAGGGAAAATTAAAATAATCCCATCCTCTGAGATTTTAATCCCAAGAGGTTTATTTTTTAGAGTGAGTCAGAAAGCTTAGGTCTAGTTGTACTCACTTAAGTCATTCTCACAGGGTGATTACTTTTTCCCACTATGACAGGCCCGCTAAAGGTAATCAAATCTCAAACATAGAAGCGCTTCAAGGGTTGGTATTTTTGATTGTCCAAATGGACAAGAGCATACTCTCCTACCTCTTAGAGAACTTCTCAAGCATAGAAAATAAGATGTTCATTTACCATTAGCAAAATAAGTGTGCCTAGAAAAGTTAAAGAAGACACAAAGTTTGGTTGAGTCCTCTTAGGTAACTTGCAAAACATATACGTTCGTAGTCATGTTGTGTTTTAATAAAATGAATCTTTGACAAGCATAATGTTTGACAATCGTCTTGCAAAAACTAGTTAGGTTGTTGAAAAACTCACAAATAGACTAGGGTTAGCATTAGTAGTAATCAAATTGAAGCATGAAAACCCTAAAATGTAATTTGTTTTGAAAACAAAGAAGCAGAAATTTGTACGACAATTCTCACCTGCTTGTACGAGGGCACAAAGGAGCTCATACGAGACAAAAAGGGAACTCGTACAAAATTATGAATCAGGACCGGCCAGAAACCTGGTAGATTGAAAATTTGATGATGTTAAGAGGCCAAAAATGAGATTCCCAACCCCACGATGGGTGCCAAAATGTCGTTCACGTGAAGTGTGATACCTGCAGTTGCAACACAAACACTCATTAGATCATTATCCGCATGGTTAGAAAATTAAAAGCAAATGAAAGATAAACCATGACAAAGCAACCTATCTCCTCCTAAGAGATGTGGGTATGGATTTGCCCTCAGATCTGGATAAGCAATCCCAGTGACTTGACTACACCTAGATGGAGGATTTGAAATGATGATGATATGCAAGCTATATGAGATTGATTATGCTAGATTGATCCAAGAGTCTAATTTAGCTAATGATATGCATGATTAAGCTATGATAATGATGCAATTAAGCTGGAAAATAGATTGACTAAGCTACATGATTCAACAATTATGCTAGAAAATGATCAAATTAAGTTAATACAATTACCTATAACAATGCTCAAATGATATGCCTATAGTAACAATGCCTAAATTGATAATGAGATGGGATCCTTTGTGCTCTTAAATGAGGGATATTTATAGAATTTCCAAGGCCAGGGGTGAGGTTGCAAGAATCAACGGTCAAGATTGAGTCTGAAGATATTAAGGGTGAAATTGGAGGAGGTTGAAGAAGAGGTTGGAGGGAGGGATACTTGTCATCTCTGTGGTGACAAGTGTCAAGGAGCCTTTCTCATGAGAGGGAAAGTGTCCAAGAGAGGATACATGTGGCCAAAGTGCCATGTGTCTCAAAGAGAGAATATCCACACCATAGAAGGCTAGGCTAAGGAGGTTAGAATGTGCAAGATAGGATAGGGTTAGACAAACCCAAGGTTAGATGGAATGGGTTAGGATAGAGGGATGGTTAGGTTAGTGGTTAGAAGTTAGGAGGCATGTGGGTAATTTAAATTTAAAATTTAAAATAATACGAAAAGACTAATTAATTTTCAACAACTCATAAGTTGATTTTGTTTTGATTAATTAGAGGATTAGAAGAATTGATTGAAATAGGGGGGGGGGATTAATTAATTTGAATTAATTAATCAAAGGGGACTATTGAAATGAACCTATTAAATAAATCCTTAGATTTATTAATAAGTAGATGAAAGGGAGAATTTAATCAAATTGCTAATGAATTCAATTAAATTAGGAAGGGGGATTAATTAAATAATTTCTTATTTAATTAATTATCTTCAGACCATTTTTAGGTGTATACAGAGATTGTTAACTTGAAGGTAACTATATCTCAGATTTATGAGAGTATACCAACCCCTTTCAAGGAGCATGCTTGGGAAGTCATGTTGGTCTGGTTTCAAGACCTGACATTCAAAACTCAACTTGTGGATAACTGAAGGCCTCAACAAAGACAAGGCACTATGTCTGAGAATAGTAGTTGTGTTTGTGTTTTACAAAATGTTGTCAAAAGTCTATGTCGCTAATCTATATGGTCCTGCTCATATACGGAACTATGACGAAACTGGTGTTATGACTAGTACAAATGGGGCTATGAGGGTGCTTGCAAGGAGAGGAAGCTAGAATGTGTCTTATATACTTCTGAAGAGTCGTGAATGGATAAATATTCTTTGATGTGTTAACACTTTCGGGAAAAGCATTCCAAGCTTATATTTGCTCAAAGGCAAGAATCACTTACAAAATTACATCTCCAAATGCGAACCAGGTGCTTGCATGGCAGCACACAAACATGCGTGGATGACAAAGGAACCATTCCTTAATTGGTTGCACCACTTCAAGTGTTGTGTTCAAGGGGGTGTATCACCCACCAATAGGCACTTGCTTGATATTTGACAACCATGACAACCATGTTGTATTGTCAAACATCTAGGAGGCAAGGATGCTAGGTATAGACTTGCTCACATTGTCGGCTCGCACCTCTCACAAGCTGCAACCACTCAATGTGAGTGTGTTCTCTCCATTCAAAACCGACTTCAAACAAGAAAGAGTTGCATAGATAGTGTAGACACCTAAAAATGTCTCATTAATCGCACACTAATTATTCATCTTATCAATTAAGAAATTCTTTAATTATTTAATTAAACAAATTATTTAATTATTTAATTAAACTAGTTATTCTTCTCAACCAACTGAATCATCACCTTTCACATTACTAATCATTCAATTTCTATCTTTCAATCAATTTATCATTAAATCCCTATCTCAAATATTAATTAAATATTGATTATTAATTATGATTAAAATTCCCTTAATTAAATAATATTATTTTTTAATTAATCCCATTTCTAATGACTAAATAATTTCATTTAAATTATTTATTTAATTCATTCATTCCTCCAATTCCCCAAATTCAAATTTCAACTCATTTCAACCAATTTCATTTTCTCCAAAATTCACATTTCACCAAATCTAAATTTCAAAAAAATTTAGTAAATCTCATGTGCATTTCATCATTTGAAAATCCAAATTCAAATTCAAATCAAAATGAAAATAAATTTCAATTAAAAGTCCTACAGTACATGTTGAAAATCCTGACTTATTGATCAAATCAGTTAACTCTCCAATCTCCCCTTTTCACTCTCAATCACCTTTTTTGACTAATCAATCAAATCAATCATCTCCCTAACCAATTCAGTTAGTCAATCAATTGAGTCAACTATCCAATCAATCTTATTAATATATTAATCAAATGAGTTAACAAATCAATCAATCCACTTAACTAATCAATCAAAATCAATGAACTATCAATCAATACTTCAGTTCCAAATCTCACCTCATCTCACCTAAAATTCTATAAAAGAAAGGCTTATTTCTCAATTTCAACCTAGAATCACGATCTTCAAAATAATTGTGTCTATCATATGCAGGAAAGCTAGTGCAACACCTGAGAGCCACCTATCACACAATTTAGAGAAGAGCAAAGGAAGCGTATTTAGATCAATTGAGGGAGTTTCATTATGTTATTTTTTATATTCAATTGATTTGATGTATTTCATTGTCATTTTACGAGTTGGTTTTAATTAGATTAGAGTTTTTGATTCTCTCTTATATATCTAATTAATTTTTACCCTTGAAACAAATGGTGAACCCGACTTGAAGTAAAAGCATTTTAACCATTTTATCTAATTTTGTGTCTTGTAGGATCTGTATGGACGCACAAAAAAACATAATGCATTCGAACACAGAAATTTGCATTCGCTCATATCACTATGCATTCGATATGATAGAAATTCGCAATCGCCTACACACTAGTTCACATTCACCTACATGATGATTTGCATTCATAGGGATTAGTTGCATGTTAGATTTATTTTGTCACTTTTTTCTCTCATTTATTTGTGTTGCTAACCTTTCATTCTTTTTGAAATCTGGAAAAATTTATTTTGCTGCATAAAATGTATCTAACACCATGGCAGGGAAGGTAAGATTCAATATTTTAGGTGCCAGGAAGAGAACCGAAGAAAGAAGACAATGGAGAGCTTGTCGACGAATGATAAGAGTAGATAAAATATTCCAAGATCTTGAAGAATTGGCTACCCTATCTCGATACTATCATATTGTGCACAAATACCTGGAAAAATTTGACATATTTGATGACATTGAGGACATGGGAAATATGATAATGGATGAAACCCATGTCTTTTAAGAACTTCTATTTTCTATCTTTTCTTTCTGTGTTTAACTAGCTCATTTTGAGCTAATCATTATCTTGCAGGTTCCGGTTATCTTTCCAAATTATGTTTTTTGCACTTTTTCCAAACTATGTCTTCTGCATCACATTAGATAACACATAAATGTGCATTCTCTCAAACATTTATGTGCATTTGATCAAATAGTAATTTGCAAATGATGACACAAAAATTTGCATCCAAGTACACAAAAATGCATTTGATCAAAAAGTGGTTTGCATTCGATAGATATAATTGAAACCTTTTTGTTCTATCATCTTCTCAAATTTTGTTTTTTTTAGTGTTCTGTTTTCTAGCAGATCATTAACATACAGTGAGTCAAATTCTATAGCTGAAGGAAAAACTTAGGCTTGTGAGCCCACAATACAAACTAATGCTTTCATGGGTTTTTGCAGGTATAGCTGGACATAGTTTAACCCACACTTCCTTTGGTGTTATTAAAAAAGATCAAAACAAATTTGCTTCATTACAAGTTATTCATCACTGTTTTGTGGATTAAAATGAACATCATGCTTGTTGGAGAAACATTTCCAAATAGTTTTTAGAAAACTTTGCAATGAAAGGATAAAAGGAATAATATGTATTTCGTGTCTTGAAGGTGATAGGCATATGCTCTCCCCTTAACTAGGTGATCAAAAATCCAAACCCACCCTTTATGCTTTCTATCAATTTTGCAATAGGATAAAACCCTTAGGAGGCCTACCCTCTCGAGAAGCCCATAAGGTCGGTGAGAGGGGAACAACCTAAGTGGCAATTACTAAAGCTAAGTAATCCAAGCCACTATAAATAAATGTGTTTGTGATGAAAGTCATAAGCGACGAGTGGTATATGTTATCACAACGACGTCATGCATCCCTCAGTGTCTATATGGCACGTAAAAATTTGTAGAGCATAACCTCTGGAAACTGGGAGACCTCCTTTAACGGAGTGGAAAACACTTCTATTTGTGACCACTCAAACAAAACCCTCATTAAAAACTTTAGGAATTAGTGGCCAAGCTGAGTCAGTAACCAGACACTTGTAATATCATAGTGCAAGGGTGGGGAAGAATCTGCCCCCAAGACACTCACCATATATCTCCTAGGAAAATGAGCCAATTGAGGAGCAATTCTCTCTAGTTCAAATTTCGAATAAAGGAAAACAAACGGGTGCACCCTAGGGTGTGATGAGACTATTTGAGTTGACTGAGTATCAAGATGTGGGTTGTGGTATTATTTGTGACCTTTTGACCCTAGAAGAGTTTGACTGTTTTATGATCGTATCACCAAAATTTATTGAAAATAAATGAGGTTTGAAAATACCCCAACAATCATTAGGATTTGAAATATCCTTTAAACGGTACTCTCTTTGGGTTATATTAGATTTTTTTCTTACTTTGTTGTTGTGTCTTATGCAACACTTTCAAAAAATCAAACATTCACGACATAGCCAAAACAAAGTAAAAAACTATCAAGTCTTTTCAAGAATCTTTCAACCACAAATATACTTTGAGAGCCTCAAGAGAAAACATTGCAATATCAAATATCAACATCAACAAATCAAATAGAATTGTCACATTCAAAGAAATGGAGAATATGCTACCTTTTGTGAACTTAGGTCCCATGCATTTAATCCATACATAGTCAAAACTTATGTCCTCATTTTGCACAAGTCCTCACCACATACTTAGGAAGTAAGGTCAACTATTCACATCCAAAATAGTCTTTTCAAAGCCATCATTTACATCCCTCCTAGGATATAATCAATCTTGCACACTTCAATAGGTTGCAATGAATTCCATCATCTTAATTCTTGCATTGTTTGCACCTACATCAAGCGTAGTCTATCACCCTTAGAAGTCTTAAGAGCATTTCATTTGCATGGGTCTACTAGGGGATGGAGAATTTCCATTTGAGAAACCAAACCTTGGACCAGATAATGATCAATTGGAAATAATTGATGTTTTGGACATTGGGAATTAAGAATAGACCTCCCATAGTATGAAGAGATTGAAGTTGTCTTAGATAACAAAGTTCGTAAGTCAATCTGAATTCAAAGGCAAGTTGAATGATAAATCAAGAGACAAAAAGAACAAGAAATTGTTTGATAGCTTGCCAGACTTACCATCAAAGAACAAATTCCCCAGTTGTAGAGAGTCCTCATAGTAGTTTAAGTTTGCATATGTAATCCCACAGTCAATAGATCAAAGTATTACATATCAGTTGTCCAAGTCCTTCACACTACTTTTAGGTACATCATAGAGAGTCAAGATCACTTTGAAGTTAAATTCATGCCATTAACACAATCTCAAAAGGCAAAACACCAAATGGACCCAAATAGTGACCCCTATTACAATCCTACTTGGCATATGAGCCCACCTACAAGCTCAAATTCACAATCAAGAGGGGGTGCTATGTTATCTACAAACACAAATCAACTACTCATAATTGAGGAGTTACATACTAGATTAACACAAGAAGATATTGAGGCTGCTCAACAAGACCCACAAGTACTAACAGTCCTCAATGCTCTCATCAACAACAATAGAGATAGGCACCTCTCTCTTTTGATCCAAAATGGAGCAAAGTTACCCCCAAATGTTGACATTTCTGCAATCTTGTCGCTTGGGGTAACTCTAAGCCAAAATACAACTCAAATGCCAATAACAACAACAAATTCAATGTAAAATGTTGTTCAAACTACGTCAACATAATAAAATGCAATACAAGCTACCATGGCTTCAAAACAAATGTCAGGAATCATGTTTGATACATTCCAAACAACACCCATGGCCAGTTCACAATTGGCAAATACTTCACAAGTGAAAATGATAGTATCTACAGGATCTACTGTTAGGGGTCAAGGGACACAACAAGGATCTACCAGTCCCTTTGGGTCCACTAAATCCAATACAAGATCACAATTTGCCTACTTTATAATGCCTAGTGGAGGTTTCAACTCACAATCCCACAATCAAAGAATGTCCTCAATGATACTTGTCTATACAACAAATTCACCATATGTTTCTAATACATACACATCCAAAGTACCCTTGACTCAAACAGAGGTTTTGGCTCAGCAAGTACAAAATCTACAAAGGCAAATGGTGACAATGCAGTCAAGTAAAGAGAAAAATAATTACACTATGAAAGATCTCAGACCTTATCCTTTTGATAGGTCATTATACATGCCACCCTTTCCTCCTCATTTTGAAACACCAAAGTTTGACAAGTATAGAGGAAAGGGTGATCCAAGAGATCACATCAGAGAATTATTTACATCATGCATTGAAGTAGCCCATGAAGATGTATACCTTTTATGACTTTTTTCCAAAAGTCTAGGAGGGTCTGCACTAGAGTGGTTTTCACATCCACCACTAAGGATCACCTCATGGGGAGAGCTAGAAGAGTTGTTCATTACAAACTTCTCTCACAATATTGACAACCCAGTAACTCTCATAGACTTGTGCTCTACAAAGAAAAAGAAAAGTGAGACCTTTGCTACATTTTTGTAAAGATGGAGATCTTTATATCATCGGTATCCAAGCCACATACTAGAAATAGAACAATTGGATATTTTTAATGAAAACCTTATACCTCTATTGAAATATCATTTACAAATGCAATTTTTGAGTACCTTCAAAGATATCACTGAAAAAAGGATTAAAATGTGAGAAAGGATTGCTAGAACAAGGCATCCTTAAAAATAGCAAAGACAATGGTACATCCAACACAACGAATGTAAATAAGCCTAAATTTTGGTCCAGGAATAACAATGTGACGAATAATGGAGTGGTAGATACTCATATGTTAAATAGAGTTCAACCAGCAGTATCACTGCAAGGACCAACAAGTTCTCCTTCACCGAATGTGACTCATACACAAGTTAACAATGCAACATCTACCAACACAAATGCAATACAATCCAATAGCTTCAAACCTCCAAGGAATAATGCACCAAAAAGAAATTTTACACCCTTGGGAGAGCCAATAGACTCTGCATTGAAGAAGCTTGTGCAAACCAATGTAATAACATTGTTTTGAGGTGTGGTAATATAAATCAGGTCCATTCAAACCAGCATGGTGGAATGACAATGACTTTTGTGAGTACCATCGAGCAAAAGGCCACAAGACATCTAGTTGTTATAAGATAAAGAGCCTCACTCAAGATCTAATAGACCAAGGAGATGTCACAGTGGATGCCAATAAAAAATCTATAAATCAAACCCACATCATCTACAAATATCCATTTGTTAAGAACAATCAAGTTCAAGCTTCTAGTTCAAGAACACAAGATAACACTGCCAACAACACAAAGGTTGATTATGACTACACCATTAATACACTTAGTGAAGGAGATGCAGTGGTGGCCACTATCAATGTTAATCCTAGGAATAGAGATTGTATTATTGTGACTCACAGATCAAAGGTTACACTATTGGCAATTTGGAGGAATTGATTGTGTTGCATTGATGTTTGCCATTGATGGAAACACCAGTTACACTAGTTGCTTTGGTTGTTTACCGATATCCTTCTAGTCCCGGTAAGTTGTGTGGTGTCTAGTTGGATTAGATCATTATGATCCATTAGGCTCTGGTATGTTTGGGTTATGGAATTGGCTTATTCATGCTACTCAGATTCATGTTCAGTCACTTGGTTTTGATTTCTTGATCGGATGCTATCTTTTATGTTGGCAAGCTTGGTTTGTTGTTCTGGTGAGGGTTTCTTCAATAGAGCTTTGTTGAAGATATTTGATGTTATGCATAAGCGGTGTTGTTGCGGCTTCTAGTAGAGAGTCAGGATGTTGATGGTGATCATGTTCGAGACTTGGTTGATTGGGATCATTGCTTTAGCATGTGTGGACCTAAACTAGGTCCTATGCTATCTAGGTTATGGACTGGTTTCTATAACGTGTTGGAGGATGTTCCTAATGTGTTATCGATGGGATTTAAGGATTGGTCTACATTTTTTTCTGCCTAAGCTGACTTGGTTGATTATTTGATTATGGGTTGAAGTTATGAATTTATTGTATTATCTTGGAGGTGGCCGACCTAATTGTTTAGGTCCCAGGTTGGTAAATATGATGTAAGATCTCATTGTAGATCACATGTGAGGATGAAAAAGATGTATAGGAGTGAATAATGTAATAATCATTTATGCAGAGGATTTGGTCGATCATAGGTGATTGATCTGGGATTGTGGAAGAGGTTTTAGGCCTCTGGTATTGAGCTTAACCAGAACTGTACTCAAACATGGGAGATGTTATTCTTGCAGTTCAATTTTCATTCTGGATTGTTGTCCGATGTTTTTATGTAGTCAGTGAGACTCCTTTTGTGATGAGAAGTGTGCTCTAGGTTGTTGGCCTTCTTGCATGTGGAGGCCCCTTATTGTAATATTTATTCATCTGATAAGTGGATAGATATTTTAGGTCTCCAATCCCATATTGGTTTTTCCTCTTTGAAGTTTTCTATGTATAAATCTATGGTGTTAAGGTGTTCATCTTTGTGATTACATTGTTGCTTATTGTTATATGCTTTTATATTTACCAGTTTATAAGTTGTTGTATTAATAAGGTCTAAATTCTCCATTCTGATAGAACACTGATTCACCCCCCCTCTGAGTGTTCTTGGTCTCCAACAATTGGTATTAGAGCCTGGTGCCTCGGAGGAAGTCTAACACTTGAGGAAGATCATGTTTCTAGAATCTATGGAGATCAATTTAAGGAAGGAACTTCAAGTAGCACTTGAAGACTATGATGTTGAAAGATTCAGGAAAATGAAGATGCAAGATGAGTTGACGTCTACGAAGGAATTCATTTTTACCCTGCAGGAGAGGTTGTCAACTGCATAAGCTAGGAGGAAGGAACTTTTATAAAATCAGGATGATGAAGAGAAGGATTCCCTTAAGGAACAATGTCAGAATATGAGTTAGGAGAATATGGGCATGAAGAATGAAATGCAAGCCCTAACTATGAGGATGTCAAAGGAGATTGAAGAACGGATGAAGAAGGAAGAAAATATTTCTATATCTTTGAAAGACAAATATGAGGAATGTATTAGGTTGGTTCATGAGAATGATATGTTGAGAACTGAATTGGTGTAGTCATAGAACAATGAGCGGGAATTGGAAAGAATGGTAACAATCCTAAGAGATGTTCTGACAATTGCAAATGAGTACAAAGATAAGTTCAAGGTTAGTTTTGCTAAGCTTGATAAATTATTGAAGGATCAAAGGGACACTGGACACACTAGAGGTCTTGGATTTGAGCATGGAGAGAGCTCTGGTACGGCAAATGAAGATCAGAAGGTCAATTAGAATCAGAGGTCACTGGTAAGGCAACCCAATGCTTATAAATTTAGTGGTAGATATTTTGTTTGTAATATATTTGGTCATATGGCTAGGCATTATAGAAATAGAGCAGATCGGAATAATGATGTTGTTCCCGGTGAATGTTCAAATTGTAAGAAGTATGGTCATAAGACAAAATATTGCATAATGAATGTAAAATGTCATGCATGTGGAAGGTTTGGACATATGGCTAATCAATGCAGGTCAAGGAATGTTCAAGGTTACAGTAAGACAATTTAGAAGAACAATGTCACTTGTTATACATGCAACAAAGTGGGACATATTGCTAAATTTTGCAAAAGCAAGGATCCACCGATAGGAAGTGATAAAGCTAATGAGAAGGGAAAGAAGAGGGTTGATGACACTAGGAAGGAGCATGAGAAGAAGTAGATTATGAAGTCCGAGGCTCAACCAACAAAATCAATTGCCCCAAATGTTGATTTGGCTGAAGGATATAACCCGATTACCAACCGACAGAGCAAATTGTTCCTACACTAGTAGGAAATACATCCGATAACTAAGGCATTCACCTTAGGGGGAGGCAAATTGATGACAGATCTTGCATTGCCCCTAGTAGTGGTCTGAAAGCCTGTTTCAGATCTTTGGAAGTCAGTTTGGAGGTTAATCGGAAAAGATTTCTTGGATCTTGGATCCTTGATCTTTTTTGGTTTATCAGTAAGTCATTTTATGAGTTATGGTTTGGTCATACATCTATAGTTAAGTATTTCAGTATCTTTGATATTAAATATTATATTAGGAGAGTTGATTTCATTCAAAGATTAATCCTAGATGTGATGGAGGAATATTTCTTGGTTATTCTAATGGATTCAAAGCATATAGATGTTATAACAAGAGATTGCAGAGAATCATGGAGAGTGCTAATGTCAAGGTGGATAAGCAGAATAGAAGTCAAATCAAAGTTTATGAGCAAGAACCGGTAGTGGAAGTGATCTTAACTGAACCGATAACACCTTTACCAGAATAGAATGTTGAACCAGTTACTCTGGCAGTATTAAAAAATTCAACTATAACTGAAGATTAGGAAAGAGAAACAGAGAGTTAGAAGATTCATAGGTATGTAAGGTTGAGTCATTCAGAAGATCAGATGATTGGACAAGAAGAAGGTTGGCAGCTGATGAGGTATGCTTAATTTCTTTAATTGTACCAACATTAGTTATTGAAGCATGTAAAGATGAATATTGGATGAAAGCTATGGAAGAGGAATTGGATCAGTTAGATAAGGACAACACATGGACTTGGATGGTATTAGAACTTGGCTTGATTGGTTTGCAATGGATATTCTCAAAAGGAAGGAATTGATTATGTTGAATCCTTGCTCTGGTAGCTAGGATTTTTAGATGTTTTCAAGGATTATATGGTATGGTTTCTGTTTTATGATGACTTTACACTTTGAGCATGTTCAAATACAGATTGGGCTAGAGATATAGGTAACTGGATAGGCTCATCCAGTGAATCTTTCTTTCTTGGAAAGAAACTTGTTTCATGGATCAGCAAGGAGCAATCATGTACTTCATTATTTACTGTTGAAGCTGAGTATGTTGTTTCTACTATTAATTGTACATAGGTTCTATGGTTGAAGCATATGTTGAAGGATATATGGCTAGATTTGTAATGTACCGGTAGTTATTCACTATAATAACTCTGTTGCTATTATCATCCAGTATTTCTATTAAGTATATCTTTCTGAAGGAGTAGGTGGAAGCAAATGAGGTTAGATTGGTTTGAGGAATCATTTGAGCATTTGAGAGACAGGTTGAGGTTTTTTGCCCCTTCGGTAGAGACCTAAGTAATACTATTTGGCATCAGTCCGGTATGCATTATCAGAGTTATTATTCATTCTGGATTGATGTGGGGATGCTACTACTTAGAGGGAGTAGTTAGTCTTGTGATTCAATGGTTTATGTTTTTTATTTGATATTTATGTCATATTTCTAGCATTGATGTCAAAGGGGGAGAGATATTCATGTGAAAAACATCAGGAGTTATATACATTAAGGGGAGAGATACTTATGTGTCGAACATAGCTTAACAGAGATATCAGTCTAAGGGGGAGATTATTGGAACAAAGAGGAGGAAAAAAAATTCAGATTGGTTGTATCCCATTGGGGGAGTTTGGTTCAGGTCTATGGATGGTTAATTGGTATAGAGATATCTTGTTTAGAACTTCATTGTCATATCATGTTATGGGAGATTGTTGGTTGTCTTCCATTAGGGGAGACTTGTTTGGCAGTTCTTGGCACTTGGATGTTTTTCACATCTAGTGTTGCCATAAATGCCAAAGGGGGAGATTGTTGACAATTTGGAGGAATTGATTATGTGTTGCATTGATGTTTGTCATTGATGGCAACACCAATTGTGCTAGCTACTTTGGTTGTTTACCGGTATCCTTCTGGTCCTAGTAAGTTGTGTGGTTTCTGGTTGGATTAGATCATGATGATCTGACAGGCTCCAATATGTTTGGGTTATGGAATTGGATTATTCATGCTACTCAAATTCATGTTCAGTCAGTTGGTTTTGATTTGGTGATCGTATGCTATCTTGTATGCTGGCAAGCTTGGTTTGTTGCTCTGGTGAGGGTTTCACTGATAGAGCTTTGTTGAATATCTTTGATGTTATGCATAAGTGGTGTTGGTGCGGCTTCTAGTGGAGATGCAAGATGCTGATGGTGATCATGTTCGAGACTTGGTTGATTTGGATCATTGCTTTAGCATGTGTGGAACTAAATTGGGTCCTATGCTATCTAGGTTATGGACCAGTTTCTTTAATATTTTGGAGGATGTTCCTAATGCGTTACCAGTGGGATTTAAGGATTGGTCTACATTGTTTTTGGCCTAAGATGACTTGGTTGATCATTTGATTATGGGTTTAAGTTATGAATTTATTGTATTATCTTTTAGGTGGCCGACCTAATTGTTTAGGTCCCGAGTTGGTATAAATATGATGTAAGATCTCATTGTAGATCATATGTGAGGATGAAAAAGATGTATAGGAGCAAATAATGTAATAATCATTTATGTAGAGGATTTGGTCGATCATAGGTGATCAAGATGAGATTATGGAAGAGGTTTTAGGCCTCTGGTATTGAGCTTAATCGGAACTGTACTCAGGCGTGGGAGATTCTATTCTTGTAGTTCAATCTTCATTCTGTATTTTTGTCTGATGTTTTTATGTAGTCAGTGAGACTCCTTTTGTGATGAGAAGTGTGCTTTAGGCTGTTGGCCTTCCTACATATGCAGGCCCCTTATTGTAATATTTATTCATCTGATCAGTGGATAGATATTGTGGGTCTCCAATCCCCACCATGGTTTTTCCTCTTTGAGGTTTTCCACATATAAATATATGGTGTTATGGTGTTCATCTTTGTGATTACATTGTTGCTTATTGTTATATGCTTTTATGTTTACCGGTTGATAAGTTGTTGTATTAATAAGGTTTAGATTCTCCATTCTAGTAGAACACAGATTCACCCCCCCTCTCAATGTTCTTGGTTTCCAACATACACTACAAGGAGTACCTTCTCATACACCTCATAAAACAAGAAACTTCAATGTTTTGATCTATTAAAGAAGACACCAGCACAAATATTGCTCTTTGAACTACTTTGTATATCATCAAGTCATAGGAAAATATTAGACAAGGCACTCCAAGATTCAATTGTCTCAAGAGATATGGATGAGACTACATTTCAATCAATGGTGGGAAACATAGTTGCTTCATCTAAGGTTGCTTTCACAGAACAAGATGCCCCCACAGATAGAATCATGCACAATGATCCTTTACATGTAGTAGCATATATTCATAAGAAAAGGATCAAAAGAGTGTTGATTGATGGAGGAGCAGGGATGAACATATGCACCCTCAAATTGCTTCAAGCACTAGGTTATTCTCATTTTCACATAGACCCTAGAAAGAAGATCAACATACCTGGGCATATGATGATGAGGAGCGTCCTTCAAAAGGGATAGTCACATTGCCAGTACAAGTTGGACCTGTCACTACCAATATTATTTTCCAAGTATTAGACAAGGAAATGGGATAAAATATGTTATTGGGTCATCCATGGATACATGCCATGTAGGGTGTACCCTCTGCATTCCATCAATGCATCAAGTTTACATTCAATGGAATTGAAATAACAATACATGGAGACCCAGATCCTTTTCAACATTGCAACTACTTGGGAGAAAGTATAGACAACCAAGTCCCAATCATTCAGGAATCCACATTCCATAATTGGGATCCCTAGCACCATCAGATGCACAAAATTCTACACCATACATACCCACTGTACCTCCATTGTAAATCAAGGATGAGGGGTGTGGAGAATATTCTATTGCTAGACCATCATCAACAAGACCATTATCTCTATCTACTAGAAATTTTAGGAGACCCTCATCTACTCTCACAAAGAAAGATAAAGGATTTAAGATATTGTCATATATTCAGACTCTTGCTCATTTATTAGATGGGGAGATATACAAAATGGAGCCCTAGAGGAAGACATGAATGCTTGGATAAACAAGGATGAAGAAGACTACCATGTTATCAAACTTCCCTTAGACCTATATAGGAATGAATTCACAATGCTACAAAGACATGGCTACGATGGAAAAACAAGATTGGGACCAAATGCTCAAGGCATAATGAAACCCATCTTACCCACAGACAACCTAAAACACCAAGGGTTGGGATACATCCACACAACAAAAAGGTCTAAAAAATCAACCACTCCAGTAATTATGAACATGCCACTAGCAATACAACAACAGTTAACCAACAAAATCAGAATTCTTAATAATGTTACATTGGGAAACTTGTCAATAGCATTATGTCCACCATCAAGTCGCGTGCCAATGTAGTAATAGAGATAGACATATCACCTGCCAATGAAAGAAACACATGGATCACTTCTTCATGCACAAGCATAAGACCGCCAAATAAGATCAAAACCTAGTTGGCCTCATCCTCATCTTCAAGTGCATCAATAGATACTGACATAACACCAGAAAATGTCATAATAAAAAGGCTAGAGTCAATCATCCAAGTAATGAGCAACATGTCAATAAATGAAGTTGGATCATCAAGTCATGAGAATATTCCATGCATCATCAATACTGTAGAGTTCCCTCTAACTCCAATTAAGGAGGAACCATATGATGACATATTATATATATGCATCTATGTAGAGACAATCACTGACTCACATGACTATGAGTTTCTACCTCTCATAGCAATAACACAAGAGATGTGGACAAATATTATGATCATCTACCACCTGTAGATGATGTCATTGTTTACAAAGATATAGGAATAGACCCAAATTCCTTCACAAATAAATTTGATAATCAAGTCTGCATGATAAAAACAAGCCCAAACTTTGGTGATGAGAGAGATATATGCCTTATGTACCCACATTTAATAGACTGGGGGTAAGAAGAGAAACCAAAACTAGATTGGTTTGAGAATGATGAGGCTATAGCAGAGTTCTTGAGTGCCAGAGATGGATTCCCATTCGATGACCAGAAGGCAGTATTTGCCATAGATCTAGATAGAAAAACATATTTTGGAGAGGCAAGCTCTTCCTCCTATCCATATGACTCAGAAGAAACAGAAAATATGACCAGAGGTAAGCTCGATGATCTTCCAATAGATCAAGAGAAATTGGAACTCCTAATGGAAGAAACCGAAGAGATCAACATAGGAGATGCCAAGAATGTAGATAAAATTCATCTGGCACAATCCCTAAATCCTCTGAAAAAAGAAATTTTTTTTCAATTTTTCAAACAAAGGCCTACCAACTTTGCATGGTCCTATGTCGATATGCCAAGACTGAATCTTGAATTGGTTTAACTCCATCTACCACCATTACCAGGAACAAAGCCCTACAAGAAAAAGTTAAGAAAGATGCATCCACAAATAGCCCTACTAGTCAAAATTGAATTGCAAAAATTATTAGATGTGGGTTTCATAAGACTCGTAGATTATGCAAAGTGGATCTCCAACCTAGTCCCAGTAACCAAGCACACTAGGGGCATCACAATCTACACTAAAATCAAAGATTTAAACAAGGCTTGTCCAAAGGATGATTTTCCACTTCCAAATATTGATATGATTGTAGACCTTACAATAGGGAATGAAATGATTTCACTCATGGAAGGTTTCTTTGGTTATAATCAAATCAGGATTGCACCAGAAGACCAAGAAAGACAATATTCACATGTCCTTGGGTAACATACTATTGGAATGTCATGTCATTTGGTTTAAAGAATGTAGGTGCAACATATTAATGATCTAGAAGGGGGATTAGAACATGTTATGGGAAACAAGGGAACGAATCATAATGTTGTCTGAGTCTATTGAAAGATTTGATTTGTTGAAGCCCATTGTTGCTACTTTGTCTCATCTGAACTGACTGAATCCATGAAACTGATACTTTATTGCGGAGAATACGGACTTTATTGCGGATCTGTGATGCAAGTGTTGCTTTATTGTGGATTGTGCACGAATAGATTGAAGAAAATTGGAAGAAATTGTAATCCTCGAAACATGTGATGCTCTCAGTTCCACACCCATCACTAGACTTAAGATTTGCCTTAGCCATAGATAGGAACTGATTTATTATGGATGGAAAGGGGTGAAAAGGAGGGATTATTATGAATGGCTAACCAAACTTAGGTAGATCAATAACAAGCCATGATGGGAATGTGTAAAGTTTATTATGGATGAATAGGCTGTGAGTGTGTGCAAAGTGAAGGATGAAAGTGAATCCTGAAGGAGGGAGGAGCAATGTCTCTACACATGGCATCGGTGACCCAGTTTTCACCATGGTACTTACCCAAGGCGCCACCAAAGTGGTTTTTACCGTTGGATGAATTTATTTATCTTTACTTTTTTTTATTTTTTCAAAAACAAATTGTGTCACAAAGCGCCTGTTTGCCAAGTTTTCACCAAGTAACAATTTTTTATTTTTATGATTTTTTGTCTTTTTTGATTTTTTTATATTTTTTATTTTTTTTATTTTTTTGTATTTTTGAATTTTTTGATTTTTTTTGTATTTTTGAATTTTTTGATTTTTTTGTATTTTTGTATTTTTGTATTTTTTGATTTTTTTGTATTTTTGCATTAGGATACTATGAAGAGCTATGTGTAAAACCTACGAAGATGCATGTTGTTGATAGGATCCTCCAAAGGTTTGCAATCTGGAGTTGAGAGCTGATATGCACCAAATCCATAGGCTGTTGTAATGATGTAACGACCAACCCAATTTGGTTCGAATTTGCCCTTCTTCTCTCTATCTTGTTGATTCTTAGGATTTTCTTTTAGAACTAAGTCACCCACCTCAAATGTGCGAGGATTGACCTTATGATTGTAGTTGTTTTATTCCTTGACTGAATGATGTGTAGCTCGAGTGACTATCTTCCTTAATAAAGGAACCAAGATAGAATTACTAGTGTGTAAACTACATACGCCCATATGCGTGTCACCTAAAGAAGTATGTATGTAGTAGAGTAGGTGTGGCTTTGAAAGAGATGATAGTTTTTCTTAATGAGGTATGTTGACCTTGACTCTAAGTAAGACCAAATGAGACCCAAAGGTGATAGACCTTGATGAGGGACCACTTAGCAAAATGTTGTTGTATGTAGTGTGTTGACAAAGTAAGATGAGGACAAGCAAGCGACCTTTTGACTCAAGTTTAGACAAATGTGAACGTAATGCAAGATGTAAAGCAATGATGGACTTTGTGAGACCCAGAAATAGGTTGAATTTTAGATGAAAACCCGAAGAGATAACCTAGGAAGCTCAATAAGTCTGAAACTGACTGCTCTTGCTTGCTGGACTGTAAAATTTTCCAATTCTGAAAGCAAATGTGCCCATATACTTCACAGATGCGGTTAAATTACACAGACATGGTTGAACACTGCACAGATGCATTTCTAAGATTTTGTGAATACAACTTTCTTTAGGATGACACAAACACATTTATGTACTTCACAAATGTGGTTAAATGACCCAAACGTATTTCTGTCAGACACAGATGCGTTTCTCGAAATTGAGTGTAATTTTTCCAATTTGTGAAGTTGATGTTGTGACCAAATCTGAATTTGTTTGACTATTTTTCCATGACAAGAGGACACAATGTTGATGAGGACTCAATGTTTGCAAGTGTTTGGACTCAAAAAGATTCAAAGAAAAGTGTGTTGTTTAATGTAAAAATGTTTTTGCATACACTTGAAGACACAAAAGACACAATGTTTTGATGTTTGGTCTTGAATGTTTGAATGTTCAAAAGAAGACAAGCACAATTCTTATAGTTGGCCAGGACAATAGTTGTTGATCCCACATGGGGTTTCCCTCAAGGCTACGCTATTCAGAGTGGATACTTAGATGCTTGACCCCACTAGATCCACCCTCAACATTCACTTCTATGGGGCAACCAAGCACTAGTCTCCATGAAAACTCCCCATGAAAAACTTTGTATCTCTACTAAGGACCATATGTGTGTGGGTCGCTCCAGAGGTCCAACCTCCTGCCCCAATAACTAGAAGGATTTTGGCTTTCTAAAACAAAAAGGTGCTAGTAAGGGCATCCGCTCGTGTGGCCATACATGCAGCACTTTCAGCTCTGTAAATATAGAAGGCTCCCAACCGGTAGGGGTTATGCCCTATTATTGATCAAACGGGTTTATGGGGAGACATAGTGTCGGTATGAACTAATTAGCACCCGTTACCCATGGATTTCACCATGGATACAGTTATTTATAGTGGTTCGAAGAGGTGGGTTTTCCTCACTACCACTTGGGTCGTTCCCTCCTCGCTAGTAGTCCTAATGACCACACAGGGAGGCAGGCCTCTAGAGATTAAACAAAAAGAGCCTATTGCTCAAGACACAAAAGACACTGGTTCAATTTTAGTGCACCAATTGAAGTGTTTGAAAATATATGAAAACAAAGCACAAAATAAAGATCAAAAACCCTTGCCAAAATTGCGCAACAAAGATTTGTTAGTAGTTTTGCAATAATACCCCTCCCGCAAGCACACAAGCTAGGTAAATTTTAGATCCAAAAGACTTTTTGAGAAAAGGGGCCTTTGACAATGCGATTCACTTCAAGGACAAGCTTGACCAATTTGTTAGCTAGATCACAAGATATTAGCTCAAATAAACTAGATCTGAAACATTTAATGCAAGACAAAATGGCAAAAATGAAAACCCTAAATGAGGAAAAAAAAAAATTGAAAACATAGACGTGATTATGCCCTACATAGATGCGATTCTGTAACATAGACGTGTTTTAACACCTCACAGGTGCGTTTCTGCAAAAAAATGCAAAACAAGAAAATCCTGCAGGACATAGATGCGATTAAAATGATCACAGACGCGATTAGATTTCACAGACGCAATTATACTCCCCACAGATGCACCTATAATGAAAGTCTATAATCTGGAAAATGAAAATACTATTGGAAACATAGACATGATTCAAAGGTTCATAGACGCAACAGAAAAGCAAAAATGAGGTTCCAGAATACGCAGACGTGAAAAGTCGAAATGTTGTCGAAAATGTCAGATCTGCAACTTCAAAAACACAAAATCTGCAACAAAAGATGTTAAATGCAAAAGGGACAAGAGTCCCATTGGGCTTGCCAAAATATTTATGGTAAAAATGGAAACAACAACATTGAAAGACTAAATGAATTCAACCACAAAACCCTAGCCTAACAACAACAAAGATCCACTATAACATATGAAGATTACCTAAGACAATTCAAATCAAATAAAATCACAAAGATTATACCATCACATGTCCAATAGGGTTTGAATCTCTATTCTTCCTATCTCCATTGATCTTGCTTGATATATTTTCTCTCAGATTTTATGTGTGCACAAGTGTTCAACAAAGAACGGAAATGTGGTTGCAAGTAGGCTTGATTTCATATGAAAGTTAGAAACCGTAGTTGGGAGTTTGATAATGAAGGAAGCATCTCCTTATATAGAAGACACTATAAGAAATGGAGGGATAAGATTGAGAGGTGTAAAAGATAAATGGCCGGCTAGGATTAGAGGGTAGGTAGAGAAAATAAGAAAATAATGAGAGGGTAGGTAGTGTAGGAACTAAGAGATGAATGACATGTGTCAAGGGTAGAAAAGGTTAATGAATGAATTAAATAAATAAAGATTTATTTAATTAATAGAAAAAGTGGGATCAATTAAATAAATAAAAGATTTATTTAATTTAGGAAAAGGGGAATTTAAATAAATAAAGGTATTTATTTAAATGAGAAATAAGGCTAGAAGAGGATAAATGAATTAATTAAATAAATAAAGATTTATTAAATTAATAGAAGAATTAGGATAAAATAATTAAATAAATAAAGATATTTATTTAATTAGACAAGACAATTTTGGGTGTCTACAGTTATGATTTCTCCATTATGAGGAAATTTCAAACACTTATGGATTGGAGAGGCAATAGCCCTCATGGAAGATAGCCAAGGGTAATCTAACTTCATACGGAATAGTTAAGATGAAGGAATGACAACAAAGTTGACATCTATAGATTTAGTGTGAACCTAAATAGGGAGTGTGATAGAACCAATGGTAGGACAAGAAAATCCATCAAATAACCTAACGACCACATTAGTATCATCATAGATTGGTTTATGCAAACTCAAAGTGAAAAGATACTCCTCAGTGATGACATTAACCATGCAAGAGGGATTGACAAGCACACCATGACAAGGTTTATCTTGAATCTTCGCAACTATGCATAAAGGTCCATCAGGTGCTTTAATGGTCTCACTAAGGTCAAATGTGATACATGAATCCTTAGGTGTTTCTTGTTTCTCTACCGTATTCACCAAATTTGGATTTGTGGTAGTAAGATTAGAGGGAGAGAAAGAGCTATGTTTAGTCTCAATCACGTTAGAGGTATGAGAGGGTAAAGGATCAATAAAAATCTTAAGATTTTGCTTAGGAGGGGCTACTAATTTGTTTCCCTTATCATTCACACCTGCCACAAATATAGTATTATTATCAACCAGGTCTTGAATTTTACTTTTTAATGCAAAACATTTCTCAGTATCATGACTAGGTTGACGATGAAATTGACAAAAAGAATTATTATTAAAGTAAGTTGAGGTTGCCTTAGAAGGGTCAACTGGTTTTATTTGAGGAAGTATGATAACATTTATTTGTAATTGAGACATAATTCTATGTAAAGATTCATTCAAATGAGTAAATTGTCTTTCTCTTTTGAAAAATTAAAAAATAGGAGACACACACGTTGTAGCATTCGCATTGTTGTTGTTGATGGTGTGATTAAATTTGATGAAGCCTTTATTCGGTTTGAACTTCGTAAACATTTGTTGAGCACTCTCACCCTTATCACTTGGAGCCATAGGAGTATATTACTCCAGTTGACTCACAGTCAGTTGATAATTATGAAGTGTTGCGCACAACTATAGAAAGGAAGTAAACTCAGAAAGGAGAAGTTTGTCCCTAATGTCTTTTTGCAAATTAGAAATGAAAATTCTTTGAATATCATTATCAAGCATTGAAAAAAAAATTGAGAATACAAATGCTTATATCTACCAATGAAATCAGTCACTTTTTCTTTAACACCTTGTTTACAATACATTAAATCAGTCAAAGTGATTTTAGGACGTATGTTGTTTTCAAATTGTTGAATAAAAGAATTTGCTAATTGTTGAAAATAAGTAATAGAATAGGAAGGAAAAGAACAATACCATTGTAAAGCTTTATCTCTTAGTGTTTGAGTAAACAGTTTGGCAAGCAATCTTTTATCATATGCAAAGTCAGTACATAAAGTTTGGAATGTCTTTACATGTGTTAAAGGATCACCTTTTCCATTATAAACTTCCAAATGAGGGACTTCAATGTGTTTAAGAGGGACAACTCTAACCATATCAAGAGAAAGTGAGCTCACAACATCAAATGTGGGCACACTAAACTTGGATTGACTCATAGAAGCAATTTGTTGTTGCAATGATGACACAGTTTGGGAAAGGCTATAAATGGTTGCTTTGGTTGAAGAATTTATGTTAGACATGTTTGATTGAGAAGGTGGTGTGATGTTGTTGAAAGAAGGCATTGATTGGGAATAGGGTGGTGGAACATTATGGTAAGTAGGCATAGGTGATGATTGACTAGGAAATGGGACACTAAAAGGAGGGATAGAATGATTGGATGAATTACCCCCTTGTCTCACATTGATTGGCTGAGGGACAATAGGAATACTCATGGAAGGCATAGATAAAGATGAATGATTGAATGAAGAAAATGGATTGCCCCCATGACTAATGGTTGTAGGTATAACATTTTGAGTTGATTTGGTCATGATATTTGAAGTGAAAGTAGGAATGCTAGTCATTGAAGTGGTCAAAGGAATAGAATGCTTGACTTGTGTAGGAGGTTGTGAATAGCCTAAGTTCTCAGCACAACTCTTTATAGGCATGACATTAGAATCAATAATATTGGCAGTGCCACACAATATATCAATTCCATTCTTATCACTTTGAATCGTGCGTTTTTGACATTCAATTAAAGAAAGAGCTTCACTACTAGGATATTCTTGGGATATCCATTGTTGAAAGTTGTAAAATTGATTGTCCAATTTTGAAAGTTGATCTATGGAAACTCTAGTCAAAGCTTCTTCTTCATCATTGGAATCATCATTTGGGTAGACAGGGATGTTTTTAGGATGAAAAGAATTAGCATTATCCTCATTGAAGAAGTTGCCCAAATTAGGCTCCATCTCTTTGAGAATTAAACCTTGGGAAGCCTTAACTCTAATGCTTTGTCTAATGGGGATAGTAGACGTAGGAGTAATAGTGGTAAAACTCATGCACAAAAGGGAAAATTTTAAATTTGAATTTGAGTTTTGAATTTGGGGAACAAAGTTTGCAAAATTGAATAATGCAAAAATGATGATTATACAATTTGAACTTTGTTGAAGGAAGAAATGACATAATTTCCAAAATAATGATTTGAAATTTTAAAATTAGGGCATATGGGATACCACTTAACTTTAAAATTAAAATTGACAAAATTTTGAAAATCAAGGTTGATTACAATTAACCACTTAATTTTAAATTTTTTCTTGAAAGTTGTGATGTTGAATTTGTGAAGTATTTTTTATTTAGAGGGATCAAAATTGGACAAAATCAGTCAATTTTATGGATTTAAGCAATTAAATACAGTCATAACAGTCTCCTGAAATTTTGAGAAAAAAGTTAGGGACCGTGCTGAAGTTGCACACAGTCTGCCCAACTTTTTTGAAAATTTTCAGGGATGAAAGTTACGATGGTTTTATAGTTAACATCAAAAAATTGGTTGATTTTGTGAAGTTTAGATATTCAAAATTAAGGTTTGAATGTGAAAATAGGACCCTATTAGGGTTTTGAAAAGGATAAGAAATTGAATTGCAAATTTGAAAAAGGTCAAACCTAATAGATAAGGCCACCTTGGATAATGTTTTGAAAACTGAAATTGGTTGAAATTGATTGAATTTTACACAAAATCCAAGTGAATTTGAAAATTAGGGTTTTAGGACCTAACCACTGAATTTTTAAATTTTGAATTTTGGAAAAGCGAGGGAAGTTGAAAATTTGAATTTTAGGCAATAAGACAAAACTGAAAATAGTTCTAAATCTGAAAATTAAATGTAAATCCAATGTTTGCACAAGTTCAAGTTGATTTTTGAAAATTAGGGTTTTGATCATTAACCACTTAATTTTATAAAATTGATTTGCAATTGGAACATGACAAATAAGAAATTGAATTTAATGCAATTTTCAAATCTAAAACAATAGATAGCAATTTTTGCAAAACACAAGTTCAATTCCAATTTTAACAACTAGGGTTTTGAATGAATTAACCACCTAATTTTGCAAGAAAATTAAACTTGTAAAGGAAAAATATGCAATAATGTGAAATGTCAAGCATGTAAGACATTGGGTTCACCAAAATGTAATGGTGAAAAAGGGAGGAGAGGATCAAGTGGAAAGCTTTACCCTCCTCAAGAAAAGAGTGAAAGTTGCACAAAGGATCCTCTTCAACCTCTTTCACACATTACATTTAAAAGGGGGGTTGAATTCACTAGATCCAATATCAATGGATAGAGACTGAATGCTAAGTGAATTGGCAATAAATTTGGAAAGTAAAAGTAACCCCTCTTTTAGAATGGATAGGATGAATTAAGTGAATTGGGACTAAGTGTAAAGATAGCAAAGAAATGATTACAACTTGAGAAAAAAATATGGGATGAAGCCATGCACCTGGAATTAGCAGTAAAATGCCAAGACAAAGCTCCCCTGTAAATTTGAGCGAAAGTTGTAGGGACTATGTTGAAATTGTACTCAGTCCTCCAAAAAATCCATGCATCGAAAAGGGTTTTTCCTTCTCTGAAAATGAAGCTTAAACCTACAAATACAACTGTGCACCTGCAACCTACACACAAAAAAGAGAGGAAATGTTTTTGGGATTGGGGATTTGCCTTCATGTAAAACACCTATTTTGGAATTAACCAAATGATGAAAAGTACTTGCAAGTAAATGAAATTAAATGACTGAAATAGAATTAACCTCAAGAGAGGATGACAAACTTAGAAGGCACTGAGAGGAGGGGTGAATCAGTGCAAGCAAAAACAATAATAGAAATCTGATCACCACTTTAAATAACTTAAATATTAATAAACATAAAAGAAATATCACCACATAAGCTAACACCCAATATATCAAGCTCAACATAACACACAGATTTATATGTGGAAACCCAAAAAGGAAAAACCACAGTGGGAGTTAACACCCACAAGATGAACACTATTTGCAGAATAGAAATCTTTGACTGGTTAAGGTCTTACAAATATGCCCGGTTAGGAGTAGACCCTATTAGGAGTCATCTGGTTAAGGGATTTACCTCAGCCCTATTAAAATCTTTGCCCTGTTAGGAGCAACCTCGTAAGAGGATTTAGACTCAAGTTAATGAGCTACCCTATTAGGGGATTTACAATTTTAGGCTTGTTAGGACCTACCCGGTTAGGGAATTTGACAGTTGTAACTGTTAGGAAAACAATAGTAAAATGATCTTCATGTAGCACCTCTATGCTTGATAAGATCCACTTCAGTTCTGCTCAATACATCAACAACACATCACACTTCAGTTATGCTCACGATCTCATACAATATCTCATAACTCATCTCACTTGTTATAAGAATCAACTTAGTCGGCTACTAACCTTGGAACAATTTCCTAGGTTCAATGATTCTTGACAACCTTGCACTACATGCTTTACTTATATCAGTCACCAGAATAACAACTCAAAAGTAAAACATTATGTGTACCAATTTATCGATCTTAGTGACTTTGTTCTACTGCTTAGTTGTTCTTCTTGATTGACTGCTTTGTACATCATAACTTGCTAATCCTATTGAATCTGCCACTGCGGTATGAAACATAGCTACCTGATACAATCTTCAACACTCCTCCAAAACTGCATCACCTAACTCTTCATTGATCGCTCATACCGGTTGCTTGAATACAACTACGTTCATGTTTACTAGTTGAAGTCCTATTTGTCGGTTCCCTGATAAACTATCTCCTCTACCGGTTATGCTTTATCGGTTGACCTAAAATAATTAGATGACTATCAAAACATAATTTCCATCAATGACAACATAAAACAAGTAATCAATCAACCTATTACATCAAAACATCATCATCAAGCAAATAATCTCCCCCTTTGGCATTGATGGAAACACTTCAAAATAAAATTGTCTAAGTGTGCAATACAAAAATTTACTCAACACATGACACATACTCCCCCTAATAAATTAAAACATTTTACAAGACTCATCTACTACTCCCCATTTCAATCCAAAATTTTACCTCATACTACTACTCCACCTTTGATAGCAATGGCAAAGGTAAGCAAATACATGAAAGATAAATGCAATATACATCAAAATTTGCATTATCATATATAGATATAAAAGTTCAAAATGTTTTACAATGCCATCTTAGAAAATGCATCTCCAAAATGTAACTTTAACTACTTCAAGTCATTGTGCCAAGTCTCCAAAAGAGTGTCAGTTATCTCAACATGTGTTCTTATCTAGCAAGCCAACTCCTCCATGGCATCAATTGTACTCATCTCAGGTGTAGCTAGAATAGCTTCAGTTTCCTTGTAGCCTCTTTGCAAAATTTCAACCTTAGGGATCAAAAGTGTTTTTAGCTCCTGTTGTGACTTAGTCCTTTTGATTTGTTCTTTCTTATAAGAAAAGCTTATGTTGAAGTTCAACTATCTATCTACCATAAGTTATAGCAAAATCATTTAGGGGGCTAAATGATTTACTTGGAACTTCAAGTTCCTTTTCAACTTCCTATTTCTTTTTCATCAGATCATCACACAATAATGAAAACTTTGCAACAGTGGATAGAATTTTACCTCCGATTTCAAGTGCATCTTTAATATGATCTATATTAACTGTCAAAGAAAATTTTTCTTTATCAATATCATTCATCAACTACTCTATTATCTTCTTCTTAAATTCCTTTTCCACATTCAAATAAGCTGCATAAATCCATATTAAAATGATATGTCATGTCATCTTAGGACCAAAACAACAATAACAAATCCATAAATCATCCTGAAACATCTCGGTAACGTGTAGAGTACATGTTAACATGATATCGGTCCATAACCTAGATAGGTATCAAACCTATTATGTGTCCACCACACCAAAGAAATGTCTTCAAGCAGTTGAAGAACAATCAAAGAACATCTTCAGTATCCTGAAATCCATGTAGAAACTGCACCAACACCAATTATGCATCTTGTCAAGATTCCTCAGTGAGAGATTTGTTGGTAAAGCCTTAAACTATTGCCGGTAAGGGTTTACAAGAGTGTATGATAGTATTTGATTACCAAGTCAATACCAACTAACAAAAACATTCTCTAGAAGCATGTACCACATGTAACCAATCACATTCCATAGATTCAAACATCTGGAAGTGTCCAGCAGATAGTCTCTTCTGGTGGTAACACTTGATCTTCTACTAGTAACCAAAACCTATTTGTCAGTAACCAACCATAATAGCTAGTGTTGACATCAATGCAACACATAATAAATTCATCCAACAATACCAACAATCTCCCCTTTTGGCATTGATGGCAACACTAGATGTGAAAAACATCTAAGTACCAAGAAATACGAAACAAGTCTCCCACTCTAGAAGACAACCAACAATCTCCTGAATATCAACAACTATCACCCTAATGTATACAACTCCTTTTCTTATTTTTCACATCAATATCTCTCCCCCTTTGACATCAATGCCAAAAATCTGACAAAAATATCAAAGCAATAATATAAACCTTTGAATCTCAAAGCTAACTACTCACCCTGAGTAGTAGCACCACTCATCAGTGCTGGAATGAATAATGTCTCTAGTAATGCATGTCAAACTGATGACAAACTGCATCAATCAAGTCTCTGTCGGAAGGGCAGAAACCCCTAACCTGTCTCTCAAATACTCAAATGATTCCTTAGATAGTGGTTTAGTGAATATATCTGTAATTTGTTCTTTAGTGTTCACATAAACCAATTTGACTTCCTTTGCTTCTACCTTGTCCTTCAAAAAGTTATACTTTATTGATATATGCTTAGTCTTAGAGTGAAATACCAGATTCTTAGACATGTCAATAGCTGCAGAGTTATCACAATAGATAACTACCGGTTCACTATAATTTACCTTGATATCCTTCAACATTTGCTTCATCCACAAGACTTGAGTGCAATTAGTTGTTGTTCCAACATACTCAGTTTCTGCAGTAGATAAAGAAATGCATGACTATATTTTGTTGATCCATGAAACTAGTTTCTTTCCAAGAAAGAAATCTCCACCAAAAGTGGTCTTCCTGTCATGAGTATCTCTTGCACAATCTGAGCCAGTATATGCACATAAAGTGAAATCATCATTTTTAGAATACCATAAACCATATTTGTTGTTCCTTGCAAATACTGAAATATCCTCTTTATTGCAAATTCATAATTTTCTTTAGGATTACTTTGATATCTTGAAACAATACTTACCGCATTCATAATATCTGGTCTAGTCTGAGTTAAATATAATAGACCACCAATCATAGACTTATACCTTGTCGGATTTACCAGTGTGTAAATATCCTTGATAGATAAATTCTCACTTTTCACCATAGGAGTACTTACCGGTTTGAAATTATCCATATCAAACTTCTTCAGCAATTCCCTCAGATACTTAGTTTGACAAGTAAAAATGCCTTTGTCAGTTTGAGTAATCTGCAAACCTAAGAAAAATTTCATATCACCAATCATGGATATTTCAAATTCATTATTCTTATTGTTAGCAAATTCCATGCACAATTTATCTTCTCCTCCAAAAATGATATCATCAACAAATACTTCAGCAATCAGAATATCATTATCAGTGATCTTATAATATAGATTACTATCAGCACTGCCTTTAGTAAAACCAAGCTTCAAAAGATATTTATCCAATCTTGCATACCAAGCTCTAGGAGCTTGTTTCAATCCATATAAAGATTTCTTCAATTTGCAAACCATATCTTTATCATCTGTCAGTGAAAATCCATCAAGTTTCTCAATGTGTACTTATTCTTCAAGTTCACCATTCAAAAATATACATTTAACATCCATTTGATTAACCTTATAGTTCTTATAAGTTCCATAGGCAAGAAATAGTCTAACAGCCTCAATTCTAGCTACATGTGCAAATGTCACACCATAATCAATTCCTTCCATTTGAGAATATCCTTTACAAACCAATCTAGCCTTGTTTCTTACAACTTGACCATCCTCATTTAGTTCCAATAACATTCTTATTTTTAGGTCAAGGAACTAAAGTCCAAGTTTCATTATTTTCTATCTGATCTAATTCATCTTCCATAGCCTTTAACCAATGTTTATCCTTACAAGCTTCAATAACAGATGTTGGTTCAACTTGAGAAACAAGACATACCTCTTCATTTGTCAGTATACTTCTTGTCATAACTCCCTTGTTCCTATCTCCAATGATTTGATCTTTAGAATGATTTAATCTTACATACCTTGGTTTCTTCTTAACTTCAAGTTCACTGCTCTAATCATCATTCACAATTGAATTTTCTAATTGTACTCACTGTTTCTCTCTAGTAGATATGAGGCAATTTGGCTTCCATCATCATAGATCTTGCTACATCCAAAATGGTTTTGTTATTTCTTTCCACTACTCCATTCTGTTGAGGAGTCCTAGGTGCAAATAACTGTCTCTTGATTCCATTTGTCTCATAATAACTGCTAAATTCATGAGAAGTGAACTCACCGCCATGATATGATCTTAGACATTTGATTTTCAATCCAGTTTCTATTTCAACCTTTTCTCTAAAGATCTTGAATTTCTCAAAAGCTTCAGACTTCTCCTTAAGAAAAGTCACCCACATCATCCTAGAATTGTCATCAATAATCAACATGAAATACCTATCACCTTGAAATATTCTAGTCCTTGATGGACCACATAAGTCAATGCGAATCAAATCAAGTACATCATTAGATTTAAAAGAACTTCTAACTTTCTTTCCCAATTGACACTCCTTACATACCGGATTATGAGGCTTCATAATCTTAGGTATATCTCTAACTGCCTTAGTTGAACTGATCTTAATAATACAATCAAAATTAACACGACACAACCTCTTATGCCATAACCAACTCTCATCAATATGAGAAAACAAACATGTCTTATTACCAGTGTTCAAGTGAAAGATATTACCTCTAGTCTGAACACCGGTTGCAATCTCCAAACCAGTCTTGTTAATGATTTTCCATTTTCTATCTTTAAACTAAATTTGGAAACCCTTGTCTACCAATTGACCAACACTCAAAATATTATTCTTTAAACCTTTTGCATAATAGACATTAACAGTGTTATGGTTTCCATCCAAAGAAATAATACCTCTACCTCTGATCATACATGCTTTGTCATCTCCAAATCTGACTTGACCGCCATTGTATTCTTGCAGGGACAAAAATTTCTCTTTATCTCCAGTCATATGATGTGAGCATCCACTATCAATTACCCATTCATCCTTATCTTCAACTTTTGTTGTCAAAGCCTTTTCTTCATTTATGATAGCTGATTCCGGTTCATCTTCCTTTAAAGAATAGAACACCCATTTTTTTCTATTGTCGGATCCACTAGTAGGTTCTTCTGTTGGTTCATCTCCAGAGTCATCAGTTAATCCTTCCTCATCCGCTATGTGGCATTGTTTACTTTTCTTGAATCTATATCTATTCTGGTTAGGATTAAATGATTTCTTAACTCTTTGCTCAAACCTTGCATTCCTTTCAGGACATCTAGATGCAAAATGACCAATCTTATTACATGAAAAACATTTAAAAGGTGATTTTCCTTCATACTTACTTCCTATCAGACCTTTAGGTACTCTTCTAGCAAATAAGGCTTCAAGTTGCTCAAATTCTTCATCTTCTTTCCTCATGTCTTCCAATTATTTTGCATATTAAATTTTCCAACCACTTTTGTTGGTAGATGACTATGATGATGCATGAAAAGTAGGTTCAAACTTTACAGCTCCAGAAGATCCAAATTCTTCAAGCTCAAAATCAAATAATTTCCCAATCAGAATGTCTTTGTTAACTGAAGAGTTTTCCATTGTTCTCAACTTATTAATTGTAGTTGCCTTCAACTTGTAAGACAATGGAAGGGATCTCAAGACTTTGCAAACTATTTCATCTTCTCTCAGAAAACCTCCACAACATTGAATTCCCATAACAATATCATTTACTCTTTCCATAAACACAACAATTCTTTCATTAAATCTTCCATCTTCAAGTTTTCATATCTTACCCGGTAGCCATCAAGTTTAGCAATTTTGACAGTAGGATCACCTTCATTTAGAGTTTTCAATTTGTCCCACATAACCCTTGCTAATTATTTATCAGTCAATCCCATGATCTGTTGATCCCTAAGTGCACACAAGAGGGCTTCTCTAGCTTTGCAATCATTTTTCAATATTCTTGTCCAAGTCTGCAGGAGCAGGATTGCCAGATGTCAGATCATAAGGTGTGTATAATTTCTCAGTGATCTGGCAAATATCTTTGCCAAGACATCTAAGATGAGTCTCCATTCAAATTTTCAATATCCCATAATTTGTTCCATCAAGCTTAGGGATTTATCTTCTGAAAAATAGTTGCTAGTGGATTAGAAGTGTTAGTTACCATAAGATCTACCTCAAGCGGTTAAGGTTCTGCAAAAGAGGACCAAAGATCTGATACCAATTGTTAGGATAACTGGTGAAAAACTGAGAGGGGGGTTGAATCAGTTGTTAACAGATTATAACATTTAATCCACTTAATAATCCTTAAACATATTAAGTACCGGTAGAGCAAAAATAGATACCGGTAAACAATACAACTTAACAATTAAATAGATAATCAATGCAAATCAACCATACCACATAACACCATTATTTGTATGTGGAAAACCCAGAAAGAGAAAAACCACAGTGGGAAGCCTACCCATAGTTAGATGATACTTCTGTAGAAAGTATGTGATACAATGAGGGGCCTGAACATGCAAGAAGGCACACTGCCTAGAGTGTACTTATCATTACAAAAGACTCTCATTGACTATAGAGAGGAAACAACCATCTCAAGATAAATGGACAACAATCCAATAGAGTGAACTGCTATAGATAGCATCTACCATGCGTGATTACAGTCATGGTTAAGCTCAATACCAGGGGTCTTTGACCTCTTCCTTAATTCCAATTCAATCACCTATGATCGACCAAATATCCTTTGCATATAATATAGCATTCCAAGACCACAAACACTTATTCCATTCCATACCACGATATACAATGAGATCTTACATCATTTTATACAAACCCTAAGGCCTAAACCAGTTAGGTCAACCACCTATAAGATATTACAATAAGATCATTACATAAATCCATATTACAATGATATGCCATGTCGTCTTAAGACCAAAACAATAATAACAAATCCATAAATCATCCCAAAACATCTCAATGATGTGTAGAGTATACGTTAACATGATACTGGTCCATAACCTAGATAGGTACTAGACCTATTCTGGGTCCACAACGCCAAAGAAATGTCTTCAAGTAGTTGAAGCACGATCAAAGAACATCTTCAGCATCTTGAAATCCATGTAGAAACTGCACCAACACCAAATATGCATCCTGTCAAGATTCCTCAGTGAGAGCTCTATCGGTAAAGCCTTAAACTAGTGCCAGTAAGGGTTTACCAGAGTGTATGATAGCATCCAATTACCAAGTCAATACCAAGTGACCAAAACATGCTCCAGAAGCATGTACCACATGTAACCAATCACATTCCATAGATCAAAAAATGTCAGAAGTGTCCAACAGATAGTCTCTTCTGTCGGTAACACTTGATCTTCTGTCGGTAACACTTGATCTTCTATCGGTAACCAAAACCTACTTGTCGGTAACCAACCATAACAACTAGTGTTGACATGAATGACAAAACATGAATGCAACACATAATCAATTCATCCAATAATGCCAACAGTATCAGTTTTGTCTTTTCTTCTTCGTCTACCGTTGGTTTCCCATAACAATGTCATTAGGTGTAAAATCACTAATATCAACATTGTTTGGAATATCTTCTGCCTTAAAATTATTTGATTGCTCTTCTTCCTCATCAGGTATCAAACCCAGTAACTTCTTCAATATCTGCTTGATTTCCATATGAACTGATTGGGTCTCACCAATTAACAATCTTGTCAATCTTTTCTTAGATCTAAAATATGATTTAGCCTTTGCAAGAATTTCATATCTCCTCCTTTTTGCCTTCAGGTTGCATGTTTTTAAGAATAAATTTGATAAATTCTATATCCCGTTTTATGGATGCCTACCATCTAGCATCAAGCTTATTATACAAAGAATTTGAAATCTGCCCTTGCAATTCAATTAGGTCTTTACTATATTTATTCAACATAAAAACAATTGCCTCATCTATCTACCTTTGTTCATCCTCACTAAACCTATCATACAGTTTATCCACCCTTAAGAATACCATATTTCTTAATACTTATTAACAACTTTTCAAAAGATGTAGGTTTAGTTACCGGTTTCTTGATGGATTTGACAATAGATGCTCCTACAACCTTTGACTTTTTGCCACTAGCTCTCAGAGCTTTCTTCTCACCTTCTGATTTAGTTTCTTCTTCATCATCAGTTGTCGGTTTGTTTGCTTGCTCCTTTTTCATCTTCCCTATAGTTACCAGTGCTTTAGGTGGAGGGGGCTTAATGAATTTACCTTTTCTCTTGAATTGTATCTTGGAAGGTTTCTCTTTCTTTGCCTCTACAAGTTTATCCTTCTTAACCTCAACACTTCTTGTCTTCATACCAGTGTTGGTACTGGTTAGGGCACTAGATACTCCTGCTTGTTTAGCTTCATATTTTTCTCTAGCCTCTGCTATTGCCTCCTTGGTAACACCTTGTTGCTCAGAAAAATGCTCAACTTCCTTTCTCACTTTCTTAGCAATTATTGGTTTTCTTAACTCTGAGTGCACTAGTAAATATTTCTCTTTATAGGTTCCAAACCTCTTGACAGTAGTATCTACCAGTTGTGCTAGCAAGTTTTCAACGTAAGCAACCAAAATATCTTCTTCAACTTCATAGCCCATAGGAATCACCCAAGTTGTCATGGGATCAACTTCCTCCATCTGACATGTGTCCGTGTCAACCCAAAAATAGATGGTATCCTCATATCTACTGACAACCTATGTCAATATCCTTTCTCTTGCATGCATCTTTTTATGAAAATATTTAAAATAACCCCAAGCAATCTTACCAAAATCATTACCCAACATCCTAATGTTGTTCTTCATCTGTAACAATGTCGGCAATGTCCTTAGACCATTGAACATCATCGATACTAGGAAAGAAATTCTGAAAATAGAAGAACAATCTAACAATCAATTGTCCAAATTTAAACTTCAGTCTTTTGTCTTTCTTCATGGATTCAAGATTGAGCACCAACTGACTTCTCAATGCCTTAGATAAATCATAATCAACATTTTCTTTGATCATCTAGTAAGCAGTATGGACAACTGCAATAGGGATGTTATTCATCCTGCTAGAATGATATACCCACTATCTTATGACCTTTGAAGAAAATTTTACTGCGGGATCATCAATCTTATTAATAGTCATAGCTCTTCCATCCCATTGTGACTTGGTCAGCTCGGCAACATTCTTAGGAGCTGATCTTAGTACTGGAACTTCACCAGTGGAACACAATCCAATTACTACATGAATCGATTCTTTGGTGATCTTATGTGGTTGATCAAGCCACATAAACTGGTCATGCACACGACTCAAAACATATCTCACAAGATCATCTTCAAAATCATCAATAGAATTTAGTGCATGCTGAAAACTTTTATCGGTAACACTCTTAAATTGTTCCTTCAGCAATCCATTCTTATCACACATTACCCTGTATTGATCAAATATAGAAAAAATTCCAAGATCTTCCAACTTACAGTGAATGTATCCGGCGGGATTCGTTTCAATGGATTTAAAAGGGTTCCTCTTAAACTCTAGACGAGGCCTGACTGTAACATCTACCAGATGTGGTGCATCCATCTTCAAAAATTTAGACTTAGAAATAGATAACATGATTTTTTGGATAAATACCTTTCAACGCTTCCACAACTAGGGTTTCAACACTGAGAATGCACTTTCACCGATTGTCGATCATAGATCACTCCAAATCTTCTGTTAATCTGATCAAATGTTTCTCACACAAGCTCTTCTCTTCTCTTTTCTCTCTCCAAGTGCTCTCAAGAATGAAAGGTGGAAAATGATATTCAAAAAGTCATTTTATTTGCTCAATACCTATCACATTAAATTCTATTCCCAGTTGTATAAATAAACAAACCCTAAAACACCATTCAATATACTACCGGTTCTCATATCACATCAAATCTACCGGTTTGATCATAAAATCACTTCACAATATCATAATGCATCAAGATATGCAGATTTATCTTACCGAACACCATATAGGGGGTCCAGAAATGGATCTGACATTAAGCTCCCCCTAAGCCTTTTAACAACTTAGTTTGTCGATGATGAGTTCTCCACACTAGGTGAAGAATTAGGATCTTTCGATGGTTTCTCATCACTCTTCTTTTTCTAGATCTTGTTCATCTCTTCTCTAGTCTCTTCCACATCAACTTTCTTCTTCCCTTTCTGGTTAGCAGAATGATTTATCGGTTGACTCATTTTAGCTCTGCAAAAATTTGCAAGGTGTCCCAGTTGGTGACACTAAAAACATGTCATACGAGATGCTCTCCAGGGTCCAACATTGCCTCTACCAGTCCTTCTTTTGCAATTTATAGCTACATGATCATAGTTATGACAGATTGTGCAAATCACATTCATTCTCTTTCCCATCTCATAGGGACTAGACCAATTAGCATAGGGTCTCTGCCAATTTGCATTTCTCTAGTCATTAAAATTTCTTTGCCAATCTCCACCAAAACTTTGATTCATGTGGGGTGTTGGATTATTTGCTCCATACCTACAATCAACAACTCTATGCCCATACATGTTGCAAGTGTAACAATATCCATTAAAGGTTCTAGGTTTGTATCCTTGATATGCATTAGGTCTATAACCATCAAAAGAATTAGATCTACAAACATTAGCAATATGTCCTAGCTTATGACAATTAAAGAATACTAGTTTGTAGGGTTTCTTACTGGTGGATTTCTAGATCTTAGGTGCATATTTACCTTCTTCAATGTTGTCCTTTGTACCGGAAGGCTCACCTTTCTCAAAGGTAGTGTATCCCAAGCCTTGTGTCTCACCTTTCATCCTCTATGATTGAATCTGTTCATCAAGCATAGTAGAACTTTTGTTAAACTTCACAAGTGTTTCATTAGCATCAACAAGTTCCTTTGTAAGATCTTCATTCTTTTTCATCAGGCTTTCTCTTAGAGACATTGCCATGTCTAGATCAGCCTTTATTTCTTCTTTTTCTTCTTGTTCCTCATGAAGATGAGCATACAGGGTTCCAACCACCTAGTTCAACTTAAAGATCTCATGTTCTTTTTCTCTGATCTTGTCTTTAGTTGTCCTCCTTGCTTCAAGCTCTTGACTCGTCCTAATGGTTAGGGCTTCCAACTCTCTCCTTGAGTTTGCCTTCTCATAATTCAATTTTTAAACTTCAATAACCAATGCATCCATGTTTTCTTCATCAGAAGAACTATTTTCAGTAAACTCCATCAATTGTTCAACAAGCTCTCTTCTCTTAGCAAGTGAGACTTTATACTTGCCTTTCAATGTATCTAGGGCTTCTTCAGATTCTACAAGTCAGTTAGATAGCTCTCTATAGCTCATAGCCCTCATGATACCCTTAGGGATCTTTCCTAAGTGCTTAAGCCTTAAGGGAATTAGGCTCTGATACCAATTGATAAACTTATAAGGCACTAAGAGGGGGGGGTGAGTCAGTGCAAGAAAAAATAATAACACAAATCTGATCACCACTCTAAATAACTTAAATCATAATAAGCATAAAAGAAATATCACCACATAAGCTAACACCCAATATATCAAGCTCCACATAACACAAAGATTTATATGTGGAAACCCAAAAGGCAAAAACCATAGTGGGATTTAATACCCACAAGATTCACTATTTGTAGAATAGAAATATTTGACCGGTTAAGGTCTTACAAATAGGCCCGGTTAGGAGTAGACCCTGCTAGGAGTCACTCGGTTAAGGGATTTACCTTAGCCCTGCTAAAAGATTTTCCCTATTAGGAGAAACCTCACAAGAGGATTTAGACTCAAGTTAATGAGCTACCCTGTTAGGGGATTTATAATTTCAAGCATGTTAGGACCTACCCGGATAGGGGATTTGACTGCTCCAACTGTTAGGAGACAGTAAAATGATCTACATGTAGCACCTCTATGTTTGATAAAATCCACTTCAGTTCTTCTCAATACATCAACAACACATCAATACAAAGTTTCTCAAATTACCGCACAATCAAACTCTCAATATTCACTCACGATCTCATACAACATCTCATAACTCATCACACTTTTTATAAGCATCAACTTAGTCGGCTACTGACCTTGGATCAATTTCCTAGGTTTAATGAATCTGGACAATCTTACACTACACGCTTTACTTATGTCAGCCACCGACATAACAACTCAAAAGTAAAACATTATGTGTACCAGTTTACTGATCTTAGTGACTTTGTTCTACCGATTAGTTGTTCTTCTTGATTGATTGCTTTGTACATCATAACTTGCTCATCTTGTTGAATCCACCATTGTGGTATGTAACATAGCTACCTGATACAATCTTCAACACTCTTGCAAAACCACATCACCTAACTCTTCATGGATCGCTCATACCGGTTGCTTGAATACAACTTTGTTCATGTTTATCGATTGAAGTCCTATTTGTCGATTCACTGATAAATTGTCTCCTCTACTGGTTATGCTTTACTGGTTGGCCTAAAAGACTTAGATGACTATCAGAACATAGTTTCCATCAATGACAACATAAAACAAGTCATCAATCAACCTATTACATCAAAACATCATCATCAAGCCAACAGAGGGTGCAATTGGAATGTTGATAGAGTTGTTTGAAAGGATATGTGAAGTTGAATGTTTTGAATGTTAATAGGGATCTCCTCTTCAATGGTTAAATTCTTGACTTGAATGCAACACCTAGCCTTGAAAGGAGACTTGAGATGCTCAATGTTTGAATGAAATTTCACTTAGGATCACAAATTCCACTTCTTTGTCCAATTTTGCATATCGAACCTGTAAAGCGGAAAATCGATCGAACCCTAGTTGCTCTCCCCTCTTCCAACTCCAAGGAGAGAGAAGGGAGGTTGCTAGGGTTGATGGTTTTCACTTAGGGAGACTTTACATTCAAAAGAGGGGTTGAAACCCACAAGATCCAATCCCACACAATGCAAGATTGGATGCTAAATGCATTTCAAGGGTTAAGACAGCAAGGCTACCCTCTTTTGTAAAGAATGTGCATAGAAGAATTAAGCTAGGAATGCATAGAAAGTGAGAAAGATTCGCTTATAAACTTAGATAGGGATATAGGATGAAGCTGCGGACCTAGAATTAGCTGTAAAATGTCGACACGGCACTGTCCTGCAAATTTGAGCCAAAGTTGACGGGACGATGGCGCCCGGCGTGCACACGGTCCTCCGAAAAATCTGCGAAACGAAGGGGGATCTGTTCGTCTCTGCACAAGGATTCCAGATCTTCAATTTCAGCCATGTACCTGCAACCTACACACAGAAAAGCGAAGATGATTGGGGGGTTGGGGATTAGGGGTTTGCCTTTAGGTCAAACCCCGGTTTTGGAATTAACCAAGAAATGAGAAATGTTGTAAATGTAAATGTCTGTAATGTAAAACAAGTACTAATACCTTGTTGTAAGGATGTTTGTATCCTTATGTGCAAAGGTATAGATGTTGTTGTATGTTGTATGTTGTAATAGTATGTAGTAAGTGATCTCCTCTTCAATGGTTGAATCCTTGTCTTGAATGCAACACTTAGCCTTGAATGGAGACTTAGAATGATCAATTGCTTGAAGGAATGCTTGAATGCTTGAATGTTTGAGTATCGTTTCCACCCTTTTTCCATCCATCCAAATGAGAGAGGAAAATGTAGTTTATATACTTGTCAATTAGGGTTAATAGACTGATTTTCCCGACCTTAGGCCGACCAGGAAATATTATTTCCAATTTGCAAACAAAAAGACCCGAAGTCCCATAGGAGACCGGGCCCAAAATAGGGCCAGGGACCAGGGCGCTGGGTGCCATGGTCTTGGGGGACCAGGGCACTGGGCACCCTGGTCCTGAAGGACCAGGGCGCTGGGCACTCTGGTCCCACCTCCCGGGACAGCAGGGTGCAAAGGAGGTTTAGGCCAGGGTGCTTGAAAAATGCAGTTTTTGGTGTCGTGGACAAGTTTCGGGGTCTCCATTCAGGTTTTGTGTTGCGTCGCCATCGTGAAGACCAAAATGCAGTCGAAATTGCAAGTGTCACAATTTTAGGACACTACATTTAGCCCCCACTTTAGCAGGAGTATGTATGCTCATACTTCCGGTAAAGTACAAGGAAATAACATTGAAAGACTTTCACCACATCAAGGAGGCAAGATACACCAAGCCCCCAGTGGACTAAGGATCTTACGACTTCGTTTGTCAAAGTAAAAGGGAAGATCACGAGGGAGAACCATGACTGTCAGTAGTAAGGTTCCCTCACTATGAGTCATGCAAGAGAAATACCGAAAATTTTCAAGGCAAAGCTAAGTTCGCCAAGAAATTTTCAAGTATCCTGAAGGGATAGACGGGGTGTATGCCCCCCTACGTTAAAGCGATCGCACACACCTCAACAGGAGTGATTGTTTTAACGTAGTGATACACATAAGAAATGAGAAAGGAAAGGAGCACGTTATCGCAAAGATTTAGCCCCCAAGTGTGAGATAAACCCAAGGATAATAGACACAAAACATGAAGCATGAGGTGACTTCACTTTCCTCGGGGTCAGTATGTTGTATGATAGTTCATGTATATATATCATATGTATGTATAATTGTTCTTCATTCCCCAATCAAGGAAGGTCACCTAGAAGAAGGGAACACATGTGTCTTTTGAGTCAACATGAGAGAGACCAAAAGATATCTCAATGCTTTGCATCGTCCTCAAGTAGACAACACTAAGGTCAAAAAATAGAAGAATGAGAATAACATATAGAAGAAGTAACAAAAGAGAGGAGGAGAGAATCTGCTATGCTAATGAAACTAGTCTAGCACGTCATCTACCCCCCAATCTTGCTGATCAATGTTATGGGAAGGCAGGGAACACGCTAGAGGAGGAACATCCAACATAGCAGATGGAGCTATCACAAGATCTAAACAAGGGCTATGTTCATGTTCCAAGCCACGTTGTTCTTGTCTAGGAGCTAGGATAAGTGCTTTAGAAAATTCGTTAGATAGATGGTTATCAATATCAACAAAGTTCATATTCACTATCGGAAGCAAGAGGAGTAACATTTTCATCATGAATAACATTTTCATCTATAGCATCATCAAGATTTATAAAAATAGGGTCTTTAATTCGCACAGGATCAAGACCATCATGCATCTTATGTTTAGGAGATTTTGGAGAAAATGGAATAATGCTTGTTGAAGGTGTTTTTGGAGATTGTAACGTTTGAGAAGCAACTGCTTGAGCTCTAAGACGACGCTTTCGTCGGCGTTCACGTGCAGAACGATTTCATCTAGTCTTAGTAGGAAGTGGAGAAGATTGAGGAGGAGGAATGTTCTCATCCTTATCACTTGGGTGTTTAGGTTGTGGTCTCTTAGGCTGGATAATAGGAGAAGAAGAAGGTCTCTTCTCTCTATAAAAAGAAGGAGGAGGAACTGCTCCATACAAAGGAGGAATATTTGGTTTAGGAAGGAGACCAAGTCCATCATGACGAGGAGGTATAGGTCTACTTTTAGAAGGTTTATTACGCATAGACATAGTCACATCCATAGGGATGGGTTGGGAATCTTCTTGAGGAAAGACATTAGTTTTATCTTTCAAAGGAAGAACTTCCTTCTCAAGAACGATAGGAATATCAAGTTTAGGTGTTCTAGGTTCACTTAAAGATAGGATCATATCTGTTTTCCACTTTTGATAAGATTTGAAAAGATGATCACTTCGCGGAGGAAGAGATTGGAATTGTTTACGCCAAAAGTAATCAATAGGAACACTAGAAGTTCTTTCAGCTGGTTTAAAGAGACTATGATTGACAGTAACAATTTCACCATTATGGGGAAATTTCAAACACTTATGAATAGGAGAAGCAATAGCTTTCACGGAAGATAGCCAAGGATAGCCAAGTTTCACACGAAATTGTTCGGACGAAGGAATAATAGCAAAGCTCACATCAAGGGATTTGTTATGGACCTCAATAGGTAATGTAATAGAACCAATTGCAGGAGAAGAAAATGCATCAAATAATTTCACAATCACATCTATTTTGTCATAGATCACTTGATTCAATTGCAAAGTAAAAAGGAATTCTTCAGTAATAACATTAACCATGCACGAAGGATCAATAAGCACTCCACGGCAAGGTGTATTCTTGACTTTTGCAACTATGTATAAAGGACCATCAGGTGCCCTAATGGTTTCACTAGAATTAAATGTGATGGAAGGTTCTTTAGGGTTTTCTTGCTGCTCTACAAAGCTAATCACATTCGGAGTCATAGACACAAGACCATCAGATGAGAGAGAGGAATCATTAGCCTCAATCACATTAGAGGTATGAGAAGGTAATGGATCAGTAAAAATCTGAAGATTTTGGTTAGGAGGAGCTACAGATGTATTGCCTTTATCATTCACTCCGGAAACAGAGATAGTATTATTATCAATCAAATCTTGAATTTTACCCTTTAAAAAAAAACATTTTTCAGTATCATGCCCAGGCTGACGATGAAATTGACAAAAAGATTTGTTATCAAAATAAGGTGAAGTAATCTTTGCAAGATCTATTTTCCTTATAGGAGGAAGAGTAAGCACATTTTGTTCCAATAACTTATTCATAATATGCAATGATTCATTCAAAGGAGTATACTTTCTTTCTTTCTTGAAAAACTTAGAAATAGGAGGCACACCTGATGCTGCATTCACATTGTTGTTGATGATGTTTTCATTGAATTTGATGGAATCTCTGTTCGGTTTAAACTTCCCAAATGGTTGTTGACTGCTATCACCCTTATCACTCAGAGCCATAGGATGTGATTGTTCCATTTGACTCACAGTCAGTTGATAATTGTGAAGAGTTGCACACAACTGTTGGAAAGAAGTAAACTCAGAAAATAGAAGTTTGTCTCGAATATCTTTTTGTAAATTAGAAATAAAGATTCTTTGGATATCATTGTCAGGCACTGGAAAAGAAATTTGAGCATACAAATGCTTATATCTACCAATGAAATCAGTCACTTTTTCTTTAACACCTTGTTTACAATGCATTAAATCAATCAAAGTAACTTTAGGACTTATATTGTTTTGAAATTGTTGAATGAAAGCATTTGCAAGTTGTTCGAAAGAAGTAATAGAATAGGAAGGCAACGAGCAATACCATTGTAGGGCTTTGTCTCTTAATGTTCTAGTAAACAGTTTTGCAAGCAACCTTTGGTCATAAGCAAAATCAGTACATATTGTTTGAAAAGTCTTAACATGTGTTAGAGGATCTCCTTTACCGTTATAAAGTTCCAAATGCGGGATTTCAACATGTTTAGGAGGGATAGCTCGAACAATTTCAAGAGAAAGTGGGCTCGCAACATCAAATGTGGGCACACTAAACTTAGATTGATTCATAGAGGCAATTTGTTGTTGTAAAGAGGAGACAGTTTGTGCAAGATTGTTAATGGTCACTTCAGTTGAAGAGTTCATATTAGATGTGTTAGATTGAGATGGAGGTGTTATGTTATTGAAAGAAGGTAAAGAGTAAGGTGGTGGGACTCTATGATAATTAGTCATAGGAGATGATTGGACAGGAGGAACACTACAAGGAGGAATGGAATGATTGAATGAATGGCCCCCTTGTGTCATGTTCATTTGTGAAGATGTAATAGGAACACTCATTGAAGGAATGAATGAAGAAGTCGGATTGAATGAAGGAAGAGGGTTAATTGAAGAAGAAGGATTGCCCCAATGACTGGTGATCACAGGAGGAATGTCTTGTATAGAAGTAGTCATTATGTTTGATGTAAAGGTAGGTATGCTAGCAATAGAAGTTGTCAAAGGGATAGAGTGATTGACTTGAGTGGGAGGTTGTGTATAACCTAGATTTTTGGCACAACTCTTCATAGGCATCACATTCGAATCCACAATGTGTACAATACCACGCAAAATATAAATTCCATTCTTATCACTTTGAAGCATATGTTTTAGACCCTCAATTAAAGGAAGAGCTTGACTATCGGGGTATTCTTGAGACATCCATTGTCGAAAATCGTCAAATTGGTTATCCAATTTCGAAAGTTGTTCTACAGAAACCTCATGGAGAGCTTCTTCATCATTAGGAGGATTAGAGGAATTACCCATGTCCTCGTTAAAAAGGCTATTCAAATTAGGTTCCATCTCCTCAGTAATTAAACCTCGGAAAGACTTAATTCTACGGCTTCGTCTAACGGGAATAGTGTAAGTAGGGCTTATTGTTGTAAAACTCATGCACTAGAGAGAGAGAGAAAATTTTGAATTTTAGAGGTAGCAAATTTCAGTAAAATCAGCCAATCTTCTGGATTTAAGCTGTTAAATGCAATCACGACAATCTCCCGAAATTTCAGAAAAAATGTCTGGGACCGTGGCGCTCAGAGTGCACACGGTCCTTGCAACTTTTTTCAAAATTTGCAGGGATGAAAGTTATGATGATTTTAAAGCTAACCTGAAAAAATTGAGTGATTTTACGATCTGTAGATAGGCCAAATTAAAGTTGCAATCTCGAAATTGAACCCTACCAAGATTGTCGAAAAATGCAAAATTTGAATTTTGAAAAAGAGAGGGAAACTGAAATTTTGAATTTTATGATTTTAGAGGGAATATCAAAAGCAATGCAAGTTTTGAATTTTAAAAGTTGACTCAATTTCACGCAAAATTCAATTTTGAAAGCAGAAATTAAAGTTGTTGTAATTAAGCACTTAATTTCAAAAGTCACAAATTGCAAGAATTTGAATAAAGCACTGAAATTTCGAATGAATGCAACACACTTTTCAGATTTAGGACAGTAAGAACACAATTTTGACACAAAATTTCAATTTCAATGATTTTTGAATGTTTAGAAGCCTTAAACCAAGCAATCACAAGACCAACTTTGACTGTAATTTTGAAAGTGTTATAATTGATAAAATCACCCAAAATTCTGGATTTTAGCAGGAAAATACAGTAAGATCTAGCTCCTGAAATTTCGGAAAAAATGTCGGGGACGATGGCGCTCGAAGTGCACACGCTCCTCGCAACTTTTTTCCAAATTTGCAGGGATGAAAGATATTGTGATTTTATTGCGGAATCCAAAGTTACAGCTGATTTGGAGATGTTTTGATCAGTGAAATTATCAGTCAAAGGTTGAATCAAGAGGGTTTCAAAAATTAGGGTTTTAACACTTAACCACTTAATTTTCAAAATTAAAGCACAGATATGATTTGACAATTTGCAGTAGAAGGGTAGATCTGAAACAAGCATTAACAATTAAACATTTCGCAAGCTCAATTATTAAAAAGAAAATTTAGGGTTTTTATGCAATTAACCTCTAAAATTTGCAAAAGATCAAACATGGAAATGTAATCAAGGAAGCCAATTTTCAGATCTAACCATGAATAATCAGAAAGGATGTTCACGTCGGGTTCACCAAAATGTAAAGCGGAAAATCGATCGAACCCTAGTTGCTCTCCCCTCTTCCAACTCCAAGGAGAGAGAAGGGAGGTTGCTAGGGTTGATGGTTTTCACTTAAGGAGACTTTACATTCAAAAGAGGGGTTGAAACCCACAAGATCCAATCCCACACAATGCAAGATTGGATGCTAAATGCGTTTCAAGGGTTAAGACAGCAAGGCTACCCTCTTTTGTAAAGAATGTGCATAGAAGAATTAAGCTAGGAATGCATAGAAAGTGAGAAAGATTCGCTTATAAACTGAGATAGGGATATAGGATGAAGCTGTGGACCTGGAATTAGCTGTAAAATGTCGACACGGTGCTGTCCTGCAAATTTGAGCGAAAGTTGACAGGACGATGGCGCCCGGCGTGCACACGGTCCTCCGAAAAATCCGCGAAACGAAGGGGGATCTGTTCGTCTCTGCACAAGGATTCCAGATCTTCAATTGCAGTCGCGTACCTACAACCTACACACAGAAAAGAGAAGACGATTGGGGGGTTAGGGATTAGGGGTTTGCCTTTAGGTCAAACCCCGGTTTTGGAATTAACCAAGAAATGAGAAATGTTGTAAATGTAAATGTCTGTAATGTAAAACAAGTACTAATACCTTGTTGTAAGGATGTTTGTATCCTTATGTGCGAAGGTATAGATGTTGTTGTATGTTGTATGTTGTAATAGTATGTAGTAAGTGATCTCCTCTTCAATGGTTGAATCCTTGTCTTGAATGCAACACTTAGCCTTGAATGGAGACTTAGAATGATCAATTGCTTGAAGGAATGCTTGAATGCTTGAATGTTTGAGTATCGTTTCTGCCCTTTTTCCATCCATCCAAATGAGAGAGGAAAATGTAGTTTATATACTTGTCAATTAGGGTTAATAGACTGATTTTCCCGACCTTAGGCCGACCAGGAAATGTTATTTCCAATTTGCAAACAAAAAGACCCGAAGTCCCATAGGAGACCGGGCCCAAAATAGGGCCAGGGACCAGGGCGCTGGGCGCCATGGTCCTGGGGGACCAGGGTGCTGGGCGCTCTGGTCCCACCTCCCGGGACAGTAGGGTGCAAAGTAGGTTCAGGCCAGGGTGCTTGAAAAATGCAGTTTTTGGTGTCGTGGACAAGTTTCGGGGTCTCCATTCAGGTTTCGTGTTGCGTCGCCATCGTGAAGACCGAAATGCAGTCGAAATTGCAAGTGTCGCAATTTTAGGACGCTACAGAACCTATATTGTACTTATTGACCTATGCAAATCAGAGGGTAAAACACATCTTATATACTTGCCAATTAGGGTTTATCACTGATTTTCCATCTTAGGCCGACATAGAAAACCTTTTTCCCGCTTCTCATTGACAAGCCCAATGCAGGATTTAAGTGGAGGGGGCCTAGAATAGGGCAAGGACAAGGGCACCATGCCCCTATCCTAGGGGGGACAAGGGCACCACACCCCAAACCTGCCCTAATCCCAGATAGGAAGTGCAGGATGCAAGGAAATGCATATTTCGGGAGGTGTGAGCATGTCTTGGGTCTCCAATCAGGCTTAGGGATTCGTTTCGCCAATGTGAAGACCCAAATGCGGTCAAAAATTAAAGAGTCATGATTTTATGACGTTATAGGAACATGATAGAAATGAGAAGGCAATTCTGAGTAAGGAAAAAGAGAGGTTGAAATAACTAGAGAAGAACGAAAATGATGAAAGATAGTAATGAGAGAAGGCAAGGATAGAACACAAGGATGTGGAAAGGGCAATCGAGGAGAAGAGAATTATTTTGGCAAGAAAAAGGATGTTAAATAGTGAATCTAGTCCATCCATGCCTTTTCCCAAACGACATCCCATAATGCAGAACCTGATGAACACAATCATGCCAAACTTTCCAACAGGGTTAAATTGTCCACCTACTTCCCCATCCCCTACATTTTCTTCTCCTTCAAAGTATATTGCGAGGGTGTCATCATATGGTGGAAACCTTGGATATTGTAGCCCAATTCTAACTAAATTGAGTACTAGTGAAGCAACACAAGGTGACAAGAACATGGTACCCATTGCAACATCGAGGGCATCAGCTGTAGGGCCAAGCACTTATTTGCCTCATTTTTTCAATTGACTTCTAAAAAGACATATCTGATTCTATTTTTTGGCTATCTGATCTACACATAAGAATTGCAAATATATGTAATGAAGACATTTATTCGACATGAATTATGGTATCTTTTTGTATATCGATGCAATATAGGACATGTAATGGGATGATTGAACAATTTGTAAACAAATGCATGCTTTTTGTTTCCAATTATGTGCATGTCAACAAATGGCTACTTCTTGTTTCCAGTTTTGAGCTGGTCAACAAATGACTACTTTTTGTTTCCAATGTTGTGCATTTTGTATGTTTTACCTGTTGATGCAATTCACAACATGTAATGGGATGATTGATCAATTTTTTCAACAAATACATGTTTTATTAATTTTGCATCAATTAGAAGGATTCAAGTTTTCATTACTTTGAAGTCATCAATTTTCCACAACTAAGTTGGCTACCACAAATCAAAATTGTGGATGCTGAGTTTGTGTTTCAGCCACGTGTCCATGAGGAGTCCTACCACTTGTCAAAATTATGCCACTTCGATGCTTCGACCAAAACATTATCGGGCCTAGACCCAAAACTTTCTATGATTTACGTTCATATGGAATGGGGTGGTCGTGAGGCAATTAACCACATGCACACCCAAACAATCACCTTGTCCACCAAAATATCCCTTCACCACCTTCAAACTTGCAATGTAGTGGCATTAACTATGTGTCACCTCGCCTAACATGCATCTAAAGGCTCACATTTATTGAGCCTTGCAACATCCAATATGCCTAACTTGAAGACATGCTTTTCATCTTATGAGTATTGATCTCCATGATCGACTACAATGAGAACACACAACCATTTGAAGAGCTTTATATTTGTCAATTATGTTGCACGAACCATTCAATTTGAAAAAGGTTTCAAATGACTACTTGTACTCATTGTATAGGATTGCGACAATTGCAATCAAAAGATGATGGAGATTTTCTGACCAATGCAACACTTGGTTGATTACAGCAGTGTGAGAAAAAGTGGCATTCACATGTGTTGTACACAATCCATGTAAAGCTTGTAATTGTGCATATTGTAATGTAATTCTTGTTCAAATTGTGGAAGCTTTGTGGGTTCTTGTTCCAATTGTTGACACCTTGGTCCAATAATTACATTACATGTGTGTGGATTGGATAGTAAACAAGAGTCTTGTCAAAGATTAGTTTATGGGCCTTTCTGTTGGCAATATGGATAAATTGATTATGTGCTGCATTGATGTTTTTTCATTGATGTCAACACTAGCTATTATGGTTGGTTACTGACAAATAGATTTTGGTTACCGGTAGAAGATCTTGTGTTACCAGTAAGGGTTTAAGATTTAACCGACAGAGCTTTCACTGAAAACCTTTGACAGAATGATAAGTGGTGTTGGTGTGGCTTCTAGATGGAATTCAAGATGCAAAAGGTGATCCTTGATCATGCCTCAACTAATTGGAGACATAGCTTTGGCGTGGTGGATGCAGATTAGGTCTGGTACCTATCTAGGTTATGGACCGGTATCATGTTAACATGTTCTCTACACAGTACCAGGATGTTTTATGGATTGGTTATTTTTGTTTTGGTCTAAAGATGGCATGACATATCATTAGAATATGGATGTATGTAATGATCTTATTGTAATATATTTTAGGTGGCCGACCTAATTGGTTTAGGCCTTAGGGTTTGTATAAATTGATGTAAGCTCTCATTGTAGATCATGGGATGAGAATGAAATATAAGTTTGTGGTCATGGAATGCAATATCATATATGAAGGATATCTGGTTGATCATAGGTGATCGAATTGGGTTTAAGTCAGAGGTCAAAAGCCATCGATATTGAGCTTAACTAGGACTATAATCAGGCATGGTAGATGTTATCTCTAGCAGTTCATTCTTCTGGATTGTTGTCCAATTATCTTGAAGTGGTTATAACCTATTTGTAGTCAATGAGACTCTTTTGTAATGAGTAGTACGCTCTAGTAAGTGTTCCTTCCTGCATGTGCAGGCCCCTTATTGTATCACATAGTTTCTGCAGAAGTATCATCTGACTGTGGGTAGGCTCCCCACCGTGGTTTTTCCCTTTATCGGGTTTTCCACCTACAAAACATGGTGTTATGTGGTATGGTTGGATTGTGTTAATTCTCTATTTCATTCTTAAGTTTTATTGCTTGCCGATATCTGTTTCTGCTATTTCGATATTCAGTATTTATGTGCTCTGGTCAAAGGTTATTAGGTGGTTTGATTGACATAATCTATTAACAACTGATTCACCCCCCCCCCTCTCAGTTGTTCACTGATTATCCTAATAATTGGTATCAGATCTTTGGTCCTCTTTTGTAGAAGCTTAACCACTTGAGGTAGATCCTATGGCAACTAGTACTTCAAATCCACCGGCAACTATTTTCAGAAGAGAAATCCCTAAGTTTGATGGAACAAATTATGGGATATGGAAAATCGGAATGGAGACTCATCTTAGATGTCTTGGGAAGGATATTTGGGAGATCACTGAGAAAGGATATACACCTTATGATCCAGCATCTGGCAATCCTGCTCCTGCAAACCTGGATAAGAATATTGAAAAATGATTATAGAGGTAGAGAAGCCCTCTTGTGTGCACTTACTGATCAACAAATCATGGGATTGAATGATAAATCATCTGCAAAGGTTATGTGGGATAAATTGCAAATTCTAAATGAAGGTGATCCTACTGTCAAAATTGCTAAACTTGATGATTACCAGGTAAGGTATGAGAACTTGAAGATGGAAGATAATGAAAGAATTGCTACATTTATGGAAAGAGTAAATGAGATTGTCATGGGAATTCAATGTTGTGGAGGATCTTTGAGTGAAGATGAAATAGTTTCCAGTCTTGAGAGCCCTTCCATCGACTTACAAGATGAAGGCAACTGCAATTAATGAATTAAGAACAATGGCAAACACTTCAATTAACAGAGACATTCTAATTGGGAAATTATCTACTTTTGAAAGCCTTATTTGCTAGAAGAGACCTAAAGGACCAACAAGAAGTAAGTATGAAGGAAAAGCACCTTTTAAATATTTTTTATGTAATAAGATTGGTCATTTTGCATCTAGATGTCCTGAAAGGAATACAAGATTTGAAGAAAGAGTTAAGAAATCATTTTTGGAGGTGAAGATAAATTGTGCATGTAATTCTCTAATAATATGAAGAATGAATTTGAAATGTCCATGATTGGTGAGATGAGATTTTTCTGAGGTTTGCAGATTACTCAAATTGACAAAGGTATCTTTATCTATCAAACTAAGTATCTAAGGGAATTTTTGAAGAAGTTTGGTATGGATAATTCCAAACCGGTAAGCACTCCTATGGTGACAAGTGAGAAATTATCTATCAAAGACACATCTGCATCGGTAAATTCAACAAGGTATAAGTCTATTATTGGTGGCTTGTTATATCTAACTTAGACTAGACCAGATATTATGAATGCAGTAAGTATTGTTTCAAGATATCAAAGTAATCCTAAAGAAAATCATGAATGTGTAGTAAAGAAGATATTCTAGTATTTGCAAGGAACATCAAAATATGGCTTATGGTATTCTAGAGATGATAATTTAAATTTATGCGCATATACAAATTCAGATTGGGCAGGAGATACTGATGACAAGAAGAGCACTTTTGGTGGAGCTTTCTTTCTTGGAAATAAATTGATTTCATGGATCAGCAAAACATAGTCATACATTTCTTTATCTACTGTAGAAGCTGAATATGTTGCAGCAGAAACTAATTGCACTCAATTCTTGTGGATGAAGCAAATGTTGAAAGATATCAAGGTAATTTGTAGTGAACTGGTAGTTATCTATTGTGATAACTCTGCAGCTATTGACATGTCTAAGAATCTGGTATTTCACTCTAAGACTAAGCACATATCAATAAAATATAACTTTCTGAAGGACAAGGTGGAAGAAAAAGAAGTCAAATTGGTTTTAGTAAACACTAAAGAGTATATTGCAGATATATTCACTAAACCACTGTCTAAGGAATCATTTGAGTATTTGAGAGATAGGTTAGGGGTTTATGCCCCTTTTGACAGAGACTTGATTGATACAGTTTGGCATCAGTCTGACATGCATTATTAGGGATATAATTCATTTTGGCATTCATGACTGGTGCTACTACTCAAGAGGAGTAGTCAGCTTTGAGATTCAGAGGCTTATATTCTTGCTTTGATATTTTTGTTATATTTTTGGCATTGATGTCAAAGGGGAAGAGATAGTGATGTGAAAAATAAATTCAGAACTTAAGAGATATTATTCACAGGGGGAGAGTTATTGATATTCAAGAAATTATTAGTTATCTTCCACAAGGGGAGACTTGTTTGGCATTTCTTGGTACTTAGATGTTTTTCACATCTAGTGTTGCCATCAATACCAAAGGGGGAGATTGTTGGCAATGTGGATAAATTGATTATGTGTTGCATTGATGTTTTGTCATTGATGTCAACACTAGCTATTATGGTTGGTTACAGGCAAACAAGTTTTGTTTACCAATAGAAGATCTTGTGTTACCGGTAAGGGTTTAAGGTTTAACCGACAGAGCTTTCACTAAGAACCTTTGATAGAATGATAAGTGGTGTTGGTGTGGCTTCCAGATGGAATTCAAGATGCAGAAGGTGATCCTTGATAATGCCTCAACTGATTGGAGACATGGCTTTGGCATGGTGGACCCAGATTAGGTTTGGTACCTATCTACGTTATGGACCGATATCATGTTAACGTGTTCTCTGCACATTACCAGGATGTTTTATGGATTGGTTATTGTTGTTTTGGTCTAAAGCCGACATAGAATATCATTGTAATATGGATGTATGTAATGATCTTATTGTAATATCTTTTAGGTGGCCAACCTAATTGGTTTAGGCCTTAGGGTTTGTATAAATTGATGTAAGATTTCATTGTAGATCATGGGATGAGAATGAAATATAAATTCGTGGTCATGGAATGCAATATCATATGTGAAGGAGATCTGGTCGATCATAGGCGATCGAATTGGGTTTAAGTAAGAGGTCAAAATCCTCTAGTATTGAGCTTAACTAGGACTATAATCAGGCATGGTAGATGATATCTCAAGCAGTTCATTCTTCTGAATTATTGTCCAAATGTCTTGAGGTGGTTGTAACCTCTCTATAGTCAGTGAGACTCTTTTGTAATGAGTAGTACGCTCTAGGTAGTGTACCTTACTACATGTGCAGACTCCTTATTGTATCACATACTTTCTGCAGAAGTATCATCTGACTGTGAGTAGGCTTCCTACTGTGGTTTTTCCCTTTACTAGGTTTTCCACGTATAAAACATGGTGTTATGTGGTATGGTTGCATTGTGTTAATTCTATGTTTCATTCTTAAGTTTTATTGCTTACCGGTATCTATTTCTACTATTCCAGTATTCAATGTTTATGTGCTTTGGTTAAAGGTTATTAAGTGGTATGATTGACATAATCTGTTAACAACTGATTCACCCCCCCCCTCTCAGTTGTTCACCAGTTATCTTGACACTTTCAACTTCTGGCCCCGCCCCTAAAAGTATTTTTTTTATTTTTGCTAGTTATATCCTCCTGATATATATGCACATACATAATTTTGATTTGGTGTAAGCAACTCATTGGTTAGCTTGGCCAGCAGTCAAAGTTGGTATGTGGGTCCATGTGGCTTGCCTCATGGACCCTTGAAGTTAGGGTCACATGTTTTGTCTCCTCTCTCCTATATACATACATACATGAACATACATACATATATGTACATGTAGACATATAGATACATACTTGTACATGTCTAAATGTACATACATATAGTGAAAAAAATGTACATACGTATATGAAATACATGTACATACATGTATGTATTTGCATAAATGTGTACACATGTACATATATATATGTATAAACATGTACTTACATACATATATATACAAGTACATACATTGAAATGTATATGCACTTGATAAATGTCAAACTTAGGTTGAAGGGTTTCATATTCAGCATTGAGTTATGTATAGACATACATGTACATACAGATATGTACATACATACATGTACATATATTCATGTACACACATGCAAACTTGTACATACACACATGCACATACATTTATGCATAGACATGTCCATAAATATATGCATGATATGTGAAACTTGGCTTTAAGGGTTTTAGTTTCACAGTTTAAGGGATTCAATCTCATTCATATGTATATGTATATGTATATGTATATGTATATGTATATGTATATGTATGTATGTATGTATGTATGTATGTATGTATGTATACTATTAATCTAAGAGGATCCGATTAATACTGAGAGGGGGGATGAATCAATATTAACAATAATTATTAACTTCAACTTAAACTTATAAAACTTCATCAAATCAATCACAAACCGGTAATACTATTTACCATTACCGGTAATCATTGATAATCAATTGTTAAATTGATTTATCAGAACTACTTATTAAGTGTTCATTAGCATGCATAAACTGAAAGTAAATCAAATCAACACATCAAAAACATTCACCGTATGAACAACAAAATTTTCACTTGGAAACCCAAATAGAGAAAAACCACGGTGGGAATTGGTACCCAAAAAATTTGTGCACTCTTTTCGAATGCACCATGTTAGGAGTAGACCCTATTAGGAGTCACTCGGTTAAGGGATTGTTATGATAAGCCTTGTTAAGAGCTTTGCCCAGTTAGAAGCAACCTCACAAGAGGATTTGAGACTCAGATGTTGAGCTACCCAATTAAGGTATTTACAATTTAAACCATGTTAGAACATACTTGGTTAAGGGATTTTGACTATTTCAACTGTTAGGGAACAACAGATGAATGATCTAGAAATAATAATAACTTCTTGCTTGTTCAGATCCAATTTAGCTCCACTCTGCTACACTCTTGCAGATACACCACACTGGTTCGGCTTCACACTCTTTACTCAATTCACCGACACAACAAACATCAATTGTACGAACCTAAATAACCTTTACAACTTAGTCAGTTACAAAACCCTAAGACTTACAACATAGATCATCACAGATCTTTACAACTCATTACAGATCAACAAATGAACCATTACAATCAATTACAACTGTTGAATGATCACTACACCTTGATTTGATACACTTTCAAACCCTTAACCCATTCCACTAAGCACTTCGCACATTCCCAAAAAAATCTCTCTTTGATCGTGCCAAAACATCTTTCAAACACTTCACGCAGTTTCAACCGCGTCATCACCAACTAACAAACATAATGTAATACACTGCCAAACTCAAAATCATTATCGATAATAAGAATTGAATACTGGTTCTTAAACCCTTCATAAACTCTATAGAAAATACAATAGAAATCATAAACATGATTTTTCAGCGATCAAAGGATGATGTCAATTCATTCAAAGATACATTACAATGTTACAAATACATGTTCCAAACCTGAACACTTGATTCATCACCAATCGCTAGACCCAATCAAAACATTTCCACGTTTACCGATTAAGATCCTAATTCCTAGTTCACTGTCTTCATTACCGGTAAGGCATTTCCAGTAGACCAAAAAGACTTAGATGACAAAATAAACATGAAAAACATAGTTGCCACATAGTTTTCCATCAATAACAACACAAATAGGTGATCAAATCCTTTAAGCCAATAATCTCAATCTCTTCATCACTATATCATTACCAGTAGTCCTTTACCGATTCATCAACATTCTCCATCAGCATTAGTTATTCCAATCATGCCAACAATCTCCCCCTTTGGCATTGATGGCAACACCAACATATTCAATTGTCAACTATGAACTTCTCTGTTGCCTTCACTCATTCTTCTTCTGTTGCACCTCATATGTCAGTTGCACTACTTCACCTGCTCTAATTCTTCTCCTCTGGATCATATTACTTCTCCCCCTTTCTCTTACAGTTCTTCTCCCCCTTTCTCTTACAGTTCTTCTCCCCCTTTGACAACAATGCCAAAGATGCAAATGCATCTCCAGTCTTCATTCCTACTACTGTTGTCTCCAATATCTCTGCAAATCTCATCTAAGTTGCCCCCCCTGCAGAGTAGCCAATGTTTCATCAATCCACAGTGAAAAATATTCATTAAGCCCACTATATTGATGCATCTCCTACATCTTAGTTGATCGTATGTAGGGGTCTGGCCCCTAATTTACCTCTAAGGTACTCAAAGGTTGTCTTCAGCAAAGGTTTAGTGAAAATGTCTGCTAACTGCTCTTTGCTTGACACATATTTTCTGACTTGCTTCTCCTACACTCTCTCCCTCAGATAGTGATATTTCATTTCTATATTCTTTGTCCTTGCATGTAACACGAGATTTTTTGAAATATTAATAACACTAGTATTGTCACAATAAATAATCATTGGTTTAGACATATCTTGCTTAAAGCCTTCCAACACGTCTCGTCCATATTGCTTGTGTACAATTCATAGATGTTGCAACATATTTTGCTTCAGTTGTTGACTATGATACACGTGTTTTCTTTTTACTTGTCCAAGCAACCAATCTACCTCCAAGAAGAAAATCTCCACTGGTAGTTCTTTTCTGAACATCAACATTGCATGCCCAATCTACATCAGTAAACACTTTCAAAGAAAATTTATCTTTATAAGGATACCATAAGCCATAATCCATTGTGCCTTTCAGATATATGAATATCCTTTTCACCACTACCAAGTGAATCTCCTTGGGATCTTTCTAAAATATAGCAACCAATCCAACAACATGTGCAATATTCGATCTACTATGAACACCATAATGCAGCTTACCAATCATGGACCAGTATTCCTTTTCATCTACAAAGGGTGAATCATCCTATTTAGACAATTTACAATCTATCACCATCAGAGTACCAACTAGTTTTCAATCTTCCATGCCAAAAAAATTCAATACTTCTTTTACATATTTAGTCTGATAGATAAATATTCCACCATCCAGTTACTGGACTTGCAAGCCACTGAAAATTTTAATCTCACCAATAAGAGACATTTCAAATTCTTTCTTCATTTCCTTAGCAAAAGCCATACATAAATCATAATCACCACCAAAAATTATATCATCAACAAAAACTTCTGCTATCAATATTCTGTCTCCATCAGTCTTTAAATATATGTTACTATCCTCACTGGTACGCTGGAATCCTATCTTGATCAAATGAGTATTTAATCTTTCAAACCATGCTCTCGATGCTTCCTTCAAACCATATTGTTTCTTGTGTAACTTGCAAACCATATTTTCATCTTCACTTAATGCAAATCCATCCAATAGTTCTATATATACTTCTTCTTCCAGGATACCATTCAGAAAAGTTGATTTAACATTTGTAGTCACATAAATCTGTCCTTTTTAATTAAATGAATATTTTCTATTTATTTGATTAAAAACCCACTAGCCATCAGTTAATTAAATTAATATTTAATTAGTTCATCTTCAAACACTCTCCTATTATTTAAATAAATTATTCAATTTATTTTAATTAATTCATTAAACCAAATTCACAATCAATTAAATGAATAAATTCTATTTAGTTCATTTAATCCCCTTTCTTCTTTTAAATAAATTAAATAAAAACATTTATTTAAATCATTTATTCCCCCCCCCCACTTGCATTTTCCTACAAATGCAAGTTGCAACCACAAGTTGAAATAAATAAATTTTATTTTAATTAAAATCCTATTTTCCCTCACCCACCAAACCCACTTGCAATCCTAACCCCATTCTAGATTCTTCTAAACTCTTCCTAATTAACCTGATCCATCCCCTAATTATTGTCACATTCCTAAGAAACTTGGAGTCACTTCTCAAAGATTTCAAAAGACTTTGAAAAGCATTAAATGCTTTGTGTGTTCAACAAATTAACCTCTAAAGTCTTCCAAACCACTTATGGATCTTACATGACCATTTATGGTTAACCCCTAACTCAACCCTCATATGACTCATGTGTCTCCTGAAGCATTTATTGCTTTGACCATGGTTATCCCTTTAACCTTTTCACAAGAGTTTATCCATTGGATAAAAGCATTATTCTTTGAATAAAGAATTTATTCACTCAACCCAACCTTAACCTAAACTCCCAAGTTAACTCTCGAGTCATGTCAAGCATTTAATGCTTATTCCCTCTCCTCTCAACCTATCTCATATTGACACTTGTCATCTTGGGATTGGGTTGAAATCCCTCACATGGATTTAATATCATTCAATCTTGACCCTTGTTGAGATTACTAAATCACAACCATCCATTGCTCCATTTTTCCTATAAATAGAGCCCATTTCTTCATAATCCAGATCCCGAAAACTTGTATGCATCTAAGTTATAGAGAATTTTAGAGAGCATTTAGCATATTTTAGTCATATTCACTCTTTTGGGTAAAATTAACAAATAGCATTTAGATAACTTATCTTTATTTGGTTATTAAGCTTGCATTTGCATACTTTTCATAAGCATCTACAATCTTGAACCTCCATAAGGCATCCATAGTGCAAAAAGCTACTGAGAGCTACACTAATTTGGAACTTGGAGAGGAGAGGAACAAGGGAGAAGGAGCTAAAAGCATGTTAGAAGGCATTTGGAGATGCGTTGTTGTATCTACTTCCATAGTTAAATATTTTATCATGTTTTTAGTGTCTCTTTTGGTATGCCTGCTTAGACTAGTTTTTGGTTGATTAACACTAACGTTTGTCTTTGTTTCTTGTGTTTTTGTGTGTTATACGACCACAGGTTTTAGTCTAATGTTGCCCATTTTGTAGAGCATCAATGTCCATCTGATATACCTTAAATCTTTTAAAAGCAACAAAGGCAAGCAACATTCTTACACCTTCCAGTATTTTCATCAGTGCAAAGGTTTCACCATAGTCTTATCCTTCTTCTTGTGCATAGCCTTTGCAAACAAGACTTTCTTGATTCCTTACAACCTTGCCATCTTCATTTAACTTGTTTCTGAGAACCCATTTTGTACCTATAACATTCTTGTCTTTCGGTCTGGGAACAAGTGTCTAGGTCTTGTTTTTCTCTATCTAATCCAATTCCTCATTGATATCATTAATCCAGTCATCATCCTTCAATGCTTCTCTTACTGTTTTAGGCTCAATAGTAGAAATCAAACAAGAGTTTTCTCTGATTTTCCTTCTAGTCTATACACTAGCATTCTTATCTGCTATAATTTGGTCTTCTAAATGATTTAATCTGACATACCTTTGTATTACTAGTTCCGGTACTTTTCCTTCTGCTTCATGTTCATCACCTTCTTCATCACTTTCTTCATTTACAGGTTGAGCACCTATTTCTGCATTGTTTTGTTCATCATTCTTCTGCACTTTCGGTTCTATAAACACAAGTTTATCTTCATCATTTTTAGGCTCAAATCTGCTGGTCTCATCAGATTTCTTAGAGAATTCATCAACCTTAACATTTACACTTTCATCTATCTTCTTAGTTCTCTTGCTATAACATTTGAATTCTTTACTCTTGGTAGAGTATCCAAGAAATATTCCTTCATCACTCTTAGCATCAAATTTTCCAGTAGCATCATCCCTCTGAATAAAACATTTACTACCAAAAATTTTAAAGTAGCTGACATTAGGAATCTTACCATTCCAAAGTTCATAAGGTGTTTTATCATTACCTTTATTAACAAGTACCCAGTTCAAAGTATAAACAGTTGTACTAACTGCTTCCCTCCAAAACATCTTAGGTACTGTACCTTGTATCAACATTGTTCTAGAAGCTTCCACAATTGTCCTCTTCCTTCTCTCAGCAATTCCATTTTGTTGTGGAGTTCTGGGTGCTGACATTTGCCTCTTAATTCCCTGTTCATCACAAAACTTCACAAACTCATCAAAAGTGAACTCACCTCCCTGGTCAAATCTTGGATATTTCAAACTCCTCTCGGTTTCCTTTTCAACAAAAGCTTTAAATGCCTTGAATTTACTGAAAGCCTCAAAATTTTCTCTCAAAAAATTTACCCACATCATCTTTGAAAAATCGTCAGTAAAAATCATAAAGTACTTATCACCATAATAGCTTATATTCCTCATAGGACCACATAGATCAGTATGAACTAAATCAAGGACATGCTCTAAAGAAAAAAAATTTCTCTTAAAAGATATAGAAGTCATGTTACCCATCTGACAATCCTTACACAACACATTGTCTGGTTTCACAAGCTAGGGCATACCTCTCACAATCCTTGATTTACTAACCTTTATCAAATTGTCAAAGTTCACATGACAAAACCTCTTATGCCATAATCAGTTGTCTTCAACCTTAGCCACTAAATAACTATTCACATTAGTGTTCAGATGAAAAAGATTACTCTAGTCTGTTTTCCATTAGCAATCAACTCTCCTTTACTTCCAAGGATCCTGCACACTCCACTCTTAAATTCAAGAAAATATCCTTTATCATTTAATTGTCCAACACTTAGTAAGTTATGTTTTAATCCATCTACCCAATAAACATCATCTGTATTACTTTTTCCATTCAATGAGATAGATCCTATACCTTTAACCATGCAAGGTGACTTGTTACCAAACCTTACCAAATCATCATCAAATTCTTCAAGGGATAAGAACTTGTTTCTATCACCGATCATGTGGTGTGAGCAACCACTATCTATTATCCATTCATCACTACTATCCATGTGTGATACCAAAGCTTTTTCATCAGTCAAATCTTCCTTCACAGTAACAAAGATAATTTCCTCATTGTCCTCTTCCTTAAATTCCTCATCTGTCACACCTTCATCCCTTGCAACATAGCAATGTTTCTTTCCTTTTCCTTTAAATTTCCTAAACTTTTCCTTTTTATCACTATTAGGACAATTTACAGCAATGTGTCCAATCTTATTGCAGGAAAAACACTTTACTGGTGCCTCTAGGAAATCTTTTAGGCAATAGTGCCTCAAGTTCCATCAGATGATCTTTATCATCATCGTCTCCTCTGTTACTGCCATGACTAGACCTGCAGTCATGATTATGACAAATATCCTTTCCTTTCTTCATAGATGTACTGGTTATAGAAGCCTTAAAAGAAGATTCAGATGGCTTAGAAACATTATTATCAAATCTTTTTAATTCAAATGTAGTCAATTTACCAATAAGGGAATCAACAGAACCGATCAAAAAAAAATAAGGGAATCAATAGTAACTTTATCTTTAGAAATAGATCTCAACTCTTATATTGCAGATACCCTAATAGCATATTGTGGTAAGAGAGTTCTAAGCATATTACCAAAACCCCGCTTGTGCTAAAGGGGGGTTGTTGCAAGGTGTGCACCCTTGGTTTATGTGCAACACAAGTAGTAGTTTTGTGGCATGGCTTAATTGCCTCATGTGGATTCTATAAGTCTAGTGGTTGTATCAGGCATTAACAAGTTGATCTTTTGCTGCAATGGCAACTGTACCCAACATATACATCTACATATATACATATATATGCATATATTGTGGCATCCTCATTTATATGGAGGAGTGATACTTAAGGAGAAGGGATGTGTAGTTAATGCCACTGCAAGGGTGTACTGTATACCCTTAAACCAATGCAAGGAACATGGTATACTCAAATGTGTTTAAGGGTTTCAATTTCACTGTTAATGTTTAAGGGTTTAAGGATTTCAATTTAATAGTAAATGTTTTCAATTTCAATGTTAATTTTTAAGGGGTGAAGGTTTCAATTTCACATGTGTGAATTAAACCCTTTTTGTTACATTAAAGGTAATTGGTCGTTCAATCACTTCACAACTATTGAGGGAAATTGGATGTTCATTCAGTTCACAACTATAGAAGAACCATGACAACTAATTATAAAAGTAATAAACAAAGAACTTCAACAATGAAACCAAGTATGAATTAAACCATTTTCAATACATTAAAGGTAATTGGTTGTCCATTCACTTCACATCTATTGAAGCAAATTGGTCATTCATTCAGTTCACAACTATAGAAGAAACATGGCAACTACTTATAAAAGTAATAAACAAAGAACTTAAACAATGAAACCAAGTATGAATTAAACCATTTTCATGACATTAAAGGTAATTGGCCGTTCATTCACTTCACAACTATTGAACTAAATTGGTCATTTATTCAGTTCATGACTATTGAAGAAACATGGCAACTGTAGACATATAAATCTGACCGCTTAGTTAAATAAATATTTAATATTTATTTAAACCACATCCCCCTATTAATTAAATCTTATTTAATTAATTTCTCCATTTTTCATATATTTGATTAAATGAATTATTCAATTTATTTAATTAAATTCATCTTACCCCTTTCCAGCCTTTAATTAAATAAATTGCTTTATTTAATTAAATCCCCTTTCACCATTTTAATTAAATCATCCTTGCATATAAATAAATCAAATTTATTTATAACGCCCCCCCCCCTGCATTTTCCTACAAATGCAAGTTGCATCTATTTTAGTTGAAATAAAACATTTTTTTAAATTAAAATCCTATCCCCCCACTTGCACTTGTTAGAATCTCTGATACCAAAGGAAATTGAGAGGGGGGGTGAATCAATTTTCCACAAATTAAATAATTAATGTGGATTATAAACCATTTACCAGAGCACAATATAAACAACAAAGTCAAATATAAAGCATGAAAGCACATATCACAAAAAACCAATATTTTTGATGTGGAAAACCCGATAAAGGGAAAAACCACGGTGGGAAACCCTACCCATAGTTAGATAATACTTCTGCAAAAGTATGTGAAATAATTACAATGGGGATTGCACTTGCAATCAGGCCAACTACCTAGAGCTCACTGCTCATCACAAAAGGGAAGTCTCACTGACTTAGATAAACATCGGACTACAATCCAGAGAAAATGAACTATGAGAATAGCATCTCCTAATACTTGATACAGTTCCAATTAAGCACAAATGTTTGCCCTGCAATACCAAAACCTTCTCAAACCTTCTCTAGATGATATAACCTTATTCGCACATAAACCACTCTCAGATAATGCAAACATTACCATACCATACCATCCTCTACAAATTACATGAATAAGTCGCCTATAAATACAGATCATCAACCTTGATAACAAGGTCGGCTAAACTCTAAACCCATAAACTATAATTACAAAACTTTCATCACACGATACCACCTAACCAATATTATGATTTATATTACATAGCATGGACCTAATTCAAATTCCCAAACAATTATATCCACCATAAATTCCGCTAAGACATAAATCGACATGTTTCACAAACCGATAGAAACCATCAGTGCAAATAACACAAAATAACCAATCGAATCCAAATTGGATCACCAAATCATCACACCAGCCAATGCAAAGCCACCAAACAATTAGGACATGATCAAGAATGTCTTCAGCACGTAAGGAACCATTTCTATAAGCCGAACCAAAATCACTTAATCAAATCATCGAATATCACCAACCAGTAAAGCCAACCGGTACCAAGAAATATCAACCGATAATCCAGAACATAAGCAATTTCTTCAGGAGCACCAAATCATGAACCAACTAAATGTGACAAGCATATAACCATCCTGAATAACCATCCAAAACCAAAACAACAAATTTGATCATACCAAATCAGAATCACTGATAACCAAGTCCAACCGAGATAGCATTAACCAACCGAGACATAACCATATCCAACCGAAGCACAGTGTTGACATCAATGACAAGACATAAACAATTTCAGCATATTTCCAACAATCTCCCCCTTTGGAATTGATGGCAACATTGAATGTGAAAAACATCCAAGTGCCAAGGAATGCCAACAATCTCCCCAACAATCAAGAACCAACAAAATATCTCTCTCCCTAAGATTGTATGTTTTTCACATGAACACCTCTCCCCTTTTAACATCAATGACAAAGGGCTGATGCCAAACCAAAAAACTGACTACTCCCCCTGAGCAACAACATCATCTCATCAAATTGGATCAGAAGATGTTTTTGATAAGCTCACTAGATTGATGCATCCTTGCATCTCTAGATCTCTGTCGGAGGGGTGGTGACCCCCAACTGATCTATGAGATATTCAAAAGTATCTTTAGGCAGTGGTTTAGTTAGAATATCTGCAATATGTTCCTTAGTAGGCACATAAACCAGCCTGACTTCCTTTGCTTCAACCTTTTCCTTCAAGAAATTATACCTTATAGAAATGTGTTTTGATTTGGAATGAAATACCAGATTCTTTGACATATCAATAGCGGCAGTATTATCATAGTGAATAAAAATAGGCTCATCATAACTTACCCTTATATCTTTCAACATTTGCTTCATCCATAAGATCTAAGTACAGTTAGTTGCAACAGCTACATATTTAGCTTTAGCAGTAGATAATGAAGTGCATGATTGTTTCTTACTAAGCCATGAAACCAACTTCTTCCCAAGAAATAATGCACCACCTATAGTTGTCTTCCAGTCATCAACATCTCCCACCCAATCTGAGTCTATATAGGCACATAATCTGAAATCATCATCCTTTGGATACCATAGCCCATAATCTGTTGTTCCTACCAAATATCTGAATATCCTTTTAAGAACAATATCATGACTTCCTCTCGGATTAGACTAAAATCTAGAAGCAATACAGACGACATTCATTATATTCGGTCTAGTCTATGTTAGGTACAAGAATCCACCAATCATTGATTTGTATCTAGATGGGTTCACTATAGGAGATTCATCTTCCTTAGACAATTTGCAACTGGTTATCATAGGAGTACCAATAGGTTTTGAGTTTTCAAGATCAAATTTATTAAGCAATTCCTTCACATATTTAGTTTGACAAATGAAAATACCATTATCAGTTTGAGTAATCTGAAAACCTAAGAAAAATTTTATCTCTCCAATCATAGACATTTCAAATTCATTTTTCATGTCATCAGCAAATTTCATGCATAAACTTTCTTCTCCTCCAAAAATTATATCATCCACAAAGACTTCAATAATCAGTATGTCATAATGCTCAATCTTATAATATAAGTTACTATCAATATTACCTTTTCTAAAACCAAGCTTTGAAAGATATTTATCTAATCTAGCATACCATGCTCTAGGGGCTTGTTTCAGTCCATATAAAGCTTTCTTCAATCTGCAAACCATGTCCTTGTCCTCTGATAATTAAAATCCATCAGACTGCTCAATGTAGACTTCTTCTTCAAGATCTCCATTCATAAATGCACATTTAACATCCATCTGACATATCTTAGAGTTTTCGTGTGCAACATAGGTAAGAAATAGTCTTACTGCTTCAATCCTTGCAACTAGAGCATAAGTTCATAATCAACTCCTTCTTCCTATGAATATCCTTTGCAAACCAATCTAGCCTTGTTTCTTACAACCCAACCTTCTTCATTTAATTTATTCTTAAAAACCCATTTGGTTCCAATAACATTTTTATCTTTAAGCCTAGGAACCAATTCCCATGTTTTATTCTTTTCTATTTGATTCAATTCTTCTTCCAAAGCTCTCATCCAATTTTCATCTTTACTTGCTTCAATAAATGATTTTGGTTCAATTTGAGAAATTAAACATACCTCTTCGACAGCTAACCTTCTTCTTGTCATCACACCTTTCCTCTTATCTCCAATGATCTGATCTTCAGAATGATTCAGCTTTACATACCCGGGAGTCTTTGAATTATCTTGACTTTCTAACTCTTTCTTCTCATCAATAGTCACTATGGAATTTTCTGATGTTATCAGAGCAATTGGATCAATGCTCTGAACTGATTCTTGCACTACCAATTCTGATCTGACAATTTCATCTTCTAGTCCATAGTCATATGATTTGATTTGATTATTACCTTGCTCGTCCACTTTGACATTTATGCTTTCTGTAGACACCCAAAATTGTCCAGTCTAATTAAATAAATATTTTATTTATTTATTTTATTTATTTAATTATCTAAGCTTAATTCTTCTATTAATTAAATAAATCTTTATTTATTTAATTAATTCATTTATCCTCTTCTAGCTTTAGTTCTCATTTAAATAAATACATTTATTTATTTAAATTATCATTTTCCTAAATTAAATAAATATCTTATTTATTTAATTGATCCCACTTCTTCTATTAATTAAATAAATATTTATTTATTTAATTAATTCATTAACCTTTTCTACCCATGACACATGTCATTCATCTCTTAAATCATACACTACCTACCCCTTTCATTATTTTATTATTTCTTTTACCTACCCTCTAATCATAACCGACCTTTTTTTACACCTCTCAATCTTATCCCTCCATTTCATATTGTGTCTTCTATATAAGGAGATACTTCCTTCATTATCAAACCCTAATCAATCATTCTAATGACCTAACTACTTGATCAATTGACTACTTGGCATATGTGATCCTACTTGCAACCACATTCTGTTCTTTGTTGAGCTCTTGTGCACATAAAATCTGAGAACAAATACATCAAACAAGATCAATGGAGATAGGAAGAATGGAGATCCAAACCCTATTGGACATGTGATGGTATAATCTTTGTGATTTCATTTGATTTGCATTGTTTTAGGTAATCTTCATATGTTATGGTGGATCCTTGTTGTTGTTAGGCTGGGGTTTTGTGGTTGAATTCATTTAGCCTTTCAATATCGTTATTATTGTTATCCATTTTCACCATATACATTTTGGCACGCCCGGTGGGACATGGATTTTTGTTAGATCTATGTTTTTTGCATATTTTTCTAACCCTATATTGTTGTTTTGTAAAACAATTTGGAGAATAATCTTGTGTAGCTAGGGTTTTGGACACAAAATCAAGATCTTGGAGAGATTCGATCATATCTCACAAACGGATTGGAAATTTTGCACCAAATTTTTTGTTGCAGGTTGAAGAAAGTATCAGGAGATCTAAATCCAAAATTCAGAATTTTTGAAGCACATTTTCATTTTCTATGAATTTTTTATGATTTTTCATAAAAAATTAATTTTGAGAGAAAATGAGAGAATTTTTTGGATTTTCTTACATTTTTGGAAATCTCTCATAATTATACATAGGATCTGTTCTTTGTGATTTTAATTTTGATGCAAATTGGATCTCTAAAAATTAGGGTTTTTCCTTTATTTTGATCAGATCTCACAAACGGCTTTGAATTTTGACATCAATTTTTTTTTGCAAGTCAGAAAAAGTATTAGAAAGATTCAGTAAAAATTTCATATTTTTTGGATCATTTTGTCAATTTATATGAATTTTTTATTATTTTTCATAAAAAATTAATTTTGAGAGAAAATTAGCAAATTTTTTGGATTTTCTTAAATTTTTGAAAATATCTCAGAATTATACATAGGATCTATTCTTTGTGATTTTAAATTTGATGCAAAATAATTCCTCAAAAATTAGATCTTTGAAAATTAGGGTTTTGCATTATTTTACTCATATCTCACAAAATGCTTGGATTTGTTGCAAAAAAAATTTTATGAAGGTTTGGAAGACCATCAGGACTCTCCAGTAAAAATTTTAGATTTTTTGGATCGATTTTGCATTTTATATGAATTTTTTATGATTTTTCATAAAAAATTAATTTTTGGAGCAAATTAGCAAATTTTTTAGATTTTCTTACATTTTTGGAAATCTCTTGAAATTTTACAGGTGGATTTTTTTTTATGATGAATTAGATCTTTGAATTGGTCAACAAAATGCATTGTTGAAGGCCCCTATTTCACAAAGTCTTTTGGATCTAAAATTTACCTAACTTGTGTGCTTGCAGGAAGGGGTGATCATTTGAAACAATCCAAACTACTAATAAATCTTTGTTGTAGGTCCTTGGCAAGGGTTTTTGGATTTTTATTGTGTGCCTTGTCTTCATAGACTAGCAAACACTTCAATTGGTGCACTAAAATTGAATCATTGTCTTTTGTGTCTTGAGCAATAGGCTTTTTTTGTTTAATCTTTAGAGGGCCTATCTTCCTGTGTGGTCATTAGGACTACTAGTGAGAAGAGAATGACCCAAGTGGTAGCAAAAAAAAAGCCATCTTCTTCCAAACCACTATAAATAACTGTATTCATGGTGAAAACTATGAATAACGTATGCTGATTAGTTCATACCAACACTATGTCTCTCCATAAACCCGTTTGATCAAATTTATTTGATCAGTTGTAGGGCGTAACCCCTACCGGCTGGGAGCCTTCTGTATATACAGAGCTGAAAGTGCCACATGTATGGCCACACGAGCGGATGCCCTTACTAGCACCTTTTTGTTTTAGAAGCCAAAATCCTTCCAGTTGTTGAGGCAGGAGGTCAGACCTTTGGTAGCGGCCCACACACATACGGTTCTTAGTAGAGATACAAAGTTCACCACGGGGAGTTTTCGTGGGGACTGATGCTTGGCTGACCTGAGAAGTGAGTGCCGAGGGTGGAGCCAGTGAGGTCAAGCATCTAAGTATCCGCTCTGAATAGCGTAGCCTCGAGGGTAAAACCCCATGTGGGATCAACAACTATTGTCTTGGCCAGCCATAAGAATTGTGTTTGACTTATTTTAAACATTCAAAACATTCAAGACCAAACAGCAAAACATTGTGTCTTTTGTGTCTTTAAGTGTATGCAAAACATTTTTTACATCAAACAACACACTTTTCTTGGAGTCATTTTGAGTCTAAACACTTGCAAACATTGAGTCCTCATCAACATTGTGTCCTCTTGTCACGAAAAACAGTCAAACATTCAGATTTGGTCACAACCAACAACTTCACAAATTGGAAAAATTTTACAGTCCAGCAAACAAGAGCAATCAGTTTCAGAATTCTTGAGCTTCCTAGGTTGTTTCTCCAGGTTTTCATCTAGCATTCAACTTGTCTTTGGGTCTCACAAAGTCCATTATTGCTTTACATCTTGCATTAAATTTATATTTGTCTAAACTTGAGTCAAAAGGTCACTTGCTTGTCCTCAATATACTTTGTCAACACACTACATATAACAACATTTTGCTAAGTGGTCCCTCATCAAGGTCTATCACCTTTGGGTCTCATTTGGTCTTACGTAGAGTCAAGGTCAACTTACCTCATCAAGAGAAACTATCCTCTCTTTGGAAGTCGCACCTACTCTACTACATACATACTTGGTCTTACACTTTGGACATTGCAAGTACACCTCAAATTCATTTACATTCCATCCAACTCTTGGTCTTCCATACTTTTTCCATTTTCATCTAGTCTCACACATCTCGGTCAATACCTAGTTCATGGTTGAAACCTGTCTTCAAAAATCTAGGAGAGAAACTAAAGAGGCTCAAGAGTCCACAAACATGAGTGTCTATGAGTATGACAATGATGTCTTTTTCAATACTGATCATAACACATTACCTGACATGGATGCCTATAGAAACATTCCAAATGTTGAGAACATGGACACTACAAACAACAATGATACACACAATGACAATATGGACAACTTTTCCGTACATTCAGCAAATGTGGAAGAATCCATTATGGACCCCCGCTTCAATCGATTGATTGAGGAAATAATGAGGAGGGATAGACAATACTCCTTACAAATGATGGCACAAAGTGGAGCCAAGATACCTCATGATTTTGACATGTCTCAAATAATGGACAATCGACCTTTGCAACAACCTCACTCCAACATGGATCAAAGGAGGCCTAATAGTGGAGGAAATAGAGGACCACATATGGTACCTGAATCACCATCATCTTTGTTTCAAAAACCAAAGGTCCCATATACACATGGTCAAGCATATGATACTCACCTTCGCAGACCATTATGGAAGTCTTATGCAGAGAAATATGCTCAATCACATATCAATGCTAAGGATCAACCACCAAAGCAATTGGATATTCAAAGGCATGCTCAAAATTTGGACACAAGGAAACCCCGTGTCAAATGTGGGGGCAACACATTAGAACATGACATGCCTGTAGAGTATAGTATACATGGACAAAATAGATATTTTGTTCCTCAACATGAATCTATACCAAGTGGTCCATATATGCAGCATCACTATAGACCTCCTCCATATGAACATGTGTATGATCAATATCATCCATATATGCAACATGCTTCTCCTCCAATTGGTGCCTCAAGCATGGGGTATGGTCCAAGAAGTCGATCTCCACCTAAGAGCAATTTGGAGCAACAAATCAGGGACTTACAAAAGAAAATGGAGGACATAAATACACCGAAGCCAACATACACAATGAGGACATATGTCCTTATCCATTTGACAAGAGCATTCCAATGCCTCCTTTTCCTACACACTTTGTGACGCCTAAATTTGATAAGTATAGAGGCGAAGGGGATCCTAAAGCACACATAAGATATTTTTTCATAGCTTGCATTGAGGTAGCTTCAGAAGAGACATATTTGATGAGATTATTCCCATAAAGCCTAGGTGATCAAGCTATGGAATGGTTCTCCCAACTTCCACCTGGTATTAAGTCATGGGGTGATCTAGCAGAGGCATTTATTCAACATTTCTCCTACAACATAGAGACAGACATATCAGTCACTACTTTGTGCAACACCAAGCAAAAAGAGGGAGAGTCTTTTGCATCATTTTTACAAAGATGGAGGAATCTAGCCAGCAGATGCTCTTGTGAAATTCCACAAAAATAAATGGTAGAAATGTTCACCCAGAATGTTAACAAAGACATTGGCTATGATCTAAGGAAATCTTGTTTGTCCACCTTCAAGGACGTCATTGAAAAAGGTTTAGCAATGGAAAAGGTCCTAATTGAACAAGGAGTCATTAAGATATTCAAGGAAAACAAAGATGACTTTAAAGGAAAAGACAAGCCAAGATTTTGGAATAAAAACAAGAACACAGTCAATGATGGTGTTGTTGATGCCAATACAGTGCGACCCAAATTCATTTTTTCCGGATCAAATCAGGTGAATACTCAAACAACTTCTAAATCATGAAGGAAGTACACTCCATTGGGAGAACTACTTGAGTCAGTTTTCAAAAAGCTAGTGGCAAACAAGGTAATCACTATTCCAGATTTTCCTCCATATGAACCAAAGGTGAAACCAAATTGGTGGAATGATGATGAATATTGTGAATTTCATAAGAGCAAGGGTCATAAGACAGGAAATTGCCATCGATTGAAGAACATCATACAAGATCTCATTGATAGAGGTGACATTGAAATTAAAGGACACTCATCCAATCAAGAACATGAAATGTTTAAGGAACCATTCCCAAAGCATGACAAGGGAAAAGCTGCAGCCACAGATGACCAAACCAACTATACCAGAGCATCTTATAACTATGATTCAACTATCAATCACATCTCGATGGACAATTATGTCTCTACCATTATCATCAAGGACAAAACCCCTAAGAATTCTACCCAGAGACCCAAGATCGTTCTGAAAGGCGTTGGATCTTCTTCCGATCCTACCTCTGAATGTCATGTTACAACCCGCCGATGTAAATTCACTTTGCAAGGTGCTCCAGCTAAAAACACTTCTTCCTCATCAACCAAACCTGAGTATGACCTTGTAGAACAATTAGGGAAGACAGCCGCGCTCATCTCCATTCTTGAGCTCCTACGCATATCTCCCGCACATAAAGCCATTCTTGACAAAACTTTGAGAGACACTTCCATCCCTACCGATCTGAATGTGGACCAGTTTCAAGCCATGGTGGGATACCTTTCCATTCCACACTCCCTTACATTCACAGAAGCTGATGACGCCTCCGTAAGTTAGCCACTTAATGCATCGTTACACATTAAAGCCTTCATACACAAACATAGAATCAAACGAGTCCTGATAGATCAAGGAGCAGGTCTAAACATTTGTACATTGAGCACTATTAAACAATTGAGATATTCTGATAAAGCTGTGAATTCTACAAACAAAATTACCATCAAGGCATATGATGATGAAGAGCGTTCATCCAAAGGCATAGTCACCTTACCTCTCAGAGTTGGGCTAGTTACAAAGGATGTGGTTTGTCAAGTCCTAGACCTAGATCTCACATACAATATATTGCTAGGATGTCCATGGATTCATGAGATGAGCGCAGTCCCATCTACATATCATCGATGTATCAAGTTTCCACATAATGGAGTTGAAGTGACCATCAAAGCAGATCCAAACCCATTCATATATTGCAACAATCTGCAACCTCGATCAGAAATAACAATACCAGTCAATCAAGAGGCTATTCCATCTTCATCATACGTGGATCCAGAATCATTAAAAGCTTCTACATCCAAACAATCATAGCTAAAAGAAAAATTCAAGATTAAAGACATGGGATGTGGTGAGTATATCTTTCATGTTGACCAACTCCCATTATCTCCTAAGGTATTCAGTCAATAGGAACAACCTACAAACAACTTCCAATACCAAGGAATTGGGTGTGAACCACCTAGTGTTGTGGCTACTAAGTCTAAATGCAAATCTCCTCCAGTGGTGCAAGCAACTCTTGATATCAATAATCCTAAGAGTGGTTCCAACAAAGAATCTATTGAGCGTATCACCAGCCCTCTTGAGAACTCACATAGCCTTACTATTTCATCCACTCCTTCCATTTCCACTCCACTTCTAGACTTGGATCAACAAGAATTACAAAAGCCCTTACTCATTGGGGATCAAAAATCAAGCTTTGAAAAGAAAAATCTAAAAGTCAATAATAAAGAAAATTCCTTTAGTCCAAATCAAAATCAAAAGCTATTGGACTCTGCAAAAATCAAAGTCAAGGATAAAAATCATATGAAGAAAAAAGAGCAAGAGTTGATCTCCCCTAATATCAAAATAACTGGGGGCAAAAGTTCTAAAATTTCAAGTCAAAAAGCATACTTGTTGATCCTAAGTCTCCATCATGCTATCCTACTTTCACTTCTTTTCACAATCATAAGCCTTCATCACTCATCCACTTGTTCCACACATCCATCTCCTTTTGGCGATACATCATGGATCTTTAATGGAACTTCCTCGAATGACTTTGTTATCAGGGATGCCCAAACTTCTTCAGGTGACACGCATATGAGCCTCAGTAGTCCACACGCTAGTAATTCTATCTCAGTTCCTTTATCAAGGAAGACAGTCACTTGAGCTACACATAATTCAATCAAGCAACAATGTAGATACAATCATAAAGTCAAGCCTCGCATATTTGAGGTGGGTGCCTTGGTTCTCAGAGAAAATCCTAAAAATCAGCAAGACAGATAGAAGAAGGGAAAGTTCGAACCAAATTGGCTTGGTCCTTACATCATTACAGTAGCCTATGCATCCAGTGCATATTAGCTTTCAACTACAGAAGGTGAACCTTTGGAGGATCCTATCAACAGCATGCACCTTCGCAGGTTTTACACATAGCTCTTCAAAGTATCCTAATTCAAAAAATAGAAAAAAATTCAAAAATACAAAAAAAAAAAATTATAAAACAAAAAAATCGTTACTTGGTGAAAACCTGGCAAACAGGTGCCTTGTGACACAAAAAAAAATAAAAAACATTGAAATATCAAAAAAAGTAAAGAGAAATAATTTCGTCCAACGGTAAAAACCACTTCAGTGGCGCCCTGGGCAAGTACCATGGTGAAAATTGGGTCACCAGCATCATGCGTAGAGACATTGCTCCTCTCTCCTTCAGGATTCACTTTTATCCTTTCACTTTGCACACACTCACAACCTATTCGTTCATAATAAACTTACCCATTCCCATCATGGCTTATTATTGATCTACCCAAGATTGGTTAGCCATTGATAATAAACCTCCCTTTTCACCTCCCTTTCCATCCATAAAAAATTAGATCCTATCTGTGGCTAAGGCAAATCCTACGTCTAGTGATGGGTGTGGAACTGAGAACATCACATGTTTCGAGGAGTACAGTTTCTTCCAGCTTCCTTCAGTCTATCCACGCACAATTCACAATAAAGCAGCATCTGCATCAGAGATCCGCAATAAAGTTTCATCTTCTCCGTAATAAAGTATCAGTTTCATGGATTCAGTCAATTTCAGATGAGACAATAGCAACAATGGGCTTCAACAAAATCAAATCTTTCAACAGACTTATACAAGTGACAAGAGACACTAAACTTGAGGACTACAGTGGATGTTGGTGTCGAGTCTTGGTTTTCTTTTGATTTCATCTTTTTTGGTGACATGTCTTTTAGCTTTTCTGGGATGTCTCTAACTAGAGATTCTATCTCCAAGATGTCTTTGACTAGAAAGGCGAGGATGGGGTATCGTCACCTATTTTTCTTTGCTATCTGTGGATTGTCTTTTAGTAATGCTATGACTTGTCCAAGGATATGAGGACACTGTGAGTCTAGTGTGAACTGGGGCATTCCTTGTTTGTGACTATCTTATCTCCATGCAAACAGGTACAATGACTTTCTGGGTCGAACATATGCCCCGATTGTCATAACCTACTTGCCACAATAAAGCTCAATGATGATAACACACAAGAAGCTCTTTCACTTTCATATCTTCTGTCTTTCATCCCCCTTTCTTGATTGACTTCCATCATCCTTCTCGAGTCCGCGTAGCCTGCTATCACATGACTGAGTATAATGACACACCAAAAACATATGCATTTCATGTAGTTGCACCTGCATTACCACATATAAGCATTTCATACATACATATAGATATCACAACTGCATCACATCCTACACACAACACCTGTTAGCACAATTTAAATTTGCATTATCATATTCATCTGCATTACATACATTCACATTTGCATTAGCATAACATATAAAAACATAAAAGAAAAAAATATTGTATTTCATCATATACATATTTGCATCCATATCATAAGCATCGCATAAGAACATCTCATCACATAGGTACACATGCATATAGCTGCCGCAAAGATGAATCATCTCATATATATATAAAGTGTCATGATACAATGATGTCAAAATCATATGGCTACAATCACCCGAAGGTGTCTACATCATCATACAAAATGGTACAAAATTGATACATAGGGAGCCCTCTACGGCTATGATGAACTCCCTCCCTCAGAGCTGGCTGGCCTCGATGGAGTCTAAGCCCTAGAAGGACCCACCCCAAGATCATCTCTCCTAGCCCCTGTGTCCTCTATAGCCACCCCTCATGTCGCCCTATCTGGACAGAGGAACCCACTGATAACTCCTACCAACACTATTGGTAGTGCTAATCCTGTCCATGCCATGTGTCCCACCCTCATCTCCAATCCCGGATCCTAGAACACTCATCTAAGGGCATCCCTATCTCCGTCTCGATCGTATGGAATCAGCTCCCCATCGATCGGTATGCGTAGAATCCTATATACATCCTCTAGGGTGACTGTCATCTCCCCCATCGGCAAATCAAAAGTGCAAGTCTCAGAGTGCCACCTCTCTGCCAGTGCAGTCAGCAATCTCATGTTCGCCCGAAACTCAGGCACATACAAAATATGTCTCAATCCCATAGCCTCAATCACAGCTTGGTCCTCGGCTATCAACTCAGATCGCAACCTCTGAGTCGATGGGAATCTCTCCCGTGACTCCAGCATAGGCAAATACTCCTGCAGTCACACAAATCAATCATCTCAGTCCTAGTGACACTCACTATTCATCACAAAGTGTTGCTTCTATCCTAGTGGTACTCCCTGTTCATCACAAAGTACTATGTGTTTGGCACTCCCTGTTCATCACAAAGTGCTGCTCACATTTGCACTCACTGTTCATCACAAAGTGTTGCTCATATTTTAGTACTCCCTATTCATCACAGAGTACTATATCTTGGTACTCACTGTTCATCACAAAGTGCCTTGATTTATCCTATCCTAGGGCCTATGCTTGAGTGAATCCTCTTGAGTAGTTTCCAAATTGGCAACGTATGTTCTATCACAAAATTGTCAATCCTAGCCCTATTTGTTATCCTAGTGTTCCCTAGAGGACCTGCTTGAGTGTATCCTCTCAGCAGCTTATCCAATCGACAACGTATGTTCATCATAGAACTGTTGATTTGACCTAGAAGACAAAAATTCACATTTTTGGACACAAACGCGCTTTCCTGACATAAACCCGCATTTATTACATTGCCTAGTATGCATTAATGACAACAATAAATGCATCAAAGTACAAGGAGGTTTTATGGTACTTACTGGCTCTCCTACCTCTGCTAGCCTTTGGAATCGGCGAACACGGTCGAATCTATGAACCAAAGCCATCGCTGCTGACTGTTGCTGCTCTTTTCTCTCTCTGCACTCTAATCTCTTGGAGGTGTAGATGACAATGAGGATGTATTTCCCTCGTGGTCTATCTTATAGACTGTCCTAGCCCTCGTTTCCCAAGTCAGTCTTCATTATCCCGTGACTCTGTCACTTTATCCAGTCAGTCCATTCTAGCCTCTCTTTCTTATCGAGAGATTGTCTGCGATCTTTTTAAACACATTTTCATCCAATCTCTCGAGGGGGCATATCATTCCCATCTTGGGGCAACTCTATATCAGTTCATATTATCTTCTTTGAAACAATGCAACAAGCCACATTGTCTCAAAGAGGGGCAAAATGTAGACACCCAAAATTGTCCAGTCTAATTAAATAAATATTTTATTTATTTAATTATCTAAGCTTAATTCTTCTATTAATTAAATAAATCTTTATTTATTTAATTAATTCATTTATCCTCTTCTAGCTTTAGTTCTCATTTAAATAAATACATTTATTTATTTAAATTATCCTTTTCCTAAATTAAATAAATATCTTATTTATTTAATTGATCCCACTTCTTCTATTAATTAAATAAATATTTATTTATTTAATTAATTCATTAACCTTTTCTACCCATGACACATGTCATTCATCTCTTAAATCATACACTACCTACCCCTTTCATTATTTTATTATTTCTTTTACCTACCCTCTAATCATAGCCGACCTCCTTTTACACCTCTCAATCTTATCCCTCCATTTCATATTGTGTCTTCTATATAAGGAGATACTTCCTTCATTATCAAACCCTAATCAATCATCCTCATGACCTAACTACTTGATCAATTGACTACTTGGCATATGTGATCCTACTTGCAACCACATTCCGTTCTTTGTTGATCTCTTGTGCACATAAAATCTGAGAACAAATACATCAAACAAGATCAATGGAGATAGGAAGAATGGACATCCAAACCCTATTGGACATGTGATGGTATAATCTATTTGGTGTGGAGCCTGATCAGTCTCCAAGTGAGAGACTGTTGAAATGTGGTGACTGATCAGCAAAGTATTGTACACTCTGCATGTATCCTCGTTGGGGTCTAGGGACGGCAGCTCCCAAGAATTTTTTTTTTTTGCCGTTTTTCGTTGATGAAAACCGACATTGTAATAAAACCCTAAAAAGGCCGACTTTGTTTGTTGCCCTAAAAATGCATGTTATAAGCGGTTGGGATGCTTAAGGCATTGTAAGGTTGATGTACTATTTTTGCTGGATAATAAGAAAGATTGGACGGCTGTGTATGGTGGACGTAACCCATTCTGGGTGAACCATGTTAAATCTTTGTGTTATCTGTGTCCTGTTTTATTTCTTTATCTTTTTGTATTTAAATCTGCATATAATTGTTAGTTCATATTTGCTTCGGATCTGCTTGAAACCCTAACAATTGGTATCAGAGCGAGGTTTTCTGTAAATTGGCAGGACTTTCAGATTTGAGTGGGAGCAATGGAGGATTCCAAATTCAAGGTCGAAAAGTTTAATGGCCAGAATTATCAGTTATGGAAAATGTAGATGGAGGATTACCTGTATCAAAAGGATTTGTGGCGGCCATTGGAAGGAAAGGCAAAGAAACCAACCACAATATCAGATGAAGAGTGGGACATTTTAGATAGAAAGGCACTGGGATCCATTCGATTGTGCCTTGCATCGTCTGTAGCATTCAATATAACAGAAGCAAAAATGACTGTAGATTTGATGGCAACATTGGCTAAGCTGTATGAGAAACCCTCGGCTTCGAATAAGGTATTTCTTATGAAGTGTTTGTTTAATTTGAAAATGAGTGAGGGAGGATCTGTAGCGGAGCACTTAAATGAATTTAATACAATTACCAGTCAATTGTCTTCAGTAAAAATTACCTTTGCAGAAGAGGTTAGGGCTCTCTTGATTTTATGTTCTTTTCCAGAAAGCTGGAATAGCTTGTTTATGGCTGTAAGTAACTCTGTCTCTGGTAAAAATACTTTGGTATTTGATGATATTGTTGGTGTTATCCTAAGCGAGGAAATGCGAAGGAAAAGCACAGGTGAGACTCCAACATCATCGGGTAGTGTTTTGAATGTGGAGAATAGAGGAAGATCAAAGGAAAGAGGAAAAGGCCCTGGGAATGAGAAGTCACGAGGGAAGTCAAAGAAAGGACGCTCTCAATCTAGAGGAAAGAAAGATTGTTGGTACTGCGGAAAGCCCAGTCATCTTAAGAAAGACTGTTGGTCTCGGAAAAACAAAGAAGGAGACAAAAATGAAAATGACAGTAAGGAAGCTAATATTGCAAGTAATACTTTACAAGATGCTTTAATCTTATGTTTGGATAATGTTAATGATTTCTGGGTAATAGATTCTGGGGCTTCATTTCATGCTACACCCCATAGAAAATATTTTCTAGATTATGTTCAAGGTGATTTTGGACAGGTATATTTGGGTGATGATGAGCCCTGTCAAATTGTTGGAAAAAGAAAGATAAAGATCAAGTTGGAGAATGGTAATGACTGGTTTCTACAGGAGGTAAGACATGTTCCTAATTTAAGAAGAAATTTAATTTCTGCAGGGCAATTAGGTAGTGAAGTCTGCATAGTTACCTTCTCAGAAAGTATGTGGAAGGTCACTAAAGGATCATTAGTAGTAGCTAAAGGTGCGAAGGTAGGCACATTATATTTGTGTACTGGTAACACTTACTCTACCTTAGCTGCTACAGATAAAGTTACTGCAGGGACAACAATAATAAATGTTGCAAGAACAGATTCGATAATGTGGCACCATAGGCTTGGGCACATGAGTGAGAAAGGGATGAAAATCCTTCACTCCAAAAATCTATTGCCAGCACTAAAGAAGATTGATTTAGAGTTCTATGAAAACTGTGTTTATGGTAAACAGAAAAGAGTCAGATTTCTCAAGGTTGGAAAAGAGAAGAAGAGTGAGAAGTTAGAGCTTGTACATTCAAATGTATGGGGACCGGCTCAGGTATCATCTCTTGGTGGCTCTTGTTATTATGTTATTTTTATTGATGACTCAACCAAAAAAACATGGGTATATTTCCTAAAGCAAAAATCAGATGTTCTTGAAACTTTTAAGAAATGGAAAGCTTTGGTTGAGAATGAGACAAGAAAAAAGTTGAAGTGTCTCAGATCAGATAATGGAGGTAAGTATTGCAGCAAAACATTTGAAGATTACTGTTCTTTAAATGGGATTCGAAAGCAGAAGACAGTTCCAGGAACTCCATAGGAAAATGGTGTGTCAGAGAGAATGAATAGGACTATCATGGAACGTGCAAGGAGCATCAGATTGCATGTTGGATTGCCCTTACATTTTTGGGCAGATGTTGTACATACTGCTATCTATTTGATAAATAGAGGATCTTTAACCCCTTTGGATGGTGGTATTCCAGAGGAGGCATGGACTGGTAAAAAGGTAAATTATTCTTTTCTAAAAACTTTTGGTTGCGAAGCTTTTGTCCATGTTGATAAAGAAAACAGAACCAAGCTTGATGCTAAATCTCAGAAATGTACCTTCATTGGATATGGGATAGATGAATATGGCTATCGGTTATGGGATTTTGAAAATAAGAAAATAATTAGAAGTAAAGATGTTATATTCAATGAGAAGGTTATGTATAAAGAACAGATGCAGGAAAAGAAGCATGAACAAGAAAAACAAGAATATGTGGTGTTGGATGAGATTCCTGAAAATGAAATGCCACAGGTACCTAATGCTTAGCAACAATAGATTGTCCCACAAACTCCTGCAAGTGTTAGACATTCTACGAGGACAAGTAGACCCCCTGAAAGATTTTCCCCTTCTTTGTATTCTATTTTATTAACGGATTCTGGTGAACTAGAAGAATATGAAGAAACAATGCAGGTAGATGCCAAACAACAGTGGGAGCTAGGCATGAAAGAGGAGATGGACTCCTTGATGAAAAATAAGACTTGGGACTTAGTCCCTTTACCTACAGAAAAAAAGAGCCTTGCCTAACAAATGGGTTTATCGGTTGAAGGAGGAGGAAGGAGGTCAGAAAAGATATAAGGCCAGACTTGTGGTAAAAGGTTTTGCACAGAAAAAGGGTATAGATTATGATGAAATATTTTCTCCAGTTGTAAAAATAACTTCAATTAGAACTATACTTAGTCTTGTGGTTGTAGATGATTTACATCTTGAACAATTAGATGTCAAAACAGCTTTTCTCCATGGAGATTTGGAGGAGGAAATTTACATGTTGCAACCACAGGGATATGAGGTCAAAGGTAAGGAGAACTTGGTGTGCAGGTTGAAGAAAAGTCTGTATGGCCTAAAGCAAGCACCCCGACAATGGTATTTAAAATTTGATAGTTTCATGGCTGAACACGATTATCATAGATGTCATTCTGATCATTGTGTATATTTTAAGAGATTTGATAATGGCAGTTATATTATCCTGTTGCTTTATGTTGATGACATGCTTGTTGTTGGGTCTAACATGCAACATATAAATGATCTTAAACAGAAATTAGCCAGGACATTTGCTATGAAGGATTTGGGTGCAGCTAAGCAAATTCTCGGTATGAGGATTACACAGGACAGGAAAAATAGAACCTTGAATTTTTCCCAAAGTGAGTATATAAAGAAGGTGTTGAAAAGATTTAACATGCAGGATGCAAAAGCAATTAGTACACCTTTAGCTAGTCATTTCAAATTGACTAAGGAGATGTGCCCAAAGGCATAGGAAGAGGTTAATAAAATGTCTAACATCCCGTATTCATCAGTTGTTGGCAGTTTGATGTATTCAATGGTATGCACAAGGCCAGATATTGCACATGCAGTGGGAGTTGTGAGCAGGTTTATGAGTAATCCGGGTATGGAACATTGGAATGCTGTGAAATGGATTCTTTGATATTTGAAAGGAACTACTACGAAGACAATATGTTTCAAAGGATCCAATGCTGCTCTGAGTGGATTTGTTGACTCTGATCTGGTGGGTGATATTGATTCATGGAGGAGTACTACAGGGTATGTTTTTACTATAGGGGGAACTGTAGTCAGTTGGATTTCTAGGCTGCAAAAGGTTGTTGCACTTTCAACCACTGAAGCTGAGTATGTTGCTGCTACAGAAGCCAGCAAGGAGATGATTTGGTTGCAATGTTTTCTGAAGGAATTGGGTCAGACACAAGAGGATAGCCCATTGTATATTGATAGCCAGAGTGTCATTCATCTTGCAAAGAACTCTGCTTTTCATTCAAGGACAAATCACATTCAGCTCAGGTACCACTTCATCCGGATTGTTTTGGAGGAGGGTCAGTTATGGCTTGAGAAGATTCACACAAGTGAGAATCCTGCTGATATGTTCACAAAGGCAGTTCCATAGGAGAAGTTGATTTCTTCATCAGTTTCTATTAGTCTTCTTGATTGATAATTGTGGAATTTATACCAGTTAAGTCCTAGTGTTTAATCCAGCGGATGTTGTATGTACAGTGGTTTCGTGTAAGTATTAGTCTCCAAGTGGGAGATTGTTGAAATGTGGTGTCTAATCAGAAAAGTACTGTACACTTTGCACATATCCTCACCGAGGTCTAGGGCGTGACCGGGCCTCGGGCAGGGGTTCGGGGGCGGCAGCCCCCGAGAAATTTTTTTTTTGTCATTTTTCGTTGATGAAAACTGACATTGTAATAAAACCCTAAAAAGGCCGACTTTGTTTGTTGCCCTAAAAACGCATGTTATAAGCGGCTGGGATGCTTAAGGCATTGTAAGGTTGATGTACTATTTTTGCTAGATAATAAGAAAGATTGGACGGTTGTGTATGGTGGACGTAACCCATTATGGGTGAACCACGTTAAATCTCCGTGTTATCTGTGTCCTGTTTTATTTCTTTATCTTTTTCTATTTAAATATGCATATAATTGTTAGTTCATATTTGCTTCAGATCTGCTTGAAACCCTAACATAATCTTTGTGATTTCATTTGATTTGCATTGTCTTAGGTAATCTTCATATGTTATGGTGGATCCTTCTTGTTGTTAGGCTAGGGTTTTGTGGTTGAATTCATTTAGCCTTTCAATATCATTATTATTGTTATCCATTTTCACCATATACACTTTCCATTATCTTATTCAGTCTTTTTTTATAACATCTATATGCTTTTCTCTTAGTAGAATAACCCAAAAATATTCCTTCGTCACATCTAGGATCAAATTTCCCTAATGCATCATCTCTTCTGATATAACATTTACTTCCAAAAATTATAAAATACCTAACAGTAGGAGTATGACCAAACCATAATTCATAAGGAGTCTTACCGATATCACCTTTTATGTGTGCTCTGTTGAAAGTGCATACCGCAGTATTGACAGCTTCTCTCCAATAGATATCAGGCAATTTGGCTTCCATCATCATTGACCTTGTAGCTTCTAAGATAGTTCTATTCTTCCTTTCCACTATTCCATTTTGTTGTGGAGTTCTAGGTACAGAAATTTGTCTTCTGATTCCATGCTTCTCACAAAAATTGTTGAACTCAATGAATGTAAACTCACCACCTTGATCTGATCTTAAGTATTTTATCTTCAATCCCATTTTTGTCTCAACCATAGCTTTGAATATTTTGAATTTCTCAAGAGCTTCTGATTTTTCTTTAAAAAATGCAACCCACATCATTCTAGAATAATCATCAATAAGCAACATAAAGTATCTATCACCTTAAAAAAAATTATTCCTTGCCGATCCACATAGATTAGTATGAATAAGATCAATAATTTCATTAGATCTATCATGTATGCTTCTAAAAGAATTTCTAACTTGCTTACCCATTTGACATTCTCTACATATCGGATTGTGAGGCTTGATAATCTTGGGAAAATCTCCGACGGGCTGGGTTTGAATTGATCTTCACTATGTAATCAAAATTTACATGACACATCCTCTTATGCCAAAGCCAATTTTCATCAATCTGAGCAATCAAGAAGGTTCTCACTGTAGTTCAAATGAAAGATGTTTCCTTTGGTCTAAGTTCTAGATGCAATTTCCAATCCAAATCTATTGATAATCTTGCACTTTCCATCTTTAAATTATAAATGAAATCCTCTATCCACCATCTGATCTACACTCAAAAGATTATTCTTCAAACCTTCAACATAATAAACATTGTCAATATTAGTCTTACCATCCAAGGATATTGTTCCTTTTCCTTTGATCCTTCTTTCCTTGTTGTCTCCAAATTTGACAAGTCCACCATCAAATTCTTACAGAGTCAGGAACTTCCTCTTGTCGCCAGCCATGTGATGTGAGCAACCACTGTCTATAACCCATTCATCCTTCTCTTCAAATTTAGCAACTAGAGCCTTCTTCTCAATATGATTTGTATCAATGACAGGTTCCAGAGAATCATCTTTAATAGCAATAAAGACCTAATCTTTATCAGAGCTTCCATTACTGGATCCACTCATAGGTTCATCATCATCATTAGTAATACCAAAATCATCATCACCAGCATAGTAACATGATTTATCCTTATTCCTTCTATATCTAGGTTTGCTCTGATATTTCGGATTAGGTTTATAATTCTTCATATATCTTTCTTGATTCCTAGCAGCTCTTTCAGGACATCTAGAAGAAAAATGACCAATCTTATTGCATGAAAAACATTTTAAAGGAACCTTTCCTTCATACTTACTTCCAATTGGTCCTTTAGGGATTCTTCTGGAAATTAGGGCTTCACACTCTTCAAGTTCTATGTCTTGTCTCTCAATGTCTTTCAAATATTTATCATATAACTCCTTCCACTCTATCTTCTTCTTACTGCAGGTAGATGCTCTAAATGCAGTTTTAGTTTTAGTAGCACTCTGATGTCCAAGTTCTTCAAGTTCAAAAGCAATCAACTTCCCAAGTAATGCATCTCTGGTAATAGGGGTATTTGATATTGTCCGGATTTCATTTACTGCAGTAGCCTTCATCTTATAAGATGGAGGTAGAACTCTCAGAATCTTTGACACAACCTCATCCTCATTAACATTTCCATTGCAACATTTGATTCCTATGACAATCTCATTCACTCTATCCATGAAAGAACTTGTCTTCTAATCTTCTTCCATTTTCAAAGTTTCATATCTCACTTGGTAACCTTCAAGTTTTGCAATCTTTACAACTTGGTCGCCTTCATAAAGAGTTTCAAGTTTCAACCAGATCTGCTTTCCATTTTCCAACTCTATGACATTCAACAACTTCTCGTCTGATAGGGTACTTAACAAAGCTTCTTTTGCTCTAACATCATTATCAACATTCTTTTGCTCATTAGGAGGTATCGGCATTCTACAATTAGGATCATGAGGTGGATACCCTTTCTCTGTTATCTCCCAAACTTCAGCTCCAAGACATCTTAGATAAATCTTCATTCGCTTCTTCCATATTTTATAATTTGTACCATCAAATCTGAGACTCTCCTTTCAATAGAGATTAAATGTAGAAGTTGATGTCATCGGATCTCCTCAAATGGTTAAGCTTCTGCAGAGAGGACCTCACTCTGATACCAATTTTTAGAATATCCGATATCAGAGGAAAACTGAGAGGGGGGGGTGAATCATTTTTCCACAAATTAAACAATTAATGCATATTATAAACCATTTACCAGAGCACAATATAAATAGCACAATGAAAGATAAAGCATGAAAGCACAAATCACACAACACTAATAATTTTGACGTGGAAAACTCGGTAAAGGGAAAAACCATGGTGGGAAACTGTTGGTTAACAGATTTGCCTTTCCTTTAATATTTATATATCTTAAAATAACGACTCATGCATACCCTTCATGAAAAAGCAAATGAACCAACGGTTGGGTGAACTGAGTTTCATTTTACCCTCTACATAAGAGTGCAACTCCTCATAATATTTTCAATGAATTTTATGCAAATAACTTAGAAAGAGACACACTTTTTACCAGAAAGCGAGAAAGGTTTTCACATTCATTTGTCAACGCAAAAGAATGCTACAAGATGACTATCAATAAATGTAAAGCTCACAAACTTTACTTCTGTACATATTCATTCAATATAAAAAAAAACTTATTCCACCAAGTATACTCAATGTAGCATAAATGTTGATCGATTCTCGCTCATGCCTCATAGAACAAGGGGGATCAGAGTCATTTAATCAACAATGTAGCACATTTTTTTAATACAAGAAAATCAATGAATTCACAGACTTAGAAAGAACTGGTAAAGAAATAAAGTATTCTGCACATAAGCATACATCCCAATAGAGATTGATATATCTTTCAAACACAAAGATTTGAAGACCATATCAAAATATCATTCCATTCATGTACCAGAAATGTCTACACTGAAACTCAAAGAAAATTAATTTTGTTCCTCTAAATCAAATTTTTTCAACCTTGAACAAAGCAATCTTAATTACATTTATAGCCCCCAAGCAAATAGTTCATTTGAAAAATAACCCTAAACTTTTAAACTCTACCCCAGAGTTAAAAGAAACTATTTGTTTTGAACTAAATAAAACTTTAAATGAACAAAGGTCGTAAATAGGATGACAACTCATCCACAAGCCGATCAAGAATCTATTGTGGAAGAGGAAGTTGCTGACTTGTCCTATTTTGCCACAGTACTACGCACATTTTGCCATTCCAAATGTGCGGCTGAGAAATTCAGGATAACCTGATAGTGCGAGAGTCCAATGTATAAAATGTGTTGCTTCCAAACTTCTTTGTCCATGTTCACCTGCATAACTTTTTCTTTATGCGCTTCCAACTGATCAAAGCAGACTGTTAACATCGATTATATCCTCGCCACTTTAGAAAAGTCATCTGTTGTTAGAGAGTTTGTCTCTTTAACAAGCTGCACTCTTTCTTTGAATATTTTGGCCATATCTGTCGCGGGTTCAATTGTCTATCCATCCTCCTTCAAGAGTTGTATATCGATGCATTTTAGATCCTTCTACATCGTATCAATTAGTTCCTTTAATCTTTTTAGTAATTTGGTAGATTCTTCATGACCTTGCTTAATGATAGAATTTCTCCATTCAATATTATTCTTTGACACATACAGCACGTTGTCATCTAGGTTTTCTACTGGCTTCTCAGTTAGAAATTTCATAACGCCAAATTTTTGCACATCATTCATCTATGCCAAGACCACTACCCATTTGGTTCTTTCTTTTTCCCATGCAATAGCTTCCAGTTCTAACTCTTTGCTCACAGTTATGGCATTGTCATATACCTTGACCAGGCTAGCAATGTAGTTCGTACCCTTCTACACTATAGAATCAAGCCACTCATCAAATACTGCAACTATCATGCAGCTTCTCTGGACTTGATCTAACAGTTTTTGATTCACTAGTGATTTGGGATCAAAGGACAATGTCATCTGTGTCAGGGGTTGAGGACTCGAGTGATGTATGGCATTGACATACTCTTCCATCTAGGTGACAACTTATTTCAGCTCCTATTTGTCCTTCTCATCTTTCCAAGTCCTGGATATCATCCTCTTTGTAGAAGATCCAATGACCTGTTTCGTCATCAACTTCCATCATTGCCTGCGTTTTGAGCTTCTTGGGTTTATATATTTTCCCAAGGAACTTACTTACCATATCCTCCATGGGAATTGTAATAGGAACAATGTTGTGTTTCTTTCCAATCAAAGCTCCAAGCCATCAAGAAGTACTAGAAGTTTCTTTAGTGCTCATAGGATTTGGCTCTTCTTTAGGTTCTTTGCCTGCATTTGTATTCTGCACTGAAGGGTTGTTTAACACTTTTTGATCCATGATCACTTGGGTTTATTCACATGGATCCAAGTCTACAACAATTTGACTTGCCACTAGTTCTCTATTCTTCTTTTTGCTCCTTGAGCAAGTAACTCAAATTGTTGAAGAACTCAGTCGAGACCTCTTTGATCTTCTAGATTGAACCTCTCCAATAATAGGCCTTGTGTCACCTGCAACATCAACAATTTTGTTAGAGGAGGAAGTAGGAATCTGAGTTGTAGCAAGTGGACCAACTGTTAATTCATGAGGAGTGATGATCGACTCCTTTCTAAATTTTTGGTCCCTTAGCCATTTCTTTGTTTTTCTTATGAAATTGAAGGACTTGGCTTGAATGTTTTCCTCTTCTCTTCTATCCCAGCCAATTTCAGGAATAGGCTGCCCTTGAACCCTTTCATTGAATTCAGGATCCAAAACATCTTCCCCTTCCTCTTCTTGTACTCTAGACACATTAATGGGCAACTTCATGGTAATAACCTACTCTAAAGTGAATCTTGACCATAATCTCCTCCTCACTTCAAATTCATCACAATAGTTTTCCCAGTGATCTTCTAACTCAGGTTCATGGAAGAAATGGTCATCAACATTCATATTTTCTATAGCATATCCCCTGCTATCATACTTTCGCCTGGAAATGTAGGGCTACAAATTCATTTTCTTGAACTCTAATTCTAGATGCAAGGCATCAGATACAAATTTACAACTGTAGTAAACAAGTTCAATCGGGAAGACAACTCTGGATTTATCCTTCATTCCTATATTTTTTGTCAATATGAGCTAACTACCTGCTTACTTCAATAAGCACATAACTGTCAAAAGCATATCTGGGCAATTTGAATGGTTCACCTTCAAAACCCCACACTCGGATATAAGTAAATCTAGGAACTGAATGAAATAGCTTTCATATATGCTAATCAGCTCCATGGCCTTGGCTGACATTCTTTTATTAATGTATCCCTACAACTCAAAGGCAAGCCTTAATGCGAAAACATCATTCCATCTTGTGAAATGTTTTGCATGTTTATGTTGTTGCAGGTAAGGGTAATAATCATAAACCTTCATGTCGTCTACCCAAGGCTCATAATGCAATCCTTTCCATTCGCTGGTAGAGGCCAATATATAGAATAAATATGAGGATATGTAAAAGCTAGACATTCCAACAAAGTTGCTCAAACCCTCATGGAGCCTTCCAGCGATAACCTGCGCCTAGTCAAGGTATTTCTCACCAGCTAACAACACCTGAATATAGAAGTACATCCAATCCTCCCAATAGAAAGAGTGTGAGTTCTCTTTAAGTCTATTTAACAATATGACAATATTTCGCACCTCTATGATGAAATGCTCTCTGGTAAGAGGCTTAGGTAATCGAGACCCCCCTTTTTGAACCTTCAAAAGACAATTCCTTGCAATGATGCTTCTATATGTGATTTTCTTCTCAGAGAAAAATGCATATGAGGTTCCAATTGACCAATCTTCGTATGACTCCTTATGAGGGATTCCCATTGCAGCCATCACCATCTCTCTATTAATTTCCACTAATAGTTCGCCACTACTGGTCCTAATGCACCTGCTATCAGCATCATATCTATTCATACATGCTATTACTAGATCTAGACAATGAGAGATAGTTGGGAATGTAGCAGCTCCAATCAGGCCACTTCAAACCGTTCTCTCCATCATCGAATTTGCCCCAGGGTTTTTATCTCTTTCTAAGAAATCTCCCAAGTCAGTTTGGACCAAAGAGGTGTCACTCAGCTCTAAAAGTATACTAACCAGGCATGATGTGTGACCAAGTTTTGGAAGAGTTGGCCTCATAATGGTTGCTTTTACATTTATCAAACAATACCTAAACAAGAAAAAATTATATTCCAAAACAAAATAATTTTCCTACACTAACTGACTTTCTGAGCTAGTAACACAACAAAGGGAAATTATCAAAACTCACTTGTTACCACCATGAAATCTGTGAAACCCTCGTAAGTATGGAGTTCAAATTACCTTTGGTTCCTTTTTCTCCTTCAATAATAACAACTACTACTTTTACAATTTTGAGAATTCACATGTTAAGAAACGAAAAGCAATTGAGTAACATCTACACACGCCTCATAATGATTCATTTGAACATGTGAGATAACAAATGATTTGATAGGAACCTGACAACTTTCTTAATTACACATCAACTCTGCACAAACGGTTTACATTTTCATGATTTCTTTCTAAATTTAGAATTTTAAATTATAAGATGCTGAGAATATTCCTTTTACCACATCACCTTTAGTGTTATTAATGTCCTCAGGGCCAAACTTGGAATGAACCTTTGAACTTTGAATCAACTCGCAAGGAGTTCAATGGTTCAAGTTCAATCCGAAGAAAAACAAAATAACTCTCAACTTGCGGCTCAACACAACACCGAGAACGAGCGAATACCCTTAACAAACATAAAGGAAGACTTTAAACCTTGAACCTTGAACTAATTTAAAAATGGTTTAAAGTTCAAGTTCAAGACCGACTTAACACATTCACACTCACTCACTTAACAACATTACAAAGCCACAAACGGTTGAACCGTGAACCTTGAACCAACTCGCAGGTTCAACCAACAGGTTCAATGGGGCAAAAAAGGTGTAACATAAAGGAACAAAAGGTGCATGATTAAAGACAGATCAAACTGAATGAGGGAAAAAAAATTAAATACACATTATTTTGTTCAAAACAAATAAAGGGTTAACAAAAACCCTACCCATAGTAAAATAATACTTTGCAGTAGTATGTGAAATAATTACAATGGGGATTGCACTCTCAATTAGGCCAACTGCCTAGAGCTCACTACTCATCACAAAAGGGAAGTCTCAGTGAATTACATAAACATCAGACTACAATCTAAAGAAATGAACTATGAGAATAGCATCTCCTAATGCTTGATACAGTTCTGGTTAAGCACAGATGTTTTCCCTACAATACCAAAACCTTTTCAAACCTTTGCTGAATGATATAACCTTGTTCGCACATAAACCACTCTCAAATGATGTAGACATAACCATACCATACCATCCTCTACAAATTACATGAATAAGTCGCCTATAAATACAGATCATCAACCTTGATAACAAGGTTGACTAAACCCTAAACCCATAAACTATAATTACAAAACTTTCATCACACGATACCACCAGACCAATATTATGATTTACATTACATAGCATGGACCTAATTCAAATTCCCAAACAATTATATCCACCGTGAATTCTGCTAAGACCTAAATCAACATGTTTCACAAACCGATAGAAACCATCAGTGCAAATAACACGGAATAACCAACCGAATCCAAATTGGATCACCAAATCATCACACCAACCAATACGAAGCCACCAAACAATTAGGACATGATCAAGAATGTCTTCAACATGTTAGGAACCATTTCTATAAGCCAAACCAAAATCACTTAACCAAATCATTGAATAGCACCAACCGATAAAGCCAACTGGTACCAAGAAATATCAACCGGTAATCTAGAACATAAGTGATAGCTTCCAGAGCACCAAATCATAAACCAATTGAATGTGACAAGCATATGAATAACCATCCAAAACTGAAACAACCAATCTGATCATACCGGATCAAAATCACTGATAACCAAGTCCAACCGAACAGATTCAATCGAGATAGAAGTAACCAACCGGGATAGAACCATATCCAACTGAAGCACAATGTTGACATCAATGACAACACATAAACAATTTCAACATATTTCCAACATCACTTTCCTACATTTCATACTTGCCTTCTAATCATTCTTCTAGAATCTTTCTAATCCCAATTAATTAGCCTTAAAATATTCCAATCATATCACATCCCTAAATTTGGGGAGGTCACTTCTCAAATTTGGAAGAAAGTCTTCTAAATGTAATAAAGACTTTACTCATTCAACAAGTTAACTTATTGAGTTCCCCAAATTTGTAAGGACTCTTAAAAATTTATCCGCAAAGTACTTTTAACCATTAATGGTTAACTCAACATTACCACATGATTAGAGACTTTCTCTCTAACTCAACCTTCATCTAACCTAGGGGTCTCATCAAGCACTCATTGCTTTGACCCTAGTTATCCTATTAACCCTTGCACAAGAGTTTACCCTTTGGGTAAAAGCTTTGTCCACTGGTTAATCCTAATTAACACTAACCACACTCTCCTAGGGTGACCCTCATGTCTTCTCAAGCATTTAATGCCTCTTACATCTCCTCTCAAGCCACCTCTTGTTGACAATTGTCACCATTTCATTGGTGAAAATGGTAAACATGGATTGAATAGATTTAAATCCTATCCCTTGTTAAGATTTCTCAATCTTAACCATCCATTTCCCTATTTTTCCGATAAATAGGACTCACTTTCTTCATAATCCATATCCAAGTCTTCATGCATCTAAGTTATAGTCTCATTTTATCAAGAATTTTAGCCTCTCTTTGATAATAGCAATTAGATCAATTTAATAGCATCATAGCATAAATTTTATCATGTTAGATTCATTTCCATGCTAGTTCCAAATTATCTTCATATCACTATCATGCTAGCTTAATATCACACTAATATTGTTATTTTGCACCATATTATAGTTCTATATCAATAGCATTCACTAAGATCTTAGTTGCATAAGCATTTAGGTCTTTGATCATATATCCCCTATTCTTTAGGTAGTCATTCTAGAGATCAAGTGCTCTTCCAAGCTGAGAGCCACCTTGATTTGAAGGATCCTTGGAGATAGAGATCAATGAGACACTTTTAGAGTTTTTTGGTTGATTAATATGTTTTGCTTATTTGAATCCTCTAACATAATATTTCATTGGTGTGTTTGTGTCTCTTTTGCAGGTACTACAATCTGAGCATACATCAACTACTTATAAAAGTAATAAACAAATAACTTCAACAATGAAACCAAGTATGAATTAACCCCTTTTCATTACATTAAAGGTAATTGGCCATTCATTCACTTCACAAATAATGAGCGAAATTGGTCGTTCATTCAATTCACAACTATTGAAGAAACATGGCAACTACTTAAAAAAGTTATAAACAAAAAGGTTCAACAACAAAACCAAGTATGAATTAAACCCTTTTCATTATAATAAAGTTAATTGGTTGTTCATTCGCTTCACAACTATTAAAGAAACATGGCAACTATTTATATAACACATTTGCAGTGAAATGTAAACCCTTGTGCAATTAATGTGAAACCCTTGATGTCATTTGAAATAGTGAGTTGCAAGCCCTTAAACAATTAAACAATAAAAGCAAATTTATGGACCCTTAAACAACAACAGTGAAAAGTGAATCCCTCAAACAATTGAAATTGGGACCCTTCACCCTGAAGGAGACTATTCAAATTATTCACCTACAAACATAAAGTAGTGGATATCTAAACCCTTGGGCAATGAAATTGAAACCACTGATAGCAATTTAAACAATGATTTGGAATCCCTCAAACCCTTAAAGAAGAAAAGTGAAATTGTGAATCCCTCAAACCGTAATATTGAAAGTGAATTCCTCAATCAATTGAAATTGAAATCCTTCAACTTGAGGAGTAGATTTGAATAGGCAACCTTGACCCATAAAAGAGTGGAAATGTAAACTCTTGGACAATGAAAATGAAACCATTGATGCAATTAAAACAGTGATTTGGAAGCCCTCAAACCCTTAAAAAATAAAAGTGAATTTTTAAACCCTTAAACAGTGACAATGAAAGTGAATCCCTACAAAAATTGATATTGAAACCCTTAAATACGGACAGTGAAAGTGAATCCCTTAAAAAATTGATATTCAAACCCTTCAAGCCAAGGACATGTTTCGAATCGCTCACCTTGACCCATTAAAGAGTGAAAGTGTAAACCCTTGATGCCAATTGATATAGTGTTTTGGATTCTCTCAAATATTATAAATGTAAACACTTGATGCAATTTATATTGAAACCGTTCAAGCCATTTGAAATAGTGAGCTTTGAAGCCCTCAAACCCTCATCAATAAAAGTGAAAATGTGAACCCATATATTTTAACAGTAAAACATTCAATTTGAAACCTAAAACCCTCAAACATGAAGATTGAAGGATCAAAACAAGTAAACCCAACATATTAAAAAGATTTTAATCCTATGCAGATTAATGAATGATGTGTAAACCCTTAAACATAATGAGTGCAATCAAATATACGCATAGTGGAAATGAAACCCTCAACCAGTTTGATCGAAAGGCTTTCAAAACCTTCAACCATTTAAACCCTTAAACATTAACCATGAAATTGAAAACTCTTTAACCATTAAACCACAATGATACTCGAAGTTAAAATTAAACATCCCAATATTAATAGTGATGCACGAAATGAAATTTTTTAAATTCAAAAGTCACCATTTAAATGTCAGTAAAGCTTGAACAAAGGATTATGATTCCCTTTACATATGTATTTGTGTTCACAAACACAATATTTAGTGTTCAGAAACATAAAGACATGCAGATACCTCATTGGGCATTCAAACAATAGTTTATGGAGGACGTGAGAGTTAGAGAAAAATGCAGTGCAATCAAAAAATGAAACAATGGTAAACGATGCAAACAAGGAATTTAACAAAAACCTTAAATAGTTGTAGGAAATTGGTAAGCCTTAGTGAGGAAAATTCCTCACCTAGGTCGAAGGGGAAAACTCCTCTATAAGTTGTCAGCTTCGTTATGTCGTCATTGCCATTCGACTATGAACCTGCAAAAAATTGAGCACGTGAGGAAGTAATGCATGTTGATGGGAAAAAAGAAACCCCCCAGAAAAAGCCAGTGAATGCGTAGAAGGAAGCATGCATTACCGATAGCAAGGTGCTCATTTTTGGATCTGAAGTCAAAGTGGTAACGTCCCATGGCAAGAAGCTTCTGGAAAAAAAAAAAGAAAACCTACACCCATTAATGCACGTGAAAGAAATGAGAAACAATCGACTCATTCAGCGAGGAGTCACTCGAATTGAATGGTGTAAGGCTTGATAAATGAGAGCATATAGGTGCATGTAATGTGACACAACACAAATTTAATGCCACTTCACTGCAAGTTTGAAGGTGGCAGCGAGATTTTTTGGCGGACAAGATGGTCGTTTGGGTGTGCACGCGATAAATTGCCACGCAATATTTCCATGCATACGGTCGGAAATCGTAGCAGGTATCAGGTGTGGGCTCAACCATGATCTAGTCGACACACTGAAGTGGCATAATTTTGACAACACAGATGACTCCTAATCGGTCACGTGGAAAAATGCCTACTCAGCATCTAGGATTTTGATTTGGGGTAGCCAACTCAGCGATCTACCTAGCTAGCGGTCAAAGTTGGTCTTCGAGTTCACGTGGACCCCCAAAGTTAGGGTGTGCATGTTCTATCTCCTCTCCCCTATATCTATCCATAGTATTTGTGAGCTCCTAATTGTTTTGTGGGACTTTGTGCGGGCTTTGTTTGTGTAGTGGTTCGTTGCTTCATATTTTGCTGCCCAAAATGGGCTCCTGTGATATTTCTTGTAGGGGATGTTTCTTAGAGAGTTTTCTATGGACCTTGGCAGGATCTGTGCTATTGTTGTTGAGTTGTTGGGCATGTTGTTGCCTGAAACATGAACATAAATTCCTCTTCAATTTCAAGGGAAATATTCATGACCTTTCCGGTCGAGTGAAAACATGGAATGATTCCACCAACTGTTGCAACTAGGAAGGAATCAAATGTGATAATATAACAAAGCTCGACATTAAATTGTATCTCCAGGATCCTTTCAACAAAAATCTGGTAATGGCTTTGCAAAATTAAATCAGTGGTGTTAGTTATGAGATCTATTTCAATTCACTTTTTGTTGAGAGTAATAAAAAGGAAATTCTTTCTCTACTGTTTGATCTAAATATGTTACAAGTCTTGGATTTGAGGTACATTTTTTTCATGATGTTGGTGTCCCTCAACAACTTCCCATGCTAAAATATTTACGCTATTTGAACCTCTCAAATATTGGATTTGGGGGAAGGGTACCCAAGGGCTTGGGAAACATGTCCATGTTGTGCTACTTGGATATTTCCACTAATTCCTACATTTCCATTTCCTCCATCAAAATTGACAATATGGAGATGTGGATAGGAAACATGAGGGAATTAGAGGTGTTATTGTTGGATAGGGTGGATATGATGCAAGTGGGAAGCAATTAATGCAGCAAAGTTATCTCCACAATGCATAATCTTAGGCATTCAAATGTACAACTGTATGTTGTTTGGGAAAATTCCCCCTTCCCTTGTGAATCTTACCCATCTAACCCACCTCAAACTTGGTGGCAATTCCTTCTCCTCATCCATACTTCTCATTTACACAACCTTTCCAACTTGGTCTCTCTCAAGATTAGCAGTTGTAACCTCAAGGATTCCATTACTTCTGATCTATTGAGCCTTCCAAGCTTGCAAGAAGCTGACTTGTCTACCAATTTGGAGTTGGAAGGGAAAATTTCAAGTATTCTGCCACTACACTCTATGTCACTTAACAACCTTGCTCATATAGCAACAAGTGTAGGGAGAGCTATTCCAGAAGCAATTGTATCAATGAAATACAAAATTGAAAAACAAACAAATTTGTCTAATGATTCAAGAGATTACAAGAGCTTCTTGATCAAATGATCAAGGATCAAACTAACTAATAATGAATGAATTACAATTGCCTCATTATATAGAGACCTTAGATACATAAAAATTTGCATATTAGAAATAAAACAAAAAACAAAAATAGTTTTTACTGTGTAGTCATGCTAATAAAATGAAAACACTAAAAGCATAAGTCTATGCAAGTAGGAAGAATTACTAAATATTCCAACAATGTCCCCTTTGATTTTGATCAACTACTAATATCTTTAACACAAAAACACTAATATCTGATCTTCATATCTTCTTCAATAATAGTTGCAACTAACTTTATTTATTTTTTCAACTTGTGTAGGCTTCTCTCCTACCAAGGTGTTGCAATCTTCTTGTCACCTGCATTTCACTAGGCTATTACTCATTCAAGTGTCCATTCTATATCCTATAGTGAGATGTAACTTCCTCACATGACTTCATGTCAGTGGATTAGACCTGTTTCTATGACGTTTACAAGATCCATGATCTTTTCCATATAAATGAATTTTTTTCTAATTTTCCATAGCTTTGCCTTTTCTCCTTCAACAACCTTATAAATGAAGGGCTTCACCTTTTTCAAAGGTGGATTGAAACTTGATAGTTTATGCAAAATTTCTTCGACTCAAATCTCTTCTTTGGAGGGTCAGCTTCACTTTATTTATGATGTAGGTTCTACTTTGGAAACAAGCTTGACTTCATTGGCTTTGAAACGATTTGCCCTCTCAACTTGGACGACTTACCTAACAGGAAAAATATCACAAAAATAGTTTGTGATCTTCGTTGATCTCCTTTGTCAGTTTTCTGTAAATTGATTTTATTTTGAGCAGTGAATTAATTTTAACTTCAACAAACTTAACTAAGCTACAAAATTTCTCTGTGTCTTTCTTTCTACTACATGGTCTTTTCATTACTTAAAATTGCAAAAAAAATTCAATATTTTTTTTTGTCTTTAGCTGTACTGCTGGATTTTCACTTGTCCCTTGATCATCCCACTCTGATACCAAATGAAAGAAATACAAAATTGAAAAACAAATAAATTGTTCTATTGATTTAGTATATTACAATAGCTTCTTGATCAAATGATCAAGAATCAAACTAACTAATAATTAATGAATAACAATTGCCTCATTATATAGAGGCCTTAGATACATAAAAATTTCATTGCTAGAAATAAAGAAAAAAAACTAAAACATTTTTTATTGTGTAGTCATGCTAAATAAAAAATTAAAGCATGAAACCAATAAAGTGGGAGGAAATACTAAATATTCCAACATTGTGAACATCTCCTCATTAACTCTCTTGGAGCTTTCTAACTAATTTGTCCAAGGTATGCTTTCTTCCACCATTACAAATCTTACAAGACTTGTAATGTTGGATATTTCAATGAACAAATAAAAAGGGAATATATTGTCATTGGAGGCTAAGTCTCATTTATAAACTTCATTTTTTTTGGCCCATATCGATCTTACATACAACCAATTAGTAGGCTACATCTCCTCCATTTTTTTTTTATGCATTTGAGAAGCTCCACTATGTTGACTTGAGTCATAATTGATTGACTGGTTCCATTCCATCTTCTACCTAAAATGTCACCTCCTTCACTTGGCTTGATCTAAGGAACAATAATTTGATGGGGAAAGTGTCTACGTTGGACAAATTCAAATCCCTTATCATGCTGGATCTTAGTAATTACCTTTTCAATGGAAAAATCTTGGCTTCTATAGGTCAAGTCATTTCCCTTGGTACACTTGATCTAAACAACAATGTGTTAACAGGTGTCATGCCTCACAACATTTCAAATCTATCCAAATTGAAGGTTCTTTATCTATCTCCAATCGGTTAAGGGTGAATATTTTAGATAACCTTCATGTTCTCTCTATTGGAGAAATTATGAGCCCATGAATTCACACACACTTTAATGGGATCAACCAAGAAACTATCCAACCACACACAAGAATATTGCAACTTGAGAAATGAATAATGACAGAGATTGAGAAGCAATGCTTGAGATGCACCTGAAATGAATTACTATGAATTGATGTTACAAATGTACAATATGGCTTGCTTTTACAAGCAAGATAGATGGATAGGTACACCTACCCTATGACAAAATTAAATGCAAGATGTTGACTTACCTCTATGTAGAAAGATACCTAAGATAACTAATATGAACAATATTAAAGGGTTGTTTCATGTGACAAATACAGCTATCCTAAGTAAACTTAATTAGAGTAAATAGAATATATCTAATTTAATTTAATATCTCCCCTTAAGTGCAACTTAGGGAGTGAAATTATTAGGCAAATGATGCAAGACTAATGTGATACCGACAACTAGACCATGTTAAGTACCCATGCACAATTAATCATGCAACCAATCTTTCACAAATAGAGAAAGGAGAAAACCTCATGGGGCAAAACTCCTCTACAAAAAAGAGATGCAAATACAAAAATATGTACTAATGAAGTGGTGTATGGAATTATCTCATCAATACCCCCCAAGCAATACATCCATCACAAGAATACAATAGAGTCACCCCTCCAATGAAGGGAAAAATAGAGACAACATTGCCCCCCCCCCCCCCGAATAATGAAGTGTCATCAAAATGATGGAAGTAGGTCAAAGTCCAAAAAAGAATCCAATAATGGCAAACAATCTTTCTCCCCTTGGAAAGAAAGAAATACAATGTTCTATGTTGAAGAAACTCCAAATACATAATGCAAGGAGAAGGAAGAAGTCTAAACAATGAAAGCTTAGAAGTAGATTCAAATGTCTCCACAATTATCTCAACAAGACTGGGAAAATCCTCAATCAAGGAATAAATAAGACATGAAGGACACTCAAGATCATCTACCAAAAAAATTGCAAAGTGAAGGGAAGCCCCTTAAAGAATGTCCTCCAAATATGAGGTAGAGGAATGAGAGGCCAAGTCTACAAGGCCTTAAATGAAACCATCATGAAACCACAAATGTGAAAAAATAAATAACTTATGTTGTGTTGAAGTCCTGAAATCCATGTCAATAGTCAACTCTAATGTAGCAAGGAATAGAGGAGTCATGAGTAGATTGATAAACTCATTAAGAGTAACTCCATTACTCCCCATACTAGATAGAGGAGTCAAAGAAATATAAGTCATCATCATCCTCCACAAAGTCAAAAGTATACATCCTATGTAGATGATCAGCCCTACCCATTGCAATAGGAACACCAATTGGATCATAAATGCAAGCGGCATCTGCAGTGAACTCAACTATGTTGCCATCATGTGTAAGCTAGTAAAATAAAAGTAGATTATGTGCAATTTTGGGAACATGAAAGACATTAGGCACAAAGTTATAACACCCAAGTCAACATCACCTACATAAGCAACTAGCACACGCTAATTACTTACAGTCAAGAGAATAGGATATGATGGGGGACCAAAATAGCTTGGAATCATGTTGTCAATTGATTTGGAAATGTGTTTTGATGTGCCTAAATCAAGAATCCAACCAATGTTCCTAGGTACATGAGTGGTGATCAATGCATAATTTCTTCATTTGAGATTTGTATATTTGTCCTCTTGTTTTGTAAAAGATGAACTTAATGAAGAAGAAATGACAATGTTATGAAGCTTGAGTAATTATCTCAACTCTTATAATTTTTTTTCTCATCATGTCCAACTTTCTAGCAAAAGCCACATGGGAGTTTTTTCTTCTTATTGCAATTTTCATCATTATGCCCAAATTTCTTACAAAAAGAATATTTAGGTCTCTTTAAATTCTTAGAATTCACCTCTTTGGAAGAGGGAAATGAATTATGGGAAGGCAACAACTCAATCCTAGGATCTAACATAGTTACAAGAACACAAAAGACAAATATGCAATAGACACTCCCTTAGAAAAGATAATTGTACAATTCTAAAATGTCAAATTTGCCAAGTGAATAACAATTACAATTGAAAATTTTTAAAATAACTTATGATGCTATAACAAAGCACCTAAAAGGACGAGAATGGCTAGTAGGAGTTCTTGTAAGTAAGGTTGATGATGATAGACTGGCATTGGAAGTCATCGGTAACAAATCTCTCCACCTTTAAAATCACCAAGAATTCCTAACCTTTGAAGAAAAATATCTATCCAAAAATAATATTGTTGTAGCTTGATATCTCTACTGAAAAAGAGTAGAGTGCTCACAGTTGAAAGAAAGCACAAGCTTTAAATAAATGCTCCAACCCCTAGATGAAATTAATCTATCACTCTCAATAACTAAGGCACTATAGTAGAAAATGACTCAACGCAAGGTGAATTCGATGAGCAGTAAGATGTAATGCTTCTAATATATAGTGAATGAAGTTAATGTTAAATTGACAAAAAAATAAAAAGTTCACCACTAATACTAATGTTTTATGGCTTCACTACTTAATATGTGCATCAATATTAAATCAAAATCAATGGATAGTGTTTTCTCTATTAATAATTGATTTCACTCCATATATTAATATTGATGCTCCTTGAAAATATCACATCTTTTATTCAATTTATGTGTACCTCGAAAGTGGAAATGAAATGATGCTCCTACAATGAAATTGCACTTCCTATGTAAAAGGAATGTTGCCTCTATACATTGCCTTGTTATTTTATCAATGCACCACCTCACCAACCGATGGATCAATATGTAGATCGATGCAAATAGGACACAACAATTGCTCACTTCTAATCTTTTTTGCTCCATAATTAGCTCATTTGTGCATGCTACTGGGCCATTTGTGTATAAGTATTAACAATTTTAAGTGCACGGTTATTGGGGCATCTTTAAGTAAGTATTAGGTGACACTTTGAAATGTGTATTTTTTTACCCTTGTGTGCATAGTGGATCCTACAACATGTCTCATTACTATCCAAATACCAAAATAATAACTATATGTAGCTAAGTCACATATAAAGACAAAAAACAATCGTCAAAATCTAATATACCATTTAGAAGATGTAGATGCACAAAATTAATTATAATGACTACTAATGCTTTTTCCCTAAATGCCAAACAACCAAAACACTTATAAATATTACTACAATACTTCAATGACACGTTCTCTTCAGTGCATGGCCCTTATTTATATAATATCGTACACTTCAAATCTATTAAATCCCGTGATAATAAGGCACCCGAAAAAGACCAAAACACGACAACGTCGCTATGTCCTATCTCAAGTAAATGATTGAACCCTTAATCCAGATTTCAACACATGCAAACAAAACGTACTAAGAATTCCCTGACCCGAATGAACTGGCTCCGGACGTAATTTCGACGGCTAAGAATTCTTCTCGGACCCATTTTGGATAATTCTCTTCCACTATTACGTAGCGTTTGATTTACAGCTTCCATTTTCTTCTCGTAGGATGGATTATATGTCTCTTTTTAACTCGCTTTGTCGACCTAGGATACAGCGAATGCCCACCATGATTTCACGTCAAATCTACGCGTTTAGTGGACTACTTCAACGGGTCTTCCAGTCTAAGATTTTTCTACGACTTCGTTCAAACCACCCGCTTAGACTATTCTTCTTACTGTTCAAGTTTCAATAATTCGGGTGACCATACTACCTAATAGCCGTGCCAACCAAAACGTGTTTTTTTGCTCGTCAGCGGAAGTAGAAAAAGGTATAGGTCAGATATCTAGAGCCTAGGGTGGAGTGTGAGAGATCTGGGGGGAGATAGAGGGGGAGAGAGGTGGGTAATGAGATAGGGAGGAAGAGGTAGAGGTAGAGAGAGGTATAAATGGATGGAGGGAGAGACATATTGATGGGGAGGGAGGGTAAGAAGGGAAGGGAAGGGAAGGGAAGGGAAGGGAAGGGAAGGAGAGAGGGTGGGAGAGACCTAGAGAGGGGAGATGTAGAGAGGTGAGGGAGAGAGAAGTTTACAAAGAGAGAAAGATGGGTAAGGAGATAGGGAGAGATATGGAGAGGGAGGTAAAGAATTAGAGAGAGGAGAGACTTAGAGGCTGGAGAGAGAGGGATGAGAGACTTAGGGGAAAGATAGAGGTGAGAGAGATAGACGGGAGAGAGAGGTGGGTAATGAGACAGAGATGGAGAGGTAGAGGTAAATATAGAGGGAAGGATAGACTTACGGATGGGGAGAGATAGAGGTAAATATAGGAAGAGGTAGTGATCGAGAGAATAGAGAGAGAGGGGAAAGAAACAATAAGAGAGGGAGAGAGTAGAAGAGAAAGCAAGGACGAAAGGGATAGAAATGGGGTAAGGAAGGAAGGTGAGGTACAAAGGGAGAGGAGGTGGGAGAGACCTAGAGAATTAAAGGTAGTGAAGGGAAGGTGTGGAAGGTGTGCAAAGAGAGCAAATATATAGTAGAGAGTGAAGGGTAGGAAAGAGAGGTAAAGAGGTAGTGTTGGATCTTGGGGTTGAGAGGAGAGAGTGAGATAGGGAGAGGTAGAAATGGGATAGAGGAAAAGTGATAAAGAGAGATCTATCGGTTTAAAGTTTGGGGGAGCTAAAGATAGTGGCATAGAGAGAGTGAGAAAATGTTGATAGTAGCATGTTGATTACTGAAATTTGACTAAGTATGAAAATTTAACTAATCATTTAAAACCTCTAAGAATCTACATTATAACTCCTAAAGATCTAAAACCACTCTCAAACATCCTGCCTATATATACATGAAATATAACTTAAAGCATCGATATGTCTTTTTCCTTTCTTATACTTAAATCTTATGTTTCATGTATATATTCTTGTTGGGAGAAAGAGTGAAAGAGAGACAAATTTGCCAATGCTAGACATTTGGCTAGCGCCAAATTTGGCACCATCCAATGCATTTCCATTTGGTGTATGCCTTATTTGGTGCACACCAAATAGATTTAGTGTGACCAAACATCAGGCTTGATGCCAATCCTATTGGTGCATGCCAAATATGGTGAGCACCCTATTTGGCGCCAAATGGCTTCATTTGCACCCAAAAAAAAATGGCAACTTTTTGGTCCCCCATCTTGATGCACTTACCCTATTAGATCATTTAATAATTTAAACATGTAATTAAATAATAATTATATAATAAAAACTTTAAATTATATCATATTTAACTTTGTAATAATTATAATAAGATTATAAAATTGATAAAATTAATTTAAATAATATTTATTTTATAAGAAATATTTAAAATGAAACACATAATATAATTAAAAAAATAGATTTAATTAATTATGATCATTTAATAATTTAAGCATGTAATTAAATAATTATTATATAATGAAAAGATTAAATTATAGTATATTTTATAAGATAAATTAATAGATTAACCATAAAGTAACAAAAAATCATAAAATAATAATAATGATATCGAAAAAGTTACAAAAAAGAAAAACAAATAAATATATGCTAAAAAAATTCTTTATTAAAATAATGTCAAATGACTAGTTAGAATTAATCTATTATTGTAAAGAGAAGAATTGTTTGATTCAAAACTAAATCTAGGAGTTGAGTAATTTGAGAAAATTATTTCAAGTTTATTGATGTCAAATATATTTTAGACACTATTATGGATAAGAAATTATTTTTTAATTTAATTTAATTATGCTTAGCGAGGCATGCGAAAAAACACCAACGCCTAATCTCCACACAAAATGGCATTATAAAAAAACTCCCAAATCTGCAAATCACAATGTTTTTTTGCCCAATTTTTTGTGGTTTTACAGCAATGGGGATGCAAATCATGAAGATTTAGCTACTAAAAATTTCGCGGAAATCAATTGTATTTTGCAGATTTTAGAAATAGTACGATGTGTTGTTTTGTGTGGAGATTAGCCGCATCCACGAAAAATAGTCCACATGTCTTGTCTATGCTTTTAAATTCGACATCAGATTTGTTTGCGTGCCTTATCTATGTTGTAATTAATTTTTTTTTTTTTTTTATATACACGTCTAAATATGAATTTTTGGGGTGTTTCAAGAGTTGTCCAAAACCCATAGGAAGCATGGACTACTACCACAAATTTCACAACAAATATCAATATTACCAATACAATATTTTTCTAGTTTACTAGGACCAATTTCAACTTCAAGAAGGATGTGAAGCTGATTTTTCATTCTCTGTTTGCATTTTACTTAACATTAATGGTGGTTGTAATGTGTACTGAGAACGTAAGGAGGGGAAAATGATGACCTTGCAGCTGGTAATAAGGACTCCTATAAAAATCAAAAGAGTAACAAAGGACTACACAAACTCTGTCAAGGCATATGATTGGGATCATTGTGATTTGTAGCTTGAATCACTCGAGGAACTGAGTCGATCGATTCTTTCATTTTGCACAATTTTTATATATTTCAAGAGGGTCCAAAAAGTTGTTCTAGAAGGTTAGGGGTAGGTTCTTAGAAGTTTCTAGAAGGGCGAGGTTAGGTTTTCAGAAGTTTATGGAAGATTTTTGCAGGTTAAAGAGAGGTTTCTAGAGCTCGGGGAAGAACATATGTCATCCACAATAACTTCATAGTGGCGTGAAAAGGCTACAAAATTCTTTTTCATCATCCAGTTAGTGTATTTTATTCATAATTTTATACAAATTATTTTTTCAAGAAGCAATTATGAATTATAATTTTGGTAAAGTTTTGTGAAAGAAATCTTGATTAGAGTAAGATTTTTAACAATATCGAGGGTGGGTTTAGATCAAACAAAAGTTTGTTAATCTTTCATGGAAAATTTTCGTGAAATTGTTGTAAAAGAACTTTTGATTGAAGTAGGATTTGTAAAATTTCTTCAAAGAATTTTTGTTTAGTTTGGTAAACTTGAGCTTTGATTGAAGCGTGATTGGTAAAAATTTCGTGGACGAAGTTTTATTGATTTGGGTAATTATTTTGTGGACATGTGATTTTCCCTCTTTTGTGCCCACATTGTGCCAGTTCATGTGGTACTTTATCTAATTCTAACATTTAATTCTATCTCTTAGAGATTTGAACCCGAAGCTAGACTTTGGAAGCTCTAAAAAATTTTACCACTTAGAAATCATGTCATTGTACTCAATTATCTTTCTTCCTTGAAACTTGCATCTCTACTATAGCATAAATAAATATCATGACATAAATATCTCTATCTTAACAGAAAGAGAAAGTGAAGGAAGCACATAGAAAGGTGATGGTAGCCAATAATCTAGATATCGATGGTAGTGATTTCTTGATTATTTTGGTTTTGGTATGGTTGGGTACGTCCATGATTAAAGATGTAGAGGAGAAAGGGGTCATTTCCACAAGCAAGGTATAAGGAGGATCATACATATTTATGCAGAATTTTTTGTAAAAATTCACAAATATTAAGACTCATTGCAATTTTTGTATAAAACTACTTACTCTTATTTACAAATATACAAGAAATTATGTAAAAACTACCGCATGGAGAAACTCGTCCAAACACAACAACAACAAAAATAAAAGAAAAAAATCCATTTCCCCATATAACCGAACATAAAATTTGAAGACAATGAACATAAAAGAAAATCAAAGTAGGGTTTGTTCCTACTTGTATCTTCCTATTGCAAAGGGAAGAAAATGCTCGATTGCTCTACTCATGCGGCTCTATATAATAAAAGATGTCCCAGGCAAAATAATCCTACTCTATCACAATAATGCACCGAAGAGATATAAATAGTTGCATGGATAGATTGAAATAAAAGAACAAACACATTGAGTCCTTAAAATTAAAAAACAAAAACACAAAAAATTGAATACGTTTTTGGTTTTAAATGGACAACCAAATCACACTCTTTTCAAAAATAGGCAAAAATAATAGATCACATTGAATAAAGAAAGATTTTATGTATATTCAATCTACTAGCATTTAAATGAGTTAGAGAAAAACATATATAAGTTTTCAACACCAAAAGACTCTAGAGGGATCTTGCTAAATAAAGTCATTTTTCCATATGTAGAAAATTTTGAAATCTTTTAATAATTTGCTAAATAAAGCCATTGTGTTATATTAAAAAAAAAAATTGAAATCTTTCAATAATTTGAGCTAGATGTATTTCAACCATACATGGTATGAGATGTCATTGAATGCTTAGAATATGATAAAATATTTTGATTTTCCACATCTTGTCATCTCGTAAACAACAAAATGGTTTGATCGATTTGAAAAAATATTAACATTTCTTTGTGGACTTTAACAATAAACTTTCGAATCTATAGAACAAAATTAAAATATAATTAATATTATTTTATATTTTTATTGTAAAATATAAAATTAACTTTTAAAAACTAATACATGAATATATAATATTTATAAAAAAAATTAAAAATAGAATTTATTATAGTATATAATGACATTAGAATATAATATATTAGAGAAAATATAAATATAAATACATCATCTCATATAGTTGAGCAGCTTTTTAGTTACTAATTATTATTTATACAAAGTTTACAACAAACACTATATACAAGAAAATTAAAATACAACAAAAATAATTTTAGAATTTTCATTCTAAAATATAAAATTAAATTTTAAAAAGTTAATATTTATCATTGATAAAAAAAAAAAAAGATAATGTATGATGGAATAATAATATTATAATATAATATATTACATAAGAAATTTATTAATACATCATTTTAAAATTAATAGTATTTAAAAATAAGTGACTCCACCTATGACAATTGCAAATTATTTAGCACTATTACAAATAGTAGTCTTATTGTCAACACATTAAAATTATTTCAAATGTATTACAAAAATACTTGAAAGATTTGCCAAAATAATTGAAAGATGACATCATCCTAATATGACTGTACACTGCAATTGTCTAATAGAATTAAAGATTAAAAGAATTTGTAGATTTTAAATAAATAGAAGGGAATAAAAACATTAGGAAAAAAGTCAACAAATGTTAATTTGTTATGTCTATTGACCAATGCTTCTAGATTTAATAAAACATGGTGAGTGCACTAGTATTCTACCTATTAGCAGGAACTAATAAGACCTATACCTATTCCTTCCACTATAATTATGTCGAAGGCATTCCCTATATGAATTTGATCGACTAACTTGAACGATCGATGGCACAAAATGTTCAAGAGAGGATGCAAGACAATGCAATCCATCTCAACCATTGAATTTTTGTTGTTTTTTCATTCACGGGTTTTTTGTTTTTTATATTTATTTTTATGCCCAAGACATTCCCTATATGAAGTTGATCAACTAACTTGAATGATTGATGGCACAAAATGTTCAAGAGAGGATGCAAGATGATGCAATCCATCTAGACCATTGGATTTTTGTTGTTTCTCATTGACAGGTTTTTTGTTTTCTAAATTTATTTTTCCTTCAAATAATGTCAGATAAGTTTTGAGGTTTACAAATTCCCTATTGTGTTCTACATGCTACTCTATAGAGTTCCTTTGTAGAACATCTGTCACTCCTGTGCTATCTTTTTTGTTTCAAATGGTGGTCACAACAAGTGTTCAGGGCACTAAAGTTGTGTAGGTGTTGCAGATTATATGGGATCTTAATAATTAGATAACCCTGGCTAAGGTAGTGCTCACAAAGAGGAAATTGAACAAGACTCTACTTATGCCTAACTCAAGGCAACTTTGCTTTACAAAGACATGAACTTGCTCCAACCCCTTTCATTTGATAAATTATTTTCATTTGCTTGTTTTTGTCACGAGTTTGTTTAAATAACCACTGGTTCGAAGCCTTGGGAGGCTTTCATTGTGCACAAGTGAAGTGGTCGGCAATGGACTACTCTTAAAGATTTTTTTTAACTACATGAATGTGTTCAAAGACTTGACATGATGTTTTTAGATTAGAGGGAAAACATCCTTTTCTAAGCAGTGACCATTAGCCTATTAATGACTATGCTGGCTATTTCTGAATGTCTTGATTTGGTGGGTAAATTGTTTGTTGAGTCTTGGAGAGTTGTGACCAAGCTACAAGTAATTCAAAATTCCACCAAATATATAGCCGTATATATGATAATTGAGAAGGATTAGATGATTCACTATAAGAAATTGGAGAACACGACCAAAGTCAAAAAGGAAAAGAATTTGAAAATTTGTAGCAACAAGGAAGAAATTATGTGCAAGGCACAAAAGTCGTCTATTGTTTACTTAGTTGTGGCAGATGAGCTTTTGAATGGTTGGGTATGAACCAAATCTTCACATGCTTGAAAATCAAACCCAAGCAATAATAATGCATCAATATTGAGAAACATATAATCAAAATAGTATCTTCATATTTATAAGGTTGTATGTGAAATAAAGGCAAAGCAAGTATGGCTATAAGAAAATAATGGCATACTATAATTTAAGACTCTCAAGGTGAGGAAAAAGTACAAACAAGATAAATGAGAAAGAAAATGCAATAGATTAATTTCAACAAAGTCAACCCAACAAAAAAACGAAATGAGATTATAAATAATTTAATATTCAATTAAAACTATTGTCATTACTACAAATATTTATCAAAGGTATAGCTACCGTACTAGGTGTCAAGCTATGTCAACATTTTTGTTGATGTGTCAGTTGTAAATTGGTCCACACATCTCCACGTGGCTATACTCATATACTTTCAAGATTATAATGTCATGCCTCTCTCTCTCTCTCTCTCTCTCTCTCTCTCTCTCTCTCTCTCTCTCTCTCTCTCTCTCTCTCTCTCTCTCCTTATATCTCTATCACTCTATCTCACCATCTATATCTCTCTATCTGTCCCTCTCACTCTCACTCTCCCTCTATATCTCTCTACCTCTCTCTCTCTCTCTCTCTCTCTCTCTCTCTCTCTCTCTCTCTCTCTCTCTCTCACACACACACACACACACACACATCTTCTACATCTCCATCTCTATCTCAATCTCAATCTCCTTATCCCTCTCTCTTAGTTTTTTTTTTTTTCCCCTCCATCTCTCCCTCTTTCTATCCATCTCGAGCTCTCCCTCTCTTCCCGTCAAACATAACATGAATATATTGGTAATGGAGTTTAATTATCTTCTTGATTTAGAAGTTTATTTTTCCTAATAGACCTTCCAAACCTCTTCGGAGTACCCATTGAACACCAAGATGTGATTGCTAGTTGTATTAATATCATATATAATTGTCAAACAACTACAATACTTCAAAGACACGTTCTCTTCACTACGTGGCCCTTGTTAATATAATCGTATATATTTTAAATCTGTTAAATCCCGTAATAATACGGCACCCGGAAAACACGACAACGTCGCTGTGTCGTATCTCAAGTAAATGATTAAAACCTCAATCCAGATTTCAACATATGCAAACAAAACGTACTAAGAATTCCTTGACCCAAAAGAACCGGCTCCGGACGTAATTTCGACGGCTAAGAAAATTCTTTCCGGACCAATTTTGAATAATTCTCTTCTACCACTACGTAGCGTTTGTTTTACAGCTTACATTTTCTTCTCGTAGAATGGAATATATGTCGCTTTTTTACTCGCTTCGTCGACTTAGAATACGGGGAATGCCACCAAGATTCCACGTCAATCTACGCGTCTAGTGGACTATTTCAATGGGCCTTCCAGTCTAAACTTTTTATACGACTTCGTTCAAAACACCCTCTTAGACTATTCTTCTTATTGTTCAAGTTTCAATAATTCAGGTAGCCATACTACCTAATAGCCGTGCCAACCAAATCGTGTTTTTTGGCTCGTCAGTGGAAGTCGTTGTCGTTAGGGCGTAGCTAACTTGCTACGAAGGTCCCTACAATGCATGAGCCTTGCATTATCCTCTTTTTGAACATTTATATATTTTGATAGGATTTGTGTGCTCCCCATTGCTTCGTGCGGGCTATGTAGGTGTAGTAGTAGTTCATTGCTTCCTATTGTTCTGCCCAAAATGAGCTCTCGTGATGTTTCTTGTAGGGGATGCTTCTCAGAGAGATTGTTGTGGACCTTGATGGGGTCTCTGCTATTGCTGCCAATTTGTTGGGTATCTTGTTGTCCACAAGGTGAGAAAATTTCTCTCTTGCAGTTTAAGAGAAGTCTTCAAGACCCATCTGATCAACTGAAAACGTGGAATGCTTCCACTAACTGCTGCGAGTGGAAGGGAATCCAATGCCATAATATAACAGGGCACGTTATTCAATTGGATCTTCGGAGTCCTCTAGGCAACAAGCTGGCAAGCCCCTGGAAGAATTTAACCAGTTCTGTTCTTTCCCCTTTGAATGACGAACGTGACGTTCTTTCGCCATTGTTTAATCTAACAATGTTAGAACGCTTGGATCTCAGCTACAACGCTTTCATTGATGTTGGTGTCCCTCAGCAACTCACCACGCTGAAATATTTGCGCTATTTGAACTTGTCAAATGCTAGATTTGCCGGAAAGATACCCATGGAGCTGGGCAACATGTCCACGTTGCGCTTCTTGGATCTTTCAACCAATTCCTACATTTCCTCTTCTTCCATCGTAATTGAGGACATGCACATGTGGATAGGAAACATGAGAGATTTAGAGGAGCTTCTGCTGGACGGGGTGAATATGACGAAAGTGGCAAGCGATGAATGGAGCAAAGCTATCTCCACCATGCACAACCTCAGGCGTCTTCAAATGTCTAACTGTATGCTCTCTGGCCCAATTCCCCCTTCCCTTGCTAATCTTACCCGTCTAACCTACCTCCAACTTGGTGGCAATTCCTTCTTCTCGTCCATACCTGCTCGCTTACACAACCTTTCCAACCTGGTTTCTCTCAAGCTTAGCAGCTGTCACCTCAATGATTCCATCCCTTCTGATCTATTGAGCCTTCCGAACCTGCAAGAAATTGACTTGTCGGCCAATCTGGAGTTGGGAGGGGAACTTTCAAGCATTCTGCCGCGACACTCTACCAGGCTTAAGAGCCTTGCTCTTACAGCAACGAGTGTAGAAGGAGCTCTTCCAGATTCAATTGCCAACATCTCCTCGCTAACTCTCTTGGATATCTCGTACTGCTCTGTCCAAGGTCAACTTCCTCCATCCATTGCTAATCTTAAGGGACTTGTAATGTTGGATATGTCAAATAACAAATTAAAAGGAAATATACCGCCGTTTGGGGCTAAGCTCCGCTATGTTCACTTGAGGCAAAACCTATTGACCGGTAACATTCCATCCCTTGACATGACCACCATCAAAAGCCTTGACCTGAGCAACAATGAATTGAACGGAACAATTCCTTCCTTGGCCAACATGAAGTCCCTTGTTCTGCTTGATCTGAGTAATAACCTCTTGACTGGCCAAATCCCGGCTTCCGTTGGTCAACTCCTTTCCCTCAGTACGCTTCGTCTTAGCAACAACTTGTTAACACATGCCATACCTCACAACATTTCAAATCTATCTCAACTGAAGGTTCTTTCCTTATCCTCAAATTGGATAACCGGGAACCTTTCAGAGACCCACCTTCATAATCTCTCCAGTCTGGTATATCTAGACATTTCGAACAATGCGCTAACTGTGAAAGTCAGTCCCAATTGGATTCCCCAAAACTCGTTTAGAACATTGAAATTAAGATCATGTAACATGCAGGGTGATTTGCCGGCCTTCTTAATAACTCAAACTTCCATTGCCGATTTGGATTTATCCAATAACAGTTTATCCGGTCATATTCCTGCGTGGATATGGGATTCCCTTCCTCTTCAACAGCTCAACCTATCCTATAACAGTTTTGCAGGTGCTTTACCCTATAAGCTAATGGGGCCCAAAACACTGAAGATTCTGGACTTGCATCACAATAACTTTCATGGTCCACTTCCGCTTCCACCTCCTTCAGTGGTTGTATTGGATCTCTCAGAAAATCAATTTTGTGCATCCATTCCAGCTGAAATTGGCGAGAATAAATTTAGTTACCTGTCTCTGTCTCACAACAATCTCAGTGGTAGCATTCCATCTACAATATGTGAAGGGTTGTCTATGGAGATTCTGGATTTTTCATATAACAGTCTTACAGGTAAGATTCCTCCAAGTTTTGTAAACTGCAGTTGTCTTGAGGTGTTGAATTTGGAGAACAATTGTTTAGAAGGTGAGCTGCCAGTGGAGTTGGGAAACATGACTTCGCTTCAAACATTGAAAATCAGGGGAAATCTTCTAAATGGAACTCTGCCAAACCTTGGCAATTGTAAGCAGTTGCAGATATTAGATGTGGGAGATAACAGTCTGACAGGGAAGATTGCTTCAAATTGGATTGTAGAGCTTCCTAATCTTAAGATTTTAATCTTAAGATCAAACAGATTTGTAGGAAGTGTACCTGCTGATATAAGCAAAGTACCCTCTCTTCAAATCTTAGACCTTTCAATGAACAGTTTTTCGGGAGTAATTCCAAACAGCCTTTCAGAGATGAAGGGCATGGTAAAAGACTCAATGAATACAAGAGTCCTTGAATTTGGATTGATAAAAGGTTTAACATATGTAGAGAAAATAATCATCAGAAGCAAAGGATTGGAGCTGGAGTTTGTCAGAGCTTTGAGTCTAGTCAAATGTCTTGATCTATCAAGCAATAGAATATCTGGCCATATCCCTGAAGGTATTGGATCTCTCACTGGATTGATGATTCTTAATATTTCAAGAAATCATATTAATGGTGGTATACCCAAGTCCTTGGGAAACATGGAACAGCTAGAGTCGTTTGACCTCTCGCATAACCAACTGTCTGGAATTATTCCTGTAGTGTTGGTGAATCTCACATTCCTAAGTTACTTGAACCTGTCATACAATAATCTTACAGGAAATATTCCGCTAGGAGGGCAGTTCTTGACATTTGAAGCCTCATCCTTCGCACATAACTCAGGTCTATACGGCCTCCAACTGAAGGAGCCATTCTTGCCTTCGCCAAAGGATGAAAGCAGGCCGAAGACAAAAGAAGGGGCGAACAAAAGCAGGGCAATAGAGGGAATTGACAGTTTCATTGTGTTGATGGGGATGAGCTTTGGAATAGGCGCGGGTATAATAATAGCTCCTTTGTTGCTTCTGAAAACACAGCGGGAGAAGTTCTTCCATTTGTTAGACAGTATATTGATTTGGGCTATCGACTTGATTCCCTGTGAGAAGTTGACCCCCTGTAAGAAGCTGTCGATGGTGAAAATCTTGGACGACGAAGACCAAGCGCATTCCGAAGAAAGCAAGAAATTAATACGTTTTTGTGTTCGTTGTACTCAAATTGACAGAGAGACTAAAACTACAGTAAAGACTCAATGTATATGTTGACCAATTTTTATTTTTTTTCCTATGAAAAGGGCGAGAAAAATTTGGTTTATGGTTTCTATAATATAAATTAGGGGTAGAGCTGAAAGATACCATTTCTTACAAGCCCAACTTCCCTTTTCGAACAACATCCATGCATTTAAAAGTCTCTTCACTAATTTATAGTCTAATTTTCTTTTTTCTTTTATAAATTTATTTTGAAACATTATAAAAACTAGCATATCTGATTTATTGTATAATTTAAGTAAAATATGCTTAGAGATATCAAATTATGAAAATATTTTATATTCATAAATAGTAATATAGAGTTTGTTACTAATAAGTGAAATAGTTGAATAAGAAGTCAATATATATTCATTAGAACCATTAGAATAATATTTGTTAAATATTAGCAAAATTGAAATTTTACAATCATTTTTCAAGCAATATGTGAATAAAAATTAGTCTTAGTTAACTATTTGCAACATCTATAAAATAATGTCATATTAGAGTTTAGTCATAGTTACAATGTGTAAATAGTTTTAAAAAAATTGTCAAATAAAATTTCAAATCTTTTTTGAATTAGTTAACCATTCATGCACTAGCAATAACTCTCCATTTTCAGTATCCTCAAGAATAGCTTGAACTTTAATTGTCACATTAGACTTCATGACAGACAATGTAGGTATTTCGTAGTGTGCATGTAATAATCTGAATGATGGCATGATCTAATGTACTATGAATTGATTAAATAATTGAACTTAAAAGTAGCAAGTAACCATTCCTCAAGTGGCCCTCTGTGATAGCTAATTTGTGATTGTCCCTTAAAAAATATCATGAAACTTCATACTGAGTTGATCTGATAGGTTGTGCTTTATGATGGTCATTGTTGGCCCCTAATAGTGACCTTCTAGATTCATCTAGCAAGGTAACAATCTCGAAGCTCATGATAAAGAGGAATTGACCAGTATCACATTCTTTCCGCACAAGGATTTCTTCATATTCGGCTAGAAGACTTTTCTCTTTCAAAAACTTGTTATTTTTCATACCATGGCTGATGACATGGCTATTGAGATCAACCATTTCTTGCTCCACCCATTCTTTTTCTGTGAATGTGTCTTTGAAGACTACTTTGTTCCACACCTTAAGCTTGTCCTTGAGGAATTGCAACCTCTTACTGAATGTAAACATCTCTAATCTGGAGAATACATTTGATTCCTTCCACCATGATGTTAGTGATTCTGAGAGCTCACCTAATGTAAACCACATCTTTTCAAACCGAAATTGGCATCACAAGGGACGAGATTCTTCTATAATTGTGAGAACCACAAGGTAGTGATAAAAAATTGCAATTGGCCAAATACAGGAGGTTGGCAATGTTGCCATATTGAACTAATGCTCAAAAATCAAGAAGCAGTCAAGCCTCTCTACAATGTTTGTAAAACCATCTCTTTTGTTACTCCATGTAAACTTCCTATTAGATTATCTTTCTAGGCCACTTGACTTGTCTTCAACATTTAGGATAGCATTAAAATCACCCACCACTATAAAGTGGTGATCAATGACAAAAATATCTACTTCGATGGCTTCCTTAGTACTTTTTTTATCCTTGGTATTTACAGGCCCAAATACATTAAATAAAATGAAAGACAAATTAGAGGATAAGCTTGAGACATATACCTTAATCCAATTCTAATCGTACTCTTAATCATTTATACTAAGTTTGTTTCCTTTCCACATTATGTCGACACCCCTCGACACACCTATAGCATTGTTAAAGACACTGTTCTAGCCTTTAGAGTACTTGACAAAAACTTCAGCTTCCTGGCTTGATATCTTAGATTCTTGAATGAGAATTGTCGTTCTTGTGAAGTGTGATACCTGCAGCTGCAACACAAACACTCAATAGATCATTACAAGCATGGTTATCAAATTGAAATCAAATAAAGATGAACCATGACAAAGTGACCTATCTCCTCGTAAGAGATGCGAGTATGGATTTGCTCTCAGATCTGGATAAGCAATCCCAGTGACTTGACTACACCTAGATAGTGGATTTAAAATGATAATGATATGCAAAGATGAGATTGATTATGCTAGATTGATCCAAGAGACTAATGAAGCTAATGATATGCATGATTAAGCTATGATGATGATTCAATTAAGCTAGAAAAGAGATTGATTAAGCTACATGATTCAACAATTATGCTAGAAAATGATCAAATTAAACTAAATCTAAGAAGCAATTGCCTATAACAATAATGCTCAAATGATATGCCTATAGTAACAATGCCTAAATTGACAATGAGATGGGATCCTTATTGCTCCAAAATGGGGGATATTTATAGGATTTCCAAGGCCAAGGGTGAGGTGGTAGGAATCAACGGTCAAGATTGAGTCTGAAGATATCAAGGGTGAAATTGGAGGAGGTTGGAGAAGACATTGGAGGAAGGGACACTTGTCATCTCTGTGGTGACAAGTGTCAAGGAGCCTTGTTCATAAAAGGGCAAGTGTCGAAAATAGGAGACATGTGGCCAAAGTGCCATGTGTCTTAAGGAGAGAATATCCACTAGCATATCTGATTTATTTTGAAACATTATAAAAACTAGCATATCTGATTTATTGTATAATTTAAGTAAAATATGCTTAGAGATATCAAATTATGAAAATATTTTATATTCATAAATAGTAATATAGAGTTTGTTACTAATAAGTGAAATAGTTGAATAAGAAGTCAATATATATTCATTAGAACCATTAGAATAATATTTGTTAAATATTAGCAAAATTGAAATTTTACAATCATTTTTCAAGCAATATGTGAATAAAAATTAGTCTTAGTTAACTATTTGCAACATCTATAAAATAATGTCATATTAGAGTTTAGTCATAGTTACAATGTGTAAATAGTTTTAAAAAAATTGTCAAATAAAATTTCAAATCTTTTTTGAATTAGTTAACCATTCATGCACTAGCAATAACTCTCCATTTTCAGTATCCTCAAGAATAGCTTGAACTTTAATTGTCACATTAGACTTCATGACAGACAATGTAGGTATTTCGTAGTGTGCATGTAATAATCTGAATGATGGCATGATCTAATGTACTATGAATTGATTAAATAATTGAACTTAAAAGTAGCAAGTAACCATTCCTCAAGTGGCCCTCTGTGATAGCTAATTTGTGATTGTCCCTTAAAAAATATCATGAAACTTCATACTGAGTTGGTCTGATAGGTTGTGCTTTATGATGGTCATTGTTTGCCCCTAATAGTGACCTTCTAGATTCATCTAGCAAGGTAACAATCTCGAAGCTCATGATAAAGAGGAATTGACCAGTATAACATTCTTTCCACACAAGGATTTCTTCATATTTGGCTAGAAGACTTTTCTCTTTCAAAAACTTGTTATTTTTCATACCATGGCTGATGACATGGCTATTGAGATCAACCATTTCTTGCTCCACCCGTTCTTTTTCTGTGAATGTGTCTTTGAAGACTACTTTGTTCCACACCTTAAGCTTGTCCTTGAGGAATTGCAACCTCTTACTGAATGTAAACATCTCTAATTCGGAGAATACATTTGATTCCTTCCACCATGATGTTAGTGATTCCAAGAGCTCACCTGATGTAAACCACATCTTTTCAAACCAAAATTGGCATCACAAGGGACGAGATTCTTCTATAATTGTGAGAACCACAAGGTAGTGATAAAAAATTGCAATTGGCCAAATACAGGAGGTTGGCCATGTTGCCATATTGAACCAATGCTCAAAAATCAAGAAGCAATCAAGCCTCTCTACAATGTTTGTAAAACCATCTCTTTTGTTACTCCATGTGAACTTCCTATTAGATTATCTTTCTAGGCCACTTGACTTGTCTTCAAGATTTAGGATAGCATTAAAATCACCCACCACTATAAAGTGGTGATCAATGACAAAAATATCTACTTCGATGGCTTCCTTAGTACTTTTTTTATCCTCGGTATTTACAGGCCCAAATACATTAAATAAAATGAAAGACAAATTAGAGGATAAGCTTGAGACATATACCTTAATCCAATTCTAATCGTATTCTTAATCATTTATACTAAGTTTGTTTCCTTTCCACATTATGTCGACACCCCTCGACACACCTATAGCATTGTTAAAGACACTATTCTAGCCTTTAGAGTACTTGACAAAAACTTCAGCTTCCTGGCTTGATATCTTAGATTCTTGAATCAGAATTGTCGTTCTTGTGAAGTGTGATACCTACAACTGCAACACAAACACTCAATAGATCATTACAAGCATGGTTATCAAATCGAAATCAAATAAAGATGAACCATGACAAAGCGACCTATCTCCTCGTAAGAGATGCGAGTATGGATTTGCTCTCAGATCTGGATAAGCAATCCCAGTGACTTGACTACACCTAGATAGAGGATTTAAAATGATAATGATATGCAAAGATGAGATTGATTATGCTAGATTGATCCAAGAGACTAATGAAGCTAATGATATGCATGATTAAGCTATGATGATGATGCAATTAAGCTAGAAAAGAGATTGTTTAAGCTACATGATTCAACAATTATGCTAGAAAATGATCAAATTAAACTAAATCTAAGATGCAATTGCCTATAACAATAATGCTCAAATGATATGCCTATAGTAACAATGCCTAAATTGATAATGAGATGGGATCCTTATTGCTCCAAAATGGGGGATATTTATAAGATTTCCAAGGCCAAGGGTGAGGTGGTAGGAATCAACGGTCAAGATTGAGTCTGAAGATATCAAAGGTGAAATTGGAGGAGGTTCGAGAAGACATTGGAGGAAGGGACACGTGTCATCTCTGTGGTGACAAGTGTCAAGGAGCCTTGCTCATAAAAGGGCAAGTGTCGAAGATAGGAGACATGTGGCCAAAGTGCCATGTGTCTTAAGGACAGAATATCCACACCATAGGAGGTTAAGATAAGGAGGTTAGAATGTGCAAGATAGGATAGGGTTAGGCAAACCCAAGGTTAGGTGGAATGGGTTAGGTTAGAGGGATGGTTAGGTTAGGTGGTTAGAAGTTAAGAGGCATGTGGGTAATTTTAATTTTAAAAATTCAAATAATAGGAAAAGACTAATTAATTCTCAACAATTCATAAATTGATTTGTTTTAATTAATTAGGGGATTAGAAGAATTGATTGAAATGGGGGGGGAAGATTAATTAATCAAATGAGACCATGGAATGAACTTAATGAATAAATCTTTAGATTTATTAATAAGTAGATGAAAGGGAGAATTTAATCAAATTGCCTAATGATTTCAATTAAATTAGGAAGGGAGATTAATTAAATAATTGCTTATTTAATTAATTATCCTCAAACCATTTTTAGGTGTATACAAGAACTAAAGCGATCAATTGTTGTTCTAATTGACATTTGATCGTACGCCAATGCCCCTAACATTCTACATGAGGATCTTCATCTTCTTCCAAGGGAGGCATTCATCTTCGTCTCACTTTTGTTTATTAATTTTCCTTCGAGTTCTTTTTACAACTGGTGTAGAATCAAGCAGTTTGGTTAGTGACCAGGAGATGGTTCTTGGATCAACAATGTCTAATTTATCCTCCACCAATTCCTGTTCGCTTTCAATTTCTTCATTTTCCCTTTCAATATTGCCATCCCTATTCGGGCTGGCTAGCTGGCTTTTCCGCATTAAGATTCGCTTCATATAATGGATTTTCTAGCACACTGTCTTCCTGGGGTAGAGCTTTGATTAGGGCCAAAGCGAGAGATGGGTTCACCTCTTGAACCGCTTCCTCTTGTTTCTTCAATGTCCATCTTTGAGGTATAGGTCGTGCGCAATTTTCACTATTATGCTTGTGGCTGCTACATTTAGAGCAGAACAACTTTTTATGCTCGATCTCTATAGGTTGATACAAAGTTATAATCTTCATTCGCACATAGAACTCAGTACCTGTCACCCATATCCATCTCCAAAGTGTGTCCAATTGAGTTTTCAATACATGATCGAACTTCCTCTTACCAATATTCGAAAGGTAAGTTACACAATCTTAACCATATAGCCTCTTCACATGGATTTGTTCCACGAGGATCAAAATTTGGGAGCTAATTCTGAATGAACATATTTTGATCTTCAATTTTACATTGGTTGTTTTGACGAATTTTGTTGCAACAACAAAATTCGTCATTTAAATTGACAATGAAGAAATGCTTCGACAAGAAGTACATTTCGGTTTTGTCGTTGCCCTAGTTTATATTAACCCACATTCGGATCTCAGCCCTAGTTCATGTTTTTCCTATGATTTTGCAAATTAGGGTCGTCTTCTCTAGGGATTCTGAATCATAATTTACAGTATGTCCGACATCAACTGTTATAATCGGCTTAGGGTTTGCTTGATCAAGTTCGCAACCATTCATTTTTGCTTTATATATATATATATATATATATATATATATATATTTTCAAAAGGTAAAATTAAAATTAATTATTTATTTATTTGTAAAGACTTAAAATTTATATGGCCACTCCACATGTGTTCGTTACATTTATATGAGATTTTATGAAAATACTATTGTTGCTCAAATAGAGTTATAAACACATAAAATCAAGTCATTATTGTTTTATCTATACTTAAAACATCAACTAATCATTTCTTATATAATTTTAATCGAATAAATCTTTATTTAACTAATCAACTATCTAATTTTGATCTTATTATTAATTAAATATTATTTAATTATTCTATTAATAAAATCACTATTCATCCATTGTTCATCATTATTCACCTAATCATATTCCTAACATTAATCATTTATCATCCCTTTCCTATACTCCAAAATTAGATAAATAAATCCATATATTCATTTAAGTCCCTCATACTTATTCCAAAAATTTAATAAATATAAAATATAATAAATCTATTATTTATTTAACTCTTCTTTTCTATCTACTTTTCATTAAACTGGCTAAAGACAATTGTCTCACTAACCACCCACTTACACATACCAAAACCTTATCAATCCATTAAAACATTGCACATTCTTTAAAAGATAGTTAGACATAACCTTGGTATATCTCAAATGGATCAAATATTTATCTATACCCTTAAGGTATTTTAAGGCATTCTTTCAAACCTATCCATCTACTCTTTCCAAGAGAATTCTCAACCATTGAACTTTGGACCCATCCATATGCACCAATCACATGAAGACATTTGTCATATCTTCATCATCCTAAACCATTTCATTAATATAAACCTTAAGAATGATTGGACCATATTGATGAAAAAATCTTCAAATTCTTATTTTTTAAAATATGGCTAAGAAATTTTCTATTTATTTTGATTGAAAATTATTTGTTTAACAAAAAAAATAGAGTTTCATTTCCTATGACAAATTGTGAAGCAAAGAAATTATTAGAAAATATTCATCTATGCTTGGTATAGTGGTAAATATTTACACTATATTAGGAACATTGATAATTTTTTAGAAACCTCTTTTATTTCGAGTGAGCTCTTCATGACCTATTTAGTCGACTAAAAATATGGACTAATTCCACAGATTATTACCAACGGAAAGGAATCAAATGTCATAATTTAGGGGGCATGTAATTAAGTTGGATCTTCACAATCTCACTAGTGCTTTACAAAATTTAACCAGTGGTATTTTTCTCGATATCTATCTCAGTTCACTTTTTGTTGACAATAAGAATCTTAATGTTCTTTCACCATTACTTAATGGAACAAGGTTAGAACGTTTGGGTCTTAAGTCTAATTCCTTCGTATGTTGAGACATTTGTAGTATTTGAATATGCCAAATGCTAGATTTGTTAGAATTTGTTAGTTGTCATGGAAACTCTTACAAGAATGAGTATGAATAAAGCTATTATGAATTCAATTGCCAACAGATCCTCTTACAACAATAAGTATGAATAGAGCTATTCTAAATTCAATTGCCAACAACTCCTCTTACAACAACAAGTATGAATAGAGATATTTTGGATTCAATTGCCAACATCTCCTCTTACAATGTAACAATTATGAATAGACCTATTCTAGATTCAATTGCTAACATCTCTTACAACAACAATTATGAGTAGAGATATTCTAGATTCAATTGCCAACATCTCCTCTTACAACAAAAAGTATGAATAGATGTATTCTAGATTCAATTGCCATCTCCTCTTATAGAATTAGTAGATACCTCACAAAATGTGCAACAACAACATAAGTTTAAATTTATCAAAATATTGACAACAATGAAATATACATATGCACATAAGAAAATGTATTTGTAAGGTATTAATTTTAATGATTAACAATCCTCCAGCATAAAGTTATTTTTCTTATTCTATCTCAGTTTACAAATACACTATTGTTACATATAGAGAGTTTCTCAATAGATTTCTTCCTAGCGAATTTTAAAAACAAATATTGCATATTCTATTTGATATGCTTTTTAAGTTTTAAATCTTGACCTATACAATATGACATGATCCATAATTTTGACATATGGAATGACTTATTATCTTCATTTGTACTCTATCGCACGACTCATGACTTGTATTCTTAACTTATGCATTAAATTTGTAGTATTGATTTGAGATGACTTGTATTCCAAGTCTCTAACTTGACTTGCACTCAAAAGCCTCTACTTTGAGTTGCCATGAGTTATAATATAGATATTAATACATTTATACTGTGAGAGGCAAGTAATATTTTTCAAGAGTCCCCTTAATCTTGACCTAAGCATTGCTATGCATTTTAATTTAAAATTTTTTAATTAGAAAAATGCATATATTGATTGTATTTGATTTTAAATTATTGCTTCCATGGTTTGCTCCTATTCCTTCAAAATATTATTTTGATAATTTTTTTGTAAATATATTTGTCAATCTACACAAGTATAACTTTAATTTTTCATTATTATTAACCAATTTTCTAACAAAGTGATATCATGTATCGATATTCTTACTTCTTTTATAAAATGCATGGTTTTGATAAACATATTGTTCAATATTATGATAAAAGATTTTTCTTGTTCATTCTTACTCTTTTCCAAAATCTTCTAGCATCTTCTTATCCATAGTTCTTGATATTCTTGTTGCCTCAAGTACATACATAAGCCTCATTTTACTCAAAATAAGTAGAGAACCCATTTTTCTTATGTATTTTTACTCTATTTATTTGGTTGCATTGGATTGGTTTTTTTGTCATTGTCTTTTATGTCTCTTTCATTGTGTTTATTTTGAGGATTTTTTCTTTTATCAATCTTTCAAACTTGGTCATCGTAGAATGACTATAAAGTAATATTTGAAACTCTAACCCACTTTTTGGCATATTATTAAAGAGTTGGTAATCCCTTCATGACTATAGAGGAATGTTTAAAACTCTAACAACATTTCTAGACTAGAATTGCTAGGCGTCTGATGCATCACTCTTGTTGGACTTTCAAAGCTACCTTTTCTAACATGATTATCAAAGCATCTCTAAACCTCAATTCCTAGGATATATTACATTACCTTGATCCCCCCTTGACCTTGGATATATGGTGATTTTTTGATGTGTTATTTTGCATTTTGGTCTTGGTCAACTTATTCTTTTCTCATTTTTCTTTTTGGTTTTTTCATTGGATTTAGTGATTGCTTTGCATGTTGGTTAATGTTCTTATTGTGCAATCTTAGTGTGTTTGTCTTAAAAAATTTCATTTGGTGTCACCTCCCTAAATAATACATCGTGAGTTTAGGTTTTATTTATGTTGTGTATTTGTGAACTAGGACACATGTTTTATGGTTTTCATTTCTTTTAGTAGTTAAAATTTTCATTATTTTATAGTTTTGTTCTTATTTTATAGTTTGTACTCTTTCCCTAATTGTATGGTCCCATTTCCCCTTTAATAGATCTATTTGTCAATGACTTTTTTTCTTGATGATGCCAAGCCTGATAAGCCCCAATGTTAAGAATTAGACTTTTAGATTGTTGGCGATATCGAGGAATTGATTATGTGTTGCATTGATGTTTTGTCATTGATGTCAACACTAGCTATTATGGTTGGTTACTGATAGACAGGTTTTGGTTACTGGCAGACAAGTTTTGTTTACTAACAGAAGATCTAGTGTTACCGGCAGAAGGGACTATCTGTTGGACACTTCTGACATGTTTGGATCAATGGAGTATGTTTGGTTTTATGTGATACATGTTCCTGGAGCATGTTTTGGTCAGTTGGTATTGACTTGGTGATTGGATGCTATCATACACTATAGTAAGCCTATACCGGTAAGGGTTTAATGGTTTACCGGTAGAGCTTTTACTGAGAATCTTTGACAAGATGCATAAGTCGTGTTGGTGTGGCTTCTAGATGGAATTCAAGATGCAGAAGGTGATCCTTGATCATGCCTTGACTGGTCGGAGACATCGCTTTGGCATGGTGGACACAGAATAGGTCTAGTACCTATCTAGGTTATGGACCGGTATCATGTTAATGTGTTCTCTACACATTATCGAGATGATTTATGGATTGGTTAATGTTGTTTTGGTCTAAAGCCGGCATGGCATATCATTGTAATATGGATGTATGTAATGATCTTATTGTAATATCTTTTAAGTGGCTGACCTAATTGGTTTAGGCCTTAGGGTTGGTATAAATTGATGTAAGATCTCATTTTAGATCATGGATATGGAAAACAGGATGTAATGTGCGAATAATGTAATATCATTCAAATAGAGGAGATTTGTTTGATCATTGAAGATCGAATTGGGTTTATGTAAGAGGTCAAAGGCATCTAGTATTGAGCTTAACTGGGACTGTAATCAGGCATGGTAGATGCTATCGCTGAGAGTTAATTCTTCTGGATTGTTGTCCAATTATCTTGAGGTGGTTATAACCTCTCTGCATTCAATGAGACTCTTTTGTAATGAGCAGTACGCTCTAGGCAGTGTGCCTTCTTGCATGTGCAAGCCCCTCATTGTATCACATACTTTCTGCAGAAGTATCATCTGACTGTGTGTAAGCTTCCCACCATGGTTTTTCCCTTTACCGGGTTTTCCACGTACAAATCATGGTGTTATGTGGTATGGTTTCATTGTGTTGATTATCTTTTTCATTCTTAAGTTTTATTGCTTACCAGTATTTGTTTCTACCGGTATATGTTTCTATTATTTTGGTATTCAATGTTTATATGCTCTGGTTAAAGGTTGTTAAGTGGATTGATTGATATAATCTATTGACAACTGATTAACCCCCCCACCCCTCATCTCAGTTGTCCATCGATTATCCTAACATAGACTTGTTCTTTATAATACTATTTTGGGATGAGCAACTCTAGACCCTTGAAGTATAAATCCCATACTTAGAATTGTTTATCCTTTTTAGAGTTGGGATTTTAGTCATCCTTGTGTAGATGCCTAAATTTGATTAATTGAATTTATCCATCCTAAGTGTGCGTTTAATTAAATAATTATGCATTATTTGATTATTTGGTTTTCCATCCTAGTTGTAGTGTCGTAAATTGTACACCCTTGCTAGGGTGGTACAATTTCACACTTAGGTTAGCACCTGCCTTAGTGTTTCTTCCATCTTGCATTATTATTTCCCTTTACCCATTTAATTAATTAATTTAATCAAATCTAAAATCATATTTCACCATCATAAAATTGGGCCCTTTATATTTTATTCCTCCAATAAATAATTTAATCATAAACCCTAATTATGTCCTATTTCAACCTTTAAGGCCTGATTTCGAATATCAAAACACCTCAAAATCAATTGTAACTTTGGGATTCACTCTAATATCATCATATCTAATAGTCCTAAAAATTTGTTGAAAAGTTGGTCGGACCAAGGCGGGAATGCACATGGTCCTCGACTTTTTTCCTGAAAATTTGGGAGCACAATTCTACGATATTATAATGCTTAGCCCCAAAATATTGGAGGGAAATTCAAATCTTATTTCGGCCTAAAGGCATAATTAAAGAGAAATTAAGATCTAGGGTTTCACACATAAGAGCTCTCTTTCTTCATTTGAAGGGGACTAGGGGATGGGATCTTTTCTAAGAATCTAAGAGCAAGTTTTTGGAGCACAAGGAGCCTTCTATGTAGTGAAAGAGAAGCCTATGTGGATTCTTCAACAACATTCAACATTCAAAAACATTCATCCAGCATTTATCAAGCATTCATCATCAAGTAGGAGCCTTGAAGACATTGAAGAATAATAGGAGATGTAGTGGCAATATCTCTCCCTTGGGGATTGGTATGATTTCAAGTTATTTTCATGTCTTTGTATGAGTTTCTTTACATCAACTTTCATGTTTATATTCATGCTTTAGATCACTTTGTATAATTTATTTAGAGCATTTACTTTTTCAATTATAAGCAATTAGGGTTTACTCTTTAGGGTTGCTCTAGATTGTTTGCATTCATTTTAGGATCTTGCATACACACAAGGTTCTAGCATATTTTTAGTATATTATCAGATATTTGTGGAGGTGTAAATCACCAACACAGAGGTTTGACTAAGGCAAAACCCTATATAGCCACCCAAACCTTCCCTTTTAAGTTGCAGGTTTAGAAACAGGCACCCAAAGGTAGTTCCAGATCTGCAAAAGGCATCAACACCACCCAAAAGTCTCAGAAGTGCAGAAATGTTTCAAGGATAGGAGCATGGCTCCCTGGTCCCTCCAGTTTGCATTGATTTTTGGCAGGATACAGCTTCAAGGTCTCCAACTTGCATCCTTTCAGTTGCAACTCTCTGTCAGTCCATCAAGGACAATGGCATGGCACCCTAGTCTTGGTCAGTTTTGTTCAATTTGCAGCATCAGGTACACATCCAGAATCCTCCCTCTTTCATACTTTTAGTATCTCAGTTTCAGATCTGCAAGTTTGTGCAATTCTGAGTTGAATTGTGCTTCATTTTGTATCTCCTAGTCTAGGTGATCATTCAAACACTAGTTTTTCTCATCATTTGCAACAAGAGGAATAGAAACCCTAAGAGATAATCCTTGGCTCTATATTTCCCACAATAAGTAGCCAAAGTAATCTATCTCCCTAGGCTCTTTTGTATTCCCAAGTAGGATTAAGTCCTAGTCACCTGATCTCGCTTTCCTCCCACCACATTTTGGTGAACTTGACGTGAATCCAACCTTCTTTAATTCTGATTTATGTTCTCAGATCTGAGTGTGTTTTCTATTTCAAATTCAAATTTACATCTACAAGTTTCAATTCCTTGCAAATTTCAAAATTTAGAGGTTAATTTTGCTGAAACCCTAATTTTTCAATTCAAAATTAAACTTGTGGATAGCTTAATTTGGATCATTAATTTCAGATCTGATTTAGGAACACATTCCACTCATAAGTTTCATTTTCTAATTCAACATTTATAGTTCTTGCATTGGTTAAAATTGAACATTTCCTTCTATTTTGCATGTGTATCATTTGAATGAGGAATTTTTTTGTCATGATGCATTCATTTAATAGATGCGATAATCAGTTAGCTTCCCTTGCTTCAATTTTTTCTTCTCTTAAAGAACCTCATCCTATCTATGACAAAATTTTAGTGCCTAAAAGATTTGTTACCAATCCCTTCAAAACTCTCCCATTCTCTTAGGATGAAGATTTGAAGAGTGATCTTGACAATTCTCCTAAAATGTGCCTTTCCCATCGAGCTATCTTAGAGGAAGAGGATGATATCATAAACACCTTTCTTAATGTTACTTTACCTTATTTATGTGATTCCTCTCTAATTAAAAAGGTATTGATGCACATTGACCTATCTTCTCTTAAATTTGGTCTTACCAATGGGGGCATGTTAGTACAACAAGAGGTTATGAGCACTTCTTCCAAAGATCTCCTTCTTAAGCATGAATCTTTAGAGAAATATTTTCATCTCTCCTAAAGAATAGTCCCCTCATGAGGTTAATTTTATGCAATAAGATGGTATTGTCCCTACTTTTCCTAGTGAGGGCATTTCCTCTTTTGATTCCAAAAAAATTCCCACCAGAGATGATGCATTAATGAGAAATGCTTGCCCTTCTCCTAAATCTTGTCTTATCCCTAAAGATACCTTAAATAAAGAAGATGAAATCATAATAAATTTCCTTAATTCTCTATCCGCTAAAGATCCTATTGAAGACATTTTGAGGAAAGAGGATTATTTAAATACATCTAGTGATTCTCTCCTTCCTAAGGATGAAGAATTAATGAAAAATGTTATCCCTTCTCCCAAAATTGGTAATAACAATAAGGACATCTTTGTGCATGGTATTACTTTCAATAACCTCACTATTTAGGATGAACCATTAGAAGAAGGTTTTAATTATTCTCTCCCCCATGAGAAAACCCTAGCCAAAGGGGATAAAATCATGACTGATAACTCTCTTGATAGCATCTCACCTTCCATGAATCTCAATCATCTTTCGGGTATATGCATGAAGTTGTGGTACCAAAAAGGTGCCACACTTCAAAAAAAAATTAAAAAGCGCATAAGGCATGCATCTTATGTGCATTGTAAACTTCAAAAAAACCCTGCTCCGCATTTTGGATACATTCTGCATTCCAAACCCGCGTTTTGGGATTTTCGGGTGCCATTTTCTTGCGCTCGCCCTTTGTAAAAGCTTGAAATTGGGCACTAAGTTGTCCATCTCTCATCAAAATACCGCCACGTCATCGAAGAGCTCAAAGAGGTATGCATTTTTTATTTTCTTATTGTCAATTTTTTAATTAATTTGAAGATTAAACTAGGTTTATTGATTTAAATTTATTCTCATTATCAGATTAGACAAGAAAATGTTGAAAACACTCAATCACCTCCTCACTCCTCATGAAGACCATATTGAAGAAGAAGCACATCAAGAACCTCCTACAATCCCTAGACATCCCATAGGTACACAAGAAAACCTATTAGGTCAAATAGAAAATAGCCAAAAAGAACTTGAAGGTTTAATCACAAGGCTAAAAGATCCCACTGGAACAAACTCCCATAGGACAAACCTTGCCAGTTCTTTGCAATCTATTGTATCTCACATACAATCTGTGAGTGGGAAAATAAATTTTTGGTCCCGTAAGAAGGAAGAACAAAAGCAATTTTATGCTGAGAAATTATCATATGCAGCAGTGAAGAAAAAGAAAATTAATAAATTTGACTTGTGTGCTCTTTTTACGGAGCCCCGAACGAATCAACCTTTACACCCTGGATGTAGGAGATTCCCTATTCATTGGTGTCATCATGAAGGGATTAAGAACAATTTTTGAGATAGGTGGTGGATGGTATTTGATCAGCCCCCATGCAATAATCATGAGGTACCCCAATACTTTTTGAGAAAACTGTATTGTGAGTTTGTCCTTAATGAGATCCCAAACTATTTTGATTTTCTAGATTTCCAAGGTAGAGGTGGGGGTTCCTCACATGATAGAGAGGGTGCACAGTGTGATCCAAATCTCCCACCAAGACCCTTGGCCAGACCTATGGTGGAGCATGTTATTATTCCTTCCATTGTGAAGGAGAGTATTGAGGTCGAAACTCTAGACTCGATTAGCTCACTCACTCAGACCCTTATACAGTATGCTAGGCCTCTAGTAGAGGGTGATGCGAGTGATGATGTTGATTCTTCTAGGCATCGAGTTCCAGCTCATTTTTGTTGATCTTGTGGTTCTCTTTGCACTTATGATCCTAATAGTTCTGAGAATGCACGTGCACAAGTGGAGTTTGCTACAAAGAACATTGTCATGACAGAATCCTTGCTGAACAAAACATTTGGCATTGATACCTAGTTGAATTTCATTACAAGTTCATTTCATTATTTTTATTAAATCTTATATGTAAATTTGAGAATATATCTAAATTAGTAAATTATTATGAGAAGAAATCAGGGTCAAAGTGTTCACAATACTAGCAACATTCCTACAGCACCCTTTTTCACTACTTCGTCGACTCCACAGGTATACAAAGAGTGAAAAAATATAATTATTATATGTAGATAGTTGAACCTTATGTGAATGATTTTCTAATTACTCATTTTGGATGTCAAATAGTTTGATGCTAGAGCTTCAACATCAACACCTCATAGTGTATTTCATCGACAATCTTTCACCCAGGTAAACAATTTATCTTTAATGTTGTTATTAAATAATATAGATAGTTTTGGCGATTAATCAATATACTTTGTTTAATTTTCAGATGTTGACATCAGAGACTCCTCCTACTATCCGCACGTCAATGGAGTGTGGTGTTGCTGCAGCAGTAGCAAGTTCAACTACTTTAACAAAAGTATGAGACATATTTGTAAATTTAGTAAATTTAGCATTACATTCGTTATCTTAATAATATGTTATTGAAAATTTTAACGACACTTGTATTTAGTTTAATTTATATTGTGATGCTTACAAGAGGGGCTTATCACTCCAAATCATGAACGTGCACTTGTTGTGGATGAACATCATGATTATTTGTATGTGGTAAGTGACTATTCTATTATATGTCATTCTAAAATTCAATTTTTGTATATGCTAACATCATTCTTTTTATTGTATCAGGTGGATTTACAAAAAAGTCTGGAGAGGAGGTCGAGTGGACGTACTCGAAAGACACCTGCATCATATGCAACTCCATCCCTTCGATAGGCAAAGTTATCTCGTGATCTGTTTCGTTCCCCTAGTGGGAAATGAATAAAATAGGGTCCTATGTTGTATGCCTATATGGCAATTTTGAACATATGTTTTGTATTACGAATATGTGACATTCTATCTCCATATGGCTTTTGGCAAGCTCCTATTTGACTTTATTGGATACCATGTTGTATGCCTATATGGCAAATTTGAACATATGTTTTGTATTACAAATATGTGACATTCTATGTCCATATGGCTTTTGGCAAGCCCCTATTTGACTTTATTGGATATCATGTTGTATGCCTTTATAGCAATTTTAAACATATGTTTTGTTTTATGAATATGTGAAATTCTAAGTCCATATGGCTTTTGGCAAGCCTATTTGTTTGTATTGGATATATTTGATAGTTTTAACGGTATACAATGTTGCATGGATTTGTAGCTTTTTGGTTAATGCAAATCATTTATCATGGTTATCCATAATTGCAATACAAATGATTAGACGAATAATTGCACAAAGTTTATTGTTACTTAAGCTTTGAACCTAAATATGTGTTTGTAATCCAAGACACAAGCCACCCCGATGCGTACGAGCTGATGGTTCGCTATCACAACATGACCCCGCAGGATCAGACGGATCGATCTTATGATTAACGGGCGCCGAGAAACGTGATGCCGAATATTGACAACTTTAAGCAATTTGAGCACTTGGGCGATTTCGCTGGTAGGGTGTGTCCTACAACGATCAGGCAAGTTGGAGAGCAAAAAGAAGGCATTCCTAGCATAAACCGAGCCACCCCGACATGTACGAGCTGACGGTTCGGTGTCGCGATGATCGGATTGAAAGATGGGGCATTGTGCAACTTTTCATTGAACTCATCTGACGCTTTTTGTCACAACCGAGAAAGAGTCGCCATGAGAAACTGGATCTGAGCCTACCGAAACCGAGAGAGGATTTTTTAGAGTGCCATAACATGACCCACAGGATCAGATGGATCGTTCTTATGATTAATGGGCACCGAGAAATGCAATGTCGAATATTGACAACTTTAAGTAATTTGAGCACTTGGGCGATTTTGCTGCTAGGGTGTGTCCCGCAACGATCAGGTGAGTTGGAGAGCAAAAAGAAGGCACTCCTAGTGTAAACCCAACCACCCCGATGCATACGAGCTGACGATTCGATGTCATGATGAGCGGATTGAAAGATGGGGCATTGTGCAACTTTTCATTGAACTCATCTAACGCTTTTTGTCGCAATTGAGAAAGAGTCGCCACGAGCAACTGGATCCGAGTCTACCGAAACTGAGAGAGGCTTTTTTAGAGTGCCATAACACGACCCCACAGGATCAGATGGATCATTCTTATGATTAACGGGCACCAAGAAACGTGATGTCAAATATTGACAACTTTGAGCAATTTAAGCACTTGGGCGATTTCGCTGCTAGGGTGTGTCCCGCAACAATCGAGCGAGTTGGAAAGCAAAAAGGAATTCCTAGTGTAAACCCGGCCACCCCAACGCGTACGAGCTGATGGTTCGGTGTTGCGACGAGCGGATTGAAAGATGAGGCATTGTGCAACTTTTCATTGAACTCATCTGACGCTTTTTGTCGCAACCGAGAAAGAGTCGCCACGAGCAAATGGATCCGAGTCTACTGAAACCGAGAGAGGCTTTTTTAGAGTGCCATAACACTATCCCTCAGGATTAGATGAATCATTCTTATGATTAACAAGCACTGAGAAACGCGATGCCGAATATTGACAACTTTGAGCAATTTGAGCACTTGGGTGATTTTGCTGCTAGAGTGTGTCCCGCAAAGATCAGGCGAGTTGGAGAGAAAAAAGAAGGCATTCCTAGCATAAAACCGACCACCCCAACGTGTACGAGCTGACAGTTCGGTGCCGCGATGAGCGGATTCAAAGATGGGGCATTGTGCAACTTTTCATTGAACTCATCTAATGCTTTTTTGTCGCAACCGAGAAAGAGTCGCTGCAAGCAACTGGATCCAAGTCTACCAAAACCGAGAGAGGATTTTTTAGAGTGCCATAACACGACCCCACAGGATCAGATGGATCGTTCTTATGATTAATGAGCTTCGAGAAACGCGATACCGAATATTGACAACTTTGAGCAATTTGAGCACTTGGGCGATTTCGCTGCTAGGGTGTGTCCCACAACGATCGGGCGAGTTGGAGAGCAAAAAGAAGGCATTACTAGCATAAACCTAGCCACCCCGACATGTATGAGCTGACAGTTTTGTGTCGCGACGAGCAAATTGAAAGATGGGGCATTGTGCAACTTTTCATTGAACTCATCTGACGCTTTTTGTCACAACTGAGAAAGAGTCGCCACGAGCAACTGGATCTGAGTCTATCGAAACCGAGAGAGGCTTTTTTAGAGTGTCATAGTACAACCCTGAAGGATTAGATGGATTGTTCTTATGATTAACGGGCACTGAGAAACGCGATGTCGAATATTGACAACTTTGAGCAATTTGATCCCTTGGGTGATTTCGCTATTAGGGTGTGTTCCGCAACGATCGAGCAAGTTGGAGAGCAAAAAGAAGGAATTCCTAGCATAAATTGACCACCCTAATGCATACGTGCTGACGGTTCAATGTCACGATGAACGGATTGAAATATGGGGCATTGTGCAACTTTTCATTAAACTCATCTAACACTTTTTGTCGCAATCGAGAAAGAGTCACCACGAGTAACTGGATTCGAGTCTACCAAAACTGAGAGAGGATTTTTTAGAGTGCCATAACACAACCCTGGAGGATCAGATGGATCATTCTTATGATTAACAGGCGTCGAGAAACGCGATGCCAAATATTGACAACTTTGAGCAATTTGAGCACTTGGCCGATTTCGTTGCTAGGGTGTGTCCCGCAACGACCGAGCGAGTTGGAGAGCAAAAAGAAGGCATTCCTAGCGTAAACCCAACCACCCCGATGCGTATGAGCTGATGGTTTGGTGTTGTGATGAGCGGATTGAAAGATGGGGCATTGTGCAACTTTTCATTGAACTCATTTGACCTTTTTTGTCACAACCGAGAAAGAGTCACCACAAGCAACTGGATCCGATTCTACCGAAACTGAGAGGATTTTTTAGAGTGCCATAACACGACCTCGTAGGATCAGACAGATCATTCTTATGATTAACGGGCACCGAGAAACGTGATGTTGAATATTGACAACTTTGAGCAATTTGAGCACTTAGGCGATTTCGCTACTAGGGTGTGTCCCGCAACGATCGGGCGAGTTGGAGAGAAAAAAGAAGGCATTCCTAGCGTAAACCCAGCCACCTCGACGCGTACAAGCTGACGGTTCGGTGCCACGATGAGCGGATTGAAAGATGGGGCATTGTGCAACTTTTCATTAAACTCATCTGACGCTTTTTGTCGCAACCGAAAAAGAGTCGCCACAAGCAACTGGATCCGAGTCTACCGAAACCGAGAGAGGCTTTTTTAGAGTGTCATAACATGACCCCACAAGATTAGATGGATCATTCTTACATGTCACTAACATCGAGAAAAACCATGCCGAATTTTGACAATTTTTCACACTTTGAGTGATTGACAACAAATGAGCATTTTTTTACATCTTTTACCATATTAGCAAGGTATACTTCACGAAATGATCCCATGTGATCTCTAATGGTCCAAAATGACATTATTTACATAAAATCACACAAAACAAGACAAAAACACAATTTTTTATATTACAATGCCTCGAGTAGTCAAAAATACAAGTCATGTACATATATCCAAATAAGATTGATATTACAATTTTTTACATTTACATTTAATCCAATGAACCATCTGGATCTGCTCTACTCTTTATCATGTCTAGTATGGCCTCATGGTAAGACTCACAAACCTTCCATAGGTTCTTGTTTAGTGTTCTACCCCCATATCTGATCAAATGAACATTTGAAGCTACAACAAGGTTAGAATAATGAAGAATCTTCTTATGTGTCTCGAAGTCCTCGAACAACCACAAGTTAGACTTCTTCACTAGGTACCTTCTAAGCCATGTACCAGTAACAACTACTGATCCTGTGGGCTGCTCAATATTTTCTCCATCTACCATAGGGAAATCCAATTTCTTTTTTGCGTCCACACAATGACACAGGTAATAATTTGTTCCTTCTTCATTGTCTTCAGCTGCAATTACTGCATAAACATGCCCTGCAATGATAAAGTGAGAAGAATTTAGCAAACAACTAAGGTAAAATATTAAAGTACAAAAAATTGCATGTGGATAATTTACCTAGTTGGACTAAATCTGACACATGGTCAAAGTCAATTGATGCTTCCATCTGTGTGAGTTGTAGTGCACTCGGAGGTCTGTATGTCTCAAGTGGGATTAGAGGTCTCATACACCATTCGTCCACCCACTCCTTTGACTCACAGTCATTATAGGCACCATCTCTACATGAAGAACAATAAAATACCATTCACCACGTATGGATAGTCCATGAACCTGCATTAGAGCTTTTGAAAGAGTGTAGCTCACTCGATCCTATCAATGTACAACAATCTTCTAATTTTGCAATGTTAGTATCATCTACCAACCAAAAAAATCTGCGAACTGAAGACTTACCTTGATTACTTGGACCAATTGTACCATTGCACCATTGAACAACTGATTTTGCATCTTTCAAGTTTGCATTCTCTTTGTACTTTAACTCTTCTCGTGCTAAAGCTCTTTTAGTACATGCTCCTGCACCATCATGCTCCCCTTTTCCATGCCCAGCCTCAAAGAAATTCCACATATGTTGAATAGCAGTCAACTTATGCATCCTACTCAACCAATAAAACATCTAAGAGTTCTTAAATTGCGATGCACAATTATCTGACCATATGATATGTTGACGGAATTGTGTAGGGGAAAAAGCGAGACAAGGTTAATCATGCCCTAATCCTACCTTTTGACACACATTACGGAATACGAAAGAGCCTAGAGATATCGCACAATTGGCTACTTCTTTTGGTGAAAGAGAGAGCCACGGGATATCTATTAGGATTTCTATTCCCTTGTTGAAATTATAAAATCAAGTAATGCAAGTTCAAACCCTAATCCCAAAATGCAAGTATGAACTAATAACAAGATTGCAGAATTGAGATTAAACAATGAACAACTGTAAGTACAAGGATGAAATAAGAATGCAGATATGTACCCGGAGTCAAAATCAGACTGAAAATGTTCGGGACGGGGGCGTGGGCGCCACTGTCCTGAAAACTGCACCGAAAACCACTGTTCTGCACTCTGAAACACTGTCTGGAAATTGTCTGTACACTGTCTGTCCGGAGGACCAGGGCGCCCAGCGCCTCTGTCCCAGGGACCAGGGCACCCAACGCCCCTGTCCTGGCAGGACCAGGGTGCCCAGCGCCCCTGTCCCAGTCTTCTGATCTGCAATTTCACGCAGGGTTCTGTCTCAGCTTTCTCTCTCCGGATCTGTATCCCGTGGCGTCGTCCGAATCTCGAAACCTGCAATAATGTATGAAAAGGGGGAGGGGCGGCTATATAGGGTTTTGCCTTAGTCAAACCCCCGCTTCGGTGATTTCCACCTCCACGAATAGCCAAGTTGTTTTGTAAAATGTATTGTGTGTGTGCAGACCTAGTGTGTGTGCAAGGTCCAAAATGCAAGAAAGCAAACTAGAGCAACCTAGAAAGTAAACCCTAATTGCTTGTAAATGATAATGTAAATGCTCTAAATCAAGATGCAATGTGATCTAAAGCATGAATAAATGATGTATCAAAGCTTATGCAAAGACATGAAAACAATACGAAATCATACCCAACCCTCAAGGGAGGAGTACAAGCCAATCTTCAGTCGGTAATCTCCTATTGTTCTTCAATGTCGTCCAAGCCCTAAGTGGATGAATGAATTTGATAGATGCTTGATAGAATGATGTTGAATGTTGTTGAAGTCCTCAAAGATCTGCTCTTTCGCTGCATATGAAGTTCCCGAAAACAAAAATCCGATCCTTCCAAATGAAGAAAGAGAGTTCTTATGTATGAAACCCTAGGTCGTAAATTCGTATTTTGGCCGACCTAGAGATTGAATATCCCGCCAATTTCTTGGGGTTAAGCTTTATTTTATGATTGGATCGCGCTCCTAAAATTTCGAGAAAAATGTCCGGGACCGTGTGCACGGGCGCCATGGTCCCGACAACTTTTCACCAAATTTTCAGGGCCGTCGGATATGATGATTTTAGAGAGAATCCCGAAGTTACAGGTGATTTCGAGATGTTTTGACCCCGAAACCAAGCCCCCAAGTTCGGAATAGGACTTAATTAGGGTTTTTGATTAAGTGATGTATTGGAGGAATAAAATGCGAAGGGCGCGCTTTAGTGAAAGGGCCCAACTTTATGATGTAGAGAATGATGAAATAGGAACCTTAGACCTAATTAATTTGATTAATTAAGTGCTTAAGGAGAAATGCAATGCAGAATGCAAAATGCACTAAGGCGGGTGCTAAACTAGGTGTGAAATTGTACCACCCTAGCGAGTGCGTACAATTTACGACGCTACATTTAGCCCCCACTTTAGCGGTCATATGAGTACTACGTGCATATGCAAGCTAAAGTACAGAAAAGTAAACATCATTTGAAAAAAGGATATATCCATAAGTTGTCGGACGAAGCCCCTAGCAGTATCTGCAGTACACAGTTAGGAACCGCACCCTACAAAACAAACGTTAGATCACAAAATCACCTAATTCTTACTAGGGAAAGTGATGAAATCTGTGAGTAGCTGTATGCCCCCCCCTGTTTCGACTTGCTTATTAGGGAGGTGAAATAGGGTAGCATGTTTACTTGCGACAAATTGTGTAAGAGAGTATTGATGAGGGTGGTTCACTAAATAGGCTTCATCATAGCACTTTTTGGAACATCCCGAGAGTAGGGGAAGGAAAATACGATTCCAACGCAACAAACGGTTCAAAAATCGCATCTCCCAAACTCAAGTTATGATAAAATGAATGACAGAGGAGAATTAGGGTTTCAAAAAGTAAGAATAAACAAACGAGAGTATATACCTCGAAAGTGACACTTGTATTCGTCACTTTGTTGATTTCAAGATACTATTCAGTGCAGTGGAGCCCACATAGCCATCATCATGCCTTCACGACGACCGGAGCGTCCCACGAGGATCGAGATCCTGCGCCAGGCCGTGATCGACGATGAGCCACTGGACGAGGTGAGTTGACTGAACGTTTGACTTTTGATTTTTCGCATGTTTGACTTTTGATTTTTCGCATGTTTGACTTTTCCGTGATCGTATGCGGGCCTCGAAGGCTGACCGGGGCCCACCCAGGGTGCCATGGTCCCTGAGGGGCGCCCTGGTCCCCCCAGGGCGCCATGGTCCCTAACAGGGGCGCCATGGTCCCTGCAGGGCGCCATGGTCCCTGACAGGGCGCCATGGTCCCCAATCAGGGCCTGGCGAGAGGTTCCGGGGCTAGCATACGATGTGCGACGGTTTGCATTTGCAATTTCGATGATTGAGTACTGATTATCGTCATGTTTTCGTGTTGCAGGGTCTCCCATACATGAGAGAGCACACAGCGGGACATATTCTTCGCACTTTGCGAGATCAGATTCCATGGCTGACTCAGTCAGAGAGACACACTATCGATTGTAGGATTGTGGTACGTGATTTTGATGCCGGCCATTCGATTTCATCCTGCGATGCTGATGGCCTTGATGGAGCGATGGGATCCTGACACATGCACCTTTCACCTTCCAGTAGGAGAGCTGACGGTCACACTCGAGGATGTGTACCGTATATTTCGTCTTCCTATCAGAGGAGCGACAGTTACATACGCGACCGATCGGTCAGCGGAGGATCATCAGAGAGAGCAGGTGCATTGCATAGGGAGAGTCATGCCGAGTGAGACGAGAGGTCGCATCATGGTCAGCTGGCTCTTACATCCTACAGGGGAGGTACCACTTCTGAGACACCTTATGATAGCCATCATAGCATTAGCCATCTGCCCTAATGGGCGAGGGACACACATGCATGGGGGCCTCACATGGTGTATCAGAGCGATGGAGAGGCATAGGAGAGTGTATGCTTGGGGTCGGAGTATGCTTGCGCATCTCTATCATGACCTTGGGGAGTATGTATTCAGACAGGGTTGTAGTTTGATGACATGCACACTTCTACAGGTGTGGATTTTAGAGCACTTCACATGCACCAGGCCAGTCGGCTTTCCATTGAGTACAGCGAGCGAGCGACCTAGGGTGTTCGCTTATCCACTTACCAAAGAGTGGAGATTTGGAGATTTATTATATTGGAGAGTGATTATTGACAGACTGACATCCGAGGTGATAGTGTGGAGACCTTACCTATTGATGCACAGATGGGATGGTATGGAGAGACAGTTAGCATGTCTATAGAGGAACCGCCTATTGCGAGGACGATATGCACACATCATAGTCCCTTTCTACATTGACCGAGTACGGAGGCAGTTCGGACTAGAGCAGTGTGTTCCAGCCGATGTGCCCATCTATACTCGACACTCACGGGTCCTTCCCAGACCTGGAGCAGTAGCGAGACCGACGATAGATGATATTGAGACGACAGATTTAGAGGGATCTGATCAGGATGTAGTCACTGACTATTCTACAAAGCCTGGAGCACAGCGTAGATATGTTTCATGGTTCATGAGATCATATCCAGGTCCTATCTTTCCACCAGATCATCCGACCGGCTATCCAGGCCCATGGAGACATGGAGACCGAGACGAGGATGAGGGATCCAGGTCAGAGGAGCCAGAGGAGGGAGAGGATCATGAGGAGACGGGAGATCCTGATCCACCTACAGGCGATCAGCCCAGTGACGAGGAGGAGGAGGACGAGGATGCAGATAGAGAGGAGGACGAGGAGGATGCAGGTGATGATGCGGATGAGGACGAGGATGATGATGACGAGGAGGAGGACGAGGAGGAGGATAGAGATGATGAGGAGGAGTCGGATGCAGCTCCCCACCATTCAGGAGATGATACCATAGCTCTAGATCCACTTCCTATTCTCCAACAGGGGGAACAGGAGGCGATACGGAGACCTGTCACCAGTACCATCCAGCCTACACCCATCGTGGATAGAGTATATGAGCGAGGGGAGCCTAGCGGTTCTCAGTCACAGATACTACCATATCATGATCCCTACTGGCGTGAGGGAGATCCAGGTATAGTAGGTTTATATTGATTGATTAATGTTTTGATAATAAAGAATGGTACTAACAAAAATCTGTTCTACTGCCACAGCTAATGTGCAGGAATGGTGTTCCTTGATTCAGCAGGCAATGACAGACATTTCCATGATAGCACAGATCCCCAGTTCCTCACAGATTGCCTATAGGCCTCAGGGGAACGCAGGTCGGCATGAGAATTTGTTTTTCCCATTCCGAGTACAGGTAGATATATGGAGGGAGAGAGAGAGAGTCCTATCAGAGGACCTCCAGCAGACGCGGCAGAGAGAGAGAGTCCTATCAGAGGACCTCCAGCAGGCGCGGCAGAGAGAGAGAGTCCTATCAGAGGACCTCCAGCAGGTGCGGCGGGACCGAGTAGCGGCCCAGACCGAGGCTACCACCTATCGTGCGATCCTTATGGATAGGGATCGTAGGAGTTCCTCTCGGAGTCACTCACGATCTGTATCGCGCTACACACCCATGGGTCCACCTCCACGGCCAGATCAGGAGGGAGCATCCAGTCGACACTCTCCAGCCACTAGCCCTAGGGATAGGAGATGATTGTATGATGTAGGAGAGGTCACATTTTGGATATATAGTGACCTATGTTTGTATATGATTCACACATATATATATGTATATATACATGCTTCTCTTTTGTCTCAAATGTGTTATCTCTAATGCTTAAAACAATGTATGTTTTGTTTTGATTAAATCTAATACATTTGGTAAATGTACATGTATGTTCAGAATTTAATTTCCATGTGATTGATTTCTCAATGCTCCATGATTAAATTGATACATGTGTGACTTAATTAAAATATTTAACCAAGTACGACATTGAGGATAAGGAAGAAATATGCATTAAGTCTAAGAATCATATAATTAATGTGATTTAATTTTGAACTTAAACACAACATGATACGATTCTACTTAACACATAAAGACATTGTATAATATGCTAGCATAATGAAAAAAATGTAAATCTTTTACAATTTACATAAATGAATTCAAGACAAACTAAAAAGTAAGAAGACATGCTTGTCAGGAACGAAGCAATATAGATTAACATAACATTTAATTCTATTTTGCTTTAATTAAGAAATACTAACATATTATCCAATGTTGAAGAATTTGAAAAGAAGATAGATAAGAAATGAAGAATTAAGCATAATATCTACGCAAGTGCATAGCATTGATAGGCTCTTTAAGAGGTGTACCGTCTACATCCGCTATTTTGTAAGCACCTGATCCATAATCCTCAATAATGATATATGGTCCAAGCCAATTAGGACTAAATTTTCCCTTTTCAGCAGGCAAGGCATTCACATTGCGCTGATTCTCATAAAGGACTAAGTCACCTACTGAGAAGGAACGTTGAATAACCTTGTCATTATAGCTTCGTTGTAGAGTTTTGTGATACGCTTGAATATGCTCAAGAGCGTTTATGCACTGTTCGTCAAGCATCTCCAGCTGTTGAAGTCGTTGTTCTCTATAAGAGTCATCATCTACTATACCTTTGAGAGAAACCCTAAGTGATGGAATCTCTAACTCTAAGGGCATAATAGCATCAGCACCATAAACAAGATTATAAGGAGTAGTTCCCGTAGCAATTCGTACACTCGTTCGGTAGGCCCAAAGAGCATAGATCAACTGGTTACTCCAATCCTTACCATGCTTATTCACGGTTTTACGAAGAATTTGTTCAATTATCTTATTGGATGATTCGGCTTGGCCATTTGATTGAGGATAATATGGTGTAGAAAATCGATGCTTGATATGATACTTCTCGAGGAATTTCTTCACGTCCTTGTTTTTAAACGATGTCCCATTATCTGAGATAATAGTGGAAGGTATCCCAAATCGAGAAATGATGTTTTCTAGAAGAAATTGACAAATTACTTCAGCAGTAGTAGAGCGAAGAGGAATAGCTTCTACCCACTTCGTAAAGTAATCTGTTGCAGTTATAATGAAGGTGTGTCCTTGAGATGAAGGAGGAGAAATTTTTCCAATAAGATCCAAACCCCATGCGGAGAAAGGCCAAGAAGCTACTTGAGAACGAAGTTCTTGGGCAGGAGCATGAATCAGATTATGTTGTTGACATTGATGACATTTTTTAACAAATGAAAAGGCATCCTTCTGCATAGTTTGCCAATAGTATCCCATACGGAGCAACCTATGAACTAGGGATTTGCCCCCAAAATGCCCCCCACAGGCACCTGAATGTGCCTCTTCAAGAGCAACAGGGATTTCTGACTTGTTAAGACAACGAAGGAGAAGACCATCATAACCCCTTCGATAAAGGACATTAGAAAGGATGATATATCTAGCAGACAGCTTGAGGATTCTAGCCCTAGTGTTCCTATTAGAGGAATCAGGAAAGGTACCATCGGTCAAATATCTTATGATATGCGAGAACCATTCATCTGAGTCTACAAAGTCACAACATGTTACCAAGCTAGAATCGTCTACAATAGCTGGAGAAATAAGGTTGTGAATAATGAAATTAAGATCGACCATAGGGTCCTCTAAAGATACTAGAGAAGCCACACATGCCATTGCATCCGCATGTCGATTATCTTTTCGAGGAACGGGTTCCATGGTATAAGAATCAAAATTTTGTAATAAAGAGATAGCAAGGTCTTTATATTGTGATAGTTTGTCTTGTTTTGCTTGATATATTCCTGTTACTTGTCTTATAATCAATTGTGAATCTCCATAGATATGTATGTGTTTTATATTCAGAGCTAAGGTTGCTTTTATTCCCGCTATAAGAGCCTCATACTCAGCAATGTTATTGGTACACAGGAAATTTAGACGATATGATAAAGGAATAGACTTCTTTGTAGGAGAAATCAGAACAACACCTGCCCCCGATCCCGTACGACACTTAGAGCCATCAAAGTATAACTCCCAAGTTTCATCTTTCTCTATAGAAAGAATGAAGTCGTCAGGAAAGGATTCAGGGTTTGGGAAGGAGAAAGGTGAAGGGGCCTCAACCAAGTGATCGGTCAACGCTTGTCCTTTAATTGCTCTTTGTGAAACAAATTTAAGGTCAAATTCAGTTAACATCATAACCCACTTAGCTAGACGTCCTGATAAATCAGTTTTAGAGAAAAGATGTTTCAGAGGATCAAATTTTACCATGATGTGGACTTCTGAATTTAAAAGATAATGTCTCAATTTCTGAGTCGCAAACACCAAGGCCAAGCATTATCTTTCTATCGCAGAATATTGGGTCTCATAATCGAGTAAGGTACGACTTATGTAATAAACCGGACATTCCTTACCATCTTTATCATGTTGGGCCAACAATGCTGCGAGAGCATGAGAGGAAGTAGCTGTATACAGAAGGAAGGGTTTAGAAGGTTCGGTAGGTTGAAGAATAGGAGGACTAGCCAAATACACTTTTAAATCTTCAAATGCTTGCTGACAATCCTCATTCCATTAAAAAATGATATCCTTTTTAAGAAGTTGAGTAAAAGGAAAGGTACGATCCGCAAGCTGAGACACGAACCTACGAATAGCTTGAATCTTTCCTTGTAAGCTTTTAAGTTGAGACACATTTCAAGGAGGTGGCATGTTAACAATAGCATCTATTTTCTTAGTGTCCACCTCAATCCCACGATGCAAAACTATGAATCCTAATAGTTTTCCACTATCCACACCAAAAACACATTTTCGGGGATTCAAGCGCATGTGATATTTACGAATTCTTTCAAAAATTTGTCGAAGGATTTTAACATGATCCATGCGAAGAAAAGATTTGGCCAAAATATCATCAACATAATCCTCTAAAATCTTATGCATATAATCATGAAAGATAAGGGTCATCGCTCGTTGATAAGTTGCACCGGTGTTTTTAAGTCCAAAAGGCATCATTATCCAACAAAACGTACCCCAAGGAGTGGTGAAAGCAGTTTTGAATTGATCCTGAGGGTTAATAAAAATTTGATTGTAACCTGAAAAACCATCCATGAAGGATAACAAGGCATGTCCTGCCGTAGAATCAACTATCATGTCAATGTTTGGAAGAGAGAAATCATCTTTCAAGGAAGCTTTATTCAAATCTCGAAAGTCAGTACACATTCTTATTTTGTTGTCTGGTTTAGCCACAGCGACAATATTTGAAATCCATGGGGAATAGTCAATAGGGCGGATAAATCCAGCCTCCAATAATTTTTCAATCTCAGCCTTAACAAGCAGAGCCACCTTAGGATTCATTTTTTGAATCTTTTGTTTCACGGGTTTAGCGTCAGGAACTAAGACAATATTATGAGTAATGATCTTAGGATCTATACCAGGCATGTCAGAATATGCCCAAGCAAAGATCTCAGGGAATTCATGCAATAACTCTTCATATTGTTTCTGTTCTTCTTCATCCAAACATTTCCCAATTTTAATGACTTTCTCTTTATTGCAAGGATCCATCTTAACATCGGTGGTGTCACTTATGAGAAGATTACTTTGTTGAGGAGTATCCTTTAACTGAGGGAATTCTTTCACAATCTTATCGTTATCAATCTCTTTTCCAAAATAGGCTTCGGTGTTCAAACAATAAGGGAGTCCCCTATTGTGATGATAACGAGGAAGAGTGTCATAGGCTCCCAAGAACTCAACTAAAGCGTCGTCGGTAGGGAAGATATCCAAAGCACAATCACCCAAAGAATCCTCGTCAATATACTCAGGGTGTTGTATTGATAGAGATGTAGAAATAGCATTAACACTAATGCATGGTCTTTTAGCAGCTTTAGTACGTCTGCAGGGATTATAGCCAAGTCCAAAGGCATAATTGTGAAAATTAGTCTCTAGAGGAACTCTTATCCCTTGTTCATTAGCACCACAACCTTTTCCATGATACCCATGCTTAGCGAAAATGCGAAAACCACGACCATAACGATCAGCCATTTCAGGAAGAGAAGGTGGTTTTTCATAAGACAAAGAATCAAACTCTTCATAATTATAGATATGAGGAGAAGAAGTTTGAGAAGCGGCCACAAAATTATTACTCATAGATTCAGGTAAGGTTGATTGACTTTTAGCTTCTTCTTTCTTTTCAACTTTATGATTTTCAGCTTCTTCCTTCTTTCCAACTTTAATTTCTCTAGAAGGAACCTTATATTCACCTACAAAGGTAGGGTTAAAATCAAGAGATCCCCAATCATCTTCTGCGAGAACCTTCTCAGGATCAAAATCCTTTTTATGTGTAGTTTCAAGTCGAGAAGGATTTTCTTCAGGAGTTCCAGATTCATCCAAAGGATTTTGATCATCAGAAAGCGAAGACTCATCGATAGGTTTCTTGTTTAAAGAGTCATCACTAGACGAGGATGGCTTAGAAGAATCTCCTTTGGAATTAGATGTTTGTAGACAAGCTTGAAAATTAGTATCTCCTATCAAAGTATATGTCTTATTGTTATAAATGAATTTAACTTGTCTATGCAATGTAGAGGGGACAGCTTGCATGCTGTGAATCCAAGGCCTCCCTAATAACAAGTTGTATGTTAAATTTCCAGGCATAACATGGATAGGAGTAGGCAAAGTAACAGGTCCCACTGTGAGAGGTAAGGTGATGATACCCAATGAAGTCTTAGCCACATTGTCAAAGCCACGAATGGAACGAGAGTCAGGCTCCATAAGAGATGTATCCACATTCATCTTATGTAATAGATTGATGCTACACACATTAAGGCCAGAGCCATTATCTACTAGTGTTCGTCTTATAGCAGTGTCTTTCATGACAACCACAATCATCAAGGGATCATATTGTTGTTGGACTTCACTAGTAGGCAACTCATCTTGCGTAAACACAATTTGAGGTTTAGGATTCAACACAAAGTTAACAAAAGATGCTATATTACTATATGTATTTGGTGGAGGAACATTCAAATCTTTCAAGGCATCTTGTAACATTCCATGATAAGCGGAAGAAGTTTGACTCAAATCCCAAAGGGATATCTTAGCAGGGGTAGCTTTGAGTTGTTCTATGAGATCATATTCCTTACCCATAACTCGCGAAATACGGGGAGCTTGAGGAAGAATTGGTTGAGGATTAGGAAGAGAGACTGGAATAACAGGAGGAGGATTAGGTTGTCTATTATTTCTAGTATGATAGGTATGGACAACCGCATGATAACTCTCTCTAGCTATTTGCTTAGCATAATTGTAAGGACTTATAGGTTTTCTTCCTTGCACAGTGATGATTGGTTTATTCGGGGTACGAAAGGAATCATGATCATACCTTCCTTGGACAGTAAGGAGAGGAGTTTTAGGAATTTGAAAGGTGGGAGAAGGATAAGCACCTTGGACTTCAAAGAGAGGCTTGTTATATTCATTCAAATTTATCATGTTAACCAATTTGGAGGTCTTGTTTTTGTTTATAGGTTTCGACAAAGCCACAAAGTCATCAAGGGCATCATCCAACAAAGCATGATCATATCGGTTAAAGGGTTTGTCTTTTGATTCAAAAGGAGACATCTCCTCATAAAGGGGATTATTGAAAACAACCATGTTACTAGACTCAGGGGAAGAGTGGATAGGAATGTATCCTTGAGAGGAACCATTCGACTTATCTTTCTCATCACACCTAAATGGCATAGTAACAAGGTTTATGAGTTTTTGGTAAAATGAAGGTTTGGCATCCTTAGGGTTTAAAAACTCATCTAAGGCTTCATCTAATTCATCTTGGCTATACTCATAATAATCATCAAAAGCATGAACGTTTTGCAAATAAAAATCTGACATTTTGAAAAGATTGCATAAAATTTAAACACACAATGCAAAGAGACACACTTTTTTTTTTTCTTTTAATGAAACGAAATGAAAACACACTAAATCTAGATCTAGGTCTAACAAATGCAATGCAAGAGGAAGCAATGATAGATTCACATCGGGTTCACCAAAATGTGTAGGGGAAAAAGCGAGACAAGGTTAATCATGCCCTAATCCTACCTTTTGACACACATTACGGAATACGAAAGAGCCTAGAGATATCGCACAATTGGCTACTTCTTTTGGTGAAAGAGAGAGCCACGGGATATCTATTAGGATTTCTATTCCCTTGTTGAAATTATAAAATCAAGTAATGCAAGTTCAAACCCTAATCCCAAAATGCAAGTATGAACTAATAACAAGATTGCAGAATTGAGATTAAACAATGAACAGCTGTAAGTACAAGGATGAAATAAGAATGCAGATATGTACCCGGAGTCAAAATCGGACTGAAAATGTTCGGGACGGGGGCGTGGGCGCCACTGTCCTGAAAACTGCACCGAAAACCACTGTTCTGCACTCTGAAACACTGTCTGGAAATTGTCTGTACACTGTCTGTCCGGAGGACCAGGGCGCCAGCGCCTCTGTCCCAGGGACCAGGGCACCCAACGCCCCTATCCTGGCAGGACCAGGGCGCCCAGTGCCCCTGTCCCAGTCTTCTGATCTGCAATTTCACACAGGGTTCTGTCTCAGCTTTCTCTCTCCGAATCTGTATCCCGTGGCGTCGTCCGAATCTCGAAACCTGCAATAATGTCTGAAAAGGGGGAGGGGCGGCTATATAGGGTTTTGCCTTAGTCAAACCCCCGCTTCGGTGATTTCCACCTCCACGAATAGCCAAGTTGTTTTGTAAAATGTATTGTGTGTGTGCAGACCTAGTGTGTGTGCAAGGTCCAAAATGCAAGAAAGCAAACTAGAGCAACCTAGAAAGTAAACCCTAATTGCTTGTAAATGATAATGTAAATTCTCTAAATCAAGATGCAATGTGATCTAAAGCATGAATAAATGATTTATCAAAGCTTATGCAAAGACATGAAAACAATACGAAATCATACCCAACCCTCAAGGGAGGAGTACAAGCCAATCTTCAGTCAGTAATCTCCTATTGTTCTTCAATGTCGTCCAAGCCCTAAGTGGATGAATGAATTTGATAGATGCTTGATAGAATGATGTTGAATGTTGTTGAAGTCCTCAAAGATCTGCTCTTTCGCTGCATATGAAGTTCCCGGAAACAAAAATTCGATCCTTCCAAATGAAGAAAGAGAGTTCTTATGTATGAAACCCTAGGTCGTAAATTCGTATTTTGGCCAACCTAGAGATTGAATATCCCGCCAATTTCTTGGGGTTAAGCTTTATTTTATGATTGGATCGCGCTCCTAAAATTTCGGGAAAAATGTCCGGGACCGTGTGCACGGGCGCCATGGTCCTGACAACTTTTCACCAAATTTTCAGGGCCGTCGGATATGATGATTTTAGAGAGAATCCCGAAGTTACAGGTGATTTCGAGATGTTTTGACCCCGAAACCAAGCCCCCAAGTTCGGAATAGGACTTAATTAGGGTTTTTGATTAAGTGATGTATTGGAGGAATAAAATGCGAAGGGCGCACTTTAGTGAAAGGGCCCAACTTTATGATGTAGAGAATGATGAAATAGGAACCTTAGACCTAATTAATTTGATTAATTAAGTGCTTAAGGAGAAATGCAATGCAGAATGCAAAATGCACTAAGGCAGGTGCTAAACTAGGTGTGAAATTGTACCACCCTAGCAAGTGCACAAACAACCTTGCACAAACTCTGTAGAGTGTGAGCGATCATCACTGATGTAAAAATGATACTCCCTCAATATCTTCCTATCCTCTTCCATACTATCATGTGCATGAATGAATGTTATATGCACAAATATGGCAACTTGTGTGGAGTTGTAATATTATGATTGCACCTCGTTCTGTGGTTGTAGTGTGTAGTTCTATGCAAAGTCAATAATTGAAACGATTGTATGAAGTGGAAATGTGTCCTTGCATAGCTTAGATTGTGAGTCCAACCAACGAGCTCGATGGTTATGCCTTGCATACTCATACACTATATTCTCATGAAAGATGCCCATAAACTGATACACTGGAATCTTCTCACTAACCAATTCACACCTTTTTGCTTCTTTTCCATCTTTTAGCATGTAGGCCACTATCTTATATTTTTCAAATTCTACTAATTCATTACCAATTTCTTGTCCAATATCCATATGTTGACAAATTTGTAAATGTCGCAATTCACCGCAATTAACACATGTGCCATCCAAGCAACACTTATTGTAATATACTTGACCATCTACTCTTTCACATAAGATGCTAGATATGAATTCCCTTGAAGATGTCAGTGGACCATTTATGTTGCATTCCTACAAAACATTGTTAGCATGCAAATATATGCATATGCGTTGATAAACATCATAATGGTTAGAAAATTCAATATGTACTCTACAACAACAAGTTGTGCGTGTGTGATTTATTTTGACATAAAAAGGCTTTACCATTTCAAATAATCTTTGACTAATTTTTATTTGAGGTTACATACGTTGAAACTTGGCAAAAAATTGTGTTTGAGTCATATCCAAAAAATGTTTCGGATGTGGATCATAGATTTTACTACCAATCCTCCTTCTTACAACATCTCTTTGATTTGGAGAGACCCTTGTGTTATTCTTCCAAAAATCTTCAATTAGGGATCTCAAGGCTTCAACAATTGCTTTATCTTTTCGTGGTAATCTATCGGAAAATGCCCATAACTCATTGTTATATGGATCCTCCGCTCTTTGTCGCCTTCCCAAAGCTCTCATTAGAGTTTGTCTACTTATCTTCAATTGTTTGCTTGTCTTTCTAAGGAGGCAAGCTTTCTTAGTTTGAGTGCTTACAATTGTTGATGTAATGACACGTCATGTGGCATTACTATCTTTTGTGTGTGAGTTAGAACCAATAGTATCATATGCATTCATCAAATTCTTCACAATAGATTTGTCGCTTGATTCAATCGATGTTCTTAGCCCAAGAATCTTCATTATAGGCCTAAATTTCAGATTTCTCATCATTTCAATAAATAGTTGACATCTTCTTGTCTCATTTAAAGGCTCAAAAAATATTTTCCATATCCGGTTAGCATGTCTTTGACAAGTACGCTTCAAAATCTTGTCAACCATTGGTTTCAAAACATTAGCATCAATATCAATCAAATACTTAGGTTTTCTATGCAAAACTCTAGGAGGTGTTCTCAAACTTTGAGTTACCTCAAGAGTAGGAATGTCAACAACATTAGGGATAGGTGGCATACCTTCAACTAGAGATGAAAATGATGACATACCTTGAAATTGAGGTGTACAAGATGGTGTAGCTCCAATACTTGATGTCAGTCATGAAGTACTTGCAACGTCAAATGTCATAGAGGGAGTGCATTCAATATGAGATGTTGTAGACACCAACGGTGTGCCAATAAGAGATGGTGTGCCTTCAACTTGAGATGTAAGAGATGGGGTGCCTTCAACTTGAATTGTGGTAGACATGCTCTCAACCTCAGGATTCAATTGTCTCATTGCACGAAGGTTTTGCATCTATTGCCTTTGTGTGGCCAATTTTGTCTCTCTCTTAGATTGGATGGATATTTCATGTTCCTCTTCAGTTGGCACCTCTTCTTCTATGGTATTCAATTTCCTTTGTTCATGAAGTTGCTTCATTCCTTCTCTTTTTTTTGCATTCTTAGCTTCACGCTCTTCCAGTGTTACATTTTTTGGTTATTTCCTCGGCATGATGATGATTTATGATTTCTACATGTACATGCACATAAAAGAGAATAAAGTGAAATTATGCATCTATGACTATCCTAATTATGAATCTATGACTGTCCTAATTATGCATATGTTAAAATGGATATATGAAATTGAAATTATTTCATGTATTCCTTTTCTAAATTATTTCATAAGATCTTAAAATGGATGTATGAAATTGCAAATTTTGTTTTAAACCACTAAACAAATAATTTTCTTATGCAACTTCCTCCAAATGCATTGTTAAATCTAATGTAAATCTAATAGGATTATAATCAAATTTGACTCACACTTTTATTCTAACATTTAAACAAAATAACACTTAATAAGTATTTGAATTCTAAAAACAAGAAAATATTACCTCAATTATTCAAATTTGATTAAAAAAACTATGTTCTTCCTCTTTGACGTTGCCAAATGAAAAAAAAGGTGGTGGAGAGCTAATGGAATGTATAAAATAACCTCGCATAAAATGTCAACACCATGCAAAAAGCATTTTTTTGTCTGATCATGCACAGAAAGAAGACAAAATGAGAGAATGTGGGCTTGGATCATGGGTCAAGGGTCCCATATAACCATTTTTTAGTGTAGCTCATTTGGCTAGCGCCAAATATGGCTTGCTAGCCAAATGACTTCCATTGAAATTTTTTACCTTTGATAAATTTCTACTCTATACCCTATAACCTTTTTTTTGTGCAGCTCATTTGGCTAGCGCCAAATGACTTCCATTGAAATTTTTTAACCTTTGATAAATTTCTACTCTATACCCTATAGTTTGATAGCCACAACCATAAAAATTAAACCATATGACTCTTTAGGACATAATATGGTGTCTTAGGACACCATATGACCCCTTAGGTGTCATTATGGGTTGTATAGTGTCCTAAGGGGTCATATGGTGTCTTATGACCCCTTAGAACACCATATGACCCCTTAGGACATAATATGGTGTCATTATGGGTCGTATGGGGTCATATGGTGTCCTATGACCCCTTAGGACACCATATGACCCCCTAGGACGCAATACAATGTCGTTATGGGTCGTATGGTGTCCTAAGGAGTCATATGGTGTCTTATGACCCCTTACGACACCATATGACCCCTTAGGACACAATATGGTGGTGTTATGGGTCGTATGGTGTCCTAAGGGGTCATATGGTGTCCTATGACCCCTTAGGACACCATATGACCCCTTAGGACACAATATGGTGTCGTTATGGGTCATATGGACACCTAAGGGGTCATATGGTGTCCTATGGGGCCATAGGACACCATATGACCCCTTAGGTGTCGTTATGGGTCGTATGGTGTCGTAAGGGGTCATATGGTGTCCTATGACCCCTTAGGACACCATATGGCCCCTTAGGACACAATACGGTGTCGTTATGGGTTGTATGGTGTCGTAAGGGGTCATATGGTGTCCTATGAGCCCTTAGGACACCATATGACCCCCTAGGACACAATACAATGTCGTTATGAGTCGTATGGTGTCTTAATGGGTCATATGGTGTCTTATGACCCCTTAGGACACCATATGACCCCTTAGGACACAATATGGTGTCATTATGGGTTGTACGGTGTCCTAAGGGGTCATATGGTCTCCTATGACCCCTTAGAACACAATATGGTGTCATTATGGGTCGTATGGATACCTAAGGGGTCATATGGTGTCTTATGACCCCTTAGGACACCATATGACCCCTTAGCTATCGTTATGGGACATATGGTGTTGTAAGGGGTCATATGGTGTCCTATGACCCCATAGGACACCATATGACCCCCTAGACACAATACAGTGTCGTTATGGGTCGTATGGTGTCCTAAGGGGTCATATGGTGTCTTATGACCTCTTAGGACACCATATGGCCCCTTAGGACACAATATGATGTCGTTATGGGTTGTATTGTGTCCTAAGGGATCATATGGTGTCCTATGACCCCTTAGGACACCATATGACCCCTTAGGACATAATATGGTGTCGTTATGGGTCATATGGACACCTAAGGGGTCATATGGTGTCCTATGGGGCCATAGGACACCATATGACCCCTTAAGTGTTGTTATGGGTCGTATGGTATCGTAAGGTGTCATATGGTGTCCTATGACCCCTTAGGATACCATATGACCCCCTAGGACACAATACAGTGTTGTTATGGGTCGTATGGTGTCCTAAGGGGTCATATGGTGTCTTATGACCCCTTAGGATACCATATGACCCCTTAGGACACAATATGGTGTCGTTATGGGTCGTATGGTGTCCTAAGGGGTCATATGGTGTCCTATGACCTCTTAGGACACCATATGACCGCTTAAGACACAATATGGTGTTGTTATGGGTCATAAGGACACCTAACGGGTTATATGGTGTCCCATGGGGCCATAGGACACCATATGACCCCTTAGGTGTCGTTATGGGTTGTATGGTGTCGTTATGGGTTGTATGGTGTCCAATGACCCCTTAGGACACCATATGACCCCCTAGGACACAATACGGTGTCGTTATGGGTTGTATGGTGTCCTAAGGGGTCATATGGTGTCTTATGACCCCTTAGGACACCATATGGCCTCTTAGGACACAATATGGTGTCGTTATGGGTCGTATGGTGTCCTAAGGGATCATATGGTGTCCTATGACCCCTTAGGACACCATATGACCCCTTAGGACACAATATGGTGTCGTTATGGGTCGTATGGACACCTAAGGGGTCATATGGTGTCCTATGGGGCCATAGAACACCGTATGACCCCTTAGGTGTCGTTATGGGTTGTATGGTGTCGTAAGGGGTTATATGGTGTCCTATGACCCCTTAGGACACCATATGACCCCCTAGGACACAATACGGTGTTGTTATGGGTCGTATGGTGTCCTAAAGGGTCATAATTAGGACACAATATGGTGTCGTTATGGGTCGTATGGTGTCCTAAGGGGTTATATGGTGTCTTATGACCCCATAGGACACTATATGACCCCTCAGGACACAATATGGTGTCGTTATGGGTCGATGGATACCTAAGGGGTCATATGGTGTCCTATGGGGCCATAGAACACCATATAACCCCTTAGGTGTCGTTATGGGTCGTATGTTGTCGTAAGGGGTCATATGGTGTCCTATGACCCCTTAGGACCCCATATGACCCCCTAGGACACAATACGGTGTTGTTATGGGTCGTATGGTGTCCTAAAGGGTCATATGGTGTCTTATGACCCCTTAGGACACCATATGACCCCTTAGGACACAATATGGTGTCGTTATTGGTCATATGGTGTCCTAAGGGGTCATATGGTGTCTTATGACCCCTTAGGACACCATATGACCCCTTAGGACACAATATGGTGTCGTTATGGGTCGTATGGACACCTAAGGGGTCATATGGTGTCCTATGGGTCCATAGGGCACCATATGACCCCTCAGGTGTCGTTATGGGTCGTATGGTGTCATAAGGGGTCATATGGTGTCTTATGACCCCTTAGGACACCATATGACCCCCTAGGACACAATACGGTGTCGTTATGGGTCGTATGGTGTCCTAAGGGGTCATATGGTGTCTTATGACCCCTTAGGACACCATATGACCCCTTAGGACACAATATGGTGTCGTTATGGGTCGTATGGTGTCCTATGACCCCTTAGGACATAATATGGTGTCGTTATGGGTTGTATGGACACCTAAGGGGTCATATGGTGTCCTATGGGGCCATAGGACACCATATGACCCCTTAGGTGTCCTTATGGGTCGTATGGTATCATAAGGGGTCATATGGTGTCTTATGACCCCTTAGGACACCATATGACCCCCTAGGACACAATACGATGTCATTATGGGTCGTATGGTGTCCTAAGGGGTCATATGGAGTCTTATGAACCCTTAGGACACCATATGACCCCTTCGGACATAATATGGTGTTGTTATGGGTCGTATGGTGTCCTAAGGGGTCATATGGTGTCCTATGACCCCTTAGGTGTTGTTATAGGTTGTATGGTGTCGTAAGGGGTCATATGGTGTGTTATGACCCCTTAAGACACCATATGAGCCCTTAGGACATAATATGGTGTTGTTATGGGTCGTATGGTATCGTAAGGGGTCATATGGTGTCCTATGACCCTTTAGGACACCATATGACCCCTTAGGACACAATATGGTGTCGTTATGGGTCGTATGGTGTCCTAAGGGGTCATATGGTGTCCTATGACCCATTAAGACACCATATGGTGTTGTTATGGGTTGTATGGTGTCCTAAGGGGTCATATGGTGTCCTATGACCACTTAGGACACAATATCATGTCGTTATGGGTCCTATGGTAACCTAAGAGGTCATATGGTGTCCCATGACCCCTTAGGACACCATATGACCCCTTAGGTGTCGTTAGGGGTCATTTTGTGTCCTAAGGGGTCATATGGTGTCCTATGACCCCTTAGGACCTAGAGAGAGGAGGGAGTGAGGAAAAAACTAAGAGAAAGAGGTGAGAGAGGGAATTAGATGGGTGTAAGGATGAAGAGGGAGATAGCTCGAGGGATAGGAGAATAAGGGAATTGTGAGAGCTAGAGAGGGGAGGGACAAAGAAGAGTTTGTATCAATTCTACATTTGGCACACGCCAAATAGGGAGAGTGCCAAATATGTACATAGAAACCCCCATCTTAGCTCTCCCTTCTTTATCTCCCTTCCCTCGTAGTTCCATCTCTCTCTATGAACTAGATCTCATATTCTCTCTCTCCTCTTACCTCTTCTCAGGCTCTTCATTCTTATAGATACATACTCTTCTTTGTCTCTCCCCTTTCTAGCTCTCACAATTCCTTTACTATCCCTCGAGCTATCTCCCTCTTCATCCTTATTTGGTGTGCGCCAAATGTGGAATATGGACCACATTTGGCACGCACCAAATGGAATATCCATTCATCGTATTTGGCGCTTGCCATATTTGGTGAGCGCCAAATGGCCCGCTTTGGGAAACACCAAACCTATGGTTTGGATTTGCCTTGGGCATCTAACCCAAAGGTTTGGACGACCATTTCAGGCTAGAGATGTGTTTTTGTTAGAACATTGAAAATTTTGACATATTTTTGGTCGTGCTCTTTGTTAGGTTTGCACGTGTTTCAATGAAGTTAAAAAAAATACCATGGTAAACTTGAGCTCCCTCTTAGCTATCCAAAAATGTAATTTATTTCAAATTTTGATTTCGTTAAGTCTTTCATCTATAATTTCTTTTGTTAGTGTGTCTATTTTTTGTCAAAAACCAACATGCACTATTTTGGGTATAGGCTTTTACACGTTCATCAGATTTTGAAAAAAAATACATTTTTAGAAACTAGACTCCATTCTACACAATTTTAAAAAAAAAGTTTTGATTTTTTATTTGTTTTCAATGATTTTAGGGGGGAGCATGCTCAAATTTCTATTTTTCAGGATGTGTCCACTTTGAAAATTAGTAAAAAGTCATATACTCATTAAAAAATTAGCTGAAAATTCTAGCATAAAACTACAAGGTGTTAGCTAATTTCTCACCAAAGCGATTTTAAAAATTCAAAAAAAAAAATTAACATTTTAGGGGGGCCACAACAGACGCTATGTTATGTTTTTTGCATAAAAATAGAACCACTTTTTGTAGCCCCCTTTTTTGAAGCCCTTAATCTCCACCATTTTCAAAAAAAATTAGTAGTTTAGAAAGTAGACTCGAAGCACTCTGACTCTTGTTGTTGTTGCATCTTCAAATTTGGAGTGTAACTATCTTCAATTTGTCATTGAAGTTCAGACTTTGTTGATTTCAAAAAAAAAAAAAAAAAAAAAAGTGGCATCTTAAGACCCCCTTTTGGTACCACAACTTGGTGCACATACCCTTTCCTATAAAGGTAAACAATCTCCCTCTCCTCAACTTGGTTCTACTCATAAGGATACCCTAGTTCAAGATAAGATGGTTAACATATTTTTCAAAGATCTCCCTCTCAAATGTGAGACTTTAAAGAGTAATGTTGATCCTTTTCCTAGAGAGTTTATTCCCCATGTAGATCCTTTGGTGATAGACGATGATATGACCTTTCCTACTAATACTTTTCCCCCTAATACATCAATGTCTACTTCTAGTCTCCCTCCTAAAATTGATCTTATCCATGATAATATTTTAGTGCAAGAGGAGAGTATCAATAATTCTTCCAACAATTTTGTTCATTCTTCTTCTAAGGACACCTTTTATATTCCTAAACCATCCTCAATCAATTTGACACATGTGAATGAAACACCTAATAAACTCCTTTTCATAGTTAAAGGTGTTTTTCCTTCTCAAACTTCCCCACGTAATCCTATCTTAGTGGTTCAAGGTGGTTATGCTAATGATTCTTTTTGCACTCGTAAGAAACCTATTATCATTGTGCAAGGAGGTTATCCTACTAAGAGCCCTTATGCGTATACTAAGAAAATCACTGAAAAGAGTTATCATACAGTTTCTCATACCTACAACACAAGAAACAATAGGCAACCTAGTTCTCCTCCAGTTATCCGAACTTCACTATCTCCCTTTGAACCTATTCTTCCACAAATCCAAAGTTCAAATTGTATTCACACAAGATGAGTTACCTTCTCCTGAAATCCAAAATCAATATGATCCTCTTATGATTGTGGTTATTATTCATGATAGTGCTATCAGACAAATCCTTGTGGAAAATGGATCTAGCCTTAATGTTTGTGGTGTGGACTTATTGGATAAGATTAATGTGGATCGTGATCTCATCAAACCTTCTTCTCTTACTATTCGAGGTTTTGATAATGTGTCTAAACAATGTCTAGGTGTCATAACCTTTCCTATTGGGGTAGGTCATGTTGTGTTACCTATGCCTATTCATGTTATTCATGGTAATTTGACATATAACCTTCTATTGGGGAGACCTTGGATTCATAGCATGCAAGTTGTCCCCTCAACTTTGCATAGGCAAGTCAAATTCATTTATAACAATATGACATACACCTTATTAGCTGATACCAATCCTCAAGAACCATTAAAATTTGGTTCTTCTTGATCAACTACTTCTTCCAATCCTTCTAATTCTATAAATACATCTACTTCCTTTAATGATCTTGTTCCTTCTATTACTCCTGACTCTTCTACTCTATCAGAATCTCCTCCCAAGGATATCTTTTCTCTTGAAGAAGTGCTCACAAATGATGTTTGGGGATCTCTAGAATTTAACCCTACATTTGTAGGAGAATATAGAGTATGTTGGAAAGGATCTAAGACTGAGAAGGAGAAATCTAAGGAGGAACCTAAAGAGCAACCCACTTTGTCTAAAAAATGAAGTAACCATTTTGTGGCTACTTCTAATTCAAATGATTCTTCAAATCCTTCCTCTAATTCATATAGCATTCAGACCTATGAGGCACAACCACCTCTTTCTAATTTAGCATCCCTTTATGGTCCTGGTTTTCACATTTTAGCTAAGAGTGATTATGATGGAAATGATTGTGGCACAAATGAGCAAGGAATTAAAGTTCCTTTAGAACATAACACGCACGAAGCTTCATTTGGACTTGGATATAATCCCTCTAAGCCCAGAAAAAAATCTAAAATACAATCTCTCAATGTGAATACTATATTTAGTAGTGATGATGATCTCACCTTAATTAAATCATCTTCTAGTTCTTTCAGCACTCATCCCCCTCATACCGGTTGGTGTATGAATATTTTAATAAGGCTAAAATTTACTTTTTTGGTATAACATTGATACACCTCCCCCCCCCCCCCCCCCCCTCTCAGTGTTATTGGTTTCCAACAAAATCTTCAAGTTTTACTAATTTAATCAAAGATATAAAAGATAGAAGAACTAAGACTCAAAGGGAAATTCAAGATCTGGTAGGTTATTTTGATCCTCTTACAAGCTCAACAACAATTTTTAGTGGCAACGTCAAACAGTTCAATCATGAAATCAAAAGGTTGAAAGAAGAAGAGGACAAATGAGTTCTTAGCTTGTTAGAGCTACAGTGCTATGTGGCACCAATTATTGATTTCATGCAAAGAAATGTTAACGAAACAGAACACCTCATAAGTGAACCTCACTGCAAGACAGTCGATGATATGTAGGATTTTGTTACAGTTTTGCATGGACACTTCAACACCATGAAACAGGTAAAGCCTTCAAGGAAATCCTCTTTGCAAGCAGCTCAGGAAAATTTAAAATAAATTTTTGCTTTACTTTCATGAATCATTTTGTATATTCTTTGTCATTGATGTCAAAAGGGGCAGTTTTGTAGAGTTTGTATATTATGAGGTAGATGAAACAAGGAGTAGTTTAGGGGTCAGAAACAAGGGTCAAAACCGACACATTTTTTTGCAGTGTTTGCCACCAATGCCAAAGGGGGAGTTTGTTGTCATTATGATGCATTTTGTATGACCGGTAAATGAAATGGTTGTCATTGCTGGCAACATCCTTATTGGCATTATGATGCATTTTGTATGAGCAGTGAATGAAATGGTTATCATTGTTGGAAACATCATCTTCTAAGCCTCCACAGACCATCAATAAAGGAGTAAAGGGTAACCACTAAAGAATAAGAGTTCTTATTCCTATCGGCAGTGAGTAGACTGGTATACAAAGGTTAACTGGCTAAGAAGAGTATGGTTAAGTAGAGTGTAGACCAGCTAAGCAGAGTGTAGACAGTCTATGAAATGAGTAGATTGGCACATCGGAGGTCAACCGACTAAACAGTGAATAGATCGGCACACAAGAGATCAACCGGGTAAGTAGTGAACAGATCGATACATGGGAGGACAATCAGTTAAGTAGATAATAACCAGTATACAGGAGGTAACCTGTTAGGCAGAATTGGATCGGTACATCGACATAATAGGAGGCTCAACTGAAAGACTTGAAAATATCTAGTTGAACCAATAGTCTTCCCTTTTCAACTGGCAAACTTATCGGCATGAACGGATGTCTTGACCAATATTCCTGGAATGATTTTTGGAGAGTAATTTGAGGAGCGATAACATAATTTTGAATCTCATTTTTGGAGGGAAAGTTGACGCCAGAACAAAAGGCTAATATATTCACATCATTCATTTGAATTGTGTGATTGCAAATGTGAAAAATATTTGTGAAAGTGTAAACAAGGGGAGCATAACAAAGAGCAGTAGATAGAGGTATGAAACAGTGAAGCCAACACTGATCAACAAAATAGAGTATGCAGAATGGATCTATGAGACAAATGAAGTGTCATCAGATAGATCAATCACCTTTGTTGCCTTCTAACAATTGCAGCATTGTAAATCCCTTAACAAGGTGAACCTTAACCGGTTCTTTATGTAAAATCTCTTAACAGAGTCACTTCAAATATGAAGTTCTAAAATCCTCTAGCAAGGTGAAATTTAACAGGTTCTAAGGTATTCTTAACCGGATATCAGTCACTTCTAACAGGGTGATGTTCTCCAAAGGAACTGATTGTAAGCTCTTAACAAGGCACTCTTTTTCACTGAAGTAAAACAGATTGTGGGTTATCCCCACTGTGGTTTTCTCCTTCTAACCGAAGGTTTCCATGTATAGTTGATGGTGTTATGTGATACTTATGTGTGCATGAAAATCTCTTTCCTTTGATGTTATTTACTTTCATGATTTATGCAATGTTTAAGATAATTTGAAGGATAGTTGCAGATCGGACAGTTTGAACGTTTGAATTATGATTAAATTTCTTTGACTGATTCACCCCCCCCCCCTTCTCAGTCACCGGTTAATACTAACAAGATTATTACAATGATTGTTGGAGAAATCCTTAGATCATTATGAAACTATAAAAATACAATCAAGAAATGAATGCAAACCTCTAAAGTCCATCTCAAAAGGCAAATCACAGAAGGTCCAAGCAATGAGCTCAAACAGTCACTAAGACAAGAAACGGAGCTAACACAAAGATGTAAAGAAAAGCTATGAAATTACATCTCATTGAGTATAGGACAGTCACTGATTTGTTTCACATCTTGCCAACATATTGGAGTTGTCTACCCATCAAAACCAACTAACAAACAAATCAATGTTATATAATATGGGATACCCATCTCAAATTCATCAAGAGAGAATAAATTCATCCATTATCATAATAGTGAAGAATGAAGCATCTCGTTGTTTTTATAACTTTGATTTTTTTTATTTTATTTTTTTTTTTTGGGGGGGGGGGGGGCGGTGGGTTGTTTCCAGATTTTTTTTTGTGTGTGTGTTTTCACAATTATTGAAAAGAAATGCAGGTAAAAAAATACTATTAGATAACTAGCTTCACAAGATCCAAAAATATCAATGCATTAATTGTAAATATTGAACATATCCAATTCACATGCCCAGCCAAGTAAGATATAGCAGCAATGAATCCATTAGGTATTGTATTTAATCCCCTAATAATGGTTTTTGAATCTTTTTATGAATTTGAACTCTTGATTGTACCTTTCATGCACATCATTGTGTATTGGCTATTACAACCTTCCTAGACCTGCACTATGAACTATAGAATTTCTTTTCATTTGGTTGTCTTCACGGTGATATTGTTCTCCCTTGATGCTTGGTGACCCTGCCCAATCTATGCTTATGACTATCCTTTGTTTGATTTTTGTTTGTTCCTTTATATCAAACAAACCATCCTCTTTGTGCTCACCATGACTGGGTCTGTGTCTTATCATTGATGCTCTTTACTGTGAGAGTTTTTATTGCACTGTGGACTGAGAGTATAGTGATTGCATTAATATTTGTTGACAAGCTCCTTTTCTTGCTCTTTGTCATGACATTGGAGTGGATTGATTGTGACTATCTCTTTATGCATTTGTCCATTTACTCTCTTTCTCTATGTGCTATGAGGTGTGCAACCTATAAAACTAAAACTATATCTTTAGATCATGCAGTGATCCTCTGTACCTGCATTCTTTTTCTTTAGCTTCTCTTCATCAAGTACTGATGCCTTTGTGAAGAAAATTATCATTTATTTTACACGTCTTTAGCCTTGTGAGACCACCTCTTTGACTGCTATCTTGAAATTCTTCAATAGCATAGGTTATGTGTGGCCTCCTCAATACTTTGATAGCATGCCATTAAAGCCATTGCATGCCCTTGTGCCTCTATTAAAGATATTGTGCTTTGGTCTTGATAGTGATTGTTCACTTTCTGATTTTTTTTGTCTTGTCTTCTATGGCTTTGAACCATATTTTAATCTCTCCTCTTTTACCACAGAACAGATCCTCAAAGATATCAAAGACACAGCCCTAGCAGAACCATAGTCACATTGAAGAATACAATCAAAGTCTCCAAAGCATCTTAAGATTAGTCTTAAAGGTCAAATAACACAGTCCTTAACATATTTTTCTCTAATTCTACAAAGGACGCTAACCTTATAGAGCCTTAGAAGTCTGCTTCTCAAGAAGATCACAGACAGTCCTTGAGAGTAGTAAAAATCACTATGGAAAATCAATGGGAGGCTAGCCAATGGGAAGACAATGAAAATCTGAAGGTTGCAGCTAAGTAATAATGATAGCAGTCATGTAGAGAGGACAACCCAATGAAATATGAAGACTCGATCATCAGTCCCACAATCATTATAGAGAGAAAAGGCAATGCCAGAATAGTGCAAAGGGTTCCAAAGATGGTCCTATGATGAATGCACATAAATGATGGTCCCTACACTTCAAGATCAACAAAGAATGAAGTTCCAGCCTGAGATGGGTTCAAGACTGTATTACCCTTTAGGATCAGTCACAAATCACAAAAATAGTAGGCTAAATAGTCATGGACAGAGCAAATCAAAAGCCTAGCAAATCAAAGCTTCATCATCAAAATACAAGTACACACACAATGGTTAATATCATCATGCATAGAAGCATTAAGAGAACTCTCAGTTACATTGATTGTTCACACAGTTAGGAGAATGCAACACATGGTCAAAGATAAGTGAATCTCAAAATAGCGATTGAATAAAGGCATAACACAAGTATAATGTAGCTTGACAGTGCCTAGGGTCTAAGATAGCCTTCCAAAAGCATCATACACAATCATCGCACCCCAAATACAGTGAATGATCATCATCACAAGGGAAATGGTCAATGAATAAGGAAGCCGCAGTCTAAATTGGAGTTCATGTACAATGTTGCTAGAAAGTCAAAAAATAAGTGCATCTTCTGCCATGAGGCATTAAATGATTACAAGACCAGATTGTGTGAACAAACTAGGCATAGTGAAAATATCTTTAAGGACAACCTATGAGTGTGTTCATGTACATGATAAGAGACATAGTTTGAGTTCGTAGAAAAAGAGGTTGGGTATGTGCACAAAGATAGTGGTCAGAAAAGTGGACACCACCCAAAAAAAACATGGAAAAACAAACAGCGCGTATGCGGTTATAAAATTTGAAATCACCGCATACGCGCTCGGGTCTGTTGTTCTCGAGCCTAGAAAAGGTAGGGTGTATGCGCTACCTTTAGGAAAATGAGCGCGTACACGCTAATAATCCCTAAAGGACCGCGTACACGGTACCTATCAAAAAAAGTTTTTTAAAAAAAACTAGGTCTTATTTTCCCATGACAACTACATTTTTACTACCTTTTTTCTTCATTTTCTTTGCTAAACCGCGAACGAGGTGATATATTTCTCCTCCAAACCACGAATGGGGTGCCACATTTCTCCTCCAGACACTATGGATCAAGATTAGTTTTTGTTAATTTTTGTCTTTCTTTCCTGTTTGTTCAATTTGTTTTACGTTTTGAATTTAATTTCATTAATTTTGATTATGTTTTTTCATTTTTTGTTTCAAAAACCAGATTCTTCTAATGCACAACAAGAACAACAAAATGCACCTCCTGAAAACCCACAAGATACACCCCCAATTTCTCCTTTTGAACGCACACCTGAAACATAGGAGCAATTAATTAATCAATTAGGGCAAAATACATCTAAAATCAATAGACTGATTGATAAATTGAAAACATCCGAATTTGAGCAACATAAGTCCCTCACCACTAGCTTAAAAGCATTAGCTAGTGGTGCCATAGTTATTTTCACACAAACTACCAAATGGGGAAACTTTAGGGATAGGTGTCGTCAATTCCATGTTGATGGGTTATCATACGAGGGAGTCAAAAACAAAAACATTAGTAAACAAGAAATATGTGCCCTTTTTATTGATCCTAAAACTAGTTAGTCATTACCTCTTAATGCAAAGAGGTTTCCCATACATTGGTGTACCAATGTGCAGATGAAGAATTGTTTTGGCAGAGGTGGTGGATGGTCTTTGATGATCCACCTTGTAATAATTATGAGGTGCTATTGTATTTTTTGAGAAAAGTATACTGTGAGATTGTACTCAATGTGCGGCCAAACTATTTTGACATGAGAGAGTTCCATAGTAGAGGTGGTGGCTCTGCCCAAGATAGACCTGGAGCCCGTAGGCGATTAGCCCCGGAGAGTCGTCGCCCCCTAGCACCCAAACCCAAGGCACATCAGGTTGTCCACTAGAGCTAAAAGAGTCGATGGAGCTATAGACTCTTCAGGCGGCCACAACATTGACTGGTGTCATCATCCAGCATGGGATGTCATTAGGACACCCTATTGTACTGGATGATGAGCCATTAGTTGCTCTAGGTGGCAACAAAGAGCCCATTCAGCATATGTGTGTCAGTTGCTTGGGGATAGATGATACGGCTGGTGCAAATGGATCCACATCTCATCCGTGCACGATTTACAGGAGTAGATGTCAGGCCCGCACAACTGAGGATTTCGCGTTGACAGATGAGTTGATGGATATGGTGTTTGCCCATCAGGGACAGACACATGTGCGTTGATTTGAATTCGTAGCATTTTATTTATCACTTACTTTAAATTGGTAATTACATAAATGAATTTTCATTTATACATTGATTTAAATTGAGACAAATAATATGCATTTCAGGATGCAGCAGCGGTATCCCATACTCTTCCCCCAGTTACTATAGCTGCACCTTCGATGCCTGAGGTATAAATTTTGTAACATGTTAAAATATAATAGTACACTTTGAATTTTAAAAATTACAAGATATACTAACTATCTTTAATGCTTGGTCCAATTTTTGGTTTGTAGGTGTTGACAGGGGATAATGTCCCAGATTGATGACATCACGCTCTCAGCGATCGATTTTGGCCTACAAGGCTATACGGTATCATATTTTGTACAACCCTTTTTATGTATTGTTTTGATGGAATATGCAAGTCATTTCATTTTAGATTTTTTAAATTATGTTTAATATATTATCTGTACTAATATCTCATGTTAATTTTCTTTTTTTAGGGTACCCCCTCCGTGTTTAGGCCTCATCCTAAGAAAAAGAATTCCTCAAAGACGCCAAAACGTGGGAAGAAGGTAATTGAACACATTTTTAGTTGTACAATTGTTTGAAAATGTTGAAATTAAGTATTAGTTGGGGTTTGTAGATTGATTAGTGTTTTTTTGTCTATTTGACATGTACAACGACCATTGAGCTATGTGGATTTGTTGAATGCACCTGATCCGCCCATGGATCAAGAGAGGGTGGAGGTATGTATCTCTACTTTATTTTCTTGATTTCATGATTATATGCACGTGTACATGTGAACTTGTGATATATTATAATCTTATAATTTTTTTCATACATGAAATATCCATAGTTGTTTCATCAATGGCAAGCCCTCCTCTGTGCACTGGAGAACCATCTCAGGATCTAGTACACTTTTGTTTGATATATTACATTAATTGTTTTTAACCTACAATTCTTATCATTATATTAATTGTATTTAATCTTTGATCATTTTTTATATAGGTAATAACAACAGTTTCTCCATCGATGGTGAGCCATCCTCAGTCCATTGGAGAAGCATCTCAGGCATGGGTGCGTCATTGTTCTCTATATTATAGCTTTTAAGTGTTTTTGATATATTTATGCTAGTACATTGTATTAATTGTACATTTAATCTACAATAGACCCCTTCGCGGTATGGCCATAACGTGGATCCTTTTAAGTATGTCTTCAAGAAAACTCCTAAGAGTGATAAGGAGAGGAGAGCAAAGACATTAGCTCCTAGATCAGCCAATGAGGTAATCTACATTTCAATTGCAAAGGAATTATAATTAAATGCATAGTTATGTTGTTAATTGTGAACTATTTTCTACAAAAGAATTCTAACTTGACTTTTGAATTGTGGTTTTGCAGCCATCTACAGAGCTGCATGTTGCATCGAAGAGTCTTGATTTTGATGATCCACCACAAGTTTAGGATCATATAGTGTTAGTTTTGGTCATAGAATGACCAATACATGTAGATATATTCTACATTTTTATTGTATATCGATTTGGACATGGCATATGCCACATTTTTGTAATACATGTATTGACTTGGCAGACATGCCTTTTTTTGATATATATAAATGTGATATTTGATCCAATAAATGTGTACGGAGTTCATTATTTTGTATTCGTTGTATTTCATGACTATCCTTTTATAAATTTAATTGATCATTTGCCTATGTAATCAACAATATGAATATAAACAACAAAAATATATGATATAAAACATTGCAATCGTGGAATATGATTTGATAAAATTTCTAAAATGTTGAATTAACCCTACAAAACTCCTTGTATTCAGTTCATTATTGTGTATTCCCTGTATTTGGTGGCTTCCCTTTTATCAATTTATTTGCATATGTAATCAACAATATGAATATAAACAACAAAAATTGACAATATGAATATAAACAATAATGTGTTTGCTGTGAGAGCACCCTCACACTTGCAATGGTCAAATTTTGGTTGTCGTGTGCACAAACCGACGTCATGAGTGCGTCCAGGTGGGCATTTTTACGCTAGGCATACTCCTTTCATGCATCCCAAAGCGTCGGAACGTCGAGAGTCATACCCTACCAGCGCGATCTCAAACTTTGATGGGTTGTTTCTTCCAATCCAGGGCACATATGATTGATCTATTTGAACCTGTGGGGTCGCATGAGGCTCCTCTACAATGTCCTATCTCAATTTTTTATGACTCGGAGCCATTTTCAATTGGTAGCATTTTTCGCTTGCTACAAAAACCACCAGTTGCATGCAATGCAAAGTTGCAGGATTGGCTAGAATTGATTCGGTTTGTCGTGTACACAAACCGACGTCATGAGAGCATCTGGGTGGGTGGGTTTACGCTAGGCATTCCTGTGTCATGCATCCCAAAGTGCCAGAACATCGAGAAACATACCCTACCAGTGCGATCTCTCAAGTGCTCTGAGTCCAAAAAATTGTCAAAATTTCACGGACTGTTTCTTCTAATCCAGGACACATATGATCGATCCATTTGAACCTATGGGGTTGCATGAGGCTCCTCTACTTCCTATCTCAGTTTTTGATGACTCAGAGCCATTTTTAATTGGTAGCATTTTTTTGCCTGCTGCAAAAACCGTCAGTTGCATGCAATGCAAAGTTGCAGGATTGGCTAGAATTCATTCGGTTCATCATGTACATAGACCGATGTCACGAGCGCATCCGGATGTGCAGGTTTACACTAGGAAAACCCCTATCATGCATCCCAAAGCACCGGAACGTCGAGAATCATACCCTACTGATGCAATCTCTCAAGTGCCTTGAGTCCAAAAAATTGTCAAACTTTGATAGACTATTCCTTTCAATCCAGGACACATATGATCAATCTATTTGAACCTATGGGGTCGCATGAGGCTCCTCTATAATGACCTATCTCCTTTTTTGACAACTCGGAGCCATTTTCAATTGGTAGTATTTTTTCACCTACTGCAAAAACCGTTAGTTGCATGCAATGCAAAGTTGCAGGATTTTCTAGAATTGATTCAGTTCCTCGTGTACACAAACCAACATCACGAGCATGTCCGGGTGGGTAGGTTTGCGCTAGGAATGCCCCTATCATGCTTCCCAAAGCACCAGAACGTCGAGAGTCATACCTTATCGGTGCGATCTCTCAAGTGCCCTGAGTCCAAAAAATTGTCAAAATTTGATTTAAGTTTTCAAAATAGTTTTTCTATATTCTTTTAACCATTCTCCTACAAGTTCATTCATTCATTTTATCGAGCATTGACTTTAATATATTCTCATCAATGTCAATTAGATACTTTGGTTTCCTACGAATGATTCTAGGAGGTGTTAACATCGGTGCGTTATGTACATTCAATTCATCAAATAGAGAAGGTGTATGCTCATCATTTAATTGATTATTTAATGTGGTATCTTCTTTAATTGCATTAAGTTCATACGGTAAATCAAATGTCTCTTCTTCAATTGCATTAGGTGCATTATGTTCGTTTGGTAAATCAAATTGAGATGATGAGGATGACATACCTTCTTTTCCCATTGTTCTTATGTCACGGAAATTCTTCATACGCTGCCTTTGTCTTTCCTTTTCAGCCTCTCATTGTTCCATCGTTCCTCGCTTGTTCTTTCCCATGGTTGATATCGGTTGTCCTAAATAGAATCATATTACATATATATGTAAACAAAAGTTCATAAACAAACAAATAACCATAAATATGCATCTTATCATTATTTTTTTGAGTCAAACTATTAAAAAATCACAATAATATTGACAAAACTAATTAGAGCAACAATTCTATCATTTGAAATCATGCAAAAAAAAAAAATTCACTTACTTCTATGTATAAAATAGTGATAGAAGTGTAGACACAATTGCAGTGGGGCCTTCAATGACCTCAAAAACTTCTTTTGAGGCTGTTGAGGCTCTTGGGCAACTAAAACTATGTCTAAGTACCTCGTACGCGCTATATTAATAACCTCGTGCGTGTTGTTAGTCCATAAAAGGTTGGCAAGCCCAACAATATTGTTTTTCCATTCTGTACTAATAAGTAGCGCATACGCGCTCCTAAGCCTAAAAAATGTTATGGAAGGGTAGCGAACTAATAGACTCAATACCCCGTACGCACTTGCAAGTAATAAGTATCGCGTATGCGCTCCTACGCCTTAAAAATGTTATGGAAGGGCAGTGAAATAATAGGTTAAGTACCCCGTATGTGCTATTTGTAGTCGAAAAAATGTGAAGGAAAAGGGAGGGAGAGAGAGAGAGAGAGAGTGAGAGAGAGAGAGAGAGAGTGGGGGGGGGAGATTAGGGGGAGGGAGAGAGGAGGGGGGCGGAAGGGAGAGAGAGAGAGAGAGAGAGAGAGAGAGAGAGAGAGAGAGAGAGAGAGAGAGAGAGAGAGAGAGAGAGAGGGAGAGAGGGGTATGGAGGAAGGGAGAGGGGGAGAGAGAAGGACGGGGGAGAGAGAGAGGAGGGGGCGGAAGGGAGGGAGGGAGAGAGGGAGAGAAGAAGAAGAGGGAGAGAGAGGGGGGAGAGGAGGGCGGGAGAGAGAGAGAGAGAGAGAGAGAGAGAGAGAGAGAGAGAGAGAGAGAGAGAGAAGAAGGGGTATGGAGAGAGAGAGAGGGGGGTGGGTGGAGGGAGAGAGAGAGAGAGAGAGAGAGAGAGAGAGAGAGAGAGAGGAGGGAGGGTGGGAGAGAAGAATGGGTATGGAGGAAGGGAGAAGGAGAGAGAGAGAGAGAGAGAGAGGGGGGGGGAGGGAGGAGAGAGGGAGAGAAGAATGAGGGGGGAGGTAGAGGAAGAGAGAGAGACCATAACGGCACCATATGGAGCCCTAAGGGGTCATTGGAGACCATATGACCCCTTAGGACACCATATGACCCCTAACAACACCATATGGTGTCCTAAGGGGTCATAAGGTATCATAGGGGTCATAGGACACCATAAGACACATAAAAACACCATACGGTGTCATAAGGGGTCATAGGACACTATATGACCCTTAGAACACAATATGACCCCTAACAATATCTAAGGGGCCACAGGGTGTCCTAAGGGATCATATGACACTATATGATCCCTTAGCACACCATAGGACCTATACGACACCAAATAGTGTCCTAAGGGGTCTTAGAACACCATATGACCCTTTAGAGCACCATATGGTGTTGTTATGGGTTGTATGGTGTCTCAAGGGGTCATATGGAATCCTATAACCCCTTAGAACACCATATGGTGTTGTTATGGATGCCATATGACCCTTTAGAACACCATATGGTGTTGTTATGGGTCGTATGGTGTCCCAAGGGGTCATATGGCATCCTATGACCCCTTAGGACACCATATGGTGTTGTTATGGGTCATATGGTGTCCTAAGGGGTCACAGGACACCATATGACCTCTTAGGAAACAATATGACCTCTAATGACACCTAAGGGGTCATATGGTGGGCTAATAAAATGATATATTATTTAAAGTTATGAATAGAACATCATACAATAGAACATCGATAGTTTAGTTTTGATATAGCTAAGTTAGACCATTGTCAGCATAAGAGAGACTCCAAGCGAACAAACAACTAGGCTTCGCTAAAAAGCAAGTGTAAGAGCTTGACCTAACCATAAGAGTACTGCCTTTCTAAAACATATGATGCTATTAAATTTGCAAGGTTATAGGACTAATCTCGATTGTGACTATAGGAATTACACACTTGATTTCTTTCATGGGTATGTACCCTTCCAAGCCTTTTGACAAGTGATGATCATCATATACTACCACTACCATGCTTACAACAAACTTTAATTTGTTTGGGTGACAGGCGTTGTGTAACAATATGGGAACTCTCGCATACCCACCACTATCATTCTCCTGGACATCATCTTTGTTACTCTCCCTCTTTCTCTTCCTACCGGTTGTTTCCTTCTGAAAAACATATTGCAGGTACTCTGACTCATCATTTTGTTTTGTTGACACTATTTTCCACATCTACTTTGCTCATTAAAAACTCATTTGAGAAGAATATTGTTGCAAGTTTCCTTGTTTGTCATGGTAATGCACCCATGGTTCAATTTCATACCCTTCTTCCTCCTATTCAATAGACACACACAAATCCACCAGTCAATTTTCTTAGGAGAGCATACATGATAAAAATCAAAGAGGAAGTTGCAGACAAGAAATAAATTCACTTACTTATATAGAAGTGTAGACACAGTTACAGTGGGGTATGGAGGGAGGGAGGGAGGGAGAGAAGAAGAGAGAGAGGGATGGGGTATGGAGGAAGGGAGAAGGGGAGAGAGGGAGAGAGAGGGAGGGATGTGGTCAGGGATAACTTTAAGAAACCCCCCCCCCCCGGGCAACTGTGTAAAATCCTGACGAATCAGACATTATTTTCGGGGGGAAATTTTCATATCGATGGCGAAATTTATTTTTTAAATGATGAAAAAATTATTTTGTATTGGCGATTTTTTTTCTAGTGTGCAAAAATGCCATAAATTTCTGGCGAATAATACCTTGTTCTATGGGGAAAATATTTATTGTGGGAGGCGAATAATTATTGTTAAAAGGAACAAATATATAATTGTATGAGCAAAAATTTTTACTCCGAAGGAAAAATTATTTAAATGTATTGACGATTTTTATCCACCGCTTGAAAATTATTTAAATGTATTGGCGATTTTTATCCACCGCTTGAAAATTATTTAAATGTTTTGGCGAATATTTTGTTATTTATGGTATAATATATAATTCATTGGCGATTTCATAAATTCATTGCCATTAATAGACAAGGCACATCACATCACATCAGTACATCACATCACATAATACATTAAGTCTGGACTCTGCACGATGTATCAATAAGCGCGGCCTCTTTGACACGTAAAGGGTGACACATACCTAAAATCTATCAATGATTTTAAACCGTTCGATGATCGTATATCAATGGCTGAAGTTTTATTTCAGCCCAATTTTCTGAAGAGAACATAGCTCACCAGAAAGTGCCCGGAATGGAATTGGATTCAATAGACACGTATCAAATGTCACGAATCACGATCCATAATTTCGTTCATTTAATATATATCTTTTCACTTATGGCAATCCACTCTGTCCCCATGACTTCCAATGTGATACTTGCCAATTTGGTACTAGTTCATAGCTATTTCCAATTTCGCACACTCGTGCATTTATGGGAAAGATTTGCAGGGATACGAAAGATTTAAAAAAATTTATAGCAGTTAATACTGTTAAAGAAGTATTTATTACAATCAAGAGCTTCAACAATTTATATACGATCTCTGCTTCTTTCATCTTCAATTAGCCTTTGCCATTTAGTAGATAAATCGTCAGAGCTCACGGTATTTTAGGTTTATAGGCTCACTGCTCAGGTTGTTTAATTTGTTAATCTGTTTTCTCAAGATGGACACTCCCATCCGCTTGAGAAGAATTTCTGCAGAGGACCAGAGGGCCTTTCTAGGCTCTGTTAGAGACCCAACCCTCCAATCAGTCTGTAAGGAGGTTGGGTCGTTCACCAATGAAGCTGTGCGGATGGTGTTGGGCAGAGAATTTCTGCGAAACAAAAATAGGTACCGTGTTAACACGGACCTTACATCCCGCTTCTTAGCATCTCTTCTGGACTTGGGAGGAGACAAGGTGGATATGCTAATGCTGTTGAGGAAGGTTTTTAAGGAAGACTTCCTTGGAGATGACATTACTCTTGTCATTCTTGCAGAAGTAGGGGTGGGGATCCCTTGGGCAAGTGAATTATCCAAGCTTCTCCTCCCTGACCAAGTAGTGCCATTGGCCAGGCAACCGTTTCTCCTAAACCTGAATGCGGAGCAGCTGACGCGTCACAGAAAATGGGTGCGGATTGGAAGGGACTTCCTTTGGAAATGGTTCCTCCTGGACGACTTTCCAAACTACATGTGGCTTGAAGAATTCTCTCAGCTTATGCTGTTTGAAGAATTCTACATGGAAGGAGGGCCAAATTCATAGGGAAAAATTTTAAACAATTCCACTACTTGTAGTTTTTTTTTCCTATGTCCTTGAACCCTAACAGGTTGAGTGCCAGAGGCTCACTCATTTTGGCTTTTAAGTTTTTGGGGGACTCAAGTCTTTGACAAAAAAATTGTAAATTTCGAAAGCATAAATAATTTAATGATAATTTTTCAAATTCCAGTTTGTTTCACTTCGCCTCTTACATTCTTATGGATATAAAAATACTTTCTATAATTCTATTTCATTTTTATTAAATAATTTCTTTCAAATGCTTTTTGTATATGAGCTACTGGCTACATTATTTCAATTATTTGTTAAACAATGGAAATAAATTTAATACCGTGATCTTTTTATGTAATGCTATAAAAAAAAATTCAATTCATTCCATTAATTATTTGTACATTGATTATGGTTGATTATAATTTTATAAATATATATTATTACTATATAGTCATTCAAAATACAAAATTTCAAAAGTTGCAAGATACAAAAGTTTATCGGTCAAGGTTTTTTCATTCAATTAATTGAAACGTTTCAAGATACAAAATTTGTCCACAGCTTATAGCAAGCAGACAAAAAAACTAGTTCATTGCCGACAGGCCGCTCACTCAGTCTCACTATCCCCCTGGTCCTCCCAGTCCCTTCCCTTCTCACAGGTCGATGCTTTGGCTTTCCCTTTTGCCGCTTCAGCTTTGATTTTTGGAATGCAGTTTAGGAACCCGAAATCGGGGTCGCCCTCCAAGCTTCCCAGTAGCTGTATGGCCCTTCCTTCTTCATCCCTATCTCTCAATGCCCTACCAACCTCCATCCTTGCCACCACATGCAAAGCATTCAGGACTTCATCCACCCTCGTTAATTTAACAAAGAGTTTCATCGCTTCCCACCCCACTCGGGCTCATTCACGGTACTGGTATTTGATTTCATCCTCTGGGCCATGAATAAAAGGAAGCGATTCCTCTTGGTTATCCCCTTCCATAATTCGAATGCCAACTCCCGGCACCACCCACTCCAAGATTGAATCCAAGTTAATCAAAAACTCCCCATCAATCAATTTGACCAATGTGAGTTTTACCTTTTCCAGCTCCGGTTCGAATTCACAGGCCCACGCCATAATCAGAGAGTAAACCTCCATGTTAGTTCAATACCGGTGACTGATATGTGCCACCTCCTCTGCAAGCATCAGTCGAACTGCCGCCCACAACTTCTCCTCCTTAAACCTGAATAGTCCTTGCATTCATTTATCAGATACTTTGCCCAAAAAAGGCACCAACTTCTTGTCTGTTCGAAGTGTGAAATTGGCCTCCATTGTCTTACAGAAGGTATGATTCTACGAACTACGAACTACAGATTTGTTCTGCACTTGCAGCTGCTTCAAAGCAAAAAGTGGTACACAGATGAAAAGGTAAAAAAATTTGCCTCCGTCTTAACTCTTATAGGTTGGGTAATGAATGTGCACAATAAGACATTAATGCCATGAGATCAGGAAAAAGATTTCCTGCCATCCTCCCCTTCCTCCTATCGTGCGGCATGTCATAGACAACTCCTTGTGCAACAATTAATCGCCACCTTGGCATTTGTACTTTCCAAATTTTCTCGCCGTAACCGGTTGAGGACTACAATTGCACATTTTTTTAAATTAATAGACTAAATTTATGTTGAAATTTTATATATATTTTTAAACTATTTTTGAAAATGATATATCGTAAACATATTTTCAAAGAATTTTGTTAAACGTTAAATTAATATTTTAGATTTAATATTGAATGTTTTCTTTTTAATATTAAACTTTTACCTTTCAAATTGCAGATCAAAATTTATATTTTTATTTAGTTATTTGTTTTATTCTAGAAACTAAGTTTCATGTTTAATACTATTTTTGAATTTAAAATTTTTACAAATAATATTAACATTATTTATAATAGTTATCTCAAACTATTGCCCAATGCCTGGAATTGAACATTTTAAATTTAATTAAATAAAATTAAGTGAAAGTCTATACTTAATACTTATAGTCTATGACTCTATAGACTATAAATCTCTTTTTCGGGAGGAATTTTAAAATGATTTAGTAGACTTTAAAAACAGACCAGAAAAGTAACGAGTATGGTGACGTGCCAGAAAAAATGGCAGAAGTCGTGAGACCCACTTCATCGAAAAATAGGTACCATCGACCATTGGATGAACAAAGATCAACGGCTAGGGTGAATTTCGGCCCGAATGTGGGAAGCGAACACCTTTCTGAGAACTTCGCCTGGAATTGGACATTTTAAATTTAATTAAATATAATTAATTCTAAAAATCTCTTTTTCGGGCGAAATTTTAAAATGATTAAATAGACTAAAAATCAAACCGGAAAAGTGACGAGAGTATGGTGATGTGCCAGAAAAATGGTAGAAGTTGTGGGACCCACTACATCTTAAAACAGGTAACATCGACCCGCAACCGTTGGATGAACAAAGATCAACGACTAGGGTGGATTTCGGCTCGAATGTGGGAAGTGAACACATTTGGGAGAACTTCGCCCGGAATTGGACATTTTAAATGTAATTAAATACAATTAAGTCTATAAAGCTTTTTTTCAGGCGGAGGTTTAAAATGATTAAATAGACTAAAAATCAAACCAGAAAAGTGACACGAGTATGGTGACGTGCCTGAAAACTGGCAGAAGTGATGGGACCCATGACAACTAACAACAGGTACCATCATCCATTGGATGAGCAAAGATCAACAGCTTAGGGTGGACTTTGGCCCAAATGTGGGAAGTGAACACATTTGGGAGAACGTCACCCGGAATTGAAACGTTTTAAATTTAATTAAATATAAGTAAGTCTGTAAAGCACTTTTTCGAACGAAAGTTTAAAATTATTAAACAGACTTAAAAAACTCACCCATAAAGTCACAACAGGTACCTTGGTCCCTCGTCTGTTGGATGAGCAAAGATCAACGGCTTAGGGTGGATTTCGGCCCGAATGTGGGAAGTGAACACATTTGGGAGAACTTCGCCTGGAATTGAACGTATTACATTTAATGTCCTCAGAAATTCAGAATTTATACTGAAGTATTGAATGTTTTGTCCTTCGGCATCGAATAATTAATAAAATTACAACATGATTCTTAATGTCCTCGGAATTTATACTAAAGTAATGAATGTTTTGTCCTTCGGCATCGAATAGTTATTAATAGTAATTAATAAAATTACAACATGATTCTTGATATTTTGCCCTTTAAGTTTTACTTTTCTACTTTTTAGAGTTTTCAAAATAAGAGACTCGTAAATCATAATCGTCTTTCATTTCTTGGATAAACCTGTAAATCGAGGGAGATTCAGAAACGGCTACTAGATTGAGGAATGCAAGTTGCAACAGAGACTGTTTGCGCCAATCTAGTGAAATAGAAATTCCAATTTCTGGGTAAAATCTAGAGCACCTACATCCCACCTTTTTTGCTTTTGGTAATCTCGTGGTCCAATTTGAGGGTTAACAATTTCAGGTTTTTATCTAGCTACCTAGCATTATTTTGAATTATTAACAATAATAGTGATGGGGAAAACGGGAAGCAGTAGTTCAACAAGAAGCCAAGTGAAAAACAAAATGTACCTAACCGAACTGGTTAAAACACCAAGTTTCACTGATGAATACCATGATATTTATGACCCTGCTATCCATGGTGAAAAGCGTATCATAGATATTAGATATACATTGTCTAGTAAGGCGGCAGATGCATCCAGGGCAAAATTTTCTGTTTTCAACCCAATGTTACAAAAAATAACAAATAAAATCGCATCGTGGGATGTTGGATTGGGAAGCATGGTGTTACCTGAAGTATTCCCTTGCCCTGATTTTGTCATGGTCTGCACCAAAAATTATGATGAAGATAAAAAAGCAATTGTTAATAAAAATACAAAAGAGGAAATTCTATCCATAAACGAGGGAGAATTTGCTCGTTTGTTGAACCTATAATTTGAAGCCCAAAATTCAAACGTCCAAATTGACCTTGAAAAGCTGGCAGGGAATTATGAGAGTCTCGATCCAAGTTGCAGAGATTCATTTATCAAAGGTCTAATAAAGATTGGTACTAGTATTGTGTTGGATCAGAATCATAAGCCTCCTTATGATTCTAAAATTTTTGTTCCATGGGTTGAGGACACTATTTCCTTGCTATCATTTTGCTTAGGATTGGAAAATGATAGGGAAGTGGGTGCAAGCCTTCTTGAAATGATTTATAATATCCATTGTGCAAGTCAACCAGTAAGATATAATTTTATTGATCACATTGTAAAATCCATGCAAAAACAATTACTTATGATAAAAAAAGGTTCATGTAAGACATTTAGGTTCTCATCCTACTTGTGCTATCTCCTTCTATCCAAGTATCGTGCAATATTTGAGACCAACAAGCTTCAAATTGTGAGCTATAAGATTGATGAGAAGACTGGGAAGAGAACAAACTGTCCAATATATGATTGGAGCCCAAAGATAAGGATGCGTGATAACAAAAAGAACTACAACCATTTTGTAGACTTCTTTTTGGCACCAATGTATAATGAAATTACAAGCACTCCAATGCCTAGGTTGCCTGTGTGTTGTATAGATTGCATTCAACTCGGAATTCAAATAGAATTGGCTGACTGGTTCTTCATGGAAGAATTCACTATGTTAAGGTTTTACGGATCGGATCGGCAGTAAAACCATAAAGACTTCCAATACATGTGACAGAGAGGGTATTTGCATTAGAGTATGTACGGCAATTGGAGAGCATAGATAGGCACTTCCATGGTCAACAAAAGAAGAGCATATTTCCTTCCTTGCCTTTCTCATGTGGAGGGTTCACATTTGAGAGAAAAGCATTCATTGTGGCACATGATTTCTTTATAGTTTTTAACTTTGGTGACGAGGGTCTCTGGCAGTATGATCCAATCGGTGTAGTTTGAGCAAGGCTTAAGAAAAATGGGAACTCTTCAGTGTTATGTCAACATGAAAGTAAACCATTGCTAGAAAAGCTTAGAAACAAGGACTCCTGGGATGAGGTTAAAAAAGAGATGGAGAAAATTGCAGCTGACAATAACATTTCAAATGAAGAAATTTCATCACAAATTATGGAGGGCCAAGGCAATGAGGGCATCCAAAATAGGAGGTCCTACAATTTCTACATAAAATCTACTAATCCATCTAAGAAAACTATTCCCAAATCAATTCTGCATGAATGTAAAGAGAATTGCTGGACTCAAACCAAAATAAATGATTTTTGGACTATGAGGAGGAATCTCGGTGAACCAAAGACAAGTGCAAAATTTGAGAGCATCGACGAGGATGCAGAGTTTAGAAAATTGTGGGATATGGAGCATGGTGGGACTGAAGGTGATGATGATGAGCATAAGGTTGTCGTTGAGCCCCCTCCAACAACTACTACAGTGCCTAAAATATTAGGTGGAGTCAGTGAGTCCATGAAAGACAAATATAGCAAAGGGGCAAACCTTGTGGAAAAAATGGGTTTTGAAGGTGGTGGTCTAGGTCCCAGAGGAGAGGGCATTTGGTATCCACTCTAGGTACAACTTCCATCATAGTCAAAATCAAAAGGTCCTTATAAACCAGTCATTGGACTTGATTCTTCAGATTCATCAGGGATAGGTACTACTCATTACCCTCAAGGTCCACCTACATTTGTTTCTGGTTCAAATCCACAACCACCACCACATCATGGTATTCCCATTGGTGGTGAATTAAGTGCCACTGCCACTGGTGGGGAATCTGGGGATAGTATTCCTATTATTGTTCAGTCAAGTGCCGCTGTGATTGGTGGGTCAAAGTCAAAAGGTCCTTATAAACCAGTCATTGGACTTGATTTTTCAGATTCGTCACCAATAGGTACTACTCATTACCCTCAGAATCCACCTACATTTGTTTCAGGTTCAAATCCACAACCACCACCACATCATGGTATTGCCATTGGTGGTGAATCAAGTGCCACTGCCACTGGTGGGGAATCTGGGGATAGTATTCCTATTATTGTTCAATCAAGTGCCACTGTGATTGGTGATGTTGGCATGGGTACTACTACTGATACTAGTTGTCTTGGTGTTGGACAAGGGCAACAACAAAATATCTCTCGCAAGAGGCCACTAGAGGTAGATACTCAATCTCATACTATTGAGAATCCTATATCAAGTGCCACTGACACTACAAATGAATCATTTGCAGCTTTAGATCACACACCTCAAAAGACTATGAAAACTACACATGAAAGTGTCAGTGGGAGTGGGACAGCATCAGGAACTGTTGTTGGTAATCCTAATCTTGGTCAAGCATTAGTTAAAACAATAGGAATAAGTGGAACTAGAGCCTATGGTATTCCTATGTCACCTTTCAAACATTCAATTGCTTCAGCAACCCCAGATTTTCAATTTCATGATTACTATGAAAAATTTGAACACACGACAAAAGCAAATAAAGAAAAAAAGAAAGCATTTCATAGGAATTCTGTGTCTGAAGTTGTAAACGAACAGCCTGCAAGGAACAGGGTATTTCCAACATATGACCCACAGAAAGATATGATGGAGTTCATGGTTGTTATGCCCCCGGGCCCATCTAAAGATAAAAATCCACCACACAGTCAGATAGATCCCTCTCAATTTCAAGTTAGCACCCTCCAAATGGATTTCTCCAAAGTACATAATGTGGACAAAATTAGTGTGTCAAAAAGGACTAACAAAGTGGTCTACACTTCACTGCTAAAGGTGGAGAGAGAAAAAAATAAACTGGAGAAACAAATAGAAAAGTTACAGGCAAACCTGGAAAACGAGAAATCAAGGAGGAAAGCAGCAGATAGCAAGTGCAATGAATTACAGAAAAGGAAAAAAAATTCGGGCTCTGCAGTAGAAATTGCAGAGCAGGACAAGAAGGATGCAGAATTGAAGGACCTGACAGAAAAAATGGCTAAAAGCAGTAAAAAAATTGTTGAGGAAAAAGCCAGTTTTCAAAAATTATACAGAAGTTATGAGTCTGCTGCCGCCGAAATGAAAAAATTACAAGACCTATTGGATCATGGGAAGGAAAAAGAAAAACATTTGCAAGAGGAAGTAGAGGAAGAAAGAAAAAAATGTGCACAAATGAAAGAAGACCTGCACAATGCAAATGATAAAATAAAAACTTTGGATGATAGATTCAAAGATAATATGAAAAATACAACGAAGTATATACAAGAAAACATTTGGTGGGAAATAATGCAGAGGAGTGAGAAGTTGTGTGAATGGTTTCAATTGACTAGAAGTATGAGACAAATTTTTAAAAAAATCAAACGACACTATGAGAAGAGCACACATGTTTATTCAAAAGAGGAAATGGCAAAAAAGATTCTGAAAGTAGTCTACAGTTCCAGTGACAGCTACTTGGCATCTAAGGGAATTAAGAGCCGCATTGATGCCACAGTTAAGACATCATCTATCATTCAAAAATGCTAGAATCTAAGGGAAACATTAGAAGTTATGGACAGTTGTGGAAAAAAGATAATGAAGCTGCAAGAAAAGAAAAATAATTTGATTAAACTTGGTTTGCCTAAGCCTATTGACACAGAAAATAAATTCATTGGAGAAGAAGCTTACAAAGAAATCATGGAGAAAAAAATGAAGTCTGATTTAGACTTGCTTCCAAAGGACACAACTCCCAAAAGCTTTCTGGAATTCATCCAACCATTTACAACTCTAAATTCACTATTGGATGAAACAGTGATGTCAAGTAAATCTTCTAAATATGGAATGTTGACAAAGTTGGAGTTGACTTTCCATAGTTTACAGAATATTGACCTTCCATCAGACGAAGAGTGGAGCACCCTACAAAAACTAGCACAGAATTCTTAAGAATCATAGTATGTATTGCACAATTTTCTTCTTTTATTCTTAATTTCAAGGTTTTTTTTTTCCTGTTTGCTATTTTGCTAATTCAGCCTATGAATTTAATTTATGAATAGGAAAAAAACAGCACTCGCTATTGCTATTTTGCTAATCCAGCCTATGAATCTATGATGCATACTGCAAAACTTTAGCCAGTAAATTTGTATTCTCAAATTCTCCCTTGCTTTAACATTTATGCATTTCTCTATTTCTGATTAGTAGGTTTTAGGCACTCCTATAGCTATTATCTATGTTTAATTTGTCATGACTTATAGTGTGAATTAATATTTAATTTTGAACTCTGTTTTTTGAACAGGAGACATCAAACATGTAGAAGATGTTAAAATGCTAATACGGCCATATAAATATGTGCTGAGTTTATGATTTTGATGTTCAGTGTTCACATGTTGCAAACTTGCAATTCGACCTGAAGCTGTTGTTGCTCCCTTGTTTCTATAAAAGGGAATTCAGGGTCATTTGCAATTTTGCAAAGGGTTCTGAAACTTTGTATTCACTTTTGCATGGACATTGGAGAATCACACAGGAGTTGTTGTTGCTCTCTTGTTTCTATAAAAGGGAATTCAGGGTCATTTGCAAAGGGTTCTGAAACTTTGTATTCACTTTTGCAATTGGCATGTAGAATCACACAGATTGGTGTATTACTATTGAATGAAATGTATCATATGGCTATATTTTGAAAGAATTAATGAAAATCTAAGTTCTCTACATGTGTATTACTATTGAATGAAATTTATCATATGGTTCTGAAATATATCACACAGATTTGAAACTCAAACATGTATAAATAAACAATAAACATCTTTGTATCAATAAACACATTATGGTTTTTTTTATTATGCTATTTTAAATATGGAAATAGAAAGTTGAAAAATAAAATTACAAATCAATATTAAATTCTAATTGCAAAAAGTAATATGCTTTTGTAATATGAATGATGAGATACAGTAATAAGATTAATAAATACCAATCTCTTACAGTTGCCATTCATCCTCATCAAATTCAGTGCTTTCTTGATTCTCGTCTGTGGTTTCTTTACTCTGAGACTGAGTCTGCATATCTTTGCCGAACTGCATCTCAATGCTACCAGTAGGTCCACTAGTCCCACTGGCACTTTGGTTTGAAGTGTTGCTCAAACCTCTTCTTTCACATTTGGACCTCCAGATTTGCAGTGCCCTATCGTAAGGAAAAGTGTGGACATCATACCTAGATGTATAGAGCCTCAAGCAATTTTCCAAATTTTTGTCTAGTTTGTTTCTTAGCTTTGATTTTAGGAATCCCAAAGCACTGAAAACTCTCTCATCTTCCACCGAACCCAATATCATGGTAAGACATAAAGCAGCAAGCTTCACATATTCTGGCATTGAATTACGCAAGGATGCGTTCTCAGCTATATATTTCCAAACCCTTGTTACTGATCCCTCTTCGCGGGGGTTCTCCATTTTGGCATATTGTTGTTTCATAGTGTATGCAAAACGAGATGATTTCTCTCGAAGATGAGTTTCATCTAATTTTCCATTTATAGTTACTCCATTCAATTCTCTGGATGTGCAAAATTGTTTTATCAAAGTCAGTAGCTTACTTCGAAAATCAGATGCACTGTTGAGGCTCCAATAATGAGGAAACACAATAGACATGGCTTCAAGTAGGTTGTCAGGAGGGAATCTGCTTCTAATTTCTGAGGAAAGATCATATGCAATTTTCTTCACAGAAGTAGTTACAGTCTCAACAATCTTGTCGAAATCTTCCTTTGTAACTCTTGCTAGTTTCTTCCTGGGGCGCTTTCCTGGTTCCTCGGGGTCAACCGTGGCATAGAAGTGCATTGGTATCTCAACTCCCCATACATTGGCACATACCTCCCCATCTGCACCGAGTTGTAAAAAGCTATCAAGATTGTTCAAATTTGTGAGTGTCCGCCACTTAACAAATTTTTCATCAGATAGTGTTGGTTCATTTCGATAGAGATTGTCGAGGGTCATGCATGTCATCTTACGCAGCGTAGCATATTCTGCAATATACAGAGCTCTTTTTTGGGCAGCCTTCATAATATTCCTCATTTCCTCTAGCATGGGCAGAAGAGCTGCTAAAGTTAAGAGTGTCTCTAAATTACTTAACCTGCCAAGAAGTTCAGGAAATTTTGGTTTGTCTGATTCGTCGTGAGTTGTGTGAAATAGTCCAATCAAGGATGGATATTCTGAAAACACTCGATGCACTGGACCATCCAAAGAGATCCATCTGGTATCATTATCCTTGAGAAGCTTGTTCCCATCAGTTAATCCATCAACAAAGTGTTGAAATTCCATAAATCACTTGGGACTTCGACAGAAGTGTGAGTAGAGCTCTCTGATTAAAATTTCAATTTTTTTAACCGAAGCAAACTTGCTCACAATTCCAAAAGCTAGATTCATTTTGTGAGCCATGCAGTGAATTGCAGTAATGTACGGTGCAAATGAAGTTTCAATCTTTGTACAAAGACCGTTCTTGTGACCTTGCATTACTGAAGCTCCATCTGCTCCAACACAAACCAATTTTTTGGCTACCATCATGTCATCCATACCTCCATATTCAATTAAACTTCTCTTTACTAGTTGAAATAAATTTTCCGCTATCGCACTCTCCTTCATTTTAGCAACAGATAGTAGATGAGGTTGGCGGGTATGATTCTCTACAGTATAAACATGCATGGATACCCATGAAGTATTGTCTACTACCATAACTTCAACTAAAGAAAATGCAATGAAATTTGACTCTCTTATTTTTTCCTGTACATCTTCTATTTCAACCTCTGCAAGACAACTTGCCCATTCCCATCCACTGTTTACTGACCAGTGTCTATTAGGATAGTTAGGAACTTTCAAAAAGTGTAATAAACCACTAGTGGATGGGAAATCTGTCATAGCACACCCTCTACTCAAAATATGAAAAACAACGCTTAACTGAACAACTTTTCCCAGTTGTTCTATTTGCATTGCTTTTCCAAAAACAGCTTCAATAGAACCTTTAACTTCAATAGGCTTCGTCTGTAATTTCTCATGAAAATAATACTCTTCGGCATTCCTCACATGCTTACATTCATTCTTTGTTTTCCATCTTATCACTGATTTTTCAACCCCGTCTATCATTTGTTTTTCATAAACTTTACCCATATGCTTTTCTATGGTGTCAAATTTTAGCTACAACCTAATTTCCTTCTTATTTTTCCAAGTGCAAATCTTACACCTGCATTCTATTGGAGGCTTGCCTTCAATTGGATTCTCCACTGATTCAATGAATGGATACTTCGATGCCCAATTAATTTGAAAATTCTTGACTGGCATATCCCACTCTCGATCCTTTTTTGATTGTGGTTCACCGTTTTTTGATATGGCTTTTCTTTTCCCCTTCCGTGCATTATCATCAATGGAATTATCAACCAAGTCGATAATATCATTCCGGCTAACTTGGGTATCTACCAGATAATCTTCTTCAAGATCATCCTGATCTGAGATATCAGGTTCGCCACCATCTTCAACATGCGGTGTGGGTGGCGAATTTTGTACTTGTACTTGTGATGATGTACCTTCCTGATTTTCACCAGTACCACAATCTTTTCCAATGCCAAAGTACGAAGACAACGTTCTGCTTTTTGTTGGCCTCTCCTGGCCTTCCCCACATTCAGGTTTCCTACCCCTCTTCCTGTTCGACATCTCCAACGAAATAAAGGCTGCCAAAAAAATATCAATTTGTTGAAGAAGCAATAATAGACTATAATGTATAATATACCAGTTCAAAAATATGATCGCTCACCTTTAGGCTTTAGGTAATAGGCAGTCGCCAATACAGTCAACAACAATGATTTTCCTTGGTCTGAAACTTCGCTATTGATCAGAATTCAGAGCCTAGAACCCACCAGATTGTGTTGAGATAGATCTGATCTTTGCATGTATTTATACCAATCCTTATATGGCGAATTCCGCGGGAATTTACCAATATACAAATATTTAGTGAATCCCGTGTAATTATAACCCGACTTATGTAATTTTTGAGGTGATTATAGGTCGTCCAAATATGACTTATGCAATTTTCAAGGTGATTATAGGTCGTCCAAATACGACTTACATAATTTTCGAGGCGATTATAGGTTGTCCAAATAATAGGCGAATAGCGAATACAATATAGTTGGCGAAAGTTGGGGTGACTGGAGACATGCGTCAGCAAGATGTCGGGCGAATTGGGTCCCCCCGGATAACAAATCTTCACATGCCTATAGGCGAATTAAGGTCATCTATTAAGGTAACCTCGAAGAGTGTAGGCGAAATAATTAAATTTACCGTGCATCCACCATATATTGTATTGGCGAAATCATCACATAGAAACATTTAATTGCATAAAACATATGGCGATCGGGCTGTGACGTTGACGGAAATTGATAATGTTCTGGCGACATGGCCACCCCCATATGGTACAAAATATTCACCATTTCCGATAGGGCCGACGTGAAAAATTCGCCATTGGTGAATATTCGCCACTAAAGTAATTACTGGATGTGGTATGGAGAGAGAGAGAGAGAGAGAGAGAGAGGCACCTTGTATGCGCTTGAGAGGGGGAGACAATACACTTATATGTGTGTATATATATACTTAATATATTATATATTATTAAATACATATATATATATATATTATATATTATATAAAAATTATATATTATATGTATATACACATATTATATATACAATATCATATTATACACACACCCAAAATTTAAACAAACGTAGCGTGTACGCGTTGTTTATATTAAACATAGCGTGTACGCGTTGTTTATAGCAAACATAGCATGTACGCGTTGTTTATAGCAAACATAGCGCATACGCACTTCTTACACCATAAGTACCCTATGCACACTTTTTTATACCATAAGTACCCTGTACGCGCTTTTGATTGTTTAGGCTTGGAAATAGGCCTGGATGACAAAGCTATGGTTTGGAAATTTGATTTCCCTCGATTTCCCTCATTTTTGACATGTTTTATTTTATCAACTTGGTTTATCGACTTTGTCATCATTACGTTTACACTTCATCAAGTGGGTATTTCTAAAATTGTCATCATATTTCCACCCATCTTCTGAGCTTTCTAACCATATAATTTTTTTAAAATTTGAACAACAATAACATATTATTATTGAATTTCTTTTACCAGTGTCTCCATAGTTCTCACAGACATAGGTGCACCATTTTTTTAATAACTTTTGATATAATTATCCAGATTTAAAAAAAATTATATATTATTGTATTGCACTTGATTCTTTACAATTTAAAAAAAATAAAATTGTATTTTCAATATTTTTAGTGCAACTTATGCTTCGCGCACGAACAGGTACCTAATTTTTAGGATGTGCTCAATTGGAAAAATCATAAAAATAAAATTAAAAAAAAACTCAACAAAAAATTACAAAAAAATACACATCTTCTAATGCTCACTCTTAACTATCTTTCTACCAAAGGATTTTTCAAAATACTAAATATAACTATGACTTTTTTTATGCGCACGTCAGACACTATGTTATGTTTTTTGAGAAGAAAAAAAATCAGGGTTTGTTTTTCGTGCGCGAAGGATTTGACCCCCTTAATCTTATCCAATTTTGAAAAAGTTTAGTAATTTGGAAACTAGATTCAAAGTACTACAATATTTCTTCTTTGATTATCTTCATATCTTGAGTGGATGACTTTCAAATTTTGCCTCCAAGTTCAGGTTCACCTGATTTCAAAAAAAAAAGGGTCCACTTATACCCCCCTTTTTTATCACCATCTTTGTGCACTTACCCGATTGCAAGGCTAACAAAGATACAGTTGATAGAAGTCACCTAAGATGTTTTCCTAGAGAATATCATGTGTTATATTGTGGCTTATCTATTCAATTTATACTTAATATTTATTTTGTAAACTTATATGTATACTTTTCTCTCATGGATTATGTAGAAAATGGATAAAATGAACAAGGTATTGATTCATTATTTCCCAACACTTTAAGTGCTTAAGCCCCTTTTTGCTAGCATCTAGTTAGCTAGGTGACCAACAATTAAGTGTTGAAGAGCTAAAGGTATGAGGAGTCTAAATCTAAGTGCCTAAGCACTTGATATGATTAAGGACTAAGGAATTGAGATGGTTGAGGGCTTATGGACACAAAGCTCTTGGTCATCAATGTGACCGAGACCTAAAGACAATAAATAAAGGGCATGGACTTATAAAGATTATTAAAGATAACTAAACCATCAGATTTTAATTAAATAAAATTTTATGTACTTTTGGTGATTTTTAATGCAATTTAAAATAGGATTTCAAACAATTTACAAGCGAATCTCTCAAAGAAAAAGAGGCCACATAGGAGATAATTATTTTCACTGGATTTAGAGAAAACTTGAAGGTAGATTTCAAATAAACTTATGGATTTCAATATTTATGAGTTCTAGCTAAATATCTTGTGAAACTTGATAATTTTTTTTTATAAATTTGGCTTTAAATGGTCCAATTCTACAAACTTCAAATGAAAATATACTCTTTTTTTTGGATTTTAAATAAAATTTAAATCTAGTTCTTTAAAAAACATGAAAAATAATGAATAGATATTTGTTGTGCATTGGTGATCACTTGTATATCTCATAGTCATTTGTGTATATATGCAAGTGTAGAGTGTATACATGGTGTGCATATGTCCTCTACTTGCGTATTCTTTTTCAACTTTGTCTATTTTAAAATGTTGTGTAGACTCATGTATGAATATGTCCTACAAAATATAATGTGTATATGCTAAAATTTACCATGTATATTCCTTTCAAATCACTATATATCCTTTCCATTTTTTCATAATGTAGATGTAAGAATCATACTCTATGCAATTGTATGATTGTATAGTTTTCACACGAGATCACTTTTGAAAACACCTACAAATAACTCAAAAAAAGTATCAACAAAACAAAGTGCTATATGTAAAATTTTATTTCTCAGCTACTTTAGATGCAATGACATGTCCATTTTGCTCTTCAGTGTACCTAGAAAAAGTGGACCTCTAAAACCACTCACAAACCTACCCAAGCTAGTTAATGCAAACTAAACATAGGGTACAGACACACAAAATGAAGTGAGATAAGGGATATTCTACCTTGAAAAGTCGCCAAAAAATAAAGAAAAATATTTTAAGTTAACATGGAAGAAAACAAGCATGTATGTTCCTATTCAAACAAAATAAAAGCCTCTAGATAGATATCAACAAAAGAGAATTCAACAAAGCAATGAAGCATAACATCAAACAATCAAATCAAATATTATCATAATATCCATTGTTGAATGGTTTGATAGCATGTACTTAGCTCAAATGATAATGGATTATGAAATGAGTGAAAGGGTGCCTAGATTTATAAAATTTTGGGAGGAATGGATGGTCAAAATATAATGATGAAATCAATGGTTGAGAGGATTTTTCAAAGGTTGGGGAGGGAATGGACGGATAAGATGGAGTTTGTAAATGACTTTGATGGAAATACCAAATTTAGTAAAATGTGGTTGAGACCATATGAAAAGTAAGGGATGTGCATCTAGTAAGGCTATATTCTTGGGTTTATTCTTCGAATGTGTTGAGAGAATATAGGCATAATTAAATAATATCATTATTTAATTGTGAAAAATCTTAGGTGATGGGGAAAGTTGATCAATTAGAACTAGAGAAATTTATAAGTCTGTACAAATCTATTATGTTTCAAAATATTAGTCTTAAACTAGAAGAGAAATTATTCTAAAAGATAAACTCTAGGTCAAATCAAGGGTGGGTATAATTGCCACAGTGGTAGGCAACAAAGTCAATCACCAAATGTAAGGAGAAGAGATAGATCTCTCTATAAGTTTTAAAGACCAAGGGTAGATTAGATCTAGGAAATCAAAAAATTAAAATTGAATTACAAATAATAAAACTAATTAGGGTTGTAAAGTTTAGTAAGATTATAAAGTGCAACCAAACAAAAAGGAAATAAATCACCCCTTGTGGGGGTTTATTCTAGTTTAGTTAATTAAATAAAGTACCTAAAAAAAAATTGTACATATTAAATAAGTTGTTAGAGTAGAGTGGATCAAATCAAGCAAGCCCAAACAAAGTATAATCATGCCATAATCAATAATAAATAAAGAGAGATTGATTAGATTTGTGATTGAAGAACGTGTTCCAATTGATGAAGATATCAAGATTTGTGTGTCTTGAAATCTGGAAATGTGCTAGACAACCATGTGTATGCATCAAAATGATAAGGTTCTTCTTTACCTTGTGCTAGGTGAACCTTGTTGTTTTAGATATAGTTTATGGTTGCAAGCTTTCTTTGTACCCACAAACATGGTCTTTGATTATCTATAGATTTTTCCCTATGGGTTCCATAAAATAGACTTCTAGGTAATCATAGCCTCTTCACACTAAGGATTTTTCTATTAATTTAGTGTTATTAAAAAATATCTTAATAGATAACATTTTTCAAACATGCAATAAATTCTAAAATGGTTTCTAGATGATTCACATGCGGTGATGAGTGCATGGTAGATGAAATGTGAGTGATTGTTCTTGAATGCCCTTATATTGATATGTGTGTTTGCATCTATTTGTGAGCTCGAAGATGTTTGTTTGTTGAAACAAATACAAATTGATGTCCCTTTAGGCATGAACATAACACAAAATTATGAAGATTTGTGCATGGTCAGCTTGGAACAAACATGTAATAGGATACTAGACAACTAAAATGTTTGAATTTTAATATCAATGAATCAAGATCATGACTACAAGGATGATCTCATCACCAAGAAGACTTGGACAAATGGTCAAATTGGATAGTGTTTGATAAGAGTGGATTATAGATTAGACTTTAATTAATTATTAAAATTAGATATATAAACAAATTCAATTAAAATTGGAAACAAAAATAACCAATAAATATAATATTAAACACATATATGATCCAATTAGGGGAAGTATACCAATAATTGTTATAGCTAACTTCTCGCACCCACAGATCCTAAACAGTACATTAGATTTCGATGATTTTTTTTTTGTTGCCTCCATATGTGACTAGACTGCTTATAGCTATTGTTTTGGCATCTAGGTAGTAACGATGCATGTTGTGGGATCCATTATGGGTGCAAGGGTAAAAATGTACACATTTCAAAGTGTCACCTAATACCTACTTAAATATGCTCCAATAATCGTACACTTAAAATTGTCAATACTTATGCACAAATGTCCCAATACTTGTGCACAAAGTCCCCATTAGTCAAGTACACTAATGGATCAATTATGATCCAAAAATACTAAAAAGTGAGTGACTATTGATACATGTGAAATTTATTAATAAAATTTTAGTTATTTTTAAAATTTCTTTAAAGTTAGTAATTAAAAGATTGAATACACAAAAAATAAATCATTATTAGAACTATAACAACTACGAAAACTCTTCGCCCATTAGAAACTATACATGTGTCTTATTTTCACATTGATAATAGGTATTACCTATTTATATCCTCTTGGCATCTTCGTGGGTGAAAAAGAGTACTAGTTTATCCAAAAGACAACTTATTAATATTCCCGACTATACATTTAGGGTATTATTTTATGTGTAATCACATGATGCAGTAAAGAATACGGTACAGACAAAAGACTAACTATGATAACGTGGCTGTTTCCTATCGCAACCAATTCTGTCCACATGCGTGAACAGCAATCCAGATTTTAATATGCAAACAAAATTGATTAAAAATCCCCTCCCCCACAAGACCCGGTACCCCGTGGAATTCCAACGGCTACGAATTCTTTCCAGACGAATTTTGGATAAGTTTTCCCTGCCGTTTGTTTTACGGCTTCGCTATTTTCTTCCATCTAGAATTTAATTATATGACACGCTTTTAGTCGCAGTCTCAAGTCTACGCGTTTATGAACTTTCGTGGAAATTCAGTACAACTTTAATGGGCTGTCCCGTCTATAAGCTTTTTCTACGACTTCGTTCCCATATTTTTCTTATTGTTGAATTTCACAGTCATAGCCGTGCCAATTTAATCAATTGAGTTTTGTACTCGTCGGTGAAAGGCGTGGTAATTGGCAGGTTGCAAATTGGTACGAAGTTATCCTTGATTTTTATCGATTTTCGATAGGGTTTGGATAGTCCTAAACAATAACAAACGAACAGGTTTGCTGCTCCATATTATTCTGCTCATGATGGGCTCTCGTCATGTTTTTGGGAGGGGATGTTGATTGCAGGTGTTTCAAAGAACGAAATTGAAGAAAACCCAATGAAATTCTCAGAGACTGTGGTCTGGAAGTTGTTTGGGTTTGCCCTATTGCTGCCGATTTGTTGGGTATCTTGTTGTCCAGACGATGAACGAAAAATCCTCTTGGATTTCAAACGGGGTCTTCACGACCCCTCTGGTCGACTGAAAACGTGGAATAATTCCACCGACTGTTGCAACTGGGAAGGAATCAAATGTGATAATAGCAGAAAGCACGTCATTCGGTTGGATCTCCACAATCCTTTCGGCAACAATCCGGCAATGGCTTTGCAGGATTCAACCAGTGGTGTTGGTTCTGGTTCCCAGATTTATCTCGGTTCACTTTCTGTTGAGAGTAATAGAACAGACGTTCTTTCTCCTCTGTTTGATCTGAAGATGTTACAAGTCTTGGATTTGAGCTACAACGCTTTCATCGGTATTGCTGTCCCTCAGGAACTCCCCACGCTGAAATATTTGCAGTATTTGAACTTATCAAATGCTAGATTTGTGGGAAAGATTCCCAGGGAGTTGGGCAACATGTCCACTTTGGGCTTCCTGGATCTTTCCACCAATTACTACATTTCCTCTTCCTCCATCACAATTGATGACATGCAGATGTAGACAGGAAACATGAGGGTTTTAGAGGAGCTGCTGCTGGACGGGGTGAATATGTTGCAAGTGACAAGCAATGAATGGGGCAAAGCTATCTCAGCCATGTACAGTCTCAGGCGTCTTCAAATGTCCAACTGTATGCTTTCTGGCCCAATTCCCCTTTCACTTGCAAATCTTAGCAGTTTAACCCACCTCCAACTTGGTGGCAATTCCTCCTTCTCGTCCATACCTGCTCGCTTCCACAACCTTTCCAAGCTGGTTTCTCTCAAGCTTAGCAGCTGTGAGCTCAATGGTTCCATCCCTTCTGATCTGTTGAGCCTTCCAAACCTGCAAGAAGTTGACTTCTCTGCCAATCTGGATTTGGGAGGGAATCCTTCAACCATTCTGCCGCGACACTCTTCCAGGCTTAAGAGACTTGTTCTTACAGCAACGAATGTAGGAGGAGCTATTCCAGATTCAATTGCCAACATCTCCTCGTTAACTTTCTTGGATCTATCCGACTGCTCTGTTCAAGGTAATCTTCCTCCCACCATTGCAAATCTTACAGCACTTGTAATGTTGGATATCTCAAATAACAAATTAAAAGGAAGTATACCATCGTTTGGGGCTAAGCGTCCTTTAGAAACTCCATTTCCTTTGGCCTACATCGATCTTTCTACAATCAGTTGCAGGGCAACATACCCTCTATGTTGTTCGGTGCATTTGGGAAGCTCCGGTATGTTGACTTGAGTCATAACCTATTGACCGGTCCTATTCCATCCCCTGACGTGAATCTTACCTCCCTCAAATGGCTTGATCTGAGCTACAATGAACTGAACGGCACAATTCCTTCCTTGGCCAACATCAAGCCCCTTGGTCTGCTTGATCTGAGTAATAACCTCGAGTGACAAAATCCCGGCTTCCGTTGGTCAACTCCTTTCCCTCGGTACGCTTGATCTCAGCAACAACCTGTTAACAGGTGCCATACCTCGCAACATTTCAAATCTATCTAAATTGAAGGTTCTTTCCCTATCCTCTAATCATTTCAGCGGGAACCTTACAGAGTCCCACCTTCATAATCTCTCCGATCTGGTATCTCTAGACATTTCAAACAATACGTTAACTGTGAAAATCAGTCCGACTTGGATTCCCCAAAACTTTTTTAGAACACTGAAACTAAGATCATGCAACATGGAGGGTGAGTTCCCTGCCTTCTTAATAACTCAAACTGAAATTTCCAATTTGGATTTGTCCGAAAATAGATTATGGGGCAATATTCCTTCGTGGATATGGGATTCCCCTGCTCTTTTACAGCTCAACCTGTCTTATAATAACTTTTCAGGCGCTTTACCTTCTAAGCTAACGGGGACAAAAAAACTAAAGGTTCTAGACTTGCATAGCAATTACTTACAACATCAGCTTCCGCTTCCTCCTCCTTCAGTGCTTGTGTTAGACTTGTCTGAAAATCAGTTTTCTGCATCCATTCCAGTTGAAATTGGGGAGTCTAATCTTTGGTATCTGTCGCTCTCTCACAACAATCTCAGCGGTAGGATCCCACCGACATTATGTAATATACCGTCCCCGAATATGAAGATTCTGGATTTTTCGTATAATAGTCTCACAGGTAAGATTCCAGCATCTCTTGCAAACTGCAGTTCTCTTGTGGTATTGAATTTGGAGAAAAATTGTTTAGTAGGTGAGTTGCCAGCGGAGTTGGGAAGCCTGATTTCGCTTCAAACACTAAAAATCAGTGGAAATAATCTAAATGGGACTCTGCCAACACTTGCAAATTGTAAACAGTTGCAGATATTGGATGTGGGGGACAACAGACTAACAGGGAATATTTCTTCAAATGGGATTCAAGAGCTTTCTAATCTTAAGATTTTGATTTTAAGATCAAACAAATTTGAAGGAACTGTACCTGCTGATGTAAGCAAAATACCGTCTCTTCAAATATTAGACCTCTCAATGAACAGATTGACAGGAGTGATTCCGGTCAGCATTTCAGAGATGAGGGGAATGGCGAATTGGTCAGAGAATACAAAAGTCTTTGAGTTTGAATGGTTAAAAGATAAAATTTATGTAGAGAAAATAATCATTAGAAACAAAGGATTGGAGCTGGAGTATGTGAGATTTTTGAGCTTGGTAAAATGCCTTGATCTATCAGGCAATAGAATATCTGGTCATGTCCCTCAAGGCATGGGATCTCTCGCTGGTTTGATTATCCTTAATATTTCAAGAAACAATATTAGTGGTACCATACCTGAGTCCTTGGGAAACATGGCACAGCTAGAGTCCCTTGACCTCTCGAAAAACCAACTGTCTGGAATTATTCCTGCAGCGTTGGTGAATCTCACATTCCTAAGTTACTTGAATCTGTCATACAATAATCTTACAGGAATGATACCGCAAGGGGCACAATTCGCAACATTTGAAGCCTCATCCTTCTCGCATAATCCAGGTCTGCACGGCTTACAACTGAACGAGTCATGGTCGCCTTCGCCAAAGGATGAAAGCAAGCCAAAAAAGAAAGAAGGGGTGAATAAAAACAGGGCAAGAGAGAGAAATGACAGTTTCATTGTGTTGATGGGGATGAGCTTTGGAGTGGGCGCGGGCACAATTGTAGCTCCATTGTTGTTTCTGAAGAAACGGAGGGAAAAGTTCTTTGATTTGTTAGCCAGTATATTGATTTGGATTGTTGATTTGATTCCTTGTGAGAAGTGCATTTCCTGTGACAAGTTGCAGATAGTGAAAATTTCGGACGGCGAAGACCAAGAGCATTCCAAAGAAAGCAAGAAGAAATTAATACGCTTTTGCGTACGTTGTACTCAAATTGACAGAGAGACTAAAACTATTTCAACCTCTTCCCTCTCCTCTATGTTGTTGACATTTGTCATCTCGAAATTGGGTTGAAAGCCTTCACATGGATCATAAACCCATCAATCCTGGCCCTTGTTAAGATTACTCAATCTCAACCATCCATTTCTCCATTTTTTCTATAAATAAAGCTCATTCCTTTTTCAAAAGGATCCAGAACTCTTGTATGCATCAAACTTATAGTAAATTTGAGAGAGCATTTAGAAGCATTTTTCTTTGTTATTTTGGCTAAAATTAACATAGATTAATTAGGTATTTTCTCATATTTAGCTTGTTTGCATTTGAATAATTAGTCATTTTCATAATCTTGAATCTTCATTAGACATCCATAATAGTGCAAAAAGCCGAGGGCTACACTCATGTGGAACTTGGAGAGGAGAGGAACAAGGGCGGAGCAACTATGAGCATATTGGAGGGCATCTTGGAGGGTTTTGTGTCTTTCCTTCATTTTTGTGTGTATTCCATAATATGTTTCATATCTCTCTTGGTATTCTTGTTTAGAATTGTAGTTTCATTTCTCTTTTGTTTTTTATTGCTACTAACAACACTAACGTTTGAATATTATGTTTCTTGCATCCTTTTTAGTGTGCATTAGGATCCATTATTCAAGTGAGGGTCAAAAACTACTTATTTCAAATTGTCGTATGATACCTACTTAAAGATGCCCCAACAATCATACACTTAGAATTGCCAATACTTAAACATAAATTTCCCAGTAGTTGTGTGCAATGGGTACCGATAAAGGTGCACAAATGGGCTAATTATGGTCCAAAAATGCTAACTATTGGAGCTAAAATAGGCCTTTTGGGTTTCTTTAAAGCTAGTAATTGAGGTGCTGGGTGTACAAGGAGTGAATGGTTATTGGAAGTATAACAATAACTAGTGCTCTTCCCCTAAATTATATTTGGGTATGTGTGAGATCATGAGGGGCCAAAAAGTGGTGATATTTTGACTAAAGTCTCAATTGAAAAATATCTATAACTTTCAAATAGTATCACATTTTTTGAATCCAAAACATGTGTCACATTCTATGCTTCGTATACTATAGAATTAAAAAAAAGAAAATTTCATAAATTTTTGACCAAGTTATGGAGGTCAGACATACAAGTTTTTATATTTTTAAAAATCTTTAGTAAAAAAATCATAATTAATTATTTATTTCAAAAAAAATACAAATAAAAATGTGTCGCATCTGGAGATAAGTCTTCTACTTATATCTAAAATATTATAAAAAAATATCATGATTTGATTGTGGTTAGGGTGGTTAGACAGACACTTGCTTCTTATCTTTTTCATGAAATTTTAGTACTACTGCATTGAAATTTCAATTTTTTGGCAAATAGATTTACTTTTTTTAAGAAAAAAACTAGTATCTTAGAAACTACATTCAATTTGCTACAGATTCTGTTCTTACATAATTTTGAAATGATGTTGGTAACTTATTCAATTTTTTTTACGTCAAATTGCCTAAATTTGTTTTTTTTCTGATTTTCATTGCCACTTAAGGGCTTGTTTAGCCCACCACGATCCTGCACATACCCATTTTACACCTTGCATGACTTTAGATGTTTATTATGGTTCATCTAGGAGATATGGTTAGCCACATTAATATTTATTTGGACCTCCACTTGTAAATTTGTATACATCATTGCGTTAGTTATTTTATTTGTGAGATACATAGAATACTTAATTATTATTTAGGGAAAGATATTTAATAATGTGAAATTAGGTAGTATCAAAAAGTAAATGAGGGGTAAATGTGTTTGAGTATTCATGATTTTGAAGTGCATGGTTATATCTTACCAATTGGTTGTATTTGTGCTAGCTTGGTTCTTCAAAAGAAGGTAGATTTTTAGTGGTTAAGGTTGATAGAGTGAATGAGTTTCCATTGTATTATTTATTTCTTGTAAGTGCATATGTGAAGCTATTAGGATTAAGGTGACATCTACTTTTTAAATCCTATGACATGGTTCCAACATCCTTAGAAAGTGTTCCAAGGCACATAGGGTGTATTGGGAAAATAATTTATAATATTTAATTCTCACTATTGTTTGTAATTAAGGGGTGATGGGTTCCACTAGCAACGGTAAAGGTGGGTTGTGAACATAATTATATAATATTATTTTCTCCACATGTGGATGTCTAAAATAAGATAATTAATGACTTAAGAAGAGGACAAATGAGTGACCTTTAGGCTTATCCAAGTGGGGGCTTGGAAGAGGCAACACGTGTCTCTTGGTAGTCCACCATTTATTACATTTAATGTAATGTTTATCTTGCAAGATTGGGTGACCAAGTTGGAGGGAAAGTATTGGAACCCAAACCAGTTTTTGTTTTTACTTTTGTAGAGACATTCCAAAGGTTGTGGTCATGAAGAATTAAGATCCTTCTTTGAAAATATTTATTGGTGGTTTTGGAGCTCTTTCCATTCTACAAATTCAACCTTTTGGATGTAGAATTAAGGTGAGATAGTTGAATGTAGATTTTCTTTGTAGGAATAAGGACATATGGGAGGCCTAAGGAGGTTGTTCACACGTACATAGATGCTACTGTGTTGGAGTAAAAGAGGACAATGAAAATGATTATATTGTAAGCACATTTATTGTAAATAATACATACTTGGCCTCTCTTCTCAATGAAATTTTTCCTACAAGGGTTTCTACATGTAAATCTTGTGTTATGTGGTTCTCTTATGTTGTTGACTTCTGCCTCATTGTTTCTATCTTATGGTGATGGTATTTTTTATTTATTGTTGTTATATGTTCACATAAGATAGGTTTACTAGGCATGATATGTAGGCTAATTTTTGACATGATAAAGAACAAGGATTTAATTTTGGTTTTTCATGTTAAGGCAACTTAATTTTTAGATTTGCATATGAGTTGTAGATTTTCAAGTTGTAGCTATCCAAGCCTTGCATCTCATCCTTTGATAGATTTATTGGATAGAGATTGGTCTTCACAATCTTTAGTAAATTGAAACTATTTATTTCACAACAAAAGCATGGGATGAGATGTGTGGATACATGCTTGGACACATGGAGAGATCAATGGAAGAGATTTATGGTTTAGAAGTATTCATAGAAACCCTATAAGTGAATTGTATTAATTTATTTTTGAATAATAGATGGAGTACATGTATGCTTTTGGATGTTGGACTTTCCCCTCTTGAAGGTTTTTTCAAGGTATATCTTGTGTTGTGGTTTATCTATTTTATCTTTGAATTATGGTTATTCTATAAGATTGTATGCATGCTTTTCTCTTATGAATTGATGTAGGTAATGAATTAAATATTTTTTATTATATATTTATTTACTAATAGAAATCCTACATGTTAGTTGGTTGTTACGTCTTTAAATAAATGGCTTGATGTGTTTAATTAAGTTCCCTATAGAAAATCTTGCTTTTCCCCAAATTTTATACATATAGTAGAATAAATTACAAAATGGCAATCCTCTATTTACATTAAAGAGGTTGAGTGTTTCATAAAGAGAAGGGAAAGTACCCTTCTAACCTTAAGAAATGAAACAAATTCCTCCTACTTTTTCCATTAACCATATGTAATGAAATAAATAATTTAAGCTCTCCTTTTTATGATGGTCCATTAATTAATTCTTATGTTCTCAATATGGCTTTTTAGTATTTCTATGCTTCTTTTGTTCAAAATTTTATTATTATGATTCTAATTTACCAAGTCTTGTGTTTACTTTTCATTTTCACTCTCACTAAGCTTATAAGTTTAAGGGGTGAACATTTGTGAATTACTTTTGGATTAATATGTTTTGGAGTAAGTTCTAAAACTCATGTTTGTTGAGGAATAAAAATCATCGTTTAGCTTTAAGTGTATTGAAATCATTAACCTTGTATGAGTAGTATAAGTTTGAATAATGGGGGCAAGGTGGAGACCACATGACACTTTATGATTGGATCTTCTTGATTTATAATTTATTTATTTACTTCTATTATTTTGATATTTTCTTAAAATCAAATTAATAACTTCTACATAATTTAACATTGTCTCAAAATATTTTTACAAACAATAGTAGCTCATGTTATTTTGTAGATGATAAAATGCATCCAATTAGTGAGAAAATAAAAAAAGTGATTGATTTATGAAATAGATTTAATAAGGATGAAGAGAGAAATAAAAATATCTATAAAAAAATAAAGTTGAACTACAATAAAGAATGATCTGATGCAATAGTCAAATATTTTAGTTAACAAATTTACCTTTATTCTTTGCATGCATTCTCTTATCCTTTTCAAGGTAGCTAACATCTAAGGGATAAAAACCATAAAATAGAGGGATAATGAATGCGCATTTGCACTTTCATGGTTTTTTCATCTATTTCACACACTACAAAAAGTTTGTTTAATCACTTGAAAAGATGGAATTAATAATGGTACTATTTTTCAATCATTTCACTTTTCTCTATTATTTCTTTATTGATGAAAGTGGGAACTCAATTATGACTAGACATTGAAGTAAATAATTTTAGAATTTCCATGCAATTTTTTGAGCTCCAACTCTTCATTGAGCTTTCCAATTAATTAAATTTGTACTTTTTTTCTCACATCTAATAACATAAAATCCTTTTATTGTGCAAAAATGTGACAACTCAAAACATGTTGAAGAAATATAATTTTTTTAGTCTTGCAATCTCTATTTCAAATTCTTATCTATTGTCCCAATAATTTCCCAACCCTTTTTTCATTGAGGGAGCATACTAAAACACCTTTTTAGAAATCACTATACAATAAATCCACTTTAAATCCAACTTTCAACAAATTTTTAAAAACTTACATGTATTTTAATGCAATTTGACTAGTCAATGATAGGTAGGCCAAGTTCACATGAGAAGAATTGAATTGTTCAAAACTGCACAAACTTTTATATGTAAGAGAGTAGATTAAATCCAAGTCACTTGGAATGCATTTCATAGAGTTGTAAGCGCATGTACATGTTTTATATAATATTTCTCTCAAGGAAATGTATGTACATTTGACCCCTTTCATTGTTGGATATATAAACAACTACGGTTGGAAAGTTCCTAAAAACACTAAAAAAATTTGTTGGTTGTAATGGTTTGATTTTTTGTTTACATTGTACTATTTATTATCATTTCAAGAAAAAGTGATAAATTAAGTTTTTTTATTTATTAGTTATCAATTTTATTTTATGATAAATAACAATACATGTGCAAAGAACTTAACAAGTCAATTTTATTTGATGGTTATAACTATTGGGAGTTAGAGAAGTTGAAATTCAAGAGACTCATCATAACACATTTCTTCTTTCAATTATTAATTGCTCATAAAATAAAATTGAATCCTAAATTTTATTGAAAAATACAAATAAAATCAAAATTTCTAAACAATTGATACAAGAAAATATAAGACAAACTATAATATCCACCATAATAAAAAAAATACAAATACAATTTTTTTATAAATAATTAAAATAATTACTCATGTAAAATAAACTAAATATTAAGTATATTTTGTCCTCTAAGTCTTCATTATTTCTTTTATGAATATAAATATTATCCTTGGTTTTGGTATATTGGCTCATTCTAAGCTTATTTAAGCCTTAGAGATTTTAGTTAATATAAAAAAAAAATCTTAATAAACTCAATACATATTTAAATTGATGTTGTGAAAAAGGGGTTAGTGGACAATAAAGAAATCATGTTAGTAAACTTTCAACCATAAGCAAAACATAAAAATGAATCCATTTCAAAGCATATCAAGAAAGATTAATAACGAAGCAAAGGGGAAAATAAAGAACTAGACAACTCTAAAACTCCCTCCCTATGCTTGATGATGTTGGCTCTTCCTTGTTCCTCTCCTCTCCAAGTCCCAAATGAGTGTAGCTCTAAGCTTTTAGCACCATCCATGGATGCCATATGAAGATTCAAGATGGTTGTACATGAAAACAAATGCTTATGCAAGTGTAAAAGATTTGCTATAAGAAAGCTCCTAATTAATGTCTATGTGAATTTTACTATAATAACAATGCTCAAATGCTTTCCTCCCTCTCTTTTTTTTCTTGGGGAATGAGGTTCTTTTATAGGGAAAAATGTTGATTGAATGGCCAAGATTGAGTGGGCATATGAAGGGTCAAAATTGATGGGTTTGAGATCCATGTGATGGCTTTCAACCCAATCTCGGGATGACAAATGTCAACACAAGATGGCTTGAGAGGAGAGGGAAGAAGCATTAAATGTTTGAGATGATATGAAGGTTACCTTGGGAGGGTTTGGTTAGGCTTGAGTTAGTGAATAAAGCTTTTATCCAATGAATAATGTCTTTATCCAATGGACAAACTCTTATGCAAGAGTTAGTGGGGATAACCATGGTCAAAGCAATAAATGCTTGAAGAGACCCATGAGTCAAATGAGGGTTGAGTTAGAGGGAAAGTCTCTAACCATGTGGGTGAGTTGAGTTTAACCATTAATGGTCATGTAAGAGCCATAAATGGTTATATAAGAACCATAAATGGTTTGGAAGACTTTAGGGGTTAACTTGTTGGAGAATAAAAGCTTTTAATGCTTTTCAAAGACTTTGAGGCTTTGAGAAGTGACTTCAAGTTGCTTAGGAATGTGGCAATAATTAGGGGATGGGATTAGGCTAATTTAAAATGGATTAGAAGAATCTAGAATGGGTTAGAAGAGTCTAGAATAGGTTAGAAGAGCAAGTGGACTTGGTGGGTGAGGGAAAATAGAATTTTTATTAAAATAAAATTGATTTATTTCAACTAAAATAGGTGCAACTTTGCATTTGTAGGAGAATGCAAGTGGGGGGGTAGTTTAGGGATTTAAATAAATATTTATTTATTTATTTAAAAGAGGAAAGGGGTTAATTTAAATAAATGTGCTTTATTCATTTAATTGATTGTTAGATTGTGGTTTAATGAATTAATTTAAATAAATTGAATAATTTATTTAGTTAATAAAAGAAGAGGTTGAGGATGGAATTAATTAAATATTAATTTAATTAACTGATTATTGATGGTTAAATAATCAAATAAATAGTAAAAATTTATTTAATTAAGTGGACAGATTTATGTGTCTACATTTGCCCCTCTTTGAGATGGTGCGGTTTATCATGTCGTTTCAAAGAAAGAAAAATAGGTATGAATAAATATGCCCCATAAATGTTAATTTAGTGGGTGGTATGCCCCCTCGAGAGATGGGCCGAAAAAAATTGAAAAAGAGAAAGAAGTTGGGGGGAGGTAGAATAGAAGAATTAGAAATAATTGTGAAAGAATGGGAGAAGATGAAGTGAATATGGAGAAACAAAAAGCCTTGAAGGTACATGGGGGTCACGGTGAAAATGTAGTTTTTGTGCTCTTGATTGATACTGTACAATTGATCTAATATTGGCTAGACAATCTGGTGCAATCAATTGAATTGCCCCAGTTGAGTCAAAGCATGACAGTTGATGTCAATTGTTCGCTTGGACAATTGATGTAATTGCCCGATGAAGTCAAGGTATCTGAAGCAAAATACTCATCGAGATAAGTAGACAATTGATGTAATTGTCCGTTGTGATTGTGTTTGATTGGTTGATCAATTGATAGTGTTTGTGTTGTAGGTTGGTTGTGATGAATCATAGCAGCCCCGTTGAGACTAGGTCATTGTGATAAATACATGTTGTAGTCTAGGATTGCCATAATCAATTACCTATTGAGACTTGAAGATAATTGATCAAAAAGTATCTGTTGATAGTCTAGTTGTGTGTGAGTCGATGTTCCTGTGTAGACAGAGTAACTGGCTTGATTGGGTTGATGGGAAATGATGAAGGGATTATGATGATGACCTAGATGGGGAGGGTGAGGGGGGGATTCAATGTTAGATAGAAGGTATGGAGGACCTAGGACTCATTCCTATGGAAGAAGATCAAAAAAAGAGAGTATGCATTGTCATTACTATGTATGAATGATATGCAACAATATAGATGTATGGATGGATGGAATGCAACGAAATGCAATATATACAGATGAGATGAAATGACAATCCATGGATTATTCACAGTGCTTAATTTTTCATCATCGACCATGGTAGTATCGTTCTTGGCCGAAGTAGTAGTAACCACAGTTGAGCATTTCACCTGTAAGTAAGCATCGCAAACAAGGAAAGTTCCCCTCCATTTTGGTTCATGTGCAAATGGTCAAGGTATACGTTGTAGTCAGTAAGCCATAGTGATCCATGACTGTATTTTTTCATACGATCACGTAGCTTAGTGAACTTCCTGCGTAGACACCATTAGTACATGCACCAGATCTTCATTGGAACAATCTGAAGACAACAAACAAAGAAAGAAAAAAAAGATATCAGGAGCCATCCCGGCTACTCTAATCACTTGTGCATATCCTGAAGTAGCGTAGGAACCTGATATAAATAAATAAATAACAAATAGACCAAGTGCTTATTAGCTAAACAAAATTTTCTTCTCAAAGAAAATGTTACCATGTCTTTGTTTTGTGAGGAAGGATGCATCCTTGCGAAGACAATTGTGTGCAGATGTTTTGACTTGGTTGGTTGTTTTGATGAATCATCATCATTTGAGTAGCTCAAAAATGTTTGTTTGGTATCGGTTACGATGTGTATGTACAAAGAATATTATATATTGCAATGTTTTTTATTGATTTTTGATGTTTTATCATGTTTTTAGATTTTGTGAGTGTTTTTGAATTTTTTTGGTATATTTTAAGTTTTTACGAATGTTTTTGGTATATTTCCAGATAGTTTTGAATGAGGAACTCAATAAATCACAAGTAATGTAAAATCCACTTCCATCTGTAGGTTAATCTAGCATTGCCCCCAGTTAGATGTTGCTGTGAAAGCGGGATGCAGGACACATGAAGTACTAACCCTGATTGCAGATCAATAACAAGCCATGGTTTGAATGATAGATGAATGAATGAAATGGATGTAATCGCAACGAGTCTGAAAGATAATGGAGTCATAGCCTTTATGAGTGGCGCCTATTTGCCAGGTTTTCACCATCGTACTTACCCAAGGCACCACCGAAGTGGTTTTCACTGTTTGGATGCATGATTTGTCTTTACTATTTTCTTGATTTTTTGTATTTTCTTTAGGACATTTTTCTGAATGTTTTTGGTATTTTCTGATATATTGAAGGAGCCTGATGCTCTGCACAACTTATGTATGAAACTGTTTGAGGTACATGATGTTGATTGGATCTGCTAGTGGTTCTCCTTCTAAAGTTGCCAATTGATATGCCCTAGACCCAAATACAACAGTGATAAGATATGGACCTAGCCAGTTGGATTTAGACTTGCGATGGTGTTCTTTGTTCGGCTGGTTACGAGGATTCTCCTTGAGGACAAGATCTCCTACCTCAAATGTGCAAGGTTTGACTCAATGACTGTAGTTTTTTCTCATGCGTTGCTGATAGGCTTTTAGGTGGTTGTATGCAGCTTGTCGTCGTTCATCAAGCAGTTCCAAGTCCCGAAGATGTGAGACTCGGTATGCTTCATCATCTATCAGATTGTGCAAAGAGACCCAATCAAGCAATATCAATGGAGCAATATTTGTGAGATTACAACGATATCAAGCAATATCAAAATGCTTGGCTTTGGGAACATGCAAGTAACTCCATCGGGGCTATGGACGTCTGGCTGGCAATGGAGCAATATTTGTGAGATTACAACGATAACCTTGTCAGGGCTATGGACGCTTGCTGGCAGCGAGGCTCTATCTGGGATGCTTTTGAAGTTAGGGTAACTCATGTAGCTAGCCATGCTGGATTTTGAAGATTACAATGATCATAGGAGCCAGAATGAATCCACTTGCACACACATGGGTAATCAAAGACTAAATATACCTTGATCCACTTTAGGATTCTTCTTCCCTTTTGACTCTACTTCCCAGTTTCTAGAAATGTTCAGTTGAATTTTTCAGAGGTTCTAAGTGTGGGTTGGATCTCTATCTTTGAAAAGTTCAAGAACACTTATTTGGGTAGTGCTAGATGTTGTGACAATCTTACATATTGCCTTTTTGCAAACGGAAACATGTATGCTTGGTGGTAAATTTCATCCACTCTATCCTTCCTACCATATCTCCCATTATCCTTCCTCCAATATCCATTACCCTATCTAAATTCATCATTATCTATGATCTTGCTTCACCTCATCCATATCCCTTATCACATCAATTCACAACATGAATGCATGGCCCATCCATCAATTCAACAGGAAAAATCTCAAAGTTCTGCAATCAAACTAATCACATGTCTTGTTAATCAATTCATCACTCGAAATCAACATCAACATCAACATGTCTTATACAGGGATAGGTACACACGAAACCAGACAAATCGGTCTTATACGGGGTACTCATCCTTTGAAACCAGACATTTCTATCAATCGTCGAGTCTTGATAATCAGTCCATCTATCAACATCAACATCAATATATCGTATACAGGGATAGGTACACTTGAAACCAAATAGATCGGTCTTATACGGGGTACTCACTCTTTGAAACCAGACATTCTTATCAATCATTGAACAAATCAAAACAATGATATAGAGCAGTATGACTACTAGATTTTGTTCTAAGTTAGCCTTATCTTTAACAATTGATGGCAGTACATGTTTCATAGATCATATTGTACATATCATATCCACCCATCTGAGCCATCACCATAAATTCACAAATGTTTATGGGTTAGTGCAGGATCAAGGGGGGTCAAAAAGTGGTGATGTGAAAAAAATAGTCTTCCTCACTTGCCTAAAAACGCGAAAATCCGTGTTGACTTTTTGCTAGGCCTGGGTGTCAGTACACCTTGGCCTAGTAATTACCTATGCAAATCGGATATCTGATTGTTATTTGTAATTTTAATTTAAAAAATATATTATATGTTACATATTATATAATATATAATATTATTATATTATATAATATATATAATGCAATAATATATTATATAATATATTATTACATTATATATATTATATAATACGTATTATATAATATATTATAATATTATATTATATTATAATATAATATTATATTATATAATACAATATTATATTATATATAATATGATATAATATAATATTATATTATATAATACAATATTATATTATATATAATATGATATAATATTATATTATATTATATATTATAATATAATATAATATTGTAATATATTATAATATTGTAATATATTATAATATTGTAATATATTATAATATTGTAATATATTATAATATATTATATTATATTATATATAATATAATACAATACGTATTATATAATATAATAATATATTATATAATACGTATTATATAATATATTATTATATTATATAATACAATATTATATTATATTATATTATATTATATTATATATTATAATATATATAATATAATACAATACATATTATATAATATAATAATATATTATTATATTATATAATATATCATTATATTATATAATATATCATTATATTATATAATATATCATTATATTATATAATATATCATTATATTATATAATATATTATTATATTATATATGTTATTTAAAAATAATTTAAGTATAGAAATCAGATATCCGATTTTCTGAGACTTTTATATTTCAACAATGACAGTCCCGTGAGTTATTTTAACTCACGGGCCGTGCGAATTCATCAAAATCCGATATCCGCTCCATCCGATATCCGATGTTTTGACAAAAAATTGCTAAAAAATAGATTTAGAGGTAAGAATTTTATCGTTTTGAATCATTTTCATTCATTTTTTGTATTTTTTGTTAATGTTTATTTGATTTTTCATTGAAAATATGGTTTTTTTCATGAAAACTAGGTTTTTTTAAATCAAATACCTAATTGTTTAAATTTGTTAACTAAATTTAATTGTTTACATTCAATTAGGTTAAAAATGGGGGATAACAATGAAAACATTGACTGACCACAACTGTAACAACCAAACCCTCATTTGCCAAACCCCCCCTCAATTCAAGATTTGATTGCACAAAATTTGAATGAATTGAGGGGGATTGCAAAAGTATATCGTAGGATCCCTCGTCTAAACCCATTGTTTGATCCTCTCACGTCGATCATAAAAAGTATGGAAACCATGACTGAGGAGCACGATGTTGCCCTTTTGTGGCGAGATTCTATGAAAGAAAAATATGCAGATGGCTTGTCGTATAAGGATATCAAGGATCTTGAGATATCCAAAGCCAAAATCGCCTCATTGTTTGTCAATCCCCGTACTGGTCAGCCCGTAGATCCAAAAAAAACAAAATTTTCTATCAAATGGTGCACAAATGATGGGATTGTGAAAATTTTTTGGGATCGTTGGTGGATGGTTTTCGACAAACCACCCAACAACAATCTTGATATCCCCTTCTATTTCATAAAAAAATGTATGCTGAGTTTGTTTTACACAAACATGTGAACTACTTTGGCATCCAACCTTTCTAGGGTGTAGGTTTAGGTATGCCCCAAAAATAGACCTGGAGCAGTCAGAGTAGTCCAGGGCCCATATGTCCCCCCTCCTCCTGTTGATCCCCCACCTGTAGTTCAGCATCTTGATAACATTTGTGAGGCAGCTTCACGGACCATATCGATTATTCACCCTTTGAGTAGCCTTTTGGTTTCTCAGGCTGCATCAGTAGCTCAGCCTACTCTTGATGGTAGCGGTGCATCTAGTGTCGGTGACACGTCATCCTCGACTCCACACATATGTGTGCCCCATAGTTGTGTCATGTGTGGGCACGTATGCTTGGGTCCACTTGGACAACCCGTTGATTCTCATGTGGATAGTGCAGATTATGAGGTGAATGAGATGCATGATGCACTGGATGTTATTACACAGACTGGAGTATACCCTGGGGAGTCCTCACATGCTAGAGGCAAGGAGGCACTGTCATCATACATTGATGATGTATTGGTAAGATTTGTGTTTTCACAATTCATGTTATATTTTAATTAAATATTTATAAATTAGATAATATTAAGTACTAATTTTTATTTACATGGTCTATTTAACAGTTGATGACCGAGGATGAGTTGAGACAGATTCAGGGGGGCACCTTGTCGGCCATTTCATTTGGCCTTGATAGCTTGACGGTACATATATTATTGCACCTAGTCGTTTGTATTTTATTGTACATACATGCTCATCATTTATATTGGTATTAATTAGATTATGTAGTAACTTGCACGTATATCTTATTTTACTCTTGTAGGGCACACGCAGCACGAGTGCGGGGCAGTGTGATTTAGGATCTGGTAGTGTAGTTAGAGACAAGGGAAAGGTAATTGAATGCAAATATGATTGAATGAATAGTTTAAATAACTTATAGTGATTATACATGTCTAGACATAGATTGATAGTTTCATATACTTGTTGTGTATATATACAGAGAATTCTTGGCTTCACATCCTTGATGACTACACCCAGTATACTTGAAGAAGAAGAAGAGATGCCTCGAGTAGATGTGTGTTTATTTTATTTTTTGATTAGTAGATATAATTTGTTATTATCAGTGACAATTATATGCTAACTTGTATCAATGTCATGTTTCTGAACATATGTAGGTTGTGTATGAAAATATTCAAAACATACCTCCTCTACCGAAGACATAAATTAAGAGTCCTGCAAAGCTGAAGAGAAAACGTGGAGATGAGGTAAACATGAATAGTTCAATTATAGTTCATTTTTATGTTAACTTTTCGAATGTGAATTATATAATATAACTAATATTAATCGTGGTTTGTTTTTCTTGTGCAAGATCCTTCAAAGCCAAGCAGTGCAGCGAAGAGGATCGATTTTGATGATCCATCAATAGCTTAGGATGTTATAGATAGTTTTGGGATGCTTACATGTCTAGTTGGCATGTATATTTTGTATATGGACATGCATTCACGTATTTAGACATACATTTTGTTTCAGTTGGCATTTATGCCATATTTGTGTATGGACATACATTTGTAATCATTTGACATTTTTATATATACAAAAGTTGATATTCGATCATATAAATTATTGCTCATTTGTGCGTGGTGTTATCATGGAAATCTTTAATATTCACTCCAATAATTAACAATGGTTAATAATGGCTATTTAATGAACAATACAATTCATTTCATTTCATCGTAAGTGTTGTTTTTATAATGAACAATACAATACAATTCATTTAATGAACAATACAATACAATTCATTTAATCAACAATACAATACAATTCATTCAATGAAAAATATAATTCATAAACAATACAATTCATTTAATGAACAATACCCTATGCATGCTCCTATTTTGTCCCCCCACTCGATCGAACGCTCGGGGTCATACCCTACCGGCGTCGTCCCTTAAGCGCCCTAAGTGCTCAAAATTGTCAAATTTTGATGGGCCCTAACTCGGAATCCATGGCACCTACGAACGATCCATTTGAACCTACGGGGCCACGAGAAGGGTCCCTACAAAATCTTATCTCGGTTTTTCAAGTTTCCCTACGGTTTTATTAGTGCAGCAATTTTTCAGTTGGCAAAAAAATCGTCAGTCTCACTCAATGGAATGTTGTCGCGTGGCCGATTTCTCGTTCTACTCGTCGCGATGATGAACCATCGGCTCGGACATGTCCAGTTAGGCATTATTACCCTACACATGCTCCTATTTTTCCCCCCCACTCGATCGAACGCTCGGGGTCATACCCTACCGACATCGTCCCTTGAGCGCCCTAAGTGCTCAAAATTGTAAAACTTTGACGGGCCCTAACTCGGATTCCATGGCACCTGTGAACAATCCATTTGAACCTACGGGGCTACGAGAGGGGTCCCTACAAAAGCCTATCTCAATTTTTCAAGTTGCCCTATGGTTTTATTAGGGTAGCAATTTTTTGGTTGGCAAAAAAATCGTTAGTCTCACTCAATCGAATGTTGTCGCGTGGCTGATTTCTCGTTATGCTCGTTGCGATGATGAACCGTTGGCTTCGACATGTCCAATTAGGCATTATTACCCTACGTATGCTCCTATTTTTCCCCCCCACTCGATCCGACACTCGGGGTCATACCCTACTGACGTCGTCCCTTGGGTGCCCTAAGTGCTCAAAATTGTCAAACTTTGACGAGCCCTAACTTGGAATCCGTGGCACCTGTGAATGATCCATTTGAACCTATGGGGCCACAAGAGGGGTCCCTACAAAAGCCTATTTCAGTTTTTCAAGTTGCCCTACGGTTTTTTAGGGCAGCAATTTTTCGGTTGGCGAAAAAATCGTCAGTCTCACTCAATGGAATATTGTCACGTGGCCGATTTCTATTTCTGCTCATCGCAATGACAAACCATCAGCTCTGACATGTCCAGTTAGGCATTATTACCCTACGCATGCTCCTATTTCGCCCCCCCCCAACTCGATCGAACGCTCGGGGTCATACCCTACCAGCATCGTCCCTTGAGTGCCCTAAGTGCTCAAAATTGTCAAACTTTGGCGGGCCCTAACTCGGAATCCATGGCACCTGCGAACAATCCATTTGAACCTACAGGGCCACGAGAGGGGTCCCTACAAAAGCCTATCTCGGTTTTTCAAGTTGCCCTACGGTTTTATTAGGGCAGCAATTTTTCGGTTGGCAAAAAAATCGTCAGTCTCAATCAATGGAATGTTGTCGCGTGGCCGATTTCTCATTTGAACACTCGGGGTCATACCCTACCGACGTCATCCCTTGAGCGCCATAAGTGCTCAAAATCTGCTCATTGCTGAATCAAGAGTACCTCCATGTGACAATGTTGAACTACACCAATCAACAACAGAACGTGCATCAGAGAAATTTGCACCTGAAATCCTCAATTGCTCCTTAACTAGAGCTCTCTTCAAACATGCACCTGCTCCATCATGCTCTCCCTTTCCATGCCCTGCCTAAAAAAAACACCAAATATGAGGTTTACACCTCTCCACATGCATTCTACTCAACCAATAAAACATACGGGCATTCTTGAATTGACCCGTACAATTATCTGACCATATTATATGTCTGTCAATTGCAATATCTTTCTCATGCAAGAACTCAAAAAAATTCTTGAAAGAATGTTGCACATACTCGGAGGAGTGTGATCTATCATCACTCATATAAAAATGATACTCCCTTATTATCTTCCTGTCCTCTTCTGTACTATTAGGAACATGTCTATATGTAATGTGAACAAAAATAGCAATCTGGACTAAATTGTAGTACTGAGACTATACCTCATTATGTGGTTGTAATGTATAGTTCTCTGCAAAATCAACCACCGATACAATAGTGCCAATCGGGAAAGAGTTCTTACACATCCTGAACTATTGATCCAACCACTGAGACCTATGGGTGTGCCTTGCATACTTGCAGAAAAGATTTTCCTTAAAATCCAAAATAAAATCAGCAATACTCACTTCTCTTGAGACTAATTCGCATCTAGAACCTTCACCTCCACTCTTCAAAGTATATTTCATTGTCTCATATCTTTTTTTCTCAACAAAATTATTTCCAAACTTGTGTTCGTTGCCCTCATGAAAACATGAAACAAACCTTGACAACCCACCGCATTCTGAGCACTTCTCATTCAAACAATCATTTCTATAGAAATAGCAGCCATCATCTCTAGGGCATAAAAATAGATCTTGCAAGTCTCTTGATGATCTCGAAAATAGCATTGCACCACACTCCTGCAGCATCTCATTAGTATGCATCGTAGAACGAATATGACATAAAAGTTCATGGTACATTGAAAACTCCACATGGTACTTGCAACAACAGGTATTGCGAATCTTAAGAGGAACACAATAAAATGGTTTCAAAGATTCAAAGGCCCTTTGTGATATTTGCAAAGTTGGATGTAATTCACAAAAAAATTGTACAACATTGTTTGGCTTGATTCCAAGAAATGTTTGGGATGCGGTGTGCGGTCTCGGTTGCCTATTCTTAATTTCAAAACGTCCTTTACATTGGGTGACACTCTAGAATTAGAGTGCCAAAATTGTTGAATCTCTTCCTTCACATTGTCAGTCAACTTTCTATCAACACGTGGAAGCCTCCCACCAAATTCCCATGTATCTTGTTGAAGTGGATTGTCAAGTCTTTGTCTTCATGCATGTGCTCTATCCAAAGTTTTATGGTTTATGTTAAAATCAACACAAGTTTGTCTCAATTGACGAGCCTTCCTCAATTGATGGCTTACTAAGGAGGTTGTAATCACTCTTCGAGCGGCTCTCTTATCTCTTTCTTTGGTATTCTTTCCAATAGAATTGAGAGTGTCAAATAGATTTTTTGCAATAATAGAATTTCTCTCCATCTTCTTGTTCATACAAATCTTCAATTTGTTTAGCAATGGTCTCATCTTTATCATCTTTAGCAATTGAACAAAGAGTTGGCATTGTTCGGTCAATGTCTTATTGCTAAACTTTTGGTTGAAAAGTTGTGTAGCCCACAACCGAACGGTTCTTGTTGACCTCTTGCCTTCAAGATTCGCAATAATGTTCTCATCGATTTCAAATAACCATTTTGGGGTTCTTGAAGGTCTTGGATTTGGAATTTGTCTTTCATCCATGAGAGGGTCTTCATTTCTAAAGTAATTAGGTGTTACATATGGTTCACTTGGTTGAGCAATTCCACCTTCAACGTTAAAGTTTTCCACATTTTCACCTCTTATGTCAAAATTTTCCACATGTTGAGCATTTTCATTATCACTTTCAACATTTTCAAAATTTTCAATATTTTCACTTTCAAAATCTACATTTTCATTTTCAATAACTTGTGGCACATTTTCAAATTCAATTTCCTCTTCAGTTGAGGTAACATTAGCAATATTTAACATACCTTGTCTTCTCCTCCTATGACATTCTCTATCTCTTTCTATATACACTTCAATTTGGTCATTTGAAATTTTTCTTTTGCGTTTAGACTTCCAACGACTACTACTCCCCATTTCCCTCCACACATTCTCCTTCGTGATTGACAATGTAAGTATTCACTTTAAGAATCTCCCAAAAGCACAAATTTGTCTCTAGTTGTATGAAAACATGTGATCCTCGACAAAAAACATAATATATGCAGACTGTGGGCCGTTAGAATCTACAGAATGGCCCACAAACCCTTTTTTTCTCGGTTTTTTGTACAAAAATCGGATATCGAATAAAATCAGATATCGAATATCGAATAAAATCCGATATCGGATTTTATCCGATATCTGATTTTATCCGATATCTGATTTTAGTACAAAAATTTGTGGTCTCCAAAAAAATTCCCGTTGTCGCCATTTGTTTAGTAAACTGCCACATTGCAGAAATCAAATTGGATATCAGATTTTATTAGTCATATTTTAGAGAGAGAGAGACAAGGGGAGAGAGAGAGAGGGAGAAAGAGAGAGAGAGAGAGAGAGAGAGAGAGAGAGAGAGAGAGAGAGAGAGAGAGATGACCCTGTAAGACACAATATGACCCCTTAGGACACAATATGGCGTCGTTAGGGGTCATACGGTGTCCATAGGGGTCATATGGTGTCTTGGGACACCATAGGACCCCTTAGGACACAATATGACCCCTTTTCCCTACAATATGACCCAAAGTGACCCAATATGGTGTCATTAAAGGTCATATGGTGTCCTAAGAGGTCATAAGGGTTCATGAGACACCATATGACCCCTATGAACACCCTATGACCCCTAAAAACACCATAGGACCCCTTAAGACACCAAATCATGTCGTTAGAGGTTATATTGTGTCCTACGACCCCGTAAGACACAATATGACCCCTAACGACATGATTTGGTGTCTTAAGGGGTCTTATGGTGTCATTAGGGGTCATACTGTGTCCATAGAGGTCATATGGTGTCTTGGGACACCATAGGACCCCTTAGGACACAATATGACCCCTTAGGACACAATATGACCCAAAATGACCCAATATGGTGTCATTAGGGGTCATATGGTGTCTTGAGAGGTCATAAGGGTTCATGGGACACCACATGACCCCTATGGACACCATAGAACCCCTTAAGACACTAAATCGTGTTGTTAGGGGTCATATTGTGTCCTACGACCTCGTAAGACACAATATGACCCCTAATGACATGATTTGGTGTCTTAAGGGGTCCTATGGTGTTGTTAGGGGTCATATGGTGTCCATAGGGGTCATATGGTGTCTTGGGACACCACAGGACCCCTTAGGACACAATATGAGCCCTTTTTCCCTACAATATGACCCAAAGCGACCCAATATGGTGTCATTAGGGGTCATATGGTGTCCTAAGAGGTCATAAGGGTTCATGGGACACCATATGACCCCTAAGGACACCATATGACCCCTAACGACACCATATGACCCCTTAAGACACAATATGACCCCTAACGACATGATTTGGTGTCTTAAGGGGTCCTATGGTGTTGTTAGGGGTCATATGGTGTCTTGGGATACCACAAGACCCATTAGGACACAATATGACCCCTTAGGACACAATATGACCCAAAGCGACCCAATATGGTGTAATTAGGGGTCATATGGTGTCCTAAAAGGTCATAAGGTTTCATGGAACACCATATGGCCCCTTAAGACACCATATGACCCCTAACGACATGGTTTGGTGTCTTAAGGGGTGCTATGGTGTCTCAAGACACCATATGACCCCTAACGACACCATAGGACCCTTTAAGACACCAAATTGTGTCATTAGGGGTCATATTCTCTCTCTCTCTTTCTCTCTCTCTCTCTCTCTCTCCCTCTCCTTCTCTGTCTCTCTGTCTCCTCCTCTCTCTCTCTCTCTCTCCATCTCCTCCTCTCTCTCTCTCTCTCCTTCTCTCTCTCTCTCTCTCTAAAATATGACTAATAAAATCTGATATCCGATTTAATCGGATATCAGATTTCTGATTTCTGCCATTTGGTAGTTTACCAAATAAATGGCAGCAATGGGAAATTTTTTGGGGACCACAAATTTTTGTAGTCAAATTTTCAAATTTCAAATTTCGGCTCGGGAATGCTTTGGTATTTGGCTTGGAAGTGACAAGCCTGGAAAGTCAACTAAAAAAACGTGTTTTTCAGTATTCCTTGATTTTCCAGACTTTACACTGGTGGCTGACGACATTTTTTGTAACCAAAATTGATAAAACGAAAAGGGTTTTTTAAGGACGTTCCCAGCTTTCCAACAATATAAGGCTTGTCTTATTTTGACTTTAATAAATAATAATTATTTATTTTCTAATTGAATTCTAACAATAGTCCTGATTGATATACTGATTGAAAAACACTCATACCTTTCAAACGATATAACATTTTTTGAAACCGAAACATGCGTCACATCCTATGCTTCATCTAATATAGGGAGAAATTTAAAAAAAAAAATTCATAAGTTTTTGACCAAGTTAAGGTGGTCAGACGTAGGAGTTTCTGAATTTCTGAAAAGCTGTAGTAAAAAATTCATAAATAATTATTTAATTTATAAAAAAATTAAAAAAAATATGTGTCACATTCGGACATGAGTCTAATACTTATATTATAAATATTATAAAAAAATATTAAGATTTTATTGTGATTAGGGTGGTCAGACATATGTCTACTTCTTATTTTTTTCCTGAAATTTTAGTACCACTGCATTGAAATTTGAAATTTTCATCAAATAGGATTTTTTTTTTCCAAAAAACAACTAGTAGCTTAGAAACTACATTCAATTTTCTATATATTCTCTTCTTACATATTTTAAAAATAATGTTCACAACTTATTCAAATTTTCATGTCAAGTTGCATAACTCTGATTTTCTGAAATTACATTGCCACTTAAGGGCCTGTTTTGGCACACCATGATCCTGCACATACCCTTATCAATCCTAGACATACTTAGCATAGTCATTGTCCTTGGTTTATCTGAATCAATTATCCAAATTGTATCCCACCATGGCTTAGTGATTAGTGTACATATCCATATCAAAGTAGTATCAACAGCAAGGGGAAAAATCCTGACCTCACTGGGGGCATTTCGCCTTCAGGGTTTTTAACATTGGACCAAACACGTAGCAAGACAACAACCAAAAAAAAAATTTGTAGTCACACAAATCTGTCCAGCTTAATTAAATAAATATTCGCTATTTATTTGATTAAAAATCTACTAGCCATCAGTTAATTAAATTAATATTTAATTAATTCATCCCCAAACATTCTTCTATTAATTAAATAAATTATTCAATTTATTTTAATTAATTCATTAAATCAAATTCCATTCAAATTAAATAAATAAAATCTATTTATTTAATTAAATTTCCTTTTCCTCTTTTAAATAAATTAAATAAAACATTTATTTAAATCATTATCCCCACCCCACTTGCATTTTCCTACAAATGCAACTTGCACACATTTATTGAAATAAATGAATTTTTATTTTTAATAAAATCCTATTTTCCCTCACCCACCAATTCCACTTGCCAAATCTAATCCCCTTCTAGATTCTTCTAACCCCTTCCTAATTAGCCTAATCCATCCCCTAATTATTGTCACATTCCTAAGCAAAGGGAAGTCACTTCTCAAAGCCTAAAAGTCTTTGATAACCATTAAAGGCTTTCAACCTTCAACCACTAAATGTCTCAAAGTCTTGGATAACCTTTGAAAGCTTCCAACCTTCAACCACTTAATCCACAAAGTCTTCAAAAACCATTAATGGTTAACCCAAACCCTCCCACATGGTTAAAACATTTGTTTTGACTCAACCTCTACCCAACCCAAGGGTCTCATCAGGCCTTTAATGCTTTGACCATGATTATCTCTTAATCATTTGCACAAAGGTTTATCCTTGGATTAACTCTTAATCCAATGGGTAATCTTAATTTAGACTTGACCCTTAGCCTTTAGATAACCATGAAGTCTTCTCAGGCATTCAATGCCTCCAACCCCTTCTCTCAACCCAACCCTATGTTGACACTTGTCACCATTTTATTGGTGCAAATTGTGCACATGGATCCCCAACTTTCAAGCTTGACCCTTGATTAAAACTTTCAATCTTGGCCATCCATTGCTCCATTTTTCCTATAAATAGAGCCCATTCCTTCATAATCCAAATCCTGAAAACTTGTATGCATTTAGGCTATAGACATTTTTAGAGAGCATTTGACATAGTATAACTAAAATCTTGTCTTTTTGGTAAAATCAATCATTTTAGCATCAATAGCATAGTATTAGCTTCTTTATTTACATTTAGAGCTATACTACAATCTCAATCCTCCATAAGCATCCATAGTGCAAAAAGCTGCTGAGAGCTACACTATTTTGGAACTTGGAGAGGAGAGGAACAAGGGAGAAGGAGCTAAGGCCATGCTAAGAGACAGTTGGAGATGTCTCATAATCTTTTCTTCTTTAGTTAGATATATTAGCATGTTTTTTTAGTGTCTCTCTTGGTATGCCTTTGTAGATTAGTTTTTGATTGACTAACACTAATGGTTTTGTGTTTTTGTGTTACTTGATCATAGACTAACCTTGTGCCATTTAGGAGGGCATCAAAATTTAATTTAATTTTTTTTTTTGCTCATGCTTTTTGATCTTTTGATATTTCTTTTTGCTCTTTATTTTTCTTGCATTGGCTTGTAAGTGATGAAACTTACATGGGTCTGATAATTACAGCGGCGTTGAAGCAAGATTTTAGATTTTTCACTAGCCATGTCTTCAACTAAGAGATCACAATGATTTAGAGAAATTGATTAAGTGTATGAGATATAGTAATCAAAAGATGTCAGTACCAAGATACGATGAGTGGTTCTTTTCTGGATTGAGTGTGTATCCCAACCAAAAGAAAATGTTAAAGAGGAACAATCTCGGATTCTGAAGCATTTCATGAATAGATATCTAGGAAAAGGATTGAAAATGAGATTCGAGCATGGGAAAGCATGTGACAAAATGACAAAAATGCCTATTTCACAGATGTTGAACTTATGCAAAGGATTGAATGATAGGGATTGAAGGATAGAAAAGAGGTGTTGGATAATAGATAGAATGTTTGGAGATTTGTGTGAGGATAGATGGAAATGTATTCAAGATGAGTGTTGGTACACAACTCGAGAAGTGATGAAGAGAGAGGAAAATCGAATTTTGGGACATAAGGACCCAAAATAGATAAAGGAAATGATGGAAGAATAGTTTTGGAAAGATATTTAGATAGATGGTTGAAAGGAGTTCAAAGATGTGTTCCTTTGTTGATCTTTCTTATGGATTATTTGAGGTGATGGGTTGGTGGAAGATAGATCTCTAACACTGAAGGTTGGATGTCAACAAAGTTCTTTGTGAATTGCTTTTGTGTTTTTCAACAATTTTTGATGTGATGAGGTATAGAAAGGTTTGACATGTGTTACAAACCAAGCTACCTATTAATGAGAGGATGCACTCATAAACTAGTTTTAACCTGTGTAGAAATGCCTCTTAGGATGATTGATCCTAGATGTAGAGACACTCTAAAAAGTGATTTATTGATTTGATTTAAGAAATATCTAAAAGAACTCAAGACAAGACCTCTTTGTGTTTGAGAGTTGTATGGTTTTGTAATGTGTGGAAGTGAAAGTGGATAGAATATGTAGTTGAATAAAAACTTTATGTTACAAAGGGGGTTTCTATTTCTTCCTCTCTCTTAGGGATCGGTGGTTCCCTTCGAGCTCCGTTGTATGTGATACAAATTTTTGGAAAGAAAGCAGGATTGATCTTGCCCCCTTTGTTTTTGTGATAACCAAAAGCTCTATACTAAGTTAAAAGCTCTATTTCTCAAAGGCTCTTTGTCAAATTCGTTGGATTTGCCTTGAAGATACAAGTGCATATGACGTAAGAATACCCTATGGGAGAGAAATATTTGTCTATTGATATAGAAAAAATTCTTTCTTTTGATAAGAGCTTTTGAACCAAGTTGTCTTTTTTTCAATGGGGTCTTTTGATGAAGACTCATTTTTCTCAAGATATGAGTGATGGTCATACAAACTGATACTTTGTTTCACTTGTTGATGTTGTTTTGTTTATCAATGTTTGATGTAAATTTGTTGGATGAATACTTGGTTTAAAATTGTTTTGAATTTTTTTGATAAGAAAACACAGCAAGCACACAAGCACAATAACCTTGCCCCTTTTCAACAAAAGTCAAAAATAGGTGTGGGTCTAAATCAACCCAATCATGAACTTTTTGACCCTTTTTACAAAATGTATTTTATGTTTTACAAAGCCTGAAGTTGGCCCAAATTGTTACTGGTATGAAACAAGACGAAGACAACTCAAACATGTGCACTTTATCCCTAAGGTCATGGCCAATTGCAATATTTTTAGCCCACATCTTGATATTTCTTTGACTTTGGTACTACATACCTTATGAATCCCATTGTGGCAGGTAAGGATGTGATATACTAAGTCTTGCACGATCATAACAGATAGATGATCCCTATGATGGGGGAGTCACCACTTTCATCAAGCTACAAGTAGCCTTTCAAAAAGCCCTGTTTTTACTCAAGGAAATATGTATGGTGAGTATCTTGGGAGCAAAACCATCTATGCTCTTGCACTGAACATTTCACAAATATCCTCAATCAATAGAATGGGTGGGTTTCTAGAATAAAAGGTGTCTAGTAATGTTCGATGTTTTGGACGTAAGTTCATTCTACAGTGACTCACTTAAGAGCCTTGTAACTTGTGGTGGGGCCCATATGTCCTTTCGGTGAACAGCTACTCCCGAGGCTACAACTTTCGCTCTCACTGATTTCTATAGCGGCTCGAAGGATTTACCACGCAAGGTCGTTCCCAATAGTGATGTGTCTCTTGGCAAGCCTCTCTTAAAATAAAAAATTTCGAGCGTTACTAACACTTTTCTCTTGCACCTAGGACCACGAGAGCCAAGGGAGAGGATAGTGTGTGTTAGAAATGGGACCACTCTACAAATGTTTTGCACAAGCGTGCCAAACACTGAAAAACACTTGTTCTTTTTAACTGTTTTATCGCAATGTGATCTATACGCTATTTGGAGATTTTCCTCCAACAACCATGGTGTTCTTTTTAATCCCACAAAGCAATTTGTTTTCTAACTAGGAAAGTAAAATCCTGATCAACCAAATTGAAAGCACGTTTTGCTCAAAGTAAAAGCGATTTGTTAATAGAAATGCACAAGTTGTTTGTTCTTTTTAACTTGCAAATAAAAAGGTTGATTGTGCATTTTTATCCTTGCAAGAAATGAAAGTTGTTGGTTTGTTTTAAGCCCAAAATGAAAAGTTTGTCCCTAACTTGCAAAAAAAGCAAATTTTGTTTGTTTGATTTATGGTTCTTTTTAGCTTACAAATGAAATTCTTTTTAAGCCCAAATTGAAGATTTTGTTGATTTTAATCCAAAATGAAAAGATGAAATTCATTTTAAACCAATGGAAAGTGAATTCTTTTTAATCGAACTTTGAAACAAAAAGCTAGAAAGAAAAGAAATAAAGTTCCTAATTTCTAACTCCTCAAATCTTGCAAACAAAAAACGTTAGCAACCTGCACAAAAAAAGAAAAAAAGTTAGTGAAATGAAGATTTTTGGTAGGCTTCTACAAGCCTAATTTTTTAATTTTTTTCGGTTACAATTTTTTTTTCAACTCTCTGTTACAAAAGCACTACTCTGTGTAAGCAAAGAAGCGCCATTTCAGACAAAAGCGCTGAAATACTAACAGAAGCGCTAAATGACTACCAACAGAGCTAAAAGAAGGATAGACGCGCTAATTTAAACTGCTCGACGGAATGAAAATTCTGTCAGACAGAGAGCGCAAAAGGCACTAAAAGATTACAATAGCGCCATTTAACAAACAATAGTGCTAGAACTCGGACAAAGGCGTTAATTCTGCAACAAAAGCGCCAGAATGCAGACAAAGGCTCTAAATCTTCTACTGTCAATGGCGCTAAAACGCGTGTCAATAGTGCTAAAGTGCAACCTGTGTGTGAAAATTTTATGGGAAATCACAACAAAAGTCAGTTTTTAATCAGAAGGTTGTGTGTTTGATTCACACCGGGTTCACCAAATGATGCACGCTAAAAATGATGCAAGAAACATAAGATTCAAACATTAGTGTTGTTAGTAGCAATAAAAAACAAAAGAGAAATGAAACTACAATCCTAAAAATGCATACCAAGAGAGATATGAAATAGATTATGGAAAACACACAAAAACGAAGGAAAGACACAAAACCCTCCAAGATGCTCTCCAATATGCTCATAGTTGCTCCTCCCTTGTTCCTCTCCTCTCCAAGTTCCACATGAGTGTAGCCCTCAACTTTTTGCACTATCATGGATGTCTTATGGAGATTCAAGATTATGAAAATGACTAATTATGCAAATGCAAACAAGCTAAATATGAGAAAATACTTAATTAATCTATGTTAATTTTAGCCAAAATAACAAATAAAGATGTTTCTAAATTCTCTCTCAAATTTAATATAAGTTTGATGCATACAAGATTTTTGGATCCTTTTGAGGAAGGAATGGGCTCTATTTATAGGAAAAATGGAGAAATGGATGGTTGAGATTGAGTAATCTCAACAAGGACCAGGATTGATGGGTTTATGATCCATGTGAGTGCTTTCAATCCAATCCAAGGATGACAAATGTCAACATGAGATGGCTTGAGAGGAGAGGGAAGAAGCATTAAATGCTTGAGATGACATGAAGGTTACCTTGGGAGGGTTTGGTTAGGCTTGAGTTAGTGAATAAAGCTTTTATCCAATGAATAATGCATTTATCCAATGGACAAACTCTTGTGCAAGAGTTAGTGGGGATAACCATGGTCAAAGCAATAAATGCTTGAAGAGATTGACGAGTCAAATGAGGGTTGAGTTAAAGGGAAAGTCTCTAACCATGTGGGTGAGTTGAGTTTAACCATTAATGGTCATGTAAGAGCCATAAATGGTTATGTAAGAACCATAAATGGTTTGGAAGACTTTAGGGGTTAACTTGTTGGATAATAAAAACTTTTAATGCTTTTCAAAGACTTTGAGGCTTTGAGAAGTGGCTTCAAGTTGCTTAGGAATGTGACAATAATTAGGGGATGGGATTAGGCTAATTTAAAATGGATTAGAAGAATCTAGAATGGGTTAGAAGAGTCTAGAATGGGTTAGAAGAGCAAGTGGGCTTGGTGGATGAGGGAAAATTGGATTTTAATTAAAATAAAATTCATGTATTTCAACTAAAATAGGTGCAACTTTGCATTTGTAGGAGAATGCAAGTTGGGGGGTAGTTAAGGGATTTAAATAAATATTTATTTAAAAGAGGAAAGGGGTTAATTTAAATAAATGTGCTTTATTCATTTAATTGATTGTTAGAGTGTGCTTTAATGAATTAATTTAAATAAATTGAATATTTTATTTAGTTAATAGAAGAAAAGGTCGAGGATGAAATTAATTAAATATTAATTTAATTAACTGATTATTGATGGTTAAATAATCAAATAAATAGTAAATATTTATTTAATTAAGTGGACAGATTTAGGTGTCTACAGATCCCACAATGTGCATCACTACTACCCAGAAGCCAAAACAATAGCTATAAGAAATTGAGTCACATATGAAGATAACCCCAAAAAAAATCGTCAAATTCCGATGTATTGTTTAAGATCTGTGGGTGCGTGAAGTTAGCTATAACAGCTACTAATACACTTCACCTAAACGAATCTATAAAAAATACAATAATCATAGCATACCATTTATTTCAAAGCTCAACAATTCACCTTTTGAGATCTCTACAGTGTTACCATCGTAATCTTAAAAATAATTGTTCATAGGCAACATTTTGTCAATTATCGATGTTCTAAATGAATGTCCATTTTACGAATTATAGATTATAATTGTTAAATAGATATGTGAACATTTAAAGTGACATGTCATAAATATCACCTACTTTGTTTTTTTAAAGAAATATTAAGACCAAAATACACTTGATTTAATGACAAAGTACATGTTGTCGGCACCTACATGATATTCAGTTCAAATCTTCCACTACAAAAATTATTAATTCTTAGTTCAAATGGACCTTCCTTATTGTGTTGTATTTTCTACGACATTGGTGTATTTTATTTATTTTTGTAAGAAACTTTTTAGACGTTTCCGTGGGCGGCTTATTCGGAAGGGCCCGCCAGAACTTCCATACTGTCAATTCAAACATACCCTAAAATGCCCGCACATTTCCAAACATGAAAGGTACAGATTCAATCCTAAACTCGGAGTGCATTTAATCTGCCAAAAAAATTGAATTATTCGGAAGACCTTCTACAACGAGTCACTACTACTTTTCCAGCCGGGAAAAAAACCGGTGGATCCCACCATTAAGTTGAATAGGCAAGAGAAACGTGGCTTATAAAAAACTCGTGATAATTTTACGTTTGACTAGCTAATGCAATTAGAATGTTACAGTCCTTGATCTTTTCAGACCAGTATGGAATGACGGGGTTGGTGAAGAGAATTGATCGACCCATAGATGTTGATACCCGCTTGTCAATGTTGAAGGCCATCCGCCGACCAAGCATATCACTGGCCAAATCACAGCCCGCAGAATAAAAACCGCCACAGAAATGAATCCTCCCATTTGAGCCAACGCAGTGAACAAATTCCAGGCTAAAGAATTCATCTTCAAATGCTCACAGTAGCTTGGAGAACAAACGGCCATGTATTCTGTCCAATTGAACTTTATTGCAATAGCCATCTGAATTTTCGTGAGGTTTGGATGCGCGGCCTTCACTTGTTGAACGTACAAATCCTCATTCGGTGGCGGCCAACTGCTGTACAAAGAACATGTCCTCAGTGTGGCCTGCATGAGCTTTCCAAACTTCTCTAGTTGGTGGACTGTTTTCATTCTCATTCCGAAATGAGAGACCAGAAAAGATAAGCTCGCCTGTGATAAACCTCCTGCACACTCAAAACTTAAGAGTCTCAGAATAAAATTTCTTACCGAATTGGATATAAATTTTCATGCAAGAAGTTGTAATTACCTGCCCATGACATACAGACATCGTACATGAATGCAACTGGATTGAGGCTGCTCGTTCTCATGGAATCTGGGTACAAAGTATTGCTGGAATGTGTACTCCATCCACCCCACTGAAACCCACCTCTCAAAATCTCATTGCATGACTCGTTAAACCCACTAAAATCAGACGAATCGTTGAGAACAGAGCAGACCTGAGTGAAACTCTTGATGTGCAGCGGCTCCTTACGCTCTCTGAGAAGAAAGAAATCGACGATGTGATCAAGAGTTTTGTGTTTATGAAGGGTGTTGGAAGTCTTACAGGGGCAATTCCATTCAGCAGAGTTCAATTGCGGGGCCATTTTATCAAAAAACTGTGAAGCATTATGATAGTCATGAGGAGTGATCCAGAGCCTGTGAGATCGTTTTGGAGGCTGGTTTAGCAATGACATGGTGACCACTAGAGCGAAGCCCATAAGCGCCGCAAGACTTACAATCAAGCGGCAAAACTGTCTAAGAGGAGGACCTTCGATTTCCCTGGGTCTGTTAGAAACAAACAGAACAAGCGCATATTAACAAAACTAATTTATTTTGAAAGGCCATATATTGTATTTGAGTATATTTCATACCTCTCGCGATCCGCCAGTAGAGAAGCAGTGCCGAAGTTTGCAGTGTTTCGAAGCTTTCTCATCATTTTGCGAGACATGATTTCGCTCGTTCGAAACTAACAAAGAAATCCTTTTCTCCGAATTTATAGTTGAAATTCTTCCCTGATATCTTAACAGAAAATGGTTATAAAATATTAAAATATAGACGAGTTACCTATGGGCGGAGAGAATTTAAATAGGTAGATACCAAATATATTTTCAACTCAACGAATTATTCGTCAGCGAATTCCCTTCGATGGACGCGTATACGCGCAAACGTCAATACACAGCGTATAAAAAAACAGCTCGTATTGTTTGACTTTAAGGCAGCTGTCCATTTCTTAATGTCAGAGAAATACGCAGTGCAAAAAATTCAACTTAGATTTTATGTTCCACCTGGGGTGGTGGCGCCCCTGATTTTGATGGTATGTGGGCCATGTTTTTGAATTTTATGTAGTATTTTATAATATTATTTTTTCTACCTTAATTATTATATCTAATTTTGTGTACTTAAAAGTATATTTGATTTTTTAAGAATTTTTCTGGTTGTTATCGTATGACTTAAGATCTTAAAGCTATTGTTTTATTAGTTATGAAGAATGTGGGACGATTCATTATGTGCACGAAGGTCAAAAAATGGTAATTTAGAGGTGACATCCAATACTCAATAACCGTGCACTACAACCACATAAAAAATTTGCACAAGTAATCCAATACATATCCCTCTAATAACCAATAGATTTTCCTCTAATAATTGTTTTTACCAATGCTTATGAACAAATGTATGGGAGTAACCATGCACTATAAGTACTATAAAATTGCACAACTTTTCCATTTAAATATTAAAATTTTAACTAGCAAAGATACAAGATGGTGACTATTGGTACATATAAAATATGTAAATTTCTTATGAATACAAAGACCATTAATATGACAAAGTATCAAGACTATTGTAAATATAAAATTAGACTATTCTACATACACAAATTGCAAGGATGTAAGTGAATTTTTTATATATATCAAAATATTTTTCTATATCCTCAAGTTGAAGATGATTATTTGTGAGCTTGGTTTAAATTTTGACTTCAGCCATTGATTTTAAAGCATTGAGTGATAACATAAGATCACTCAATAAACCTACATTCAAATAATCTGCTTGAATTATATTTAAGCTTTTTAATTGTAAAAAAAAGAATTATATATATATTTTAAATTAAATGGCAAAATTTTAAGTGTATTATTAAGAATGATTATATATATATATATATAAAGCTGGACAAATTATTCTCACAAAAATAGTTAGTTGATGGATCTATTGACTCACATTTTGACATGTTAATAAGGTTGAACTTAAAAAATTTTAACTCTTGCTTGAAAACAATGCTACAATCATCCATGCCTTTGTTTCCTATAAATCACTTGACAAAAGTAGGAATAACTTGAATTTTACATTTCTTATTACTCACAAAAAGACATTATAAATGTAAAATTAGATTCTTAACTTCGATAGAAAATATTTCTTCTAATTATTTGATTTATCTAATATACCACTGTTGCATGATGAACAAACTTATATTTTAAATAATATTCATAAATAAAAAACTACAACTAATATATAATTTCAAAAGGATTTCCATTTTACTCTCATTCAACTTCCAACATGTCCTACTAAATCTCTTTCAATAGGACAAAAGATTCAAAAGGTTTATAAACGAGTAATAAACTAGTTTGTTCCTCAAACATATTACATTTTTCTTTCATTTGTTGATATGTGGCGACTGATCATGCAAATATTGCACACTTGTTAAAAAAACTGATCATGCAAGTATTACACACTTGTTTAAAAAAAATTGTCATTTTTTAATAAAAAAACAACCAACTTTGAAAAAAATCCTAAAAATAACCGACTTTGAGTGTTTCCCTAAAAAATGCTTGTTATAAGCGCCTGAAATGCATAAAAGTACAAAGATATGTCACACTTTTATAAAGGAAATGGTCAATGTTGATTCAACTTTTTAAATTAATTCAATTGAAGGTGAAATATATGTTTTGAATTTTGAAATGATGTAAACTAATCAAATTTATATTCTTTTATCTATTTTATGTTTGTAATTTTAACGAAAAATTTAAAAAATTATTTGAATATAGTTTTTTATAAAGTAAACGCTATAATTTAGTTACTAATAAAATGTTGAAATTGAAGTTTTTGATTAAGATAAACGGGTTTTACAAGGACCCGAAACCCAAATCCATCAAAAAATAAACAGAGTTAAACCAGAGTCTAAGCATCTGCTAAACAACAACAGAAACAAGGGAAGCACCCCAAAGAGAATAACAAAAAAAAACACAACGCAAGAAAAAAACACAAGCCAAAAAATAACTAACTAAGATCTTTCAAGAGCTATATATTCTTCTAGATCATCCTATTGTTGATCGCCTAGAGTTCATCCATGATAAATTTTGAACTTCCCCTATCTTGTTTTTTGCTCCTGGTCCTGGCAGAGGGCCCCATGGAAGTCTGCACATCTTGTTTCTTCTTGTCCAAGTTAATGTTAGAGGACATGTTGGATCTGATTAGATGAGTTTTTTAAATGGCAATTTCCTCGTTCACTCTTTTGAGATCTTCCACATTGTTATGCATTTCCTCTTTACTGATCTCCACTAAACCCTTAAGTTTACCCTTTAAATCCTGACTATCATTCTCCATCCTATCAATCCTAGTCTCATGCTCAATTTTCATGACCTTGATATCCTCCAGAATTTTTTGGGTCAACTTCAAGAGTTTATCAACTTTATTAGGTGCCAGATTCTTAGTGGAAGTGTCTATAATGTCCTTGATCCCTTGTTTCAGAAGATTAATTTCACCAAAAACCTAGCAAAAACATTTCTCCTAGTTGGAGAACGAATTACCCAGGAGCCAGTCAACATCCATTTCATCGTTTTTAGGCTCATTGGGGTCCACAATGAGGGTAATATCAAGTTTAATTTCATCCTTCCCTTTTTCTTGAGTTTCTGCCCTTTTCCCAGTCTTCTGCTTTTTAAGATTTTGTGGACCCAAATTTTGGGATTGAGAAATAGGGCTTTTCATCTTTTTCTCTACCCATCTAGGTGGATTTCTGCTTTTTCTACTACTGGTATTGTCTGGAGTGGGATTCTAAGGGGCCCCTCATTATCTAAGGGTTTATATTCAGATTCATTCGAAACATGGATGTTATTCCAGTTCATAGCAATCTCGCCCTCCTCACCAAAATCCGTATCAGAAATATCATGTACCTCCCGATTAGCTGAGGGTTTGGGTTTTCTCAAAATAGGAGCTTGGGTTTAACCTCGTGAACCTTAGCATACTACATAATCAGAAGGATTAACCCCTCATGCAAAACAGGATTTTCCTCATTTTCACGATGCTTATGAATAGAATGCTCAAGAGAAGATAGTAAATAAAACGACATCAAAATTCTTTTGTCATGCCTAAAGTGATTCAGAATTATGAAATGATAAGTAAAGATACTAGCATATTGACCATCTAGGGTTATGTACCTCATGATGATCTCTGCCATATCTGCCAAAAGCTTTAGAAGATCCTTTCGGTTGTAGCCTCCATTCGGGTTCTTCCTGACTCTGCTTCTCTCACTCTTTTTGTCATAGAAAATCGCAAGGGCTTCTTTCGAAGTTATCCTCTCCCTATAGAATTATTTACCCTCCATACTTAGCCCAGTAATCTCAGCTATGAAGGGTTCGTCTACCCTGAATTCAACACCATAGACACTTAACACCCCCTTATTCTAGTTTTTAACAAACTTTTTTGTGAGCTTGTGCTTCCGGCCATGGATTTTTCTTATAGAGGGTTCTAGACCACCATCCACAACTCTTCATTTTTCTCCCATAGCTCACACGAAGATGGTTCCATCCCATTCTTCTCTCCCCCCATATATTTGTTACCTCTGTAATTTTTTGCAGAAACACTAAAACCGGGCTTCAAACAAGCAATAAAAAACCAAACCCACAGGAAAAATCTAGAAGGTCACCACCACGTCTTTCTAGGAATAGCTTTACACATGTGAAAAGTTGTCATCATTAATGCTCTATCAGATTCAACGTCCTTCCTCACCAGTCCACATAAATAAAATGAAAAGGATTCCCCTTCCCACCATCATTTTTTATCATCCCTAGCTACGCCAAGGTTTGCCACGTGGTCTACAAGCATGTTGCCCTCCCTAAAAACGTGCGAGATTTGAATTTCTTCAAATTTGGCAATCATTTCAAAGCACTCCTGCATTATGTGATTAATCATCCAATTGGGGAAGTATTTTTAATCAAACAATTGATCATGTTTAGGGAATCACTTTCCAACCGGACTTTCTTGAACCCTCCATGAAGAGCCATTTTAAGCTCAATGTAGGCCGCATTTGCCTCAACAAAAGTGTTGAAATTGAAGTCACACAAGCTGTTACACTTTAGTTAGTGAATTTTAATTTTATAACTTCAATTTTTTTGTGTATATTGATAACTTGAAACTTTATTGCATGGATATACTTTTTACTATTATTTATAAATATATAGTTTTTAATATATTTGAAAAGTTGTGAATGCTGAAATATAACTCTTTACAATTGCCACCACTTTTTTTCTTAATTATTTATCCAAATTAGTAAAGAATTATATCATCTTGACATAGATTATTTTCTCTATTACATCATATTTTTTTTCAAAATTTTAATTAAATAAATTTTAAAAATTTTCCTTGACAAGATAATCAACCTTATATTTTAGTGCTGATGACCTACTTTCAATAAAAATAAAATTTAAATATATAAAAACTAATTAAAATATTAAAAGATATATATTTTGAAAAATTCGTTTATAGATCTATAAAAGGGTATTTTTACATTTCAAAAAAAGGATTAATTATAAGAGTAGGAGTTGTTGAAACGTCGAGTTTTTTTATTTTTTTGATAATTAGACCCAAAGTGGTATAAAATATACATTTAGTAGACATTTCCAATTGGAAAAGTTGTGGCCCATATATAACTTAGCTATAATGAATCTATATAGACCATATGTTTGACTAAAATTAATTTTTAGTTAGAATTACTTAAATTCACTTGTGCTGATAAGTTGGCCTAAAACATGACATAGTTTTGTGCTTTCACCCAAATGTAAAAGGGCATGGTAATAGAGTTGTATTGATTTACTGGACAATAAGAAAAGATTGGACCGTTGTGTTCTGTGGATGTAGCCCATCTTAGGTGAACCACATTAAATCTCTCTGTTATCTGTTTTATGCATTTTTCTTCATCTTTTGTGTTTTTATCTACATATAATTGTTAATCTGTATTTTCTCTAGATCTGTCTAAACTCTAACAATTGGTATTAGAGCCATGTATTTATATAAATTGGCAGGCACTTTCAGATTTGAGTGGGAGCAATGGAAGAAACCAAATTCAAGGTCGAGAAGTTCAACAACTAGAATTATCAGTTATGGAAAATGCAGATGGGGGATTACCTGTATCAAAAGGTTCTTTGGTGGCCACTAGAAGGAAAGTCAAAGAAACCGATTGCGCTATTAGATGAAGATTGGGATATTCTAGACATAAAGGCACTAGGAACCATTCAGTTGTGCCTTGCACCATCTGTAGCATTCAATATATCAAAAGAAACAATGACTTCAGATCTAATGGTGGCAATGGCTAAACTGTATGAGAAACCCTCATTTTCGAATAAGGTATTTCTTATGAAACATTTGTTTAATATGAAAATGAGTGAGGGAGGATCTGTAGCAGATCATTTAAATGAATTTAATATAGTTACTAGCTAATTGGCTTCTGTAAAAGTTAACTTTGATGAAGAGGTTAGGGCTCTCTTAATTTTATGTTCTTTACCAGAAAGATGGAATATTTTGGTTATGGTTGTAAGTAACTCTATCTCTGATACAAATAACTTGAAATTTGATGATGTTGTTGGTGTTATCCTAAGTGAGGAAATGTGACAAAAAAGCACAATTGAGACTTCAACATCTTTAGGTATTATTTTGAATGTAGGGAATAGGGGAAGATCAAAAGAAAGAGGAAAAGGCCTTGGGCATGAGAAGTCACGAGGGAAGTCAAATAAAGGACACTCTCAATCCAAAGGAAGAAAGAATTGCTGGTACTTCAAAAAGATGGGACATTTAAAGAAAGACTGTTGATCTCGGAAAAACAAACAAGGAGACAAAAATGAAGATGACAGTAAGGAAGCTAATGTTGCAAGTAATACTTTACAAGATGCCTTGATTATGTGTTTAGATAATGTTAATGATTCTTGGGTAATAGATCCAAGGGCTTCATTTCATGCCACACCCCATAAGGCGTGTTCCTAATTTAAGAAGATATCTAATTTCTACAAGATAACTGGGTAGTGAAGGCTGCATAGTTACTTTATAGACAATGTCTAGATGGTCACTAAAGGTGCATTAGTAGTAGCTAAAGGTGCAAAGGTAGGCACATTGTATTTGTGTACTGGTAATACTTATTCTAACTTAGCTTCTACAGAAAAAGTTGCTATAGGGACAACTACAATAGATGTTGCAAGGTAGATTCAAAACTGTGGTACCATAGACTTGGGCACATGAGTGTGAAAGGGTTGAAGATCCTTTACTCTAGAAATTTGTTGTCAGGATTGAAGTAGATTGATTTAGAATTTTGTGAAAAATTGTATTTATGGTAAACAAAAAAGAGTCATATTTCTCAAGGTTGGGAAAGAGAAGAAGACTGGGAAATTAGAGCTTGTGCATTCAAATGTATGGGGACCAGCTCAAGTATCATATCTTGGTGGCTCTCGATATTATGTTATTTTTATAGATGACATAACCAGGAAAACATGGGTATATTTCCTAAAATAGAAATCGGATGTTTTTGAAACTTATAAGAAATGGAAAGATTTGGTTGAGAATGAGACAAGAAAATAGTTGACTCGTGTCTTAGATTTGATAATGGAGGTGAGTATTGTAGAAAAGCATTTGAATATTACTATTCTTTCAATGGAAGCCGAAGACAGAAAATAGTTCCACGAACTCCACAAGAAAATGGTGTCTAAGACAATAAATAGGACCATCATGGAGTGTGCAAGGAGCATGAGATTCAATGTTGGACTACCCCTACAATTTTGGGTAGATGTTGTACATACTATTATTTATCTGATAAATAAAGGACCTTCAAATCTTTTGAACGATGACATTCTAGAGGAGGCATGGACTGGTAAAAAGGTAAACTATTCTTTTCTAAAAACCTTTGTTTGTGAAGCTTTTGTCCATGTTGATAAAGAAAACAGAACCAAGCTTGATGCTAAATCTAAAAAATGTACCTTCATTGGATATGGAATGAATGACTTTGGTTATCGGTTATGGGATTTTGAAAATCACAAAATAATTAGAAGTAAAGATTGTTAGAGATATCTTGTATTAGCTAATAATTATTTATTTAATTATTAGTCTATTAAACTATATGCTTAAGCTAAACTTAGGCATTTAATAAATATTGTAGGTATTTAATAATTATTCTAATTATTAAATACACATTATCCCTTTAGGGTTTCTTTAGGGTTGCTATTATCCTTTTATAAGGATTGTATTGTACTTGTTAAATTGATTCTCTTTCTGAATGATAATCTTCTTCTTCAGAGCATTTATGCTTTTTTGCTTTATGTGCCTCCATTCTTCTCTTGTGACAGGTATTTGCATGCAGGTGTTCTTGGGATCTCTGAAGTTGTATTTCCTCAACTTCTTCATGGTATCAGAACCTACATCTATTGCTGCTTGTTCCTGATTTTTCAAAAGATTTTTTGGAGGAGGGTTTCAAGTTTTTTTAGAATTTTTTATTGGTCTGGGGTAGCTGTTTTGTTTCTAATCATTTTGGGCTCAAACGGACCTCACCATTGAGCTCAGAACGCCCCAAAACCCCCATTTCCATATAAAATTTGTCAAATTTGGGTTATGAATTTTTTCTTTGGTTTTGCCTTTTTTTTGCACAAATTTCGAAAAATTCATCCAAAAAAATACTAAAAAAAAATCAGAGTAGTTTGGGCTAAAACAGACCTCACTGTTGGCTTCCGAAGGGCGTTTCCATTCATTTTGATATATAATTCGACCTATTTTGGTGACAAGTGCATATGGGCCATGATGTTTTCATTGGCATGCTTTATGAGGCACAAAAATCCGTATGGTTGTACCTGCAAATGCGTTCGAAAATTTTCATAAAAAAAAAATTAATTTAAAAAAAAAAAATTTTACCCTTTTTTGTCCAAAAAAAGGGTTTTTTTTTTTCTTTTTCTTTTTCTTTTGGCCATATCTTGGACATACGGAGTCGTTTTTTTGAAAACAAATAGGCGTTGGAAAACTGGTTTCGAGCCAGATCTTGTCGTATTGGTAATTTTTTCCAATTTTTCTATTTGACTGTGTTTTTTTCTAGTCAAAGTGGGGTCTCTTTTTTGCACACCGAGAGCCATAGAATGAGCATCCGAACTTCGTTTTTCAAAAACTTTATATCGTTGGAAAGCTTGTTCTGTGCACTTTCCAACCATATGAGTTTTATTTCCAGATTCTGCTCCATGCATATTTTATTCATTTTTTTGTTTTTCAGCACTCTGGTGGATATCTTGGTTGTTTCAGGTCCTGGGATCTCTTCTCTGAGTAGGATGTCTCTATTTTGGTTCTCGTTTTTATTTCCAATCTTCTTATCATTGTAACTTGTATTTATGCAAACGCACTGAGATAAAGTGTCATCATGCATTGTTTACATGGAATCTTGCACCTCTTGTGCCTTGTTGTACATGCACTACTTATAAAGTGTCATGAGGGGGTTAATGTTTGCCTTTTATTTGCCATCTACCTTTGTCCAGTGAGTGTTCCTTCCATGACATTCGCCTCATGATGTGTGTCAAGTGAGTGTTCCTTCAATGACACTATGTACTTTCTCTGCACCTTCGATGTTCCTGGTTCTTTGTCATGCAGTTCTTGTTAGCCGTTCTTTTCAGTGTACCTATCTCTCTCCCTCTTCAGCATTATGGGGAGGTTTGTCTTGTTATTTCTAATGCTTCCGTGGTTTGATTGATCAGCTCTTCAGGCTTTGGTGTGTCATGCCATCTGTATCTTCGAGTTCAGTTGTTTGCCTTTGTTTGCCATCTGATTCGAGTAGTGTCATTTGAGGGCACTCATGCAGATTACAGTCTTCTCTACTTGGTCATGTTCTATTTCAGTGGAGGCTCTTCAGATCAGCAGTTACTCTTTGACAATGTTTACAGCTATTTCCTGCTTCAGTGGTGTTCTTCTTGTTTTTCCATCTCTTTTTGGAGTAGAGTTTTTTCCCACATGGTTTTCTCTAATTCTCCTATTCATAGAGATTTTGTTGTGATTGGGTACCTCATCAGGCCTTGTTGCTGGGACCCAAATTTGCCTTCATCATGTAGTTGCATTTTTTGCTTCATGCATTTAGTTTTTTAGCTACTCCCTAAGTTCATCTTAAGGGGGGGTGTTAGAGTTATCTTGTATTAGCTAATAATTATTTATTTAATTATTAGTCTATTAAACTCTACGCTTAAGCTAAACTTAGGCATTTAATAAATATTGTAGGTATTTAATAATTATTCTAATTATTAAATATACATTATCCCTTCAGGGTTTCTTTAGGGTTGCTATTATCCTTTTATAAGGATTGTATTGTACTTGTTAAATTGATTCCCTTTCTGAATGATAATCTTCTTCTTCAGAGCATTTATTTTTTTTGCTTTATGTGCCTCCATTCTTCTCTTGTGACAGGTATTTGCATGTAGGTGTTCTTGGGATCTCTGAAGCTGTATTTCCTCAACTTCTTCAAAGATGTTATATTCAATGAGAAGGTCATGTATAAAGAATAGATGCAGGAAAAGAAGCATGGACAAGTCAAAAAAGAATATGTGGTGCTGGATGAGATTCTTGAAAATAAAATGTCATTGGTATCTGGTGCTCAACAACAACAAAATATCGCACAACATCTTGCGAGTGTTAGAAGTTCTACGAGGTTAACTAGGCCTCCTGAAAGATTTTCTCCTTCTTTTTATTCTATTTTATTAACTAATTGTGGTGAATCAGAAGGATATGAAGAAGCAATGCAGGTGGATGCTAAACAGCAGTGGAAGCTAGGCATGAAAGAGGAAATGGATTCCTTGATGAAGAATCAAACTTGGGACTTAGTCTCATTACCTACAAAAAAAAGAGCATTTCCAAATAAATGGGTTTACAGGCTAGAGAAGGAGGATGGAAGACAAAAAAGATATAAGGTCGGACTCGTGGTTAAAGGTTTATCACAAAAAAAGGGTATAGATTTTGATGAAATATTTTCTCCAGTTGTAGAAATAACTTCAATTAGAATTTGATGTTATAATGAAAGAACAAGGATCCAGTCAACTACTAAGAGGGGGGGTGAATCAGTAGATAAAAAAACTGATAAAATTCACCAATCTCAAAATCGATCTCTCAAAGTAAACTTAGAACTATCAATGCAATATCACTGTCAAGTTTAACTCGGTTGACTGTTACAATAGATTAACAGTAAACAACTTGAAACTCACAAACATCCAAATACTTTTACTGACATAAGTAAAACTTCATTTCATATTGCTGCTAGTTATCATGACATCAAAGTGGATTAAGTAGTTAAGCAAATCAACCATAGAAAACATAACCACAAAAACATTCACCACTTGACACAATATTTTTGACGTGGAAACCCAAATGGGAAAAAACATGGTGAGATGAGACTCACAAGATAACTATCCGAACTCTTCTGAAGTTCTCCCTGTTAGGAGCCAAGCCTGTTAAAGCTTTTACAAAAAGTCTTGTTAAGAACGGATCCTATTAGGGAACACCCGGTTAAGGGATTGACTATAATTCCTTGTTAGAAGCAATACCTTGTGAGGAGTAACATTTGTAAAGGATTTAGAATCCAAGCTAATGGATCACCTTGTTAGAGGATTTGAATAACACCAAGCTTGTTAGAGCTTACCCAGTTAGGGGATTTAACTGTTGTAATTTTTAGAAAACAACAAAATTTTGTTGATCTATTTGAATAGTACTACACTTGCTTGTTCAAATCCTTTTCATGCTCCTATCTGCCTTTACTCGACAACAACACACTCAACTAAAACTTTGCCAACTCTAAAACTAAACAACTCATCGACCTTATAAACAAATCAACTAGGTCAGTAACACAACAAAAATGTTTAACATTCTGTATTCATCAGTTGTTGGTAGTCTGATATATATGATGGTATGCACATGGCCAGATATTGCACATGCAGTGGGAGTTGTGAGGAGGTACATGAGCAATTCGGTAATGGAACATTGGAATGCTATCAAATGGATTCTCAAGTATTTGAGAGGTACTTCTAGCAAGGCATTATTTTTTAAAGGATCAAATACTACTCTACAAGGGTGAATTCACAAAGCTGGTTCCCACTTTTGCCAACGAAGGAATTTGGCGAAAGTGGGAACTTCGATTTTCTTGGTGTTCGAGCGAAATGGCAATGTTTGCTCGGACTACCCCTGGGAGTCTGAGCGAACCCAACTGCGGACCTGGGTTCGCTCGAACCATGGGTAACTTTTGGGTTTGAGCGAACCCACTTTAATATTAATATTTTAATGGGTTCGAGCGAACCCCCCATTCGCTCGAACCCTTTTCGGTTAGGGTTTTTTTTTAAATTTATAAATAGCGAAAATGACAGTTAAAAGGTCATTATCAAATTTGTCTTTTTCTGTCTGGTGGGGGTTGGATCGAACCAGTCGTCAGCATCACGTCACCGAGCTTTGTCTGCAGCAGTTAGCATCTTTCTTATTTCAGTTTTTGACCTTTATTATATCAGGTGCACAGAATAACCCTTTGTTTGGTTTAATAATGTCTTTTTTTATTAAATTTGTAAATAATTTGTTTGTTAATTTATTTTTTTAATTAAATAATTATATATAGTTATTGTTTTTCAACATTTTAGAAAAAAGTTTGATAATTTATTGTTTTTCATTATTTTAGAAAAATGTTTGATAATTTAATGTTTTGACTGAAATGTGTCAATTTGTTTTTAAAATTACATAATTGTATAGATGTATATTTTTTTCAACATTTTAAAAAATTGTTATGAAAAACATAGAAAACTAAGGTAGTAAATTAGAACTTAGAAAAACATTAGCAAAAAAAGAAAATTACAAAAATGTTGCAAACGTAAATATAATAAATTAAACGTTAGAAAAATTAATAAATTTTAATTTAAATAAACATTAGAAAATTTAGATAACAAATTTAAACAAATTAGACAAAATAAATTTCCTCTACAATGTGACCCATTTTCACATCCTATTACACGCACAACATGACCCCTTAAGACCACATATGCCCTGATGACACTATACGTTCCCTTAGGAGGTCATAGAGGATCACATATAACATACTAGTGTACATGTATGGCATTCCCTTTAGGATCACATCTAGTGTCCTAAGGGGTCATACGTGGTCCTAAGGGGTCACACATGTGTTATAACACATGCGTGACCCCTTAGAACCGCATATTACCCCTTATAAAATTGTAGTGTGAACGACATACCCCTTAGTCCATCAAATAGTGTCTTAACACGTGTGACCCATTACAACTGCATATGACCCTTTATAAAATCCTAGTGTGAATGACATACCCCTTAGTCCATCACATAGTGTCTTAAGTGGTCGTATGTGGTCCTAAGGGGTCACACATGCATTAACACATGCGTGACCCCTTAGTAGGTCACATAGGACCCCTTATAACATCCTACTATACATATGACATTCCCCTTAGGATCACATAGTGTCCTAAGGGCATATGTGGTCCTGAGGGGTCATGCATGTGTTATAACATATGCATGACCCCTTAGAACCGCATATGACCCCTTATAAAATCCTAGTGTGAACGACATACCCCTTAGTCCATCACATAGTGTCTTAAGGGGTCGTATGTTGTCCTAAGGGATCACACATGCATTAACACATGCGTGACCCCTTAGTAGGTCACATATGACCCCTTATAACATCCTACTGTACATATGACATTCCCCTTAGGATCATATAGTGTCCTAAGGGGTCATATGTGGTTCTAACCACATATGACCCCTTATAAAATCCTAGTGTGAACGACATACCCCTTAGTTCATCACATAGTGTCTTAAGGGGTCGTATGTGGTCCTAAGGGGTCGCACATGCATTGACACATGCGTGACCCCTTAGTAGGTCACATATGACCCCTTATAACATCCTACTGTACATATGACATTCCCCTTAGGATCATATAGTGTCCTAAGGGGATATGACCCCTTATAAAATCCTCGTGTGAACGACATACCCCTTAGTTTATCACATAGTGTCTTAAGGGGTCGTATGTGGTCCTAAGGGGTCACGCATGCATTGACACATGTGTGACCCCTTAGTAGGTCACATATGACCCCTTATAACATCCTACTATACATATGACATTCCCCTTAGGATCACATAGTGTCCTAAGGGGTCATATGTGGTCTTGAGGGGTCATGCATGTGTTATAACATATGCATGACCCCTTATAAAATCCTAGTGTGAACGACATACCCCTTAGTCCATCACATAGTGTCTTAAGGGGTCGTATGTTGTCCTAAGGGGTCACACATGCACACATGCATTGACACATGTGTGACCCCTTAGTAGGTCACATATGACCCCTTATAACATCCTACTGTACATATGACATTCCCCTTAGGATCATATAGTGTCCTAAGGGGTCATACGTGGTTAGAACCACATATGACCCCTTATAAAATCCTAGTGTGAATGACTTACCCCTTAGTTCAGCACATAGTGTCTTAAGGGGTCGTATGTGGTCCTAAGGGGTCACACATGCATTGACACATGTGTGACCCCTTAGTAGGTCACATATGACCCCTTATAACATCCTACTGTACATATGGCATTCCCCTTAGGATCATATAGTGTCCTAAGGGGTCATCTGTGGTTAGAACCACATATGACCCCTTATAAAATCCTAGTGTGAACGACATACCCCTTAGTTCATCACATAGTGTCTTAAGGGGTCGTATGTGGTCCTAAGGGGTCACACATGCATTGACACATGCGTGACCCCTTAGTAGGTCACATATGACCCCTTATAACATCCTACTATACATATGACATTCCCCTTAGGATCATATAGTGTCCTAAGGGGTCATATGTGGTTAGAACCACATATGACCCCTTATAAAATCCTAGTGTGAATGACATACCCCTTAGTTCATCACATAGTGTCTTAAGGGGTCGTATGTGGTCCTAAGGGGTCACACATGCATTGACACATGCGTGACCCCTTAGTAGGTCACATATGACCCCTTATAACATCGTACTGTACATATGACATTTCCTATGTGTCCTAAGGGGTCATATGTGGTCCTAAGGGCTCACACATGCATTAACACATGCGTGACCCCTTAGTAGGTCACATATGACCCCTGTACACATATGACATTCCCCTTAGGATAATATAGTGTCCTAACATATGACGTGTTAGATCTCTCTATTCTTGAATTTTTTATGTATGTCAAAGATTTAAATATGTACACGTGTTAGATCTCTCTATCTCTCTGAAATATATGTTATCTCTAGATCTCAAATATATGTTCTCTCTCTCTCTCACTGAAATATTTGAAATTTTTATATGTATTTTTTGAAAATGAAAATGATCTCTCTCTCTCTCTCTCTCTGCTTACGCATTTTTTTTAACTTTATGACATGTAGCTAGATAGATGGCATCCCAAGATATACCTTCGCAGGCTCCTGATCAGGATCCACCTGCGCAGGCTCCACATCAGGAGCCACCACAGCAGGATCCTCCACAGAAGGATCCCCCCTTGCCCGACATTGCTACTATTTTTCATTACAGTGATCGGGAGTTGCATAGATTGAGGGCCATAATAGATGACCCTCGTACTGATGGCGTGTACAAGAGTACGTGCACGTCCATTTTTGACAGTTTGCGGACATTGAGGGACCGCTTAGTATCTCATACCTCATTCTCACCTGAGGTTATAGAGGATATATATAGACAGTTGAGGAGTGAGGTGAGGGGTCCTCATTCTTTTGCTGATGTGGTGGGGGTGGTCTAGAAGGAGACCATCAAGGAGAGATGCTTCCCACAATATCAGGAGAAGAGTAAGGTGAGGGGATATCAGGTTACCAGATGTATCGACCCACAGGTTGCATCACTGATTTACCCACGATTCTTAGCTTCCCATGGTCATTATCCTAATAGCGACCAGATTCCATTATACTTTGCACAGCAGGTATTTGCTGAGGTTCATTGTCAGATGAAACCAAACTACCTTGATATTCCAGGATATTATGGACAGGGGAGGGGCAAGATTGCTGATAGAGATGCATATCGTAGGCGTGATAGAGCTCCACCTAGACACAGAGACCTTGTTGGCCAGATATTTCCTGCAGTAGTCCCAACCATGGCACCCATAGCGGATCACATTGTGATTGCTTCTCAGAGAGAAGCAATTGATAGGATTGGATAGATTGCATCAGTAGTAGCCACCATATCTTCTATCAGGGTGGGAAGATATATGATGAGTCAACCACGTTCGCGATCATCCACAGATCATGCATCTTCTAGTCATGGGGGGGCTTCAGATTTAGATGATCGGTATATTTTTGTTGGCATCCCCTCCCCAGATGAGGTAGCAGCTATAGTCAGAGGTAGTAGACATGTACAAATGTCACAGTATTTAGCCGAGGACCTACTACATGCTTATAGTTTTATTTCATCTTGACTTGGGATACCATTGGTTGATGTTAGAGAGGAGATTCTCAGAGATGGTCAAGCTACAGCGGCATTGACGCATACCCCGAGGTAGTCACAACATTCTCATCACTCTACGCATGCTCCATGCACTAACCCACCTACATATCACTCTGTTGCTGCAAAGGAGGAGCTACGAGCTGATCAGCTCCATATAACAGATGAGGGCCGGTTGGATTCATTTGAGGAGATACGAGCTGATCAGGTCCATATCACAGATGAGGGTTTGGACTCATTTGAGGATCATCTGAGAGATTTGAGCCATACTGGACTTATGGACATGCTACTACAATCAGACACTTCATCCACGATGCCCACTCATCTAGTTAGCCCCTTGCACTCCTCAGTGATACGTATAGCTAGAGAGAGATATGCAGGCACAAGTGATGTTGTTGATATGATCACGGGACAGGATCAGACTATACAGCCTACTCCAGGTGATACACAGGTATGTACATGTACATGTGCGTTTAATTTTTTAGAAGATATGTTATAACATGTTGCAAATTTGTAGGATAAATCTATATATATAGATCATGTTTAATAAATAATCTAGAGTTCTAAGTTTTAATTTCTAGATCATTTAAATTGATTGTGGACTAATCCTTAAATTGACAGTTAGCTCATGTCACTCCTTCCTTGAGCTCTGAGCATGTGCGTAGGAGAGATTCTTTAGATGCTGTTAGTGTACATGTTAGTTATGGTTTTTGGTACATATATGTACATGTATGTATGTACATGCACGTTACAATTTATATTTAAATTTTTATTTAACTCTACTTGGAATTGATGTACATGCACGTCTAGAGAGATAGATATATTATATTTAATATTTAAATAAATTCTACTTTTGTAGGACTCCCCCTCAGATGGTCGCTCAGTTCGTAGCCGACATGATCCCTATTGATTTGCTCCAGACTTTATAGCTCATTTACATTTATCTTTTTATATACTTTCATATTATATATATTCATGCACGTACATGGAGTTTAGACTCTAGATTATACTTTATACATGGTTTGTGTTTGACTCTAGATTATACTTTATACTTTATACATGGAGTTTAGACTCTAGATTATACTTTATAAGTTTTATACATGTTTGATTATATTAGATTTATACATGTTTGATTATATTAGATTTATACATGATGTTTGATTAGATTAGATTTAAATACATGTTTGATTAGATTGTATATTTCATGCATGTACAATGAAGTTTAGACTCTAGATTATACTTTATACCTAGTTTGTGTTTGATCAGATTATACATGTTTGATTATATTAGATTTATACATGTTTGATTAGATTAGATTTAAATACATGTTTGATTTTCAAACAAAAGAGTATGTATGATTATACATGTTTGATTTTCAAACAAAAGAGTATGTATGAAATGAACAAACTAAACTTAATAGGTCATGTATTGAATAGTTCACATGGTATGTATATTACATAGGTATGTATATTGTAGGTATGTGAGCTTCTAGGTATGTATATTGTAGTTAAATAGTTTACAACATGTACATGTCCTAATTCCATATTAAATATCAATTTTACAAATGTACATATTACATTCTAATTTAAATATGCATTTTTTAATTAAATACAAATACAATTACATACAATTAAACATTCACATTTAAATACATCCTAATTTGATATAATGTATAAATAAACTTAAAAATATTTATCGTTTAGTTTCAAAACAAGTTACTTGAGATCTAGAATTTATCTTGATTATATTAGATTTATACATGTTTGATTAGATTAGATTTAAATACATGTTTGATTTTCAAACAAAAGAGTATGTATGAAATGAACAAACTAAACTTAATAGGTCATGTATTGAATAGTTCACATGGTATGTATATTACATAGGTATGTATATTGTAGGTATGTGAGCTTCTAGGTATGTATATTGTAGTTAAATAGTTCACAACATGTACATGTCCTAATTACAAATGTCCTAATTCCATATTAAATATCAATTTTACAAATGTACATATTACACTCTAATTTAAATATGCATTTTTTAATTAAATACAAATACAATTACATACAATTAAACATGCACATTTAAATACATCCTAATTTGATATTGTATATGGTGAAAATGGATAACAATAATAACGATATTGAAAGGCTAAATGAATTCAACCACAAAACCCTAGCCTAACAACAACAAAGATCCACCATAACATATGAAGATTACCCAAGACAATGCAAATCAAATGAAATCACAAAGATTATACCATCACATGTCCAATAGAGTCTGGATCTCCATTCTTCCTATCTCCATTGATCTTGTTTGATGTATTTGCTCTCAGATTTAATGTGTGCACAAGAGCTCAACAAAGAACGGAATGTGGTTGCAAGTAGGATCGTATATGCCAAGTAGTCAAATTGATCAAGTAGTTAGGGTTTGATAATGAAGGAAGCATCTCCTTATATAGAAGACACTATATGAAATGGAGGGATAAGATTGAGAGGTGTAAAAGGAGGTCGGCTATGATTAGAGGGTAGGTAAAAGAAATAATAAAATAATGAAAGGGGTAGGTAGTGTATGAATTAAGAGATGAATGACATGTGTCATGGGTAGAAAAGGTTAATGGATTAATTAAATAAATAAATATTTATATAATTAATAGAAGAAGTGGGATCAATTAAATAAATAAGATATTTATTTAATTTAGGAAAAAGATAATTTAAACAAATAAATGTATTTATTTAAATGAGAAATAAGGCTAGAAGAGGATAAATGAATTAATTAAAGAAATAAAGATTTATTTAATTAATAGAAGAATTAAGCTTAGATAATTAAATAAATAAAATATTTATTTAATTAGACTGGACAATTTTGGGTGTCTACATTTTGCCCCTCTTTGAGACAATGCGGCTTGTCGCGTTGTTTCAAAGAAGATAATATGAACTGATACAGAGTTGCCCCAAGATGGGAATGATATGCCCCCTCGAGAGATTGGATGAAAATGTCTGAAAAGATTGCAGACAATCTCTCGATAAGAAAGAGAGGCTAGAATGGACTGACCGGATAAAGTGACAGAGTCACGGGATAATGAAGACTGACTTGGGAAACGAGGGCTAGGGCAGTCTATAAGATAGACCACAAGGGAAATACATCCCCATTGTCATCTACACCTCCAAGAGATTAGAGTGCAGAGAGAGAAAATAGCAACAGCAGTCAGCAGCGATGGCTTTGGTTCACAGATTCGATCGCGTTTACCGATTCCAGAGGCCAGCAGAGGCAGGAGAGCCAGTAAGTACCACAAAACCTCCTTGTACTTTAATGCATTTATTGTTGTCATTAAAGCATACTAGGTAATGTAATAAATGCGTGTTTATGTCAGGAAAGCGCGTTTGTGTCAAAAAATGTGAATTTTTGTCTTCTAGGTCAAATCGACAGATCTGTGATGAACATACGTTGTCGATTGGATAAGCTGCTAAGAGGATACACTCAAGCAGGTCCTCTAGGGAAAACTAGGATAGCAAATGGGGGTAGGATTGACAATTCTGTGATAGAACATACGTTGCCAATTAGGAAACTACTCAAGAGGATTCACTCAAGCATAGGCCCTAGGATAAGATAGATCAAGGCACTTTGTGATGAACAATGAGTACCAAGATATAGTACTTTGTGATGAACAGGGAGTACTAAAATATGAGCAGCACTTTGTGATGAACAGTGAGTGCAAAATGTGAGCAACACTTTGTGATGAACAGGGAGTGCCAAACACGTAGTACTTTGTGATGAACAGGGAGTACCACTAGGATAGAAGCAACACTTTGTGATGAATAGTGAGTGTCACTAGGACTGAGATGATTGATTTGTGTGACTGCAGGAGTATTTGCCTATGTTGGAGTCATGGGAGAGATTCCCGTCGACTCAGAGGTTGCGACCTGAGTTGACAACCGAGGACCGAGCTGCGATTGAGGCTATGGGATTGAGACATATTCTGTATGTGCCTGAGTTTCGGGTGAACATGGGATTGCTGACTGCACTGGCAAAGAGGTGGCACTCTGAGACTTGCACTTTTTATTTGCCGATGGGGGAGATGATAGTCACCCTGGAGGATGTATACAGGATTCTGCGGATACCGATCGATGGGGAGTTGATTCTATACGATCGAGATGGAGACAGGGATGCCCTGAGATGAGTGTTCCAGGATCTAGGATTGGAGATGAGGGTGGGACACGATGACATAGACAGGATTAGCACTACCAGTAGTATTGGCAGGAGAGATCAGTGGGTTCCTCTGTCTGGATAGGGCAACATGAGGATTGGCTGCGGGATTGGGGAGGAGGAGGAGAGGAGGAGGATGAGACAACTAGGCTCAGGAGATAGAGTGGATAGGAGAGATGATCATGGGGTGGGTCCTTCTAGGGCTCAGACTCTGTCGAGGCCAGCCGGCTCCGAGGGAGGGAGTTCATCATAGCCGTAGAGGGCTCCCTATGTATCAGTATTGTACCATTTTTGTACGATGATGTAGACACCTGCGGGTGATTGTAGCCATATGATTTTGACATCATTGTATCATGACACTTTATATATATATATATGAGATGATTCATCTTTGCGGCAGCTATATGCATGTGTACCTATGTGATGAGATGTTCTTATGTGATGCTTATGATATGGATGCAAATATGTATATGATGCAATGCAATATATATATATATATATATATATATATATATATATATATATATATATATATATATATATATATATATATATATATATATATATTGTTCTTTTATGTTTTATATGTGTATGCATGATGCAAATGTGAATGTATGTAATGCAGATGAATATGATCATGCAAATGTAAATTGTGCTAACAGGTGTTGTGTGCAGGATGTGATGCAGTTGTGATATCTATATGTATGTATGAAATGCTTATATGTGGTAATGCAGGTGCAACTACATGAAATGCAAATGTTTTTGGTGTGTCATTATACTCAGTCATGTGATAGCAGGCTATGCGGACTCGAGAAGGACGATGGAAGTCAATCAAGAAAGGGGGATGAAAGATAGAAGATATGAAAGTGAAAGGAGCTTCTTGTGCGTTATCATCATTGAGCTTTATTATGGCAAGTAGGTTATGACAATCGAGGCATATGTTTGACCCAGAAAGTCATTGTACCTGTTTGCATGGAGATAAGACAGTCACAAACAAGGAATGCCCTAGTTCATACTAGACTCACAGTGTCCTCATATCCTTGGACAAGTCATAGCATTACTAAAAGACAATCCACAGACAACAAATACAAATAGGTGACGATACCCCATCCTCGCCTTTCTAGTCAAAGACATCTTGGAGATAGAATCTCTAGTCAGAGACATCCTCAAAAAGCTAAAAGACATGTCACCAAAAAGATAAAATCAAAAGAAAATCAAGAATCGACACCAACATCCACTGTAGTCCTCAAGTTTAGTGTCTCTTGTCACATGTATAAGTCTTATTTGATTGTGGTCACAATGTTTACTTTCACAAAAAGGATAGATAGCATGGAACCATATGTTGTTTGAGTCTGTTGAAAGATTTGATTTGTTGAAGCCCATTGTTGCTACTGTGTCTCATCTAAAATTGACTGAATCCATGAAACTAATACTTTATTGTGGAGAAGATGAAACTTTATTGCGGATCTATGATGCAAATGTTGCTTTATTGTGGATTGTGGGCGGATAGACTGAAGGAAGCTGGAAGAAACTGTACTCCTCAAAACATGTGATGTTCTCAGTTCCACACCCATCACTAGACGTAGGATTTGCCTTAGCCACAGATAGGAGCTGATTTATTATGAATGGAAAGGGGTGAAAAGGGAGGTTTATTATGAATGGCTAACCAATCTTGGGTAGATCAATAACAAGCCATAATGAGAATGGGTAAGTTTATTATGAACGAATAGGTTGTGAGTGTGTGCAAAGTGAAAGGATGAAAGTGAATCCTGAAGGAGGGAGGAGCAATGTCTCTACACATGGCATTGGTGACCTAGTTTTCACCATGGTACTTGCCCAGGGTGCCACCGAAGTGGTTTTCACTGTTGGACGAAATTATTTGTCTTTACTTTTTTTGATTTTTCAATGTTTTTGTTTTTGTGTCACAAGGTGCCTGTTTGCCAGGTTTTCACCAAGTAACAATTTTTTGTTTTATAATTTTTTTTGTATTTTTGAAATTTTTGATTTTTTTTGTATTTTTTGAATTAGGATACTCTGAAGAGCTATGTGTAAAACCTGCAAAGGTTCATGTTGTTGATAGGATCCTCAAAGGTTCACCTTCTATAGTTGAGAGCTGATATGCCCCAGATCCATATGCTACTGTAATGATGTAAGGAGCAAGCCAATTTGGTTCGAACTTGCCCTTCTTCTCTCTATCTTGCTGATTTTTGGGATTTTCTCTGAGAACCAAATCACCTACCTCAAATGTGCGAGGCTTGACATTGTGATTGTAGCTGCATTGTTCCTTGACTGAATGATATGTAGCTCGAGCAACTGTCTTCCTTGATGAAGGAACTGAGATAGAATTACTAGTGTGTGGACTACATAAGCCCGTATGCGTGTCACCTGAAGAAGTTTTGGCATCCTTGATAACAAAGTCCTTTGAGGAAGCTCCATTAAAGGTCCATGATGTATCGCCAAAAGGGAATGGATGTGTGGAACAAGTGGATGAGTGATGAAGGCTTATGATTGTGAAAAGAAGTGAAAGTAGGATAACATGATGGAGACTTAAGATCAACAAGTATGCTTTTTGATTTAAAATTGCAGAACTTTTGCCCCCAATTATTTTGATATTAGGGGAGATCAACTCTTGCTCTTTTTGCTTCATAGGATTTTTATCCTTGACTTTGATTTTTGCAGAGTCCAATAGCTTTTGATTTTGATTTGGACTAGAGAACTTCTCTTTATTTTTGACTTTTAGATTTTTCTTTTCAAATCTTGATTTTTGATCCCCAATAAGTGAGGGCTTTTGTGATTCTTGTTGATCCAAGTCTAGGAGAGGAGTGGAAATGGAATGAGTGGATGATATGGTAAGGATATGCGAGTTCTCAAGAGGGCTGGCGATATGCTCAATAGATTCTTTGTTGGAACCACTCTTAGGACTATTGATATCAAGATATGCTTGCACCACTAGAGGAGATTTGCATTCAGACTTAGTAGCCACAGCACTAGGTGGTTCACACCCAATTCCTTTCAAATTGTTTATACATTGCTCATGTCGATTGAATACCTTAGGAGATAGTGGGATTTGATCAACATGAAAGATATACTCACCACATCCTAGGTCTTTAATCTTGAATTTTTCTTTGAGCTCTGTTTGCTCTGATGTAGAAGGTTTCAAGGATTTTGGATCCACATTTGCTGATGAAGGAATAGCTTCTTGATTGACTGGGATTGTTATTTTTGATCGAGGTCGCAGATTGTTGCAATATATGAATGGATTTGGATCCACTTTGACGGTCACTTTAACTCCATTGTGTGGAAACTTGATGCATCGATGATATGTTGATGGTACTGCGCTCATCTCATGAATCCATGGACGTCCCAAAAGTATGTTGTATGTGAGATCTAAATCAAGGACTTGACAAACCACATCCTTTGTAACTGCCCCAACTCTAAGAGGTAAGGTGACTGTGCCCTTGGATGAACGCTCTTCATCATCATATGCTTTGATAGTAATTTTGTTTGTAGAATTCACAACTTTGTTGGAATATCCCAATTGTTTAATAGTGCTCAATGTACAAATGTTTAGACCTACTCCTCCATCTATTAGGACTTGTTTGATTCTATGTTTGTGTATGAAGGCTTCAATGTGTAATGGTGCATTATGTGGCTGACTTACACAGGTGTCATCGACTTCTGTGAATGTAAGCAAGTGTGGAATGGAAAGGTATCCCACCATGGCTTGAAACTGGTCCACGTTCAAATCAGTAGGAACGACAGTTTCTCTCAAGATTTTGTCAAGAATGGATTTATGCATGCGTAGGAGCTCAAGAATGGAGATGAGTGTGGGTGTCTTCCCTAACTGTTCTACAAGGTCATACTCAGGCTTGGTTGATGAGGAAGAGGTGTTTTTAGCTGGAGCACCTTGCAAAGTGATTTTACCTCGACGGGTTGTAACATGACATTCAGAGGTAGGTTCGGAAGAAGATCCAACGCCTTTTAAGACAATCTTGGGTCTCTGGGTAGAATTTTCAGGTGTTTTGTCCTTGATGATAGTGGTAGAGACATAATTGTCCATCGAAATGTGATTGATAGTTGAATCATAGTTATAGGATGCTCTGGTATAGTTGGTTTAATCATCTGTGACTTTAGCTTTTCCTTTGTCATGTTTTGGGAATGGTTCCTTAAACATCTCATGTTCTTGATTGGATGAGTGCCCTTCAATCTGAATGTTACCCCTATCAATGAGATCTTGTATGATGTTCTTCAGTCGATGACAATTTCCTATCTTATGACCCTTGCTCTTATGAAATTCACAATATTCATCATCATTCCACCAATTTGGTTTAACCTTTGGTTCATATGGAGGAAAATCTGGAATAGTGATTACCTTGTTTGCCACTAGCTTTTTGAAATCTGACTCAAGTGGTTCTCCCAATGGAGTGTACTTCCTTCGTGATTTAGAAGTTGTTTGAGTATTCACTTGATTTGATCCGGAAAAAATGAATTTGGGTCGCACTGTATTGGCATCAACAACACCATCATCGACTGTGTTCTTGTTTTTATTCCAAAATCTTGGCTTGTCTTTTCCTTTAAAGTCATCTTTGTTTTCCTTGAATATCTTAATGACTCCTTGTTCAATTAGGACCTTTTCTGTCACTAAGCCTTTTTCAATGACGTCCTTAAAGGTGGACAAACAAGCTTTTCTTAAATCATAACAAATCTCTTTGTTAACATTTTGGGTGAACATTTCTACCATTTGTTTTTGTGGAATTTCACAAGAGCATTTGCTGGCTAGATTCCTCCATCTTTGTAAAAATGATGCAAAAGACTCTCCCTCTTTTTGCTTGGTGTTGCACAAAGTAGTGACTGATATGTCTGTCTCTATATTGTAGGAGAAATGTTGAATAAATGCCTCTGCTAGATCACCCCATGACTTAATACCAGGTGGGAGTTGGGAGAACCATTCCATAGCTTGATCATCTAGGCTTTGTGGGAATAATCTCATCAAATATGTCTCTTCTGCTGCTACCTCAATGCAAGCTGTGAAAAATTGTCTTAAGTGTGCCTGAGGATCCCCTTTTCCTCTATACTTATCAAATTTAGGCATCACAAAATGTGTAGGAAAAGGAGGCATTGGAATGCTCTTGTCAAATGGATAAGGAAATATGTCTCTCATTGTGTATGTTGGCTTCGGTGTATTTATGTCCTCCATTTTCTTTTGTAAGTCCCTGATTTGTTGCTCCAAATTTCTCTTAGGTGGAGATTGACTTCTTGGACCATACCCCATGCTTGAGGCACCAATTGGAGGAGGAGCATGTTGCATATATGGATGATATTGATCATACACATGTTCATATGGAGGAGGTCTATAGTGATGCTGCATATATGGACCACTTGGTATAGATTCATGTTGAGGAACGAAATATCTATTTTGTCCATGTATACCATACTCTACAGGCATGTTATGTTCTAATGTGTTGCCCCCAAATTTGACACGGGGTTTCCTTGTGTCCAAATTTTGAGCATGCCTTTGAATATCCAATTGCTTTGGTGGTTGATCCATAGCATTGATATGTGATTGAGCATATTTCTCTGCATAAGACTTCCATAATGGTTTGCGAAGGTGAGTATCATATGCTTGACCATGTGTATATGGGACCTCTGGTTTTTGAAACAAAGATGATGGTGATTCAGGTACCATATGTAGTCCTCTATTGCCTCCACTATTAGGCCTCCTTTGATCCATGTTGGAGTGAGGTTGTTGCAAAGGTTGATTTTCCATTATTTGAGACATGTCAAAATCATGAGGTATCTTGGCTCCACTTTGTGCCATCATTTGTAAGAAGTATTGTCTATCCCTCCTCATTATTTCCTCAACCAATCGATTGAAACGGGGATCCATAATGGATTCTTCCACATCTACTGAATGTACTGAAAAGTTGTCCATATCATCATTGTGTGTATCATTGTTGTTTGTAGTGTCCGTGTTCTCAACATTTGGAATGTTTCTATAGACATCCATGTCAGGTAATGTAGTATGATCAGAATTGAAAAAGATATCATTGTCATACTCATAAGAACTCATGTTTGCGGACTCTTGAGCCTCTTTAGTTTCTCTCCTAGATTTTTGAAGATGGGTTTCAACCATGAACTAGGTATTGATCGAGATGTGTGAGACTAGATGAAAATGGAAAAAAGTATGGAAGACCAAGGGTTGGATGGAATGTAAATGAATCTGAAGTGTACTTGCAATGTCCAAAGTGTAAGACCAAGTATGTATGTAGTAGAGTAGGTGTGACTTCCAAAGAGAGGATAGTTTCTCTTGATGAGGTAAGTTGACCTTGACTCTAAGTAAGACCATATGAGACCCAAAGGTGATAGACCTTGATGAGGGACCACTTAGCAAAATGTTGTTGTATGTAGTGTGTTGACAAAGTATGATGAGGACAAGCAAGTGACCTTTTGACTCAAGTTTAGACAAATGTAAATTTAATGCAAGATGTAAAGCAATGATGGACTTTGTGAGACCCAAAGACAAGTTGAATGCTAGATGAAAACCTGGAGAAACAACCTAGGAAGCTCAAGAATTCTGAAACTGATTGCTCTTGTTTGCTGGACTGTAAAATTTTTCCAATTTGTGAAGTTGTTGGTTGTGACCAAATCTGAATGTTTGACTATTTTTCGTGACAAGAGGACACAATGTTGATGAGGACTCAATGTTTGCAAGTGTTTAGACTCAAAATGACTCCAAGAAAAGTGTGTTGTTTGATGTAAAAATGTTTTGCATACACTTGAAGACAAAAAAGACACAATGTTTTGTTGTTTGGTCTTGAATGTTTTGAATGTTTAAAATAAGTTAAGCACAATTCTTATGGTTGGCCAAGACAATAGTTGTTGATCCCACATGAGGTTTTACCCTCGAGGCTACGCTATTCAGAGCGAATACTTAGATGCTTGACCTCGCTGGCTCCACCCTCGGCACTCACTTCTTGGGTCAGCCAAGCATCAGTCCCCACGAAAACTCCCCATGGCAAACTTTGTATCTCTACTAAGAACCATATGTGTGTGGGCCGCTACCAGAGGTCCAACCTCCTACCTCAACAACTAGAAGGATTTTGGCTTCTAAAACAAAAAGGTGCTAGTAAGGGCATCCGCTCGTGTGGCCATACATGTGACACTTTTAGCTTTATAAATACAAAAGGCTCCCAGCCGGTAGGGGTTACGCCCTACAACTGATCAAATAAATTTGATCAAACGGGTTTATGGGGAGACATAGTGTCGGTATGAACTAATCATCACACGTTATCCATAGTTTTCACCATGAATACAGTTGTTTATAGTGGTTCGGAAGAGGTGGGTTTTCCTCGCTACCACTTGGGTCGTTCTCTTCTCACTAGTAGTCCTAATGACCACACGGGAAGACAGGCCCTCTAAAGATTAAACAAAAAGAGCCTATTGCTCAAGACACAAAAGACAATGATTCAATTTTAGTGCACCAATTGAAGTGTTTGCTAGTCTATGAAAAGAAGGCACACAATAAAAATCCAAAAACCCTTGCCAAGGACCTGCAACAAAGATTTATTAGTAGTTTGGATTGTTTGAAATAATCACCCCTTCCTGCAAGCACACAAGTTAGGTAAATTTTAGATCCAAAAGACTTTGTGAAATAGGGGCCTTCAACAATGGATTTTGTTGACCAATTCAAAGGTCTGATTCATCATAAAAAAATACCATTTGTAAAATTTCAAGAGGTTTCCAGAAATGTACGAAAATCCAAAAAATTTGCTAATTTGCTCCAAAAATTAATTTTTTATGAAAAATCATAAAAAATTCATATGAAATGAAAAATTGATCCAAAAAATCTGAAAATTTTGCTGGAGAGTCCTGATGGTCTTCCAAACCTGCATAAAAAAATTTCTGCAACAAATCCAAGCAATTTGTGAGATATGAGTAAAATAATACAAAATCCTAATTTTCAAAGATCTGATTTTTTAGGAATAATTTTGTATCAAATTTAAAATAAAAAACAACAGATCCTATGTATAATTCAGAGAGATTTCAAAAAATGTAAGAAAATCCAAAAAATTTGCTAATTTACTCTCAAAATTAATTCTTTATGAAAAATCATAAAAAATTAATATAAAATGCAAAATTGATCCAAAAAATTTGAAATTTTTACTGGATCCTTCTGATACTTTTATTGACTTGTAAAAAAAATTTGAAGCCAAAATTAAAATCCATTTGTGAGATCTGATCAAAATAAGGAAAAACCCTAATTTTTAAAGATCCGATTTTTAGTTAAATATTTTGCATCAAAATTAAAATCACAAAGAACAGATCCTATGTATAATTCTGAGTGATTTCCAAAAATGTAAGAAAATCAGAAACATTCTCTCATTTGCTCTCAAAATTAATTTTTTATGAAAAATCATAAAAAATTCATAGAAAATGAAAATGTGCTCCAAAAATTCTAAATTTTGTATTGAGAGCTCCTAATACTTTCTTCAACCTGCAAAAACAATTTGGTGCAAAATTTCATATCCGTTTGTGAGATATGATAAAATCTCTCCAAGATCTTGATTTTGTGTCCAAAACCCTAGCTGCACAAGGTTATTCTCCAAATTGTTTTACAAAACAACAATATAGGGTTAGAAAAATCTGCAAAAAATATAGATCTAACAAAAATCCATGTCCCATCGGGCGTGCCAAAATGTTTATGGTGAAAATGGATAACAATAATAACGATATTGAAAGGCTAAATGAATTCAACCACAAAACCCTAGCCTAACAACAACAAAGATCCACCATAACATATGAAGATTACCTAAGACAATGCAAATCAAATGAAATCACAAAGATTATACCATCACATGTCCAATAGGGTTTGGATCTCCATTCTTCCTATCTCCATTGATCTTGTTTGATGTATTTGCTCTCAGATTTTATGTGTGCACAAGAGCTCAACAAAGAATGGAATGTGGTTGCAAGTAGGATCGCATATGCCAAGTATTTAAATTGATCAAGTAGTTAGGGTCTGATAATGAAGGAAGCGTCTCCTTATATAGAAGACACTATATGAAATGGAGGGATAAGATTGAGAGGTGTAAAAGGAGGTCGACTATGATTAGAGGGTAGGTAAAAGAAATAATAAAATAATGAAAAGGGTAGGTAGTGTATGAATTAAGAGATGAATGACATGTGTCATGGGTAGAAAAGGTTAACGAATTAATTAATTAAATAAAGATTTATATAATTAATAGAAGAAGTGGGATCAATTAAATAAATAAGATATCTATTTAATTTAGGAAAAGGATAATTTAAATAAATAAATGTATTTATTTAAATGAGAAATAAGGCTAGAAGAGGATAAATGAATTAATTAAATAAATAAAGGTTTATTTAATTAATAGAAGAATTAAGCTTATATTTATTTAATTAGACTGGACAATTTTGGGTGTCTATAGATATAATGTATAAATAAACTTAAAAAATATTTATCCTTTAGTTTCAAAACAAGTTACTTGAGATCTAGAATTTATCTTGAGTACATTAAAATTCAATTCATGTGGGCTAAACCACATGTGTACTTTGGATTACTAAATGTATATATAGTTCATACCACATCAAGTGGTTCACAATGCTCTTCAATAACACTTAATATTTTGTCATGATCTTCACTATCTAGTCTCCACTTTTGAGACCGCCCTCGATGTGGAACTGTTTGAAGAATTAGGCCAACAACAATGACCAAGTGACTATACTGATATACCTTGTTGTCAATTTGGTATTCAGTGAAATGAATCCCATGTTGAACAATTTTAACTTGTTTGAAATATGTCCCTTGCACTACAACTGATCCTGCATGTACATGTATATAAGAAATGTGAGAAATTAAAAAATTTCACATAAGCGATTTGTACATGTACATATTCAAATCAGAACTCGAACCTGTGGGAAATGACATTCCATCACTCATCTCAGATTTTGATAACTTCTTTCTCTCTTCTGTGCAACACAATAAATAATAACTAACACCTTCTATATTTCCATCTTCTGCTATGACTGCAAAAATATCTCCTGCAATTTGACACAAGTTAAATAAATTCTAAGTTATATGTCATTTTTAAGGAAATGTTTACATGTGTACGTCATGTATGTACCTTTTTTTATCAATGCTGAAATATGATCGTAATCACCAGAAATCAAAGGAATGTCTTCAAAGTTTTCATCCTCATTTGAATCCTCGTATGTGTCAGAAACATCTAGTGGCACCATTTTCCATTCACTAACATATCCAAGCTCTTGGTTCTTGCAATCAACGTAGTTTTCAAAAATACATTCAGAACAAAAACATGAATAATCCCTAGTGTATAATGTCCATGGGCGATTATCTGTACTCATGACACAATGCAAAGATCTTGTCCTCTCCACACTCTTGCATCCATGCATTGATTTTCTATCCACATCTGCAAAATGTACATGTGTACAAGAATGTACATGTAGATCAAGTTGTTAAATTGAAACATTTGAACTAGGAACATTTGAACTAGGAACTAAGAATTTACATGTAGATCAAGTTGTTAAATTAAAAAAAATTAAATAAAATACTAAAAGAGAACACGTACCGGTTATCTCCCAAAACACTCTATATGGAATGGGTCTGTATGTTCTCGATGATGATTCCCCAGGATAATTAGGTTACTCAAAGTGTTTCTTACACCATTCAACAACATCATGTGCATCTTCTATATGTTCTCCTGTGTACTTTATTTGATGCTTTCTTAGAGCACGTTTGATACAAGCTCCTGCACCATCATGTTCACCTTTTCCATGACCACTCTAAAAAAAACTCCAAACATGTGGTATTTTGTCATTTCGATGATATCTACATAGTGCATAAAATGGCCTCGAAGATTTGAATTGTGCCGCACATCCATCAGACCAAACAAAATGTTTAACTATTGTTATGCCTCTATCCTTCAAATATTCAAAAAACTTCTTGAAGCAATGTTGTACAAAAAGTGTGTCATGCTCCTTATCATCATTGATATAGAAGTGGTACTCTTTCTTAATGACACGATTTTCAAATGTACTATCAACACCATCCAAATTCATCTGTGCATGTCGATAACACACTTGCACGAAAATAGTGATTTGCTTTGAAAAGTAATACTCTGATTGAATCTCTTTTTGATGTGCAAAAGAGTAATTCTCTGCGAAGTCAACTACAGATAGAATAGTTTCAAGTGGGAAAGTGTCGCTTAATCTTTTAAATTGTTATGCTTGCCACTTGGCAAAAAAAACATGGCATATGTATGGTTTTATCAACTTACGAAAATTTTCCATAAATGTTCCAATAGGTATTTCCTCTTCTACATAATCTAGCCTTGTAGATTCCTTTCCAAATTTTGTTTCAAATTTTTTGTACTTGTAACTCTTGCAATTTACCATCTTCCTCGTATCAGTATCTTCATCTCTCAAAGGCAATTTAGCCAAGTCCCCGCATGTTCCACAAATTCCTCTTATGCAATTTATTTGACCGGTTGCATTATCATCTGATTTATCACATAAGATGGATGCTATGAATTGACTTGTTCGTTTAGGAGGAGCATTTTCATAACCATCACTATCTTCTCTAATCTTTCGAAACACCTGATAGTACAAGTTAAATTCGATGTGATAACGACAACAACAAGTTTCAAAAACTTTGTTTAACTTCACATAATATGGCCTTAACCGTTCAAACATGGTTTGTCCAATCTTTATATGAGGGTTTGTTTTAGTAAACAATACATACAATTCATGTTTTGTTGTGTCTATCCAATGTTTTACATGGAGATCATAACAATCAGGACCAATCCTTTGCTTGATAACATCTCTACTATTTGATGAAGGATGAGTATTATCATTCCAAAAACTTGTCACAAAGTTCCTAACAACATCTTCAATTCTATCAGAACGGGAGCTCTACACATAATTGCCCAATTCCCTTCTGAGGTACTATCATCCAAAATATTTCTCCTTTTAACATATTTAGATATTGTCCTTCTACTAAAACCAAACTCAGATGATAGTGAAGAGATTTGTCTTTTTTGAGGCAATCTTTCATTTCCTAAAGATGTCAACATCACTCTTCTTGAAATGGTCTTATCTAGTTTTTGAGATTTTTTACCAATGTTCACCAAACCTTTCTTAACATTATCAACAATAGATTTTTGTAGCTGAGAAGATTTCCTCTTTTGACTTGTTGTATCTATACCCAACAATTTCACTGGATCTATTAAGTCTTTATGAGTAAGTACAATTGATAACAATTGAGCTTTTTCTAGTGTAGTATCAAGATTGTTGAAATGAGACATTATTTCTTTTCCACTTTTATTCATTGACCTCCTTTTAGTATGTCTAGGTTCTTCACTGAGACGTTTCAACTCATCCACATCAATTTCAAGTAAATGATCTAAATTTTTATAAGAAATACTTCTCTTCACCTGTTTAGCTAGATCCACAATATGCTCATCCATATCAGTGGTAGGAGGTAAGGAGCCTGACCCCTCTCCTTCAAAGGTCTCCATTGGTTCAACTTGGACAATCTCCTCCCTATGTTCATCAACTATATTGTGTTCTTCAACAGGTTCATTTTCCCGTTCTGCACATAATTTAAGAGTTTGTGTAAGGTTCTTGAATTAATTAGAGATTATTCAATTAGGTTTAAGAATAGGGGTGAATTTGGCTTAAAGCTTTACATGTTAAAATTAGCCTGTTCAATTTGGTTTATTAAATTTAATTACTTTCAAGACCTTATTGTTATAACTCTAATTAAATTACCTGTTTAGGTTTAAAGTTCAATTTGTTCTCAGGCTAGGATTAAAGTTCAATCTCTAATTTTGAGCACTAATTTAACACATAAAATTAAATTTTGATAAATTAGAAATTCCAATTTTGAAAATTAAAAGTACAAATATTTTGATGCATGCATATGATAACTTAGGTGACCTCATATTAATTTGTTATGGACCATAATGTAGGTGGACTATAATTTGTCACATGTGTGTATATTTAAGACCTATTATTGCATAATAGACCTCCTAATCTGAAATGTTTTTGCATGTACGTGAAGTTGAATATAAATAGTTCACCTAAATTATTCAACATGTTTAATAGGTTATAAATTTATGTCACATTTAAGACCTATAATCAATGTAATAGTCCTAATAGGCCTTATTATTAAAATCAATATGACCACGTATGAAAAAACATTTCACAATTAATATACTTAACTACCCTTAAGACAAATATATTATGTGATATTAAAGGACCTATCACATGAAATTACTTGTACATGTAGATTAAATATTCAATATATATAATTTAGAACCTAGAAATTATGACATAATAGGTCTTATTAATTTTATGACTTAATAGGTCTTATCTATTATAAATGGACTTAATTATATAGGAGAAAAATGCAATTACACAACAAGCAAGTTGATGGAATTTGAAATTTGCAAATACACGTATTATCTCAAATTAATTATGATTTCCAATTAAAACAAAATTATTTTTAATCCTATTATTTCCAATTAATTTAATTAAGATTTTTTAGATTAATTTTTATTAAAAATATTAGATAAAAAATATTGAGTTCTAATTAATTGATACGTAATACATATTAAATTAAATAGAAATAAAATTAAAAATACATACTTGCATCATGATATCTTTGTCTTTTTGTTCTCGATATCTTTCTTCCGTTTCGGGAGAATAATTCCTTGAAGTCTTATTTTGCCTTCTCTTCTTGTTCCCCATGCTTTTACAAAAAACCTTCAAATTATTGCCCTCAAAATAATTTTCAAATGTCTTCTCTCATCCAAAAATGCAAATTATTTTAATCATTTGTGTGATAAAAAATGAAAAAAATTATGGACATTTATACGACTCCACAAATGGAAAAAAAAACAAAAAATGCGTCGGCCAGAGTTTGAACGAAACCCGACAGTTAAAAATGGTTGGGTTCGCTCGAACATGACCATTACAAAAATGTGCATGCCAATATCAAGCCCATTGGTTCGAGCGAACCCAATTCGCTCAAACTGTTGTTCATTAGAACCCTCAAATTAAAGATTTCTCCCAAAAAATTTCAGAGTTATGAAGAATTAATGACTTTGGAGCTCTGGTTCAAAGCACGAATGAAATAATCTTGATAACCCAAAAATATTAGATGGTAGTACTCGAAGCAAGCTTTCCAATAAGTATAATTTTGTTATATTTTGAATTTATTATGTTCTTGTTTTTTTAATTTTATGGAAAATTGGTTTTTCACCAAACGTGAACTTCTCTGTTCAACGCATTGGGAAAAATAAGAAATTAATTCAAAAAAATTCTAAAAAATATCTATGCCCCTGGTATTGATGTCTTCTTTCTAACAAAAAAAATAAAATTGAATTTCGATTTATACAGAACAAGTTATGTGTTCAAACATAAACCTATGTTTGAATTATGACTAGTCGGACTTCAAAACTTTATAAAATGAAAACTATTGAACATATCACTATAAAACCAAATGCAAGCCCTGGATATTGATGTCACAAACCAAAATTCGAAAGAATTGAGTTTTTATCATTTATATAAAAAAAGTTATGCATTTTGGGAGGCACATCACTCTTAAAAAATGTAGTTTGTTGTAAAAAACTATTTTTCGAGGGAGATGGAATTTTTTTTTTAAAAATCCTTCAAAAAAATTTGAAAAAAATGTATATAGAATCTACAAACAAAATTCTAGAAATCACTAATTTACATCATCTTCAAATTTTTAATAGTTCAAAATTTATAGTTCTCGGAAGTTGAAGATTATTTTAAAAATGTACATCTCAGTGTCAAAAGTGGCAAAAAAGTGGGAACCATTATTGTGAGTTCACCCACAAGGATATGTTGACTCCGATCAGGAAGGTGATATTAATCTAAGGAGTACTACAAGGTATGCTTTTACTGTAGGGGGAACTAAAGTTAGTTGGATTTCTAGATTGCAAAAGGTTGTTGCGCTTTCAACCACTGAGGCTAAGTATTTAGCTACTACTGAAGCTAGCAAGGAGATGATTTGGTTACAATGTTTTTTGGAGGAACTAGGCTAGATGTAGGAGGATAGTCCATTGTATACTTATAGCCAGAGTTCCATTCATCTTGCAAATAATTTTTCTCTTCATTCAAGGACAAAACACATTCAACTTAGGTACCACTTCATATGGTCTATTTTGGAGGATGGCCAGTTATGGCTTGAGAAGATTCACACAAGTGACAATCCCGCAGATCTGTTAATGAAGGTAGTGTTAGGATTCCCACAGATACTGAGAGGGGGGGTGAATCAGTATCTAACTAGTGAATTGAATTTCTTAACTTGAAACATGTAGAACATATTATAACAGTGTATCGGTATGTAAGAATTAATGCAATAAACAAAATTAAAAGCATCCACATGAAAAACACACCATAACACAATGTTTTAATGAGGAAACCCGGTGTGGGAAAAACATCGGTGGGATTTGTGACCCACAATATTCACTTACTGGTCAATAAGAGAATATTACTTACAAGAGGGGCCTGCACATGCAGGAAGGCCAACTGCCTAGAGCTCACTGCTCAAATACAAAATAGGAAGTCTCACTGGCTTACAAAAATGGATTATACAAATCCAATATCTTGTACTGCTTCAGAATAACATCTATAATGTCAGATCCAGTACCGGTTTTTTCTCTGCTTCTTACATAAACCCTTAACCTATATCTCGCATAATAGGTCTGCCTAATTGCATTCTACCATTCCTCTTCTTTTCGTTATTAAATGTCCTACAATGATCTCTTATATATATGAGTCATTTTACAATGATGCCAAGTCAGCTTACAAAGATTTTACAATAATAAACAAAATATAATATAACAAAAATCTTGTTGGCCTCTGTGTCGGTATGCTTCCTTTCTCTGTCGGTGCCGGTGGTTTGAGTGGCGGTGTAGAATCTGATCTTCTAAGTGCCGGTGTAATGCCTTACCGGTGCCATAGGATTGTAAGGTTGCCATCAATGACAAAACCTTCAATCACCTACAATGTCTCATTGGAGTGTGCATATGCCAACAATCTCCCCCTTTGGCATTGATGGCAACACTCATGAGAAAATTCAAAAGTGTATCCAAAACTTGTAATCCAAAAATTAGTTACCAAAAATATAAGAGCTCCCCCTGAGTAGATAAGTCTTCTGCCGGTTATTTTCTCATACTACTACTCCCCCTTTGGAATCAATGACAAAGGTTCTCAAGATGTCAATAGAGTTGTAGTCTCAACCTTGTAACTGGATGGTTACAATTTGAAAAAGATCTCCCAAAATTAAGTTTATACTTTCCATAAAGTTCTTGCTGTCCCTGTTCTTGGAACTGTACCGGTGACGTGCTGCATATGTTTTGCCGGTGTTCTCTGTCCCTGTACTAGTGCCTCAGATATTTCCTTCCGTAATGATGCTAGATAGTCCAATCTTGGACTCAGTCTTAGTCTCAAATTCTTTGCCTTATTTACTATTCTCTCCTTTTCTCTTTCTAACTTAAGTAACTCTTCCTCAAAACTTGTTATCCTTTGTTCAAAAACTGATAATGTATCAGGTGAGTTAACAAAATCGTCAGCAAGTTTATTGATTTCATCCTGTACCTTGCTCATTTTCTTATCTATGTCTACTGTCAAAAAGTTTGTCTTGCAAGTATCTTTGTACAGAGTTTTAAATTTCTTCAATAAGTTACATAGTTCTGGTAGAAGTGTGTCAAATTCCCTAGTACACTTCTTTATCTGATCTTCAAAGAATTTTTGCTTTTCAATTTCTAACTTATCCTTCAATGCCTCTTCCTTTATTTGCTCAATAGTCACTGTGTTCTCAGTGATGTATTTACACAAAGTGTCAAGTTGGCTTAAAGAATCCTTATTGTCTATGTTACAGTTAGGAGCTATCATCTTCAAAATTGGGATTGTGTCATCTATAGCTTTATAAGCCTGTGAACTACAATCTGTTATCCTTTTGATGGAGTCCAAAAGTACTTCAGTTACATTTGTTGATTTGTAACTTGTTGAGGAGGAACCAACATTCTGAATTCCACCGGTGGAGGAAGTAACCATGCTTGTAGTGACCTCTGGTAGGTCAATCTGTGTTTCCATTTCCTTAAGCAAGGGTTTTTGTTTTTCTCCTATTGTCGGTGGCACTATTTCCATATGAATCTGTTCCTGTTCTGGAGCCTGTTGCTCTGCTTGTGTCTCTATTTGTTGCTCTATTTCAGTCTCAGTCTGAGTCTCTACCTGTTGCTCTATGTTATCAACTTCAACTTTTCTTTCAGTATTGTCAATGCTATCAGTTGCCAGTGGCTCACTAGCCATATATGTCTTGTCGGTTGTATCTTTGTCTATCATAATGTTGACGTTTTGTGTATCAACATCAACTGTGTATGGTACTTTAGGATTAGGATTTGTGTCCTCTATGTCCATACTCTCATCTGTAGGTTGGTCTTCAGTAGTTGTTACCGGTGGTGTAATTGGAGGCGGTGGGAGTAAGTTGTCTTTTACTTTGATGCTCGGAGGTCCACCGACCTTTCCTTTTCCTTTGTCCTTCTCCTTCTGGTATACCTTTATTGATTTGGGGTTCCTGTACTCTTCCTGTTTTTCTTTCTCCACAAGGAATATGTCCCATGCATTTTTTGTTTCCTCTGTTACTTCATTCACTCTTCCAACCATTAATGCAATATGTCAGTGTGCAGTAGAGAATACTGACTGGTTGGCTTCTGCAATTAAGTCATCTATCTCCTTAGGTGATTTTACTGGGCAAACATCAAGTAACTTTTCAATTTTGATTTTCTTATCAAGCTCTACAACAACTTGTCTTCTTGCTTCCAGGCTTTTGAACAATTCATCTAGTAGTTCATCTATCACTTCCATTAAGAACTTCTTATAGATGTCCATGTGTAAAATGACACTGTTCTCAACTTGTTATTTTTCATCTGCTGACAGTGTATCATAGACCTTTCCTATGTTCTTGAGTTTCTCTTCCTCTGTGATTTCATTTAGCAATTTGTCAAGAGGGGCCATGTTTTGTTTAGTCTTCTTCTTCTTTGGTGTCAACTTTTTCTTTGGTGTTGTCTTTCTAACCGGAGACCTCACTGCCTGTTGTTTTTGTCTAGTCCTTCTAGGCAAGGGTGTGGATGCCGGTGAAGGATCCATTTTCCTTAAAACTCTTTTGAAAGTTGTAGGCATGTCATTCTTCAAAGAAGTAGCTACCGGTGATAGGCGAGTCTCAGGCTGTAGAGTTCCTAACTCATCCTCTGTGATACCGGTTTGTTTCAGTACATCCTCTTTAATAGCCTTAGCCTGTCTAGAACCTCTTCTCACAACTGCTTCAACCTTTTTCACTCTCTTCTTAGATTGAATTTGACTTTCTATGGTCTTAGCACTACCAAATACTTCTTCCTTTGGTTCCCCGGGTGCTTCCAGAAGTGCTTTAGCATAAGTCTCAATGATATGATCATCGGTCTCATAACCCATCTCTGTTACCCAAATTGTTCTTGGGATGACTCCTTCCATCCAGATGTCATCCTTTTTATCACAAAACATATTTCATCCTTGTATTTGTTGACAATCTTCTATGACAGTCTAATCCTTTTCTTCATCCTAACCTTTAGTGCTTGAAAATAGTCATGAATATTCTTTTCTTTGTTTTCACCCATGTTGTTGAATAGGTCTGTTAATTGTTTTCCTACTGGTATATCAAATCCAAGGTTCTTATTGCCTATACCGGGAACCTATTTGGTTATGTGTAGCATCAAGCATACACGTAGATTTCCAAATCTAAAAGTTACTTTCTTATCCTTCTTGATTTTGCCTAAGTTATCAATCAACTCATCTTTTAACCATTCACATACATCAACTTTTACATTGTCTTTAACCATGTCATAAGCACTCTTAATGCATAAACTGGAAACTAAGTTAAGTCCATTTGCATGAGTTGCTTTGTATCCTAAGATCATGCTAACAAATCTCACATTTATATCGGTCACATCATTAACCCTCAAAGACCTTCTGTCGGATGTTGCACTAGTTAAGTTCATTACTAGGTCATTGGAGACCTTCTTAGTCTTGTCTGGTTTGTTACCGGTGGAAGGTAACCCTGTTACTGCTTTCACAGCTTCCTTTGTAATTGTGTGAACTGAATCAAGCCAAAAGAATGAACCATGTACCCTGCTTAAAACTATCCTAATCACTTCCTTGGGAAATTCAGGAATGCAGAGGATTTCAGTGAATCCTAGGGTTTCAACAACTTTATGTTCAGGTTTTACATTTCTGGAATTGTCACATATAATAGTCTTATACATGTTTTTAATTTTTTCATCTCCTAATTCCTCTATGTTTCAATGAATGTATATTCTGGGATCTTCTGCAAAAACAACTCCTTTTGGAATTTGGGAAAAAGTACCTACATTGTCATCTTTCTTAGCTACCTCGGGAACTAGTTGAAATACGGGCCTAGGGCATTTTATAACCTTGACTACTGTAGGGTTTGCTATGAATTCAGGTGCAGAGGAGGATGCCATGATGATAAATACCTTTTTCTGCCTTTGGATGGAATGATTGCTAAAGTGCTTTGCCTCTTTGCTCGAAATGCCTTAGCTCTACAAATTTCACTCTCTTCGAATGTTTGAAATCTCGATGAAATGAAATGGAGCTAAAACCACAAATTTATAATGTTTATTTGCCATCTACCACATTTAATGTATGTCGGTTAAGTAGTCACTTAACATTGTTTGCCGGTATAGCAGTAATTTCCAACTTCTCACCATTAACCGAGGGAATTATAGCATATTTCTCATTTGATTGCCAAACCCTCAAGAAAATTTTCTTCAATTTGATGAAGAGCTTCCTGCTGGTGGAGTATTACTCTGTCCTATCAGTGAAGCACTACTCTCTCCTGCTAGTGGAGTGTTGATTGGTTCTACCGGTGGAGGAGTATTCCCAACAATATTTAGGTCTAACTTTCTAATCCATTGTTTTGAGAATTCTTGCTTAACCTCTTCAACTTTTTCTTTTCCTTTCAAACTAGAACTTTTGTTGTCTATCGGTGATCCTTTACTTCTACAGAATTTTGCAATATGCCCAATCTTGTTACATGCATAGCAAGTCACATTATTCTTCTGAATAGCTTTCCCATAACCTATGCCGGTATGTGTTCTACATGGATTAGATAGGTGTCCAAATCTTCCACAAACATAACATCTCACATTCATTCTGCAATTTTCAGAGTTGTGACCAACTTTGTTGCATTTTGAACATCGATCGGTGGGTGTTTTGATATTCTGATAATTTCTAGATCTACATTCATTTTCTCTATGACCATACTTGTTATAGTTAAAGCATTTTCCATTAAATTTATAAGCAGTAGGTTGTCTTACCGGTTTGCTATGATCTTGTGTGTTTGCAGTACCAGAGCTTTCACCAACTTCAAAGTCAATTCTAGAAGTGTCACCTTTAGGTTTTTGATTCTTCAGCAAGTTACCAAGTTCTTCTGAGCTTTTCTTGAATTTCTCTTTATGTTGATTTGCAATATCTAGTTCTCTTTCTAAGACTTCTTTCTGCCTCATCAGTTCATTTGAGTCATTTTGAGTGCGCATCAGATCTGTCTTCAACAAATCATTTTCATAGCTAAGTCTTGTGTTTTCATTTGCAGCATCACTTAGTCTTCTAGTCAAATCTTCTTCATTCTTCTTTCTATCTTCAATTTCATTACAAAATCTCATAGTCATATCCTGCATCTCATTCTTTGTTGTCATGTTCTCTTGTTTCAACTTGTTTATCATATCATTAAGAGTTTCTTTTTCATCATTCTCATTTTGCATCTTTTCACAAAGTTCTCTTCTCTTGTTTCTTGAAATAGTAAGATTTTCTTGAAGTGCTTGAATAATATCCTGAGTAGCCTTTAGATCATCTTCAAGTTTGATATTTTTCAGTTTTTCTGCATCATAGTCTGAGAGAGCTTCTTCTAGTTGCTTCATCAGATTTTCCATCTCTACCGGTGTTAAGATCTTCCTCAAGCTGTTAGGCTTCTGAAAATAGAGGACCAAGCTCTGATACCAATTGTTAGTATTCCCACAGATACTGAGAGCGGGGGGGGGGGTGAATCAATATCTAACTGTTGAATTGAATTTCTTAACTTGAAACATGTAGAACATATTATAACAGTGTACTGGTATGCAAGAAATAATGCAATAAACAGAATTAAAAGCATCCACATGAAAAACACACCATAACACAATGTTTTAACGAGGAAACCCAGTGTGGGAAAACTCTCGGTGGGATTTGTGATTCACAATATTCACTTACTGGCCAATAAGAGAATATTACTTACAAGAGGGGCCTGCACATGCAGGAAGGCCAATTGCCTAGAGCTCACTGCTCAAATACAAAATAGGAAGTCTCACTGACTTACAAAAATGGATTATACAAATCCAGTATCTTGTACTGCTTCAGAATAGCATCTATAATGTCAAATCTAGTACCGGTTTCTGATCTGCTTCTTACATAAACCCTTAACCTATATTTTGCATAATAGGTTTGCCTAATTACATTCTACCATTCCTCTTCTTTTTGTCATTAAATGTCCTACAATGATCTCTTATATATATGAGTCATTTTACAATGATGTCAAGTCGGCTTACAAATATTTTACAATAATAAACAAAATATAATATAACAAAAATCCTGTCGGCCTTTGTGCCGGTATGCTTCCTTCTCTGTCGGTGGTGGTGGTCTGAGTGCCGGTGTAGAGTCTGATCTTGCAAGTGCCAGTATAATGCCTTGCCAGTGCCATAGGATTGTAAGGTTGTCATCAATGACAAAAGCTTCAATCACATACAATGTCTCATTGGAGTGTGCATATGCCAATAGGTAGTCCCATGGGAGAAGATGATTTCCTCCTTAGTTTCTATCGGCCTTATTGACAAAAAATCATGGAATTAAGGAACAGTTGATTCTAGGAGTTTTTTCCACTAGGAGTTGCAAGAGCAACAGTGTGATCTGGGATTAGTCTCCAAGTGGGAGATTGTTTGGTGTAGAGCCTGATCAGTCTCCAAGTGGGAGTTTGTTGATATGTGGCGGTTGATCATGCAAGTATTGCACACTTGTTATGTATCCTTGTCGGGGTTCAGGGCCAGGCTGGGCCCTGAGAGGGGGTTCGGGGGAGCAGCCTTTGAGGAAAAAAAAATTGTCGCTTTTGTTGAAAAACAACAAACTTTGAAAAAAACCCTAAAAATAATCGACTTTGATTGTTGTCCTAAAAATTGCTTGTTATAAGCGCTTGAAATGTAAAAGGGTATGGTAATAGTGTTGTGCTGATTTACTGGATAATAAGAAAAGATTGGAAAACTATGTTATGTGGATGTAGCCCATCTTGGGTGAACCACGTTAAATCTCCATGTTATCTATTTTATGCATTTTTCTTCATCTTTTGTGTTTGTATCTGCATATAATTGTTAATTTGTATTTGCTCCAGATCTACCTAAAACCTAACATCATTTTCATGTACTTATTGTAAACATGTAAAATAGTAACAATATATTAATCACCATCTCTCAATACAATATATCACCAGTGTGGGACTCAAAGTAAATTCAAAGAACCATTAGTCACATAACATAATTGATTATTACAGTTACACTTAAATCAATATTATGAAAGCAAGGTAAAAACTTGATATCTATTATTGATGTATTGAGCCTAATTTTAATAGAGAAAAAATAGTTATCAATTAATGAAATTGACCACTAACTACATAACAACCTTAAAAAAAGTAATATAATAAATTTATGTTAACATTCTCTCATTATTCCATCATTCCTACAAATGTGCCATCTAAACCCCAAGTTTCACCTAACCAAGGAACTCCCCCTTAAGGCTTACACATAAAAACATGTTGAATATGTAAAATAAATACATATTATTGAGATGGTCTTTTATTTGCAGAGCCAAATCTTGAATCAAGTGGACTTCCATCAAGCTTACTTGTGACCCTCGTAAAGTTGTAGCTCTAAGTTGAATTCTCGAGTTAAATTAGTCCCAAAATTCCTAGCCACAAATGCTAAATTACTGGACAACAATCTATATTTAGCTTTGCAAACATAGGGCTCCATCATGTTGTCTCTTGACCCTTACAAGGGTATAATTATTTATCAAACTCTTCTGAACGCTCTTGGTAACAATCTATATTGAGTTCAAGTACACCAAACCCCTTACTTGTGTCCAAAAATCAAACTCTACAATGCATGCATTCTTCAAATCTATCAACATCTACAAATTGTTTTTAAAAGAAAAGCAATAAAATGAAGCAAAAAATGCTTCACATTTAAAGAACCATTGCAACATGAGAAGCTAGCTTGAGATGACATAAATTACTCAATCTTTCAATGTCACTAGCCTCCAAATGTGAAGGTTCAATACTAATCCATTATGAGGACCAAAAGAAGAATCATTAATAAAAGCTTCATCATATGGTGAATTCTCATCATCAACACAAACAAAGTTACCTTCATCTAATTGATCTTTGAGTTTTTCTGTAGGAAAATTATTGGCCAAATTTTACAAAACCATACATGTGTGACCCTTTTTCTTATGATAAGAACATGCATTTTATCTTTTGTTTCTACTTGATCATTTATTATTTCTTTGTCAATATAATGCTTTCTCCTATTGAAGATCATCTTCTATATCTTCTTTTGTCCTTTTTTATTGTGCTAGAATAGTAGAAATCATGTCTTCTAAACTTTGTGAAATTTTATTTTAACTAATTGTAAAAATAAAAGTATTGTATTTTGAAGAAAACATATTTAGCATGATAGCTTTAGCACCATCATTATGTATTAGAACCTTAACTTCTTTTATCTGCCTAATGAGAAACCTCATATTATTTATGTGATTTGACATTGTCATTCCATCTTCATTTTGAACCTAGAAACAATTGAAGTTTTAGGAAAAGATTTGCATTAACTCCTTTTGATCCAAACAATTTGTTTAGATTATCCCAAATATCTACTAATGATTTATCTAAATTTATATGATGTACTTTGGAGTCAAAAAGAGAAAGACCAATAATAGACTTTGCTTTATCATCTCTACTGTTCCAATCTAATGATTTATTTGCATATGTAGGCATTTTTTCCTTTCCACTCACTATTGGACCCATAAATTTTATTCATTATTTTCAATTTTATTTTCATCCTTCAAGTATGAAAATTGAATCTAGAATATTTGTCTAATAGAATCTCCATTAAAAATGCATTTATAAACGCAATATTTATTGCTGCAAAAATCTTCTTCTTATGAACAACTCACACAAAACCCTAATATTATTTAGTATCGTATAAAATCAAGTACTCTTACTTCAAGAAAGATGACCATATTTTAACAACTCCTTTGATTTGATACACCTCTCATGTTGTTGTACTTGGAAGTAATATACAAGCAAGTAAGTAAAAATACAAACCATTTTTTTTTTTGTCGTTGCAAACTCTTATAGCTAACTCTTCCATACATCAATATTCATTACACAAGACACAAATGTTCAAATGTTAGAAATGTGATTTTACATGCCCTTCTTTATCATCAGATGACGACTCCTCTCCACATGCCTTATTAATCCTTCACACACCTTGTCTATGTTTCCATATTTTCAAATTTCGAAGACCTTTGATCTCACATCCCAAACTCCCATCAATCTTATGTTCAAACACTACTAGACAAACATGAATTTATGTCCTTCATGGTAATATCTACTAAAATATATACTTAATAGGAATATCAAAGAGTCCCACTCACCTTTTATCTCCAAACACTATCAAAGAGTCCCACTCGCCTTTTATCTCCAAACACTTATCCATTGTAGCAATGACATCAATGTGAGTATAATTGGATGTTATCTTTTCATGGTCACTTTGATGATCGCTTCATCTAGAATTTTGGTTTTCTTAACCAGTATAACTACTTCTTTAAAAAAATATAATACATCATGAATTTCTTCCTAAATTCATTGCACGACCATAAGCCAATTCCTATTGATCAATAGGTGCTCACTCCTATATGCATGTGTGACTCTGTACTCAATCACCTACCTACATTTCTTCCCTAGTCACCTTCGCCATCTTAACTGAGTGCTATTGGCGTAAACCACACTATATTACATTGTATAATATGGTTTGGTTATGTTGGTTAATTGATTTTGTTTATCTCTGTTTATCCCGTTCCCCAACGGTGTCAGTTTTACCGTTCTTCCGACGGTGATGTAACTGTTTTTCTCGCTGTATTTATTATCCTCCAGCTAATAGTATTATCATTGTATTGTCTAATTCATCTCCTATGCTCCTTTATTTGGTATCAGAGCAGCAATACGATGTTGGGAGTGTAGAAGGCATGCGTGGAGAAAGCATGGGAGACTCTTTCAGCATCAGTCTGCGTGAAGAAACCTTCTGAGAGCATAGCATTTAAGATGATATTGGCGATTGAAGTTTAGCAGTTTTCTACGTGTGAAAGCCGACCGTGTAGACGAGATGTTTCGCGGTTAGGTATGAATGCATCAAAAGCGGGTAAATTTGAACGTCTTTTCAAACGGTAGTTGCCGTTTATTTTGAATTCAACGAGTTCCCGCGCGACGTCAAGTGGATGCATGTGATCGCATAAAACATTGTTCTGACCAATAGTTGTATCATAAGCAACGACTATGAGAGCTTCAAAACAGGACATGGGCATTCATTGAATTGTACTGGAAATTCTTGAGTTCTTGCATTCCAAATGTGGAAGCATAGACCAGAATTTCGTGGAATGCTTGATTGCAGGATATGCACAAAATGCACTTGTCAAAAGAATTTAGAAACGTTTAAAACTAGTGCGATTGGCAGGTATAAAGACAAAGCCCGCAAACTTTGCCAACATCCTCCCAGCCGATGCGAAAATGGTAGCTTTGTAACAGTGTATGGACATCGAATAGAACAATCGAGGATTTTTTAAGATATCGCTGCAACTGCCCTGTCAGGCGTGTATGTGAAGAAGTAAACCTAAACATTTAAATGAGAAAAAAAAAAAACTTTATTTAGATCAGTATTTTACTCATTCAAATAAATATTTTTTCAATATACAAAAATGCTTTTTTAGAGTCAATTAATCTTTACATTAAATCCATGGTTTCCTGGGCAAATGTGCTAAGTATTTTTGCACCATGCCATTTTACATTAGCTTCTTGTTTTCATGTATGTTTACATGTTTAGAGTATATAGATGTAGATTGATACTTATATTATTTTTATAATATCTTGAGCTAAAGTTTCCAATGTATTGTTTAATTAAAGGATTATTATATTTCTTATTACAAGTATATTTTCTATTACAAGCCTCTTTGCTATATGATTGGACATATTGTCACAAGTGAGACCTTGCATTATAGTTGTGTCGAATTTGTTTTCATAGCCTAAGGTTTGGTTTGTGGAGAGATGAAAACATCACATGACATTGACTAAAGTTTATAGCTAAAAGATCTCAATCCTCTATAAAATTTCAGGATTGGAAGAAGGTAGTGTAGATATCTTCCAATGTGTTAGTAATTGTGTAGAAGGTGCTTTTATTATTCGAAGAGTGCTCAGGAAGGAGAGAATAAAAAACGTCGGAACTATTGTAAATAGACGAGGAAGGAACTAAGCACCTAAACTAAATTTTTTTCAAGAAATAAGCTCATGCAAATGATGTTTAAACCTAGACAAGACTTATGCTTTGTTCCCTAAACTTTTAATTTTCACTTTAATGATTGATATCTTATCTTAGTCCTAAATTAGAAAAAAGAAATGAAAGATCTAAGTCAATTCTTTGATTATGTGACATTACACAATACACACACGCATGAACATGATGACATTAAATTAGAGTCTTAGGACACTAAGGATAAGGATTATCTTCAATGCATAACTAGCATTATTAAATCTTAGTAATAAAATAATTTAAAAAGTTTTTAATCTCTCCAAAGGATGATACAACTCTAATTAGATTTCAAGTTTTGTATGGATTGGGATGCTTATTAAATCCATTCATGAATCAATGTTAAAATACTTGGACTTCTTTTGAAGGTAAAATATAACTTAATTATATGTAAGGACTAAGGATCCAAAATCAAATCAAGGTGCATATTATTTAGCTACAAAATTTAATATCATTAGCTTGCAAGTCAATAGTATCAAATTTTATACAAGAATATAAAGGCCATCCATTTTTCAATTCTCTCTCAAATGACCATGTGGCAATCTCTAGGACTTATTAGTATTAGTTTCAATGGTTAGTACCGTATGTACTTATGAAAATTGAATAGGGTCAATCTAGAAGTTTACTATGAATTTAATGCATATAGTATGTAAGTCATAACCAACCTTTAATTCATTTATTTATATAAGGGATTACATTTCACTTAATTTTCCACCATAAGATCGAGGTTGTTCAAAATCTAGGGACATCCAATCACATCTAGTCTATTGTTCCACTTGGACACCCTTGCAACAAAGCATATAGTTTCATGGGGTCATGACAATGTCTATAAATTTGGCCATGTAGAATTCTCTAGATCAAATTATTGTCAAGTACTAAACTAGTTATATGTCTTTTTTTGTTCCATACATTATAGAGAGTTATCTAGCATATCTAGGGTCCAATAGACAAAATAGTCAAATTTTTTTTTACAAGACCTTATATATTGATTAACCAGACTTATATTTACATTTAAAGTACTACAACAACTTCAATGGGTCAAAAAACAAGTCAATAATTCGAACTCCTGAACAAACCAACACCACCTAATTATAACTAGCATAACCATCACTTTATACTCAATAGAATGACCATCATTTGGCATCTAGAAATCTACTAATATGATCAATATTCACCACAAAAGTGACCATGTATGTCTGGTCTCCACTCATGAGTTGTTATATAACATAATAGGGCCTTGTGATTAATTATTTCTTAGTTCCTCTTCCTATTGTACAAGAACTAGGGTGCTAATGACAAACACATCCTTTTTATTAGATAATGTGCTTTACCAAAACACATATACAATATGGGATAACCTTATGGGTAAGTGCACAAAGATGGGGGACCAAAAAGGGGTCTTAAGATCTGTAAAGTGAAAAATTGGGAACCTTAGCCAAATTCTCCACTTGAAAGAAGAGGGGAACTTTACTAAGGTTCAATTTTCACTTGGGGAAACTTTACATTCAAAAGAGGGGGTTGAATCTACTAGACCCAATCCCAAAGGATGCAAGGATTGAATACTAAGTAGGTTGGTTCTAATTGAAATGCAATTGACCCTCTTTTGTAAGTTGTCAACTTGAATTAAGACTAAATGTTGGAAATGAAGACAAAGTGTGAGAAAACAACGAGCTGCAATTGACTCTCTCTCCCTCCCCCATCCTATATGTTCACTCTCCCTCTCTCCCTCCCATTGTTTCCCTCCCCCTGTCTCTCTCTCTCTCCCTCCCCCATCCTATCTCTTCCCTCTCTCCCTCCCATTGTTTCCCTCCCCCCTCTCTCTCTCCCTCCCCCATCCTATCACTTCCCTCTCCCTCTCTATCTCTCTCTCACCCTCTCTCACTCTCTCTCCCTCCTCCATCCTATCTCTTCCCTCTCCCTCTCTCCCTCCCATTGTTTCCCTCCCCCCTCTCTCTCTTTCTTCCTCCCCCATCCAATCTCTTCCCTCTCCCTTGCATTCTTTCCCTCCCCCCTTTATCTCTCTCCCATTATTTACCTCCCCCCTCTCTCTCTTAGATCTCGCCCTCTTTTAATCAACCCCTACCTCCCTCCCTCCATCTCTCTCACTTGGGTTCTCTCATTGTCACAACCCATCCCTCCCGCTTTCGCTTAAACTTTCTCCCTTTAATCTCTCCATCTTTTTTCATCCCTTCCTCCCTATCTCCCTAATATACTCTTTCCATCAACCCCTCCCTTCCTCCCTCCGTCTTTTCACTTGATCACTCTCTCACTTAAGTCTCTCCCTCAAACCATTCCTCTCTCTCTCTCTCTCTCTCTCTCTCTCTCTCTCTCTCTCTCCCTAGTATTTTCCTTTGTTTCCATCAACCATAAAGAGGGAGAGAGAGAGAGGGGTGAAGAGAGGGAGGGAGGAAGGTGGGGGTTGAGGGAGAGAAAGCCTAAGTGTAGGAGGGAGAGAGAGAGAGAGAGAGAGAGAGAGAGAGAGAGAGAGAGAGAGAGAGAGAGAGAGAGAGAGAGAGAGAGAGAGAGAGAGAGAGAGAATATTGGTACGAGCATACTAAAATTACTGAAATTTATGTGAATACTCTAAAAACTAGAATTTGCATTATAATTCCTAGAGATCTAAAACCACTTTCAAACATCTTGATAATATATACATAAAATATAACATTTAAGTATAAGAAAAAGTCAAATATTCCTAGAGATCTAAAACCACTCTCAAACATCTTGACAATATATACATAAAATATAACATTTAAGTATAAGAAAAAGACAAATAGAAATGAGAATTATATGTAAATGTTATATTTTATGTATATATATGAAAACAAAGAGAGAAAGAGAAAAACAAATTTATAGTTTCCAAAATGAAAATGCACTTGTCATTATGCAAATCCATTTGGTGCTTGCTATATTTGGCATACGCCAAACAAAAATGGTGTGACCAAACCTTAGGTTCGGCATGCCAACCCTATTTGGCATGCACCATAAGGCTTAATGGGGGGGCAAAAAGTTTGTCACCTTTTTGGTCCCCCATCTTTATGCACTTACCCATATGTAGAATCTTCTAATAAAGGCTCTTAAAAGACATTAAATTTAAGGAATACAAGGTTATTCAAGTTCATTCCAAAAATAGAAAGGAAAACAAATATTATGAATAATGTATTTTTAAAATTTAAGTATGATATGATAGAGTATCCACCTATAAGTAGAACAGTGCCTTGATACAAATGTGTGGTGTTGATGGGTCTTTTGATACAAAAAACTTATGTAGAATGAGCAACACTCTATTTATCCTAAACAATGTGATCAATCCAAATAATCAATCAACTCCAAAGCACCGTTAATGTCGAGTCTTAGCAATCTAATTCCCATGTGGTCTTAGTGTTCAAGTTCTCATCATGATCCATACTGTTATAGGAATCAAGGATCTAATAACTTTGATACCTAACAACATATTGAGAATCATAAGACTAAGTGATACTAGAGTGTTCAATTTCTTATAGGTGTTATACACAAAGAAAAAACAATCCTTGAAGCCAAGGGAATAAGTCTTTGAAAATTATTAGGGTTTGGTAACCAAAGATACTTCATAACAAATATGTCAATGAAGGTTATCTTGAAGTCATGATAGAAATAGAATGAAACACTTTAAGTTATTAGGGATCAAACTTTAAAAGAAGCATAATAATAGGACCCATATAAGATTGACATAAAAGAAAGTTCCAAAAATGATAACCTAGCACAAGATGTTCATGATAAAAACACTAAAGGGAAAACATAAAATATTAAACTAAGTGTATGACAACAGATTCAACTCTTCAAAAAATATAAAATTAAATCAAAGGGTTGAGCATCAAGGATGATTCAAGATGGGTATAAAAACATGACAATACTTGAAACCTAAAGTATGGAAGATGATTGATCTTTAAAAATGTATTTGTTAGACTTTGTAAAGAAAATATTTAACATGTACTCATATAAGAGGATTCTCAAAATACTTACTAAAAAAGTCATAGGAAGTCTATAAATTTAAGTATGGGAGATGGACTCTACGTATTTAAATAACCCATCCTAGAGGAATGTCATTACAAATCCCACAAATCTTATGTCAAGCATCAAAGCTCGCTAAAGGTAATTAATATATCCATAACCAAAAAGAAAGAAATAACCCTAAAGAATAAATCTATCAAAGAGGAGATGGGTATGTATGACTTGAAAACAAAAAAAATTGAAAGATCAAAATGCAAACAAAAACAAAGAAAAAAAAAAAACCTATGAATCCTTGATTACACAAACAAAACTAGATCAGTGAAATAAAATACACATAATCAAGCTAGTGCATAAAGAAGAAACCCTACTTGTTAAAATGATGAGGGGTTGAGGGGAAGAAAATTGACAAAACAAACATCAGCAACAGTTAGCAACGGTTTGTTCACCATGAGCTCAAATTGCAAAGGGGCAAGGAAACTAGTTGTAGAGCATAAGAGAAATCGAAGGAGAAGCAACAAAAAATTACTAGAAAAGAATCAAACAAGAATAAAAGGGAAAGTGACATGCTCAAGAAGATCACCATGAATACAAGGACAAAGTTTGCCATCCTTTCTGCTTTGACGATTGTCCATACGGTGAGAAAATTCCCCCATCTTTTATGCTTTGATGGTTGCCCATGCCCTGTTCCAAATCTTCGGTTTGCGGTAGCCTGGAAAGATTAAACCTACCAATTGCATTTTATCGCGAAGTCTCTAAACCCTTTTCAACAGATCCATTTTGTTAATATCTTGTAGGCATTCCATGGCAACATAATTCTTTGAGACATTCTGTTGATGATTCCACATCTTGCATATCCTGCAATCGTGACATTCGATCAAACAATTTTCGGAGGCATTTTGTCAAATGGTTCGCGTGCTTTGTCTATGCTTACAATTTATGCATACATACCTTGCAGGGCAGTTGCAACGACAACTTGTGACAAAATTCCTCGACTGTTTATCCTCTATTATCAGATGGCCATATCCTTTTCGTAGAGCTCCCATTTTCGCACAAGCTGGGAGGATACTGGCAAAGTTTGTCGACTTTGGCATTATACCTGTCAATCGCACTAGTTTTAAAAGTTTCTATATCCTTTTAACAAGTGCATTTTGTGCATATCCTGCAATCAAGCATTCCACGAAACCACAATTTTTTGAGCATCGTTCAAACAGTTCACGTGCCTGATCTATGCTTCCACATTTAAAATACAAAAACCCAAGCATTTCTATTACAGTTCGATGGATGCCCATGTCCTGTTTTGAAGCTCACATTGTAACGGCTTACAATACAATTAAAGGTCAGAATATGAAGTGATGATGTTTTATGCAATCACCATCCACTTGACCTTGCGCGGGAATTCATCGAATTCAAAATAAACGGCAACTACTGTTTAAACAGACGTTGGCGGTCGCAACTGAAACGGATGCTGGCAATAGGAATGGGCCCATAGTTGCCACCTAAGCGGTCAAACCAGCTTAGCGTGTGATGTTTAAGCCATCCCGCAATGAACTAGCTCACACCAGCAATAAAAGGAGACGTTAATTATAGTTGCAATTCAGTGCATGAGATCTGGTGCCACATTTGTTTTATTCAATGAAATGTGTGGTGGTGGGTATTGTTTTTTGCTTTGTGAGCTGCAGATCACCTTTCACTCAGTGCACCACATTGACATTCAATTTTGTGAGAAAGTTCGCTTCTATCAGGACATCTATTCTGATTGTGCACGCTGTGAGTTCTAGAGAAGTGCGATTCCTATTTGGAGTTTCTATTTACATTATAAAGAAGTAAGTGTTGTCACCATAGACTAAGTACTACGGGCTTTGCATTTTTTGTCCTCATCTTTTTTTGGCTAGATCATGCAATAGATGGTAGTGTTTTGTTGATTTCTCCATGTCTAGAGTGTAGACTCAATGCTACTTTGAATTTGTTTGATACTATTATGTAGTTCCTCTTGGAGAAATATCATTTGAAATATTTAGGGGAATCGAAGGAAAATTAAAAGACAATATAAAAAGAGGATAGTTGTCTTTGTTGTTGATTGGAGTGGTTGAAGAAAAAATTGTTTTAATATTGGGAGTCATGTTAAATGAATGTATTATTGGTCAGTATTTTATGCAAGCGAATATAAAATGTATTTATTGGTCAATATTTTATGTCAATGAATATGTGGGTGAAGTTAGTGTGTTCATTATAGAAAATCTCTACCCAAAAGACTGTGATCTTCCATACTGGTTCGAGGTGAGTCTTCTAGTAAATGTGATGGAAAAACTATACTATTTTCTTCTCAATGTTTGTGGTATTGAGGTTGTTTGGATAATACACTTGATAAATTAGAAAAGAAAATCCACCCAATTAAAGTTATTTTTAAACAAGATAATCATGCTATTTGTGAATTAGTAGGTGGTGTTGACTCTACAATCTTGTGCGTAAAGAAATTGGAGATTTGCTTCATTTTCTTTTTTGTTGATTGGGTTTTTGGAGTTTGTAATAATTCCTCTAGTGCTACTTTTGAAGGGTAAAGTGTAACAAGATCAAAACTTTGGAGGTTGGCGGCATTTAAGGATGGAAAAATTTCCATCATCTCAAGTTAGCTTCTCGCTTTGAGATGGTGTTTTGCTTGAGAAGTGTTTTTTGTTTTCCTTGCTTTCAATTTTTCTTTTGATGTTGACAGATTTGAAGAATACATATGTTGCAAAGGTTATATTTTAGACACAGGTTTGAGATTTGGTGTTGAGTTCAATATGGATTGCTGTCGAGTAAGTTTCATAGTATATGGTCAAGAATTATACCCTTTCGTGGTCATTTTTTTGTTGTGTAAGTCTTAAGGGGGAGTCCCTAAGGCAAGTTTTAGGAACAATATAATAAGGGGGGGAATGTTTGTGTAAACCACACTATATTACATTGTATAATATGGTTTGGCTACATTTGTTCACTAATTTTCTTTATCTTCGTTTATGTCATTCCCTAATGGTGTTAGTTTTACCGTTCTTCCAATGGTGATGTAACTATTTTTTTAGTTGTATTTATTCTCCTCAAGCTAATATCATTATTATGCTCCTTTAAGATGTTTGTTTTCTATTTGCATTCCATTGTTAGGCATAGAACATATTAATTGTTACATGGTTTCAGATTTTTTGTTTTAGTTTGATTTGTATATATAGTTTTTTTTTAAATATGCTATTCAAACTGATTATTCCCAATTTATACTATTGTCCCCAACCTCCTTATTAAGAACCACCTATAACAAAGATATGTTGAACCCTTCACATCTGTAACTCTCGGCAGGAACATGACGCTTTGCGTCTCTTGTTTTAGAAAGCGCTCCTTCCCCATGATATAGAAGGAAAGGCCAATCCTAAACCAGGCAGTAAGTAACATATTAAATTTAGAAAATATCCATCTGAATTGACTCTACAATCTTGTGCGTAAAGAAATTGGAGATTTACTTCATTTTATCGAAGGATTATATTTTAGACACATGTTTGAGATTTGATGTTGCGTTCAATATGGATTGTTGTTGAGTGAGCTTAAGAACACAATTATACCCTTTCGTGGTCATTAGACAATGATAGAGATCTGTTGTATCTCTTAGGAAACATTGTTAAATAATTCAAGACTGGGAGCTTAAGAACACATCAACCTCGCTTGGCCCCACTCAGTTCAAGATTTGTTTCTTCAAGAGATCTTCAAAAAATTTGTATTCATATTATGTACAAACGACATGTTTTTGTTGTGTAAGCCTTAAGGGGGAGTCCCTAAGGCAAGTTTCAAGAACAATGTAATAAGGGGGGGAATGTTTGTGTAAACCAGACTATATTACATTGTATAATATGGTTTGGCTACGTTTGTTCATTGATTTTCTTTATCTTCATTTATGTCATTCCCTAATGGTGTTAGTTTTACCGTTCTTCCAATGGTGATGTAACTAGTTTTTTAGTTGTATTTATTCTCCTCAAGCTAATATCATTATTAGTGTATTTTCTTTGAAATCTCTTATGCTCCTTTAAGTGCATATCCACATCAAACTCATAATAGAAATCATTCAACCTTGCATGCACTTACTTCACCTTGGAAATCATATACATAGTATAATTAGTGGCTCTGATACCATATGTTAGAGCAAGGTAAAATATTTGAGATTTATATTTGATGTATTGAGGCCAATTTATATAGAGAAAAACTAGTATTATGCTCATAATATGTGTTTCATGAAAAAAAATACTAAATCAGTTGTATATAATAATACTTTTGGGGTTTAAACATGTATACAATGAAACAAACTCACTTTTCTAAAATAAATATTTTGTTTTAGTATAGGCAAGTGAACAATAGGCTTGTAGGTGGTTTCTTTTAGTTAAATTAGATTTTAGTAGTAATTAAATACTAATACTTGAGAACACGTTGTTTCAAGTGTATTTAATTTGTTTATTAGTTTCTATCAAGATAAAGATTCTATAATAATGATGTATCTTTGAAATAAAATCAACTAATCAATTATATAGATTTATTTCTCATTTTCTTAAATTTAAGTAATATTTTTTATTATTAACATTTTAGAAAATAATAATTATATTATTTTTTACATTTTTTATTAATTTAAATTGAGTGAGATTTCTCTTATATTTGTTTTTCATTAATTTCATTTATTTTCTTAAAGAACTTATTACTCTTAATTTTTAAAAAAATGAAAATTTAAACAACAAATTTTACGTCTTAAATATTATTTTTTTAATAATTAAATTGGTATTTTATTTTCTTTTAATAAAATGGGGACATATAACAAAAGTATGAAATACAAATTAAGTGAAAAGATCATATACAAAATTTCAAAAAGTCGATAGTCAATACAAAAGGTCAAAGCCGAAAAAAGTGATGTCATGTGTCCTCACAGAACAAATGAAAATCTGCTACGTAAAAATCTTCCACTGAAAAGTTGGATGAATGCTTCGTTTACGCGTTTTCCTATGTAAAAAGTCTTCAAAGCATAGAAAATGAAAGTGATTTCATAAATTGAATTTGGAAAGTCTATGCGGTTCGACAGGGTTCAAGAAAGATCGCGTCATATTATTAGCATGTGATATTTACGCCGAATGCGTTTCAGATTCTATCTGAGAATGGACAAGCTTCTTTTGTCTATCAACGGTGCTTCATTTCCTGCCGCGTCAAAACGATGGAACAAACGGTGCACATTTTTCTATTGGTGTGCAAGATGATTCAAACTCTGCCGCTGTCGATCTTGATAATTTCAAAATACGATATTTACCTGCAAACTCTGCCATTTTGCAGGGCAATACGAATTTGTCAGGTTCGACTTCCGTGCACAGCTATATCCGTAGGACAGGAGTGACTATAATATATTGCTTTTAAAAAAGTTTAAGATTAACTTTATTGAACGCACAGATATTTATGCGTTACCTATGGTAATTAGGGTTTGCCATCAAGATTGACAATGTAGAATTTAAAATATCATGGACAAATTTTGACTGGAAGGTGTCCGACTTTCACTGTTTTTATTTGTTTTCCATCATCGGGTTGGGCATTAATATATATTTCTTGCTAAGATTAGATTCATATTATTATTATTATTTTTTATGTTTTATATGTTTCAAATGCATCCTATACGAACAATTTTGAACTGTATAGACTGCTCATGTATTAATGACGAAGTAATGGTACATTGAAAAATGGCTAAACAATTTGGTGGTTGCAGCTTTTGTGGGAAGAAAACAATAGGTACGAAGTGCGAAAAATGCTTCATCTCCAAATTAGACAACCATTAAATGAAATGAGTGGCACTTTTAGATATTTTATCTTATTTGTTTGAGTAAAATAAATTTTTGCTTTGATATGTAATCCTTAACTACAAGATAATAATTCTGTACATCTATTTCTAGAAACCTCAAAACCCTATCCAACCCATACAAATCTTATTTCTAGAAATTAGTACCACACAAAAACGTAGATTATGAGTTTATTTAATTATTATATAAGTTAGAAGTTATAGTTGTTATTAAATTAGGTATTTATTGATATTATAAAATTAAATGATTTTAATATTTTATTTTTTATATAATTTTCAAAATTTGTCTACTATTATTGTTTTTATTTTTAACAGAATTAAAATGATATGAGTATATTAGTTTTTATTTAAATACTAGTAAGAAAAATAAAATTTTAATTTAAAAAAAAATTAATAATTTGAAGTTAAATATTAAGATAATAATAAATTATTCAACATGATTTATAAATATTTATTAACTTTTTCTATTTTAAATTTTATGAATAAAAATATTTTAATAATATTTATAAGAATAAAATAATTTACAAATAATTTATATGTAAAAAAATAGACCAATTCTTTTTTGATTAACCTTCCACACTTCTTTCGGCGTACCCATTGCACACCAAGGTGCAATTGCTAGTTATTATGCCAAAGGCGTCTCCTTGAAATATAAAATCAATGGTGTGCATTTATCTAAAGGCGTGCAAGACGGTCGGGAAGTCTACCCCCGTTGATAAATTTTTTATTTTCCTAATTTTTTTTACTTCTCCCGATGCATTACTAAATGCGTGTATACCCTATTTGAAGTAAATCAATTGATTTTAGAAATCGATGGCTGAAATTATCCCAAACGGAATGCAAGACGATGTAAATAATCGGAACGGTTGAATTTTGACTGTTTTCATTTGCTAGCAGAATTTTGGTGACATCACTTTAGTCTAATTATGGACCCGAAAGTTTTTGAATTGCAATACACAAATCGTCATAGTGGAAATATTGTCATTTGTTCATTGGATTTCGTTTTGTGCTCCCGTCACATTTTTTCGATCAACAATGGAAATATGATTTGTGCACTGGATATTTTATTACGGCACTCATATGATGTTTTTCCGATTCCATTGTCCATTCACACCACTTTAAAAAACGTGTGAGAATACGTGTTCACAATCTTTCCGCTATTGAAAACGGTGACCTGTCAATGTTTATCCATTAAACACCCCTGCGAAAATAAAAAAGTATAATCTACCTATGTAGACGAAAATCAAGCACGTTTGGATTTTGATCACAACTGTATGTAGGTTTTTTATCTTATAAACATTTTAAAAAATGGATTATGTAAGAGAATTTAATACTTTAAAAAAAATACTATAGAAAGGTAAGATAAATATTTTAAAAAGCATACATTAAAAAGGAAGAAATTAGTGATTCATATATCATGCATGTATTAATAATTTTTAATTAAAATTATAAATAAAAATATTATTATTTAAATTTTATTTAATATTATTTGATAATTTATAAAATTATTAATTTAATAATTGTGAAAATAATATTTATTATATATTTAGTTTATTAATTGAGAAATAAATATTATATACATTTTATTAAATATTGTATAATTATTTTTACATTAAATAAGTATTAGTTATTATATAATTAAATTACAGTTAAAATATTAATCAATAATAAATGTTATTTAAATTCTATTTAATATTACATAATAACGTGGATATTAATTTAATATTATTTTGTAATTATAGAAAAAAAATCAGTTAGAAATAAAATTTGTAAATAATATAAACATATAATAGAATAAATTAGATCAAATTTCAATTTAACATTGTCCTTGGATAGAAAATTAAATACAATGTTAATTCATTTTAGAATTTGATTATCAACACACAAAATTTATTAGAAGGGTGTGAGGTTCTATGGAACTTAGGAGGACTTAACCTCAAAATGCATCAACATTCAAGAACATATAGTTGAAATAGTATCCACATATTCATAAGGTTGTATGTCAAACTAGAGCAAAGCATGTATGGGTATAAGGAAAATAATGGCATAATATAATTCAAGACTCCAAAATATGAGAAAAAAAGTGTAAACTAGAGAATCGAGAAAGGAGATATAATGGGTCAATCGCAAGAGAGTCAAACCAACAAACATTTTATAGCTTGTAAATAATTAATGAAAAGTGTCATGTCCTATGCAATTTTAAAGTAGCTTCCTCCCTTGGCCCTCTCTCCTATAGAAATTTCAACTTAGCAATTAGTGTCTCTGTCTTTATCTCCCTCTTCCTTCTTTGTATATCCTTGTCTTTCTCGTCTCTCCTTACAGTTCTTTATGTCTCACTCTATTTTTTTGGTTGGCGCACGCGTGTGTGTGTGTCTATATACACACATCTCAAATTTGGTTTTCTAGCACAACATGGTTAACAAAAGCTAGTTTCTCTTTCCATTCTCTCTTTCCCTTAATATATCTTATCTCTACTACTCTATCTTTATTTTTGTATTCGTCTCTATCAATCTTTCCCTTCTCTCCCTCTTGATCTCACTAACTCTCTTTATATGTCATTGCCTCTTTCTTCATCTCTCCATTTCTTTCTATGTTTTTCTTTGTGTCGATTAAGGAAGTCTTAAATTTGAATCATTGGGCCTTAACCAAATAGCTTATTTCTCTAAGCATAGCTCCCTATGGACACATGCAATCGTTAGATTGTTCCTCCTCCTCCTCCCCCCTCCCCCCCCCCCACCTCTCTCTACCTCCCCGCTATATCCATTATTCCTATTGTTCTCTCTTGTATCTCTCACTATTCAAGTCTATAAAAATTGGACCCCCTTTCTAACTTAATCCTACCATCGAGAAAAACTGATATTATTGGAGAACAATGCAATTCTAAATCCCATCTTTCTAAGTGGTTATGCAAACTTTTCTTTGATAAATGTAAAAGTGTAGCTCCACATTAATTACCTTTATGTTTTTTTATTTTGAACCCTCACATCTCTTCTATCTTCAGAAGGATAAAGGGATAAAGCAATGAAAGGATACTGTATAGATGACTAAAAAAACAATATGGGGACATACATGTTGATTACAAATATTTTATTATTATGTTAAAATTATTGTACCATTGGTCCAAGATTTATCAAAGATGTAGCCATCCTACTAGGTGTAAACCTATGTCAACATCCTTCTCACTATATTGGATACTAATTGGTCCACAAATCTCCAATCAGATATACTTTTATGCTTGCAAGCTATGAATTTCACACTAAGGATTTTTCTTGTTAGTTTTTAGCTAAGAAGGCATGAAGTGGTGAAGCATGCACTACTGAAAGTACAATTAAATGGTCTATACATTATGGTTGTGCATCTAATTGGTGGAGCTTGGCACAAAAAACTCAATAGAGAAGAGAGAGAATTATAGAAAGATGAAGAGAGTGAGAGAGGTAGAGAGAAAGAGACAAAAAGAGATAGGTACTAAGGGATATCACTATTTCTATCTCTATCTCTCTCCGTCTATTACTTATCTCTATCACCTCCTTTATCTTCCTCTCTCTCTCTCTCTCTCTCTCTCTCTCTCTCTCTCTCTCTCTCTCTCTCTCTCTCTCTCTCTCTCTCTCTCTCTCTCTCTCTCTCTCTCTCCTTATCCCCTCTATCTATCTTCCTAATGCTTAGTTGATTTGTATCTCTCTTTCTTTCTCTTATTGCTCTTCCTTGTCAATACCCCCTCTTTCTATCTCTTATGCTTCTCCTCTCATCATCTCTCCCTACTGCAAACATAACATGATCTTGTGGTTATGAAACTCAATTATCTTCATGAATTAGAGGCTATATTTTATTTGTGTTTAAATCTCTCTAGGTGGATGCATAGCTGATTGGAATCCATCACTTCTCCATCGAGACCTTTGTTGTACAAACAACATCATTTGCTAAATGTCCTTCCAATTGACCTCATATGCTACATAATAATATGAGATTGTTGATAACGGATCCTAATTATCTTCCTAATTTAGAGGATTTTCTCTCATTTTTAGAACCCTATAAATGGATGCATAATTATTTTCAAGCTATCATTTCTTCACTAAGAGATTATTTGAACAAACAACATCATTTGTTAGATGGGCTACAAATTGATCCCATCAATTATAATTGATCCCATTAATATTACTCTTGCATATATATATATATATATATCTTATTTTTTATTTTTAAGATTTAACTCATTATTATATTATAATATATAATTTTATTTAATATTACATCATAATTTATAGATTAATTTAATATTATTTTCTAAGTAGAGAAATAATCTTTATTATAGTTAAAGTGATCCAATTATGTGGGAGAAAATTGCTTAGTAGAATTTCTATGATCGTAAAATATGCAAAAAATATATATGCAGTTGTCCTTGGAATCTGTCAAGCTAATGAAAAATTAACATGTAGATAGAGTCGATACTAAAAATCCTTGTGCATCTCTCTCTCTCTCTCTCTCTCTCTCTCTCTCTCTCTCTCTCTCTCTCTCTCTCTCTCTCTCTCTCTCTCTCTCTAGCTTATTGGTAATGAAGCCTAATTAACTTTCTCATTCAGAGGTTTTGCTTCAATTGCATTTCAGTCCTTGTAAGAGGATGCACAGTTGATTTGAAGTTATCACTTCTCCATTGATACCTTTTTCACAAAAAAACATCATTTGCTAAATGACCTACCAATTGATGTCATGTATTGAATAAATGTATGCAAGAAATGGACCCTTTTTTCTAATTGACCCTCCACACTTATTCGGCGTACCCATTGCACACCAAAGTGCAATTGCTAGTTGTAATTATCATGTGAATCTTCTTTTCCTTTCTCAATTCGAAGGACAACTTTTTTCTACCGTTTTCCTTTGTTACTGTTCTACAGTTTTAGCGGCCATAGGCTCGACAATGGCTATGCAGCGGACAGAATGGCCCGCCCCATACCATGCATCCCACCATCCCCCGTAAGGTGACTTCTGCGAAAAGGAGGGATTCCCATGCTGTTATTTCCTTCAATCCTACAGGAACTGTGCCCAAATTTCCTTCCCCACTCCCATGACATTTTTTCTTTTTCTTGACTAAGTTCATGGGGGGTGGAGTAAATTTTTTTTTTTAAATGTATGATTATATTTTTAAATTGAAATAATTTATTTTAATATTTATTTATAATTTTTTATTTATTATTTATTATTTGTTTTTGTTATATTTGTAAAATAATAAATTAATAATTGATAATGTATTTAAAGTTTTTATGTATTATACTTTTTCTATTTTTTAAGCTATATTTGTAAAATAATAAATTTATATTTAATAACTTATTATTTTAATATTTAAGTTATATTTATTTTAATAGTTTTTCTATTTTTTATTTATTAATTTGTTTGAAATAATAAGTTATAATAAATTAATAATTAATAATGTATTTAAAGTTTTTAAATTAAATCTATTATTTTAATATTTAAGCTATATTTATTTTAATACTTTTTCTATTTTTTATTTATTAATTTGTTTGAATTAATAAGTTATAATAAGTTAATAATTAATAATGTATTTAAGGTTTTCAAATAAAATCAAACAAAAAACGTAAAAACTTAAATTCAAACTATAGCATTTTTGTTCAAATATGCTAAATAAGTAATAAAAGTAGAATAATAATAAATATAATAAATTGATAGTTAATTATATATCTATTTTTTCAAAATAATAAGCTATATGTTTAAATTTGTTTGAAATAATATGTTATAATAAATAATAATTAATAATGTATTTAAAGTTTTTAAATAAAATCAAACATAAAAGAAAACACATAAAAAAATTAAATTCAAACTATAGCATTTTTTTTCAAATTTGCTAAATAAGAAATAAAAGTAGAATAATAAGAAATATAATAAATTAATAGTTAATTATATATCTAATTTTTTAAAATAATAATCAATATGTTTAAATTTTTTTGAAATATTAGGTTATAATAAATTAATAATTAATAATGTATTTAAAGTTTTTAAATAAAATCAAACATAAAAAAAAACACATAAAAACTTAAATTCAAACTATAGCATTTTGTTTAAATTTACTAAGTAAGTAATAAAAGTAGAATGCATAATAAATAAATATATAATTAACTATTAATTTATTATTTTACAAATATAACTTAAAAAATAGAAAAAATATAATAAATAAAAACTTTAAATACATAATTAATTATTAATTTATCATTTTAAAAATATAACCAAAAAAATAATAAATTATAAATAAATATTAAAATAAATTATTTCAATTTAAAAAAAAAACTTTCCTCCACCCCCCAAGGACTTAGTAAAAAAATGAAAAATTGTCATGGGAGTGGAGAAGGAAATTTGGACACAGTTCCCGTAAGATTGAAAGAAATAACGGCATGGGGATCCATCCTTTTCGCAGAAGTCACTGTACGGGGATGGTGGGATGCATGGCATGGGGGCTCCCATTCTGTCCAATGCATAGCCATTGCCCATAGGGCATTTGCGTGTTTGCAAAATTAAGAAGAATTTGATTATTTGACCATTCAAATTTTATCATTACTCTAAATAATTTTTTAAAACAATTTTTGAGCTGATAGGCTCTTTGTATGGGGTTTTGCTGCCGGTAAATAGTGAGTATGTTAGTTATTGCTATTTCCTGGGGATCGTTTTCATGTTTTCCGGTGGCATCGAAAGGAAAGGCAAGTTGTTGTTGATGCGTGGTTCTCGAAATTTGTTTTTGCAAGGACCCCAAAATTTATTAAATGTGCAATGACCTTGCTCGTGTTCCACCGGTCAATCTAGACAGTCAAATCCTTCAATAAATGGCACTGGCTATGCAACCCTTTAAACAACACTGCATAGCTAGTGCCCATAACCTAGGCCTGCCTACAAGTACACATCCGGTATTGCTGCCTGCTGAAAGTATGCAGTCCGGTTTGGGCCCACACCCCACCTCTCTCTCTCTCGTCGCATTTAATAAATTTTCAATTATATTTTTTAAAAATTTTAATATATTTTTTCTATATTGTTTTTTAAATATATATTTTTTAACTGTATTTTATTTATACTTATTTTTATTATTTAATGTATTCTATTTATATTAAAATTTTTATTTTTTTAATATATCTTAAATTTTATATATTTTTTTTATATTTTACTTAATAAATTTAAAAAAAAATAGTTTAATAAAAAAATTTATTGTTTTTTAAATTTTTAATATATTTTTATATAAATGTACAATATTCATATTATATTTTTTATTTTTCAATATATCTTTATATTTAATATTTATGTTGAAATATTGAATATTATTTTTAAATTTAAATTATTAACATTTTGGTTGTCATTTTATTGTCATTTATTTTAATATTAAATATATATTTAATTTTAATTTAAAAAGTAGAGTTAAATATAAAATGTTAATGTTTGTAGCTTCAATCGAATGATCATTTAGAATACATATAATATATATTGATTAATAATAATATATTATTATGTTATATTATTATATTATTATTAATCATATAAAATTTAATATTCAATATTAATTTATTATATTATTCTAAATTAATAGTTGATTGATGAAACATTATAATATTGATTAAATTATTATAATTAAAGGAGAGACATGTCCGTTCAAGGACATGCCTCTCCAAAGGAATATATATAGTATAATGTTATTCAATTTGAGAACACATAGAATTCCAAGAATGCAAGTATTAGATTGAATCAGATATATACATTAAAATACATCCAATAAAACCTGCGAAAATCAACATGGTATCAGAGCTCAGGCCTGTGAAGTTTAATTTGGAGGTTGGAGAGGGTTGGAGAATTCAGTTTTTTTTATAGAATTTTCAGTCTGAAATATGCCATTGTACGGGCCTTGTTTGGCCTCAAAATGAGGACTATAATATATGGATGGAAAGATCTGTGTTTCTAGTTTTCAAATATGTTTATCTCATCAAATTTTATTTAGTTTTGTGCAAGATATGATGACTTTGGTGCAGGTCACTTGAAACCCTACCTAGGGTTAGCAGTTTTGGGAAAAATGTCATAACTTTTGTTTTAACCGTTGCATCTAGCTATAACTTGGAGGAAATGTTTTTAATTAGATTTTCTAACATCTCACCGAAGAGATTGGATAAATTTAGTAAATTGCAAAATTTATTAACGACTGTGTGTGGCAGATCATAATTAAAGTGTTGATCAAAATTATGAAAATGTTCTACATCATTTAAAGGGAATTATGATGAGAGATGATTCATGTGTGATATTTCTTATATGGGCTCACCTTATGAAAGGAAATGTTTTAAACTTAAGGATGAAAGCAAAATAAAATTGAATTAAAGGGAGAAATAAATTGATGCTTATAAACGAATTGATGATTGAGACTAGATGCAGAGGGAGTCTGACATTTCAAAAGAGGACAAGAGGTTGATACAAGAAATTGAGCTTCAGAGGGAGCAGATGGTTCAGTCAACTTGTGACAATTTCGATCATAGAGATTGAGAGGGATTTTCACTATTGAAGGTGAAACACTTATGAGGTAAAACTTGATTCAAATTATTATTATACTAATGAAATCATTTAATGCCTTATTGACCCTGTGTAAATCATAAGGAAGTGACGACTTCCAAATGATTTCCACTTGTATTTTTGAGGTTATTGAAAGGTGACGATCTTACAATAACTTGAGCTTGTGGATAGAATCGCCGACAGAGGCAATCCACATGAGAGCTCGTGGATAGAATCGCCGACTGAGGCAATCCACGTAAGAGCTTGTGGATAGAATCACCGATTGAGGCAATCCACTTAAGAGCTTGTGGATAGAATCACCGATTGAGACAATCCACATGAGATCTCATGGATAGAATCACCGACTGAGGCAATCCACGTAAGAACTTGTGGATAGAATCGCCGACTGAGGCAATCCACTTAAGAGCTTATGGATAGAATCGCCAACTGAGGCAATCCACGTGAGAGCTTATGGATAGAATCGTCGATTGAGGCAATCCACATAAGAGTTTGTGGATAGAATTGCCGACTGAGGAAATCCACGTGAGAGCTCATGGATAGAATCGCCGACTGAGGCAATCCACATAAGAGCTTGTGGATAGAATCACCAACTGAGGCAATCCACGTGAGAGCTCATGGATAGAACCACCGACTAAGGCAATCCACACAAGAGCTTATGGATAGAATCACCGACAAAGGCAATCCACGCAAGAGCTTGTGAATAGAATCGCCAATGGAGGCAAATTCACACCTTGAGACTATGGTCCCCTGTGATGAGCATCATATGGTTGACGCAAATACTCCCAATATCATGAGATGATATTTTTGAGTTATGGTGAATATCATGTGCCTTGATATTCTTGTTTATACCATACTTCCTGATATCATAGTGAGATAATATTTTCTCTATTCCATAATTAATCTAGACTTAATGCATTTGCATTGATTTTATCTTCCCTAGCTAAGAGGGAGTGTTAATTATGTTTTGTGTAGCTATGGTGAGGGTCATAAGTGTTGACATGGGAGATCACTACACATTCTGTCTGATCATCCTCCCTAGCTAAGAGGGAGTGTTAATGTTTGTAGCTTCAGTCGAATGATCATTTAGAATACATATAATATATGTTGATTAATAATAATATATTATTATATTATTATTATTCATATAAAATTTAATATTCAATATTAATCTATTATATTATTCTAAATTAATAGTTGATTGATGAAACATTATAATATTGATTAAATTATTATAATTAAAGGAGAGACATGTCCGTTCAAGGACATGCCTCTCCAAAGGAATATATAGTATAATGTTATTCAGTTTGAGAACACATAGAATTCCAAGAATGCAAGTATTAGATTGAATCAAATATATACATTAAAATACATCTAATATAACCTGGGAAAATCAACATAAAATATTAAACATGATGTTAATTTAAAATATAAAATTTATTAAACTATATTAAAAGTTTTAATATATTTTAAAGTTTAACATCATGATATAATTTAAATATTATAATTTAAAGTTTCATATTTAATACATATAGTTATAAAACTTTATAAAATGTATTATTAGGTATGCTTATAAACTTTATAAATAATATAGATATAAATAATAAAACTTTATGCACTTTTAATTTATACACTTATAATTCAAAAGTGTATAAAGTTTATTATAATATAGCTTTTATATACTTTATATTATAATTCCAAAGTGAAAAACTATTACTTATAATTCAAAAGTGAATAAAGTTTCACTTATAAAGTTTTTTCAAAAGTGGATAAATTTTATAGGCTTAGAAATTTTCACTTATAAGTGAATAAAATATATTACAATTTAAAAGTGAATAAATTTAATAAATGAATAAGCTTTCACTTCAAAGTGAAACAAAGTTTACTATAATTCAAAAGTGAATAAACTTTAAAGTATATAAAGGTTATAATTGTACTCAACATGTGTTAGAATTCCCACATAAGTGCCACCTTGTAATTATATAACATCTTTGGATAAAATTTGATTAACAAGATTAGCTGAGTAAATAAAAAATTGTCAATAACATCAATAATCTTGAAGACTTCTCTTACAAATCACCCAAAATATAGTGTACTGCATTGGTCAATAATATGCACACTTCTTGTACTAATCAATTGTTCTATCACAGGAACTTGAGAGTGGTTAAACATAATCTAAATAGGAATTGTATCATTTTTCATCATCAAGTGCACCAAGGGCCTTCATGTCCTCTAACAATGCCACATAACAGTCATCAATGCTTCGAGGTTTAGCTACTGGTTGAGCAGGATCTAGCTTAAATATACATACATGGCCCAAAGAACTAGCAGCAACAATGGGCTTAGGTTTCACCTTTTGAGTGCTTTCCCTCCTTACACGAGCAGAGGTTGGAACCTTTATTGTAACTTTATATTATTTGAATCAAATGACAATTTTTTTCCTAAACTATATCACTTAATGCACTTTTTCCAAATTTTTCCCATGCCAAAATTGAATATGAATACAAACACAATCCTTGTGATAGGTTTTAGGTAATTCTATTTTCACCTAAACCCCGCAACCAAAAATAGATGCACAACAACAAAGAATACAAGTATCTAACTTGTTTGTTAATCCTACATAAAATCCCCATGCCTTTCTCAAATGTAAAAAGTATGAAACCATTTAAAGGCAATTGCTCATTAGAGTTTCACCCAAATCTTCCACACCCACATCAATAATTCCCAATTTGTTAATGTCTCCATGTCTCCTACAGGTGCTATTTAACTTATCTTAACAAATTCAGTATACCGTTTTCTTTGTGCATTTGTTTTTATTTTCTTTTGTAAATTTTGGTAATGTTGAATTGGTTATTTAGTTTTTTGTTTTTATTTGTTATTGTATACAAGAAATTCCTCGAAAGAAAAATTTACATTTTTTTTTACATAGAATTATTCATGTTGCTTAGTCTATTCTTGTCACATGAACTATGCAACAAAGATGCAAATATAACCCTGTCTGGTAGAAAACCTTGTGTGGATATTTTGTGTTTAAATTTGAGAACCAATTGTGATTATTTCCTAACACAAACACCCATGACAATTATATTATAGTTGCACAACCTTACAATCCCGATCATCATGCAAAATTGTGCTTTTTAAGGCTTTGCTAAATATTGTTGTGTATGTTTAGGATTTGTCAAGTATCACCAATAGTACTCTTAGAGAGTGCTACACTTGTAGATAACATGTAATGATGGAAACCCCCTTATTTTAAGGGGGTACCAAACCCTTAATAATTAAGGATTCTCTGATATGCTTCTCTTTTCACTTATTTTTTTACCAGCACTATTTTTATTTTGCCTCCGTCATGACTTTCTGTATTTCTCCCATCCACATTGGAGATCATATTTCCCTGCTGCATAGCTATATTTCTTTGGTCTGTTTCTGTTTCAAACTATATTTTCTTTCTGTCCTTTCCACACATTTGTCACTAATTTATTCTAGCCTGAACAACAACTTATGTTTCCTTCACAAGTTTTCATGTTATGGGCTCCTTTTACATTTTCAAACTTTGGCACTGTATTGAGTGATAGACTGAAGCATAACAAAGATTTTGGGTTGACACCCAATTTGGTAGACAAGGAATGAAATTTACGCTGATGAAACTATTAATTGAGATTCAGATAATAGATCAACAATTCGGTGAAAGGATTCCAATGTTACCAAACCCAACTATTCATTGGTATTCTGAATCACAATTTCCAAAATATTCAAGCAAATTGTATTTGTTGGGTTCTAGACAATGTCTTGGCCTCACACTCATTGAAAGTCATCATTCTCACAATCAAAACACAACCAAGATTTCGTAAAAAAAAATCTAACCAACACTATTTTTCAAACAAATTGAGATGCTTATAACCCAAACCATTTTCCAAACAAATAGATTGCAAAATCTGTCCATTTGCAATGGGTAATTAATTGGAATTCTTAGCATTGATTGGCTTATGCATGCCAAATAGACATTGCACACTTTGATATAGACAAACAAGTTATTACGTTAATATTTTTGTAGTCTACCAACAATCACTAACAATTGTACTGTTTGAAATTTTTCCAATAAATTCATCAAGTGATTACCATCACCAAGAGAAAACTATGTTCTTATAAATCTATTTTCATTGATACTTTCTATGCATATCATCTGAATTTATATTAAGCAGGGAAGATGTACATACTTGAAATTTGACTGCTATCTTCTTAACGATGAATTAGATTTTGAGATATAGCAGAAGTATTGGTGACAATAAGTCACTAAATCTCAACCTTTATGAAATATTACATACAAAATCCCACTGATGCTAGAATTGTAGTTTAAAGATCTCATTAAAAACCATTGTTGTTGAAGCACAATTCTTCATTTTTGTTGGCCAAATCTTGTTTATGAGTGCTCATTGTTGATTAATGTGCATACAATATAGAAATATGATATTTATTTATGATTTCTTATACATATGCCAAAATATAAGACTCTTTAGATATGTTTTGCTTAAATGTTCAACTATATGCTACTAAATCTTGATGACTAATTACTCTTTCCAAATATTGGAAGTTCTGATATCACACTGCCTATAAAAATCTGCATAATAATGAATGCTATATATAAATTCACTTGTGAACATCTCTCTTTTAGGTTGTTAAATGATATTATGTCACTTTAACAAATCTCTTTGCAGATCACACTGTTCATCCATTTTCAACAGCATATGAATTTTGAAGACTAACAAATCTAACTGTGAGTTGTGCAACTGTAGTGCATACCTATTCAGATACCATCTAATTGTGGATGATACTTTTTACTGTTGTACCTTTTTTTTATCAATTTTATTTTGTCAATAAATATAAAATAATTGCAATTGACAATTGATATTTATGTTCATTTTTGAAAAATGTTTTGTTAATGCTAATTGTTATTGTATATTTTTCTTTCATAAACTTCAAAAGCTTTTTATTGTATGCTACCAAATCACTACCCATGCCCTTAACCTTGCATACTTGATCGCCTATCAGCTTCCCGTTGCACGAAAATATAGCGTGCAACTGCTAGTATAATTGTATTAGAATAATACAGACTAATTACTATGTCGCACTTATTTTAGAAAGCGCTCCTTCTCCATGATATAGATGGAATGGTCAATCCTAAACCAGGCACTAAGTAACATATTAAATTTAGAAAATATCCGTCAGAATTAACTGTTTAACATTTTTGATAAAAGTGTAAGCTTGGTTAGGACATTAATGTAATTTTACCTTTGACTTCGACTACATCGAGTCGTACAAAATCAGTCGTATGAAGTGGAGAAATCAAAATGATGCACTCTGCAATCTTTTCATACGACTACAGGAAGGTGAAGGCAATACTTGATCCACCCAAAGTCGTCGAGATTCAGTTGTCAAACTTGATGACCATCCACCTGCATAGCATATCATTGGCCAAATCACTGCTCGCAGAACAAAAACCGCTACAGGGATGAATCCTCCCATTTGAGCCAATGCGGTGAATAAATTCCATGCTCCTGAATTCATTTTCAAATGCTCACAGTAGCTTGGAGCACGAACGGCCATGTATTTTGTCCGATTGAACTTCATTGCAATACCCAGATGCATTTTAATTAGATTTGAATCCGCCACATACACTTGATCGGCGTAGAAATCCTCAGACGGCGGCAACCAATTGCTGTGAATAGAGCACGTCCTCAGTGCGGCTTGCATTTCCTTTCCGAAATTCTCCAGTTGGAAAGTTTCCTTGTCACTCATTCTGAAATGAGAGATGAGAAAAGAGAAGTTTGCCTGCGATAAACCTCCTGCCCATTCAAATAAAAGTTTTAGAACAACTCTTCATACGGAATTGCATATGAATTTTGATAGGAGAATTGCGATTACCTTCCCATGACATACAAACATCGTACATGAATGCAACTAGATTGAGGCTGCTCGTTCTCATAGAATTTGGGTGCAGTGTTTTGGTGGAGTATGTACTCCATCCGCCCCACTGAAACACACTGCTCAAAATCTCATAACACGACTCATAAAATCCACTAAAATAGGACGAATCATTGAGAGTGGAGCAGAAACGATCAACAGTCTTGACGTGCAGTATTTACTGCCTTACAATTATGATGATTTTCTTTTGTGGGACCCACATTCATGCATCTGTCAAAAGTCTTTATTTGGGAAACACCCATTTCTCACCTGTTTCTTCGGTAGGTGTAATGTGTTGGACAGGTTGATTGAGGGGGCTGTTTCTTGGGCTATAGTTATTCTGGCTTCAAAAATGATGCGGCTCCAAAATTGCATGTCTTTGTATGATATCATGAGATCCACTTTTGGGATCCACCATCGGGTTTCTGATGATGTGGAGTAATATTGCCATTTTGTGGTTGATGGAAACCATTTGCATGCGGCTAACATTTTTCAGTCGCTCTCACGGTCATGGCAAGCTGGAACAATAGATAACAACACGGGAATTCTTAATTTAAATTCCTTTCCCACTCAATCTATTTCAAAAATATTTCTTCCATTTGTGATGCAAGCCGCAATGGTGAAAGGATAGCCATGAGAGAAAGGAAAACCAGTATACAAAGATGCAGTTTTACTGTTGCCAATCGGGTGCCTCAGATTCAGGTATTATCTCATCATTCTTCAACTTATCACATTTTCTAAAGAGATTGGAAATGATAATCGTAGAGGAATTATATCTTTGTAGAGAAAATGGGTGATATGCAGAAAATGACTCCTTCCTCAGAATTTGCGAGGGATGCAGCTACTGCTACCAATACACAAATCGACTGGAAAGAGACTATCGATGCTCATATTTTCAAGGCTGATCTACCAGTTAGCGTTTTCGTTAGGAGATTTTCCTTGATCTTTATTTTCAGGCTTATATTTTGGTTGTTGCACTTGCATTTGTGTTGAAAGGGTTTAACTTTTTTATTAATTATCAGGTCATAAGAAAGAGTAGATAAAAATAGAGGTGGAAGACGAAAGAATTTTGCAGATAAGAGGAGAATGCAGTAAAGAAGAGGAGCAAAATAAAGTTGATTTATGATAGTATTACTCCCAAGACTCGAAACTTAATCTACATTTATTCTACCAACGAAAGTGGGGTGAAATCTTGTCCATTCAATTTTCCACACTTCTTTGAATTTGCTACTGCTACTAATACACAAATCGACTGGAAAGAGACTATTGATGCTCATATTTTCAAGGCTGATCTACCAGGTAGCATTTTCGTTAGGAGATTTTCCTTGATCTTTATTTTTAGTCTTATATTTTGGTTGTTGCACTTGCATTTGTGTTGAAAGGGTTTAACTTTTTTATTAATTATCAGGTCATAAGAAAGAGTAGATAAAAATAGAGGTGGAAGACGAAAGAATTTTGCAGATAAGCGGAGAATGCAGTAAAGAAGAGGAGCAAAATAAAGCTGATTTATGATAGTATTACTCCCAAGACTCGAAACTTAATCTACATTTATTCTACCAACGAAAGTGGGGTGAAATCTTGTCCATTCAATTTTCCACACTTCTTTGAATTTGTGGTGTTTAATGAAGTTATGTAAATGTGTGATGTTTATTAAAGTTCTATAAATTTATGTTCTTGTTCAAAGTCTATTGGATAGTACAATGAATACCATTTATTAAATTTCTCCAAATTCCCACACTTGTTCAAAGTCTATCGGATAATACAATGAATATTGTTTAATGAAGTTATGCAAATTTGTGGTGTTTATTAAAGTTCTGCAAATTTCTGCACTTGTTCAAAGTCTATCGGATTATACCTTGAATAACGTTTGTTTTACGGCTTTTCTCGTTTTCACTGACCCAGAAAATCACAAGTCCTTTTCCGCGACTCATTCACTTAGAATTATAGGGACGAAGTATTGGCTTCTTAAATCATTAGCTGTTTATAATTATCTCATCTTTAATATTTGTTTGCTTTGTCCATTTTCCTTCCCATAAAATTACAACACCCTTTTACTCGCCTTCTCTTCTTGCCATTTTAGTTTGAATAATGTATTGTTAGTGTAATAAAATCAAATCACTACAAATTTATGATGAAAAGAGTTGTTTTAATGAAATATAAATTATGAAAAATTATAGGCCTTAAAAATATTTGAAAATCTCAATGTATATTAGTTGCTATATTTTGTGAAATATGTATAAAAGATTAGGGAATTAGGTTTTTTAAATAATAATTTAGCTGTTAGTTATGATTTTAGTGTAAATGTATTAAAAAAATTACATAATAAATATATCATATAGAAATTTGAAGAGGCTTTCTTTTTAAAGATAGTGATAGCATCTTTGATAGTATGTTTTATATATTTATCTTAAATTTTGTGATTTCTTTTTATATTGAATGTTTGCAAAAATGTTACAACAATTGTTATGCAATTAAACAACTTACTTCATTTTATAAATAGCTTTTTTTTAAAAATACTATATTTTATTTGTTAAATTTTGTGAAAGTCTGAAATTTGAGTGTTTTAATAAATTTTAAATATTTATAACAACTAGAATATATTTTTAAAACTTTATAACAAATAAAATATATTTTGTATGCGGAAATTTAGAGAAAGTTTAATTCGAATTAAAAAATAAAATGATTTTATTTAATGTCTTTACTAAAATTATATTGTATAAATGTTACAACTTATATGATTTAATTAATATATTTTAAAATTGTATCAAATTTTCTCTTAAATGATTTTTGTGTTGAAATAATCTTTAAGTTGCAGAAATTGAACTTTGACCTCTAAACAAATACGTAGATGATGGGTGGAATAAGGTGTGATTGTCTTGAGCTTAACCTTGATGTCCTCTTATACTTTACCTTAAACACAATTAACATTCTTCAACATGACAAATGATGAATGGTGATTAATTAGAAGGTGACTGACTTGAGATTTGTTGGTGTAAATAAATATTTATTATGGATATTATTACACTTTACTTAAGTTTACTTAGGTACATGCATATCATAGTAGTTTGGGTATGAGACACTTGGGTGTTTGTGCCACATTGGGATAGTGTGTGTAGGAGAATTTCCACCTTTTATGGTGTTGATCTTGTTACTACTCTATCATATCCACTTATTGTGGAGTGATAATTCCACCTTCGATGGGTGATCCACCTCATGTGGAATATTTTATTGTTTCTCCTACCTACCCACACCTATTTCCTACCTACCCTTGTTTCTTATTGAGCTACATGTCATGTTTGTGTGCTCACATATCCATATAGCCTTGCCTATATAAACAGGCTCATACTCATTGTATGTAACGAATGATGATCCAGTTGATCATATTTTTCATCTTGATAGAATACAATTTATTCCTATCATCTATTTTGTTCTATCTTATTTGTGCTTTCCATTGCCTCTAGATCTTGACAAAATCTCACATGGTATCAGAGCCATTAGAGTATCATTGGTTTGCCAATTGAGAGAAATTTGATGCTAATTGTGGTTGTATATTTTGGAGCTTTCTATTGCAGGTTATTATTGAAGTTTGATGGGTCAAATATGAGGTCACCATTAGATTGAGGAGGTCCAAGAAAGTCAGTTTTGCCTTTTGTTTCATCCAAATCGGACTTAGGAGGCCAAATCTAGAGGCATTTGAAGTTTGAAGTTGCGGCGGAAATTTTTGAGATTTTATAATTTTGCAGGCAATTTTCAAATAGTAATATCTCACTCATCTAGACTCCTTTTTTCAAGCAATTTTTTGTGTTTTGGGGTATAATTTCATGATCTGTACAGTGATGCAGGAGTTTTATGATTTTCGGATACAGGTTTTTCTGAAATCTTGAAATCCCAATTTTTACAACTTTGGAGGCTTCATTTGGGCTCATAAGGACTCCTTTTCAGGTGCCATTTTTTTTGAGATTGCATAATTTTTTTGTCTACTTTCATAATTTGCCATTAGTTTGCAATGATTTTGAGTAGAAATTGTACTTTCAATATTTGGTCATTTTTTGGCCTATTTGGTACTTGTATTTTGCTTGGATCTCAGTTTAGATCACTAGTAGTATTTGTTGAAGTCTCTTATATCTCATTTTGAGAAGTTGTAATCATTGAAAGCAGAAGTCCACTTTGCCATTATTTGCATGTGCCAACATGATCTTTTTATGGGGGGTCAGTTGTTCATTTATATCTCTTGGGGAAATTCCATTAAGAGGCATCTTCATCTACAATATTCTACAAGGAATCTTTGTTGGTGGCATCATTTTTATGTTTCAACATTTGAATATTTAATCATGATGTATGCTCTTGCTTGAGCAATGTTGTACTCACACTATCATAAAGTGCCACACCTCTTTGTATCTTATCATTGTTGACATATTTGATGTAATCCTCTTATACACGTAGATTAGGAATATCTTGTGAGACTTGGTGCATGGCTCCAGTTGAGACTTATATTGTACACATTTGTGCATGGCTCCTGTGAGACTTGGATTGTAGCACTATTTCTGCCATTTACGAGTATCCAGATGATGCTCAAAGTAGGTTGTCTCCATGCCTGGTCTTCTTTTTTGTTGCAGCGAGTGATTCATTGTCATCGACTTGGTACCTCGTTTTGTCACACTTTGACATTATTGGTGTAGCATTGGCTCTCTTTCTTCCTTATAGGAAGGTATTTTTGGTCAACATCATTGGACCATCTTTGCAGGAGATTCGACATTGAGGGGGGGGCTTCATGGTCTCTCTTCTTCATCTCTCTTTTGGGGGGGAATTTTTTCCCATGTGGTTTTTCTCTCTTTCCCTGCTTTATGGGAGATTGCATTTGCATTTGTACATGGGTACCTAACATGGCCTCGTAGTCGGAACCCATCTTGCATTGCTTAGTTGTATTGTAGACTTTAGTGCATTCTCCTAAGTTGCACTTAAAGGGAGGTGTTGGTGTAAATAAATATTCATTATGGATGTTATTACACTTTACTTAAGTTTACTTAGGTACATGCATAGGGTATGTGCACAAAGATGGTGGTCAGAAAAGTGGACACCACAAAAAAAAAACATGGAAAAACAAGTAGCATGTATGTGCTTCTTTTAGGAAAATGAGCGTGTATGTGCTGCTCATAGGAAAATGAGCGCATATGTGCTAATAATCCAAATATAACCGCGTATGCGGTGCCTGGTAAAAAAAGTATTTTTAAAAAAACTGGGTCTCATTTACCCGTGAATAACGCGTTTTTTACTTCATTTTTTACCCATTTCTTCTTCTAAAATGCAAACGAGGTGCTATATTTTTCCTCCAAGCTATGGATCAAGGTTAGTTTCTATTTATTTTTGTCTTTCTTTCCCGTTTGTTCAATTTGTTTTACATTTTGAATTTAATTTCATTAATTTTGACTAGGTTTTTCATTTTTTGTTTCATAAACCAGATTTTTCTAATCCAGAACAAGAACAACCAAATGCACCTCCTGAAAACCCACAAGAACAACCAAATGCACCTCCTAAAAACACACAAGAACAACACCGAATTCCTCCTTTTGACCGCACACCCGAAACACAGGAGCAATTAATTAATCAGTTAGGACAAAATACATCTAAAATCAATAGACTGATTGTTAAATTGAAAACTTCTGAACTTGAGCATCATCAATCCCTCGCCACTAGCCTAGAAACATTAGCTAGTGGTGCCATAGTTGTTTCCACACAAATTACCAAATGGGGAAGCTTTAGGGATAGGTGTCATCAATTCTTTGTCGATGGGCTATCATACGATGGAGTAAAAAACAAAAATATTAGTACACAACAAATATGTGCCCTTTTCATTGATCCCAAAATTGGTCAGTCATTACCTCCTAGTGCAAATAGGTTTCCTATACATTGGTGTACCAATGGGCAGATGAAGAATCTTTTTTGGCAGAGGTGGTGGATGGTCTTTGATGATCCACCTTGTAATAATTGTGAGGTGCCATTATATTTTTTGAGAAAAGTATATTGTGAGTTTGTGCTCAATGTGTGCTCAAACTATTTTGACATGAGAGAGTTCCATGGTAGAGGTGGTGGCTCTGCCCAAGGTAGACCTGGAGCCTGTAGGCGATTACCTGCGGAGCTATAGACTCTTCAGGCGGCCACAACATTGACTGGTGTCATCATCCAGCATGGGACATCATTAGCACACCCTATTGTATTGGATGATGAGCCATTAGGTGGCGACAAAGAGCCCATCCAACATATGTGTGTCAGTTGCTTGGGGATATGCTCGGAGGTAGATGATGTAGCCGGTGCAGATGGATCCTCATCTCATCTATGCATGATTTGCGGGAGTAGATGTCAGGCCCACACGGTTGAGGATTTCACATTGAGAGATGAGTTGATGGACATGGTGTTTGCCCATGAGCCACAGACACTGGTGTGTTGATTTGAATTCATAGCATTTTATTTATCAGTCACTTTAAATTTATAATTACACAAATGTATTTTCATTTATATATCGATTTAAATTAAGACAAATAATATGCATTTCAGGATGTAGCAGCGGTATCCCATATTCCTCCCCCAGTTACTATAGCTGCAACTTTGATGCTTGAGGTATAAATTTTGTAAAATGTTAAAATAGAATAGTACACTTTGAATTCAAAAAAATACAATATATACTAACTATCTTTAATGCTTGGTCCAATTTTTGGTTTGTAGGTGTTGACAGGGGACGAAATGTCCCAGATTGATAACATCATGCTCCCAGCGATCAATTTTGGCCTACAAGGCTATACGGTATCATATTTTGTACAACCCTTTTTATGTATTGTTTTGATGGAATATGTAAGTCATTTCATTTTACATTTTTAAAATTATGTTTAATTTATTATCTGTACTAATATCTCATGTTAATTTTGTTTTTTTAAGGTAACCCTCCACATCTAGGGCTCGTCCTAAGAAAAAAAATTCCTCGAAGACGCCAAAACATAGGAAGAAGGTAATTGAACACATTTTTAGTTGTACAATTGTTTGAAAATGTTGAAATCAAGTATTAGTTGGGGTATTAGTGTTTTTTGTCTATTTTACATGTACAGCGGCCATTGAGCTATGCGGATTTGTTGAATGCACTTGATTCGCCCATGGATCAAGAGAGGGTGGAGGTATGTATCTCTACTTTATTTTCTTGATTTCATGATTATATGGATGCGTACATGTGAACTTGTGATATATTATAATCTTATAATTTTTTCATACAGGAAATATCCATACCTATTTCATCAATGTTGAACCCTCCTCCTTACACTGGAGAAGCATCTCAGGATTCGGTACAGTTTTGTTTGATATGTAAAATTGATTGTTTTTAACTTTCAATACTTATCATTATATTAATTGTATTTAATCTTTGAATATTTTTTGTATAGGTAATAGTGACAGTTTCTACATCGATGGTGAGCCATCCTCAGTCCAATGGAGAAGCATCTCAAGCACAGGTACGTCATTGTTCTCTATATTATAGCTTTTAAGTGTTTTTGATATATTTATGTTAGTACATTGTATTAATTGTACATTTAATCTACAATAGACCCCTTCACGATACGGCCATAACGTGGATCCATTTAAGTATGTCTTCAAGAAAACTCCTAAGAGTGACAAGGAGAGGAGAGCGAAGACATTAGCTCCTAGATCAGCTGATAAGGTAATCTACATTTCAATTGTAAAGGAATTAAAGTTAAATGCATAGTTATGTTGTTAATTGTGAACTATTTTATACAAAAGAATTCTAACTTGGCTTTTGAATTGTGGTTTTGTAGCCATCTATAGAGCCGCATACTGCATCGAAGAGGCTTGATTTTGATGATCCACCACAAGTTTAGGATCATATAGTGTTAGTTTTAGTCATAGAATGACCAATACATGTAGATATATTCTTCATTTTTATTGTATATCGATTTGGACATGGCATATGCCACATTTTTGTAATACGTGTATTGACTTATATATATATATATATAAATATCGATATTTGATCCAATAAATGTGTAATGAGTTCATTATTTTGTATTTGTTGTATTTTGTGGTTGTCCTTTTATAAATTTAAATGAATATTTGCATATGTGATCAACAATATGAATATAAACAACAAAAATATATGATATAAAACATTGCAATCGTGGAATATGATTTGATAAAATTTCTAAAATGTTGAATTAACCCTACAAAAATCCTTGTATTCAGTTCATTATTATGTATTCACTGTATTTGGTGGCTGCCCTTTTATAAATTTAAATGAATATTTGCATATGTAATCAACAATATGAATATAAACAACAAAAATCGACAATATGAATATAAACAACAATATGTGTTTGGTGCGAGAGCACCCTCACGCTCGCAATGGTCAAAATTTTTTCATCGTGTGCACAAACCGACATTGCGAGCACATCTGGGTGGGTAGGTTTACACTAGGCATGCCCCTGTCATGCATCCCAAAGCGTCGGAACATCGAGAGTCATACCATACCGGTGCGATCTCTCTAATGCCCTGAGTCCAAAAAATTGTCAAAGCTTGATGGGCTGTTTCTTCAAATCCAAGACACATATGGTCAATCCGTTTGAGCGCGTGGGGTCGCATGAGGCTCCTCTACAATGGCCTATCTTAGTTTTTTATGAGTCAGAGCCATTTTCAATTGGTAGCATTTTTTTGCCTGCTGCAAAAACTGTCAGTTGCATGCAATGCAAAGTTGCCAGATTGGCTAGAATTGATTCAGTTCGTCGTGTGCACAAACCTATGTCACGAGCACATCTGGGTGGGTAGGTTTACGCTAGGCATGCCCCTATCATGCATCCCAAAGCATCAGAATGTTGAGAGTCATACCGTACCAGTGTGATCTCTCAAGTGCCCCGAGTCCAAAAAATTATCAAAACTTGACAGATTGTTTCTTCAAATCTAGGACACATATGGTCAATCCATTTGAACCCGTGGGGTCACGTGAGGCTCCTCTAAAATGGTATGTCTTGTTTTTTTTACGAGTTGAAGCCATTTTCGATTGGTAGCATTTTTTTGCTTGTTGCAAAAACCGTCAGTTGTATGCAATGCAAAGTTGCCAGATTGGCTAGAATTGATTTAGTTTGTCATGTGCACAAACCAATGTCGTGAGCGCATCTGGGTGGGAATTTTTATGCTAGGCATGCCCCTGTCATGCATCCCAAAGCGTCGGAATGTCGAGAGTCATACCGTACCGGTGTGATCTCTCAAGTGCCTAGAGTCCAAAAAATTGTCAAAACTTAACAGACTGTTTCTTCAAATCCAAGACACATATGGTCGATCCATTTGAACCCATGGGGTCATGTGAGGCTTCTCTATAATGGCCTATCTCAATTTTTTACGAGTGAAAGCCATTTTCGATTGGTAGCATTTTTTTGCCTGCTGCAAAAACTGTTAGTTGCATGCAATGCAAAGTTGCCAAATTGGCTAGAATTGATTCAGTTCATCGTGTGCACAAACCGACATCATGAGCGTGTTTGGGTGGGCAATTTTATGCTAGGCATGCTCCTATCATGCATCCCAAAGCATCAGAATGTTAAGAGTCAGACCGTACCGGTGAGATCTCTCAAGTGCCTTGAGTCCAAAAAAATGTCAAAACTTGACGAACTATTTCTTCAAATCCAGGACACATATGGTCAATCTGTTTGAACCTGTGGGGTCACGTGAGGCTCCTCTACAATGGCCTATCTCAGTTTTTTATGAGTCAGAGCCATTTTTGATTGGTACCATTTTTTTGCCTGCTGCAAAAACTATCAGTTGCATGCAATGCAAAGTTGCTAGATTGGCTAGAATTGATTCGGTTCGTCATGTACATAAACGAACATCGTGAGTGCATCCGGGTGGGTAGGTTTATGCTAGGCATGCCCCTGTCATGCATTCGAAAGTGTCGGGATATCGAGAGTCATACCATACCGGTGTGATCTCTCAAGTGCCCCGAGTCCAAAAAATTGTTAATGATTGTGCTTGTCAATTTTCTTTTAGGCTCAACACAATGACACAAATAGTAATATGTTCCTTCTTCATTGTTCTCTTCTGCAACAACTGCATACACATGACCTGCATTTTATAAAGTGTTAATTAATACCAAAAATAAAGTATGATGTACAACAAAATGAACCAAAAAGAATACTTGCAAAAAAATTAACTCAAAAAACCACTTGAATCCACTAGGTCAGATACATGGTCAAAATCCACTGATGTCTCCATCTGGATCAATTGTAGTGCTTTGTGAATTTGATATGAATCAATGGGAACCAACGGTCTACAAGACCATTTGTCAACCCACTCTTGTGATTCACATTCTTCCCACAAACAATACATGCATGAAGAGAAAAAACATATCATCTGTCTCGTATAAATTACCAGTGAACTTGAATTTGAACTCATAAATGAGTGCATGTCACTCGATCCTGCAACTATACAACAATCTAGATAGTTTTCAATGTTAGATTTAGTGATCAACCAAAAATATGTACGAACCATTGACGTACCTGGATTACCTAGACCCATCGTAGACTTACACCATCGCACAATTGTTTCTGCATCTATTAACTCAACACCACCTTCGTACTTTTATTCTTCCCTAGCTAGGGCTCTTTTCACACATGCTCCTGCACCATCATGCTCTCCCTTACCATATCCAGCCTCAGGGAAATTCCAAAAATGTTGTACACTGCTTGTCATATGCATCCTTGTCAACCAATAAAACATCCTTGCATTCTTGAATTGTGTGGTGCAATTATCTGACCATATTAAGTGTCGGTTGTATCGTATGTTCCTTTCCCTTAAACTAACATAGAAAACTTTAAAGCATCCTTGTACTAACTCCGATGAATGAGTACAACCATCACTTATGTAGAAGTGATACTCTCTTACAACCTTTCTATCCTCCTCTGTGCTATCATCTGCATGCATGAATGCTATGTGTACAAAAATAGAAACTTGTGTAGAGTGATAATACATGGATTGCACTTCATTTTGAGGTTGTAGTGTATAATTCTCAGCAAAATCAACGATAGAGACAATGGTGCCGAGAGGAAAGTGTACTTACATAACTTGAATTGCTCATCTAACCATTGAGCTCTATGTGTATGCATTATGTACTCATAAAATAGTTTCTCTTGAAACTTTTTCATAAATTGAGCTACACATATATCATTTTTCACTAGCTCACATCTCTTCAAATCTTTTTCATCTTTAACTCCATATGTGACTGTCTTGTATTTTCCGAAAGAAACTAGTTTCATACCAATTTCATGTGTGCTCTTCAAATGTACACATCTTGGTAAATGTTGCAAACCACCACATATAGCAGAAGAACCTTCCAAACAAGATATCTTATAATAAATGCAACCATCATGTCTATTACATAGCACACTTGAAATAAATTCTCTTACCGACTTAGGAGGTGCTTGTATATTACATTCCTACAAAACATCATTAGTGTGCAAAGTAGAACAAATATGATGAAAAATATCATAATGCATGGAAAATTCAATATGCATCCTACAACAACACGTGGTGCGTACATGATTAATCTTAATATAAAAAGGTTTTGCCATTTCAAAAAATCTTTGAGAAATTCTTATTTGAGGAAAGTTTTGAAGGAATCTTTCATAAAATTTAGTTTGAGTCATATCCAAATAGTGTTTGGCATGTGGCTCATGATTTGTAGACCCAATTCGCCTTCTAACAACATCTCTTTGGTTGGGCGAAACTCTTGTGTTGTCATGCCAAAAATTTTCAATTAATGTTTTTTAGTGCACCAACAACAACCTTGTCTTTGTGTGGTAGTCTACCCGAGAATGCCTAAAGAGAATTATTGTTAGGTTCCTCTATTTTTTTCTGCCTCTTTAATGCTTTACTTAGTGTTGTTCTACTAATGTTTAATTACTTGTTTTGCTTATCAAACGATCTTTTTTTATTTTCTTGCTTATTATGGTTGATGTAATGACACGTCAAGTAGCATTAGAATCTTTAGTACGTGATTTTGAACCAATAGCTTGATATGCATCAAATAGATTTCTCACAATAGTTCTTTCACTGTTACTTTCAGATGATCTTAGGCCTAGAATTTTCATTGTCTCTCTAAAATTCAAATTTTTAATCATTTGAACAATTAATTGACATCTTGCGGTTTGATTTAAGTTATTAAAATAAATTTGCCATATTCTTTTAACCATTCTCCTACAAGTTTGTTCATTCATTTTATTGGGCATTGACTTCAATATATTCTCATCAATGTCAATTAGATACTTTGGTTTCCTACGAATTATTCTAGGAGGTGTTAACATCGGTGCATTATGTACATTCAATTCATCAAGTAGAGAAGGTGTAATATGTTCATCATTTAATTGATTATTCAATGTGATATCTTCTTCAATTGCATTAGGTTCAAACGGTAAATCAAATGTCTCTTCTTCAATTGCATTAGGTGCATTATATTCATTTGGTAAATCGAATTGAGATGTTGAGGATGACATACCTTCTTCTCCCATTGTTCTTATGTCACACAATTTCTTTATACGTTGCCTTTGTCTTTCCTTTTGAGCCTCTCGTTGTTCCATCGTTCCTCGCTTGTTCTTTCCCATGGTTGATATCAGTTGTCCTAAATAGAATCATATTACATATATATGTAGACAAAAGTTCATAAACCAACAAATAACCATAAATATACATCTTATCACTATTTTTTGGAATCAAACTATTAAACAATCACAATACTATTGACAAAAACTAATAAGAACAACAATTCAATCATTTGAAATCATGCAAAAAAAAAAAATTCACTTACTTCTATGTATAAAACAGTGATAGCAGTGCAGACACAGTTCCAGTGGGGCCTTCAACGACCTCAAAAACTTCTTTTGAGGCCGTTGAGGCTCTTGGACAACTAAAACTATGTCTATAAACTGCGTACGTGCTGTTAGTCCATAAAATGTTGACAAGCCCAACGGTATTCTTTTTTCCCATTCTAGACTAATAAGTAGCGCGTACGCCCTCCTAAGCCTAAAAATGTTATCGCATGGTAATGAATAATGGGCTCAATAAAATTAATATGTACCGCATATGCACTCCTTTGCCTTAAAAAAGTTATGGC